>NC_133654.1:119832407-121032407 GCF_009905375.1 Apium graveolens
ATGAAAGCTATTGTTATAAGAAAACTCGATCAACGACAAGTGATCATCCCAACTCCCTTTAAAGTCTATTGCACAGACTCTCAACATATCCTCTAGTGTCTGGATGGTCCTTTCACTCTGCCCATCCGTCTGGGGATGGTACGCGGTACTCATATTTAACTTGGTCCCCGCACATTCCTGAAAGCTCCTCCAAAATCTGGAGTTGAACCTGGGGTCTCGGTCTGAGACAATGGACGCTGGGACTCCATGTCGCGTTACTGTTTCCTTAAGGTAAATGTCCACCAGTCTATCGACTGTGTATCTCTCATTGATAGGAATGAAATGAGCTGACTTTGTCAGTCGGTCTATAATTACCCAAATGGCGTCGTGATTGGCTTTCGTCCTTGGCAAGCCTACAACAAAATCCATCGCTATCTGTTCCCATTTCCATTCGGGAATCTCCAGGGGTCGTAAGAGTCCACTGGGTCTCTGGTGCTCTGCCTTTACCCTTTGGCAAGTCAAACATTTGTTTACCCATTCTGCTACGTCCCTCTTCATGTTGGGCCACTAGTAATATTCCTTCAAATCCCTATACAACTTGGTACTTCCCGGGTGAATGGAATACCTTGAACTATGGCTTTCATCCAATATCTCATCTTTAAGCTCTTGAACATTCGGAACCCAAATCCGGTAGGAGTACCTCATTATCCCTTTATCATCTTTCTCAGTATGGATCTCCTCTCCAGTCATTGACTCTCTGCCTTCATTCATTATTTTCTCCTGGCACAATCTGATCTTTTCCAATAACTCTGGCTGCATTGAGATCTCAAAAAGCTTTTCAGTTCCGGTTCCGGTTACCTTTACTTCTATTTCCATTCTCTCAAAATCCCTTATCAATTCTTCCGAAGTCGTTATCATTCCGAGTCTTTCCTTTCTACTAAGGGCATCAGCCACCACATTGGCTTTCCCTGGATGATAGAGAATCTCACAATCATAGTCCTTGATTAGTTCTAACCATCTCCTCTGGCGCATGTTGAGCTCTTTCTGCATAAACAGTACTTGAGGCTCTTATGGTCTGTGAAAATCTCGCACTTCTCTCCATACAAGTAGTGCCTCCAAATTTTTAAGGCAAATACTATTGCCGCGAGCTCAAGGTCATGAGTAGGATATATAACCTCGTATTCCTTCAATTGTTTCGACGTATACGCAATCACCTTACCGTGCTGCATAAGCACACATCCTAATCCTTTGTGCGACACGTCACTATATATCACAAAATCTCCTTTTCTGTCCGGCGATGCCAATACCGGAGCCGTTATCAACCTTTTCTTTAATTCCTGAAAACTGTTCTCGCATTTCTCCGTCCATTCAAACTTCTCTGTCTTACGAGTAAGTCGTGTCAAAGGGGCTGCGATCTTTGCAAAGTCCTGTACAAATCTACGATAGTAGCCGGCCAATCCTATGAAACTCCTTACCTCTGTGGGTGTGGTTGGCCTTTCCCAGTTTGAGACCGCCTCTATCTTGGAGGGGTCGACCAATACTCCTTCTTTATTGATCACATGTCCTAAAAACTGTACTTCATTCCGCCAGAATTCACACTTCGAGAATTTGGCATATAACTGTTCCTCTCTGAGTATTCCTAGAGCTATCCTCAAATGCTCTGCATGTTCTGTCTCAGTCCTTGAGTAGATCAAAATATCATCGATAAAAACTATCACACATTTGTCCAAGTACTTCTTAAATACTCTATTCATTAAATCCATGAAAGCCGCTGGGGCGTTGGTTAATCCAAAGGACATTACCAAGAACTCATAATGCCCATACCTGGTACGGAACGCTGTCTTGGAAATATCTTCGGGTTTAATCTTTAGTTGGCGGTATCCAGTTCTCAGGTCGATCTTGGAAAAATAAACAGCATCCTTTAGCTGGTCGAACAGATCGTCTATTCTAGGTAATGGGTACCTGTTCTTTATGGTTAGCTTGTTCAACTCTCGATAGTCTATGCACAGCCTCATGCTCCCATCTTTCTTCTTAACAAATAAAACTGGTGCTCCCCATGAAGACACACTGGGTCTTATCATACCCTTATCCAAGAGTTCCTGTAATTGGATAGCTAATTCCTTCATTTCTAACGGGGCTAACCGGTAAGGTGCTTTTGAAACTGGCGCCGTCTCTAGGGCCAACTCAATAGCAAATTCAATCACTCTATCGGGTGGTAATCCCGGAAGGTCTTGTGGGAATACATCTTCAAATTCGTTGACTACTGGAATATCTTGTAAGTTAGGCACCTCCTTCTGCGTGTCCACCACATAGGCTAGGTAGGCCTCATTTCCTTTTCGTAGCATCCTTTTGGCCTGGGCCATAGTCAAAAAAATCTGCGTCTGCCTCTTTTCTCTAAATATAACTTCTTTCTTCCCTGGGACATTTAGCTTAACTTTCTTCCCTTTACAGTCTATCTGAGCATCATTGCTAGATAGCCAGTCCATTCCAAAATTACATCAAACTCCCCTAATTTAAAAGGAATCAGATCAACACTAAAGGATTGCTCCCCTATGCCTATCTCACAGGCGGGGTGAATCTGGTTAACATGAATAATTTCATGATTGGCTATTTCTACTTGCAAGGGTTCTATCAAGGGTTCAGCCTTAAGTCTTAACTTACGCGCAAAGTCCTTTGATATAAAAGATTTAGTTGCTCCCGAATCAAATAAAATATTTGCACTGACTGAATTTAGAGAAAGGGTACCTGCTATCACATCTGAATCTTTCATAGCATCCTGGACTGTCATGTTGAAAGTCCTCGCAGTAGGTGGCTTATTAGAAGCAGCCCTGCTTGCTCCCGAAGCTGCTGGTTTGTTCATTGGGCATTCCCTCTTCCAATGACCTGGGCGTCCACACTGATGACAAGTGGTGGTTGGAATGACGGCAGGGGTTGATGATGGGCACTTAGTTGAATAGTGGCCTTCCCGACCGCACTTAAAGCAGGTTACTGGCTTTCCTTTAAACTCCCCAGTGTGATTCCTTCCACATATGTTACAGGCTGGAAATGGGGGTCGAGACTGGTTGGAATAGGACATTCTTGATTTCTGGCCGCCCTGGCTCACACTCACACTCATTGGCCGCTTAAACCCAGTGTTCCTTCCTGGTAGGGACACTGCTCCTCGATTAAATCTAGTTGGGAAGCTCCTTCCTACGGAACCTCCACCCATGCTCATACTTTTCCTCTTTATTCCTTTCTTCTCTCTTTCCTTCTGCATCTGTTCACTTCCGACTTCTACAATCGTTGCCTTTTGCACCAGAGTGGCATAGTCCGTAAGCTCAAGGATTGCCACCCTATTCTGAATCCACGGTTTCAGTCCCTGCTGAAACCTCCTAGCTTTCTTTTCCTCGGTGCTCACAAACTCCGGCACAAACCTTGATAACTCAGTAAATTTCGCTTCGTACTCTGCTACAGACAAGTTATTCTGCTTTAGCTCCAAGAACTTGAGCTCCATCTGGTTTTCCATAAACCTCGGGAAATACTTTCCCAGAAACAACTGACTAAATCTCTCCCAGGTTATAATAGCATCTGTCTCCATGTTTTTCTTGGCCTCCCACCAGTAGTTAGCTTCTCCTTTCAGAAGGTAGGTAGCAAATACAGTCTTCTGTGCCTCATCGGTACTCAAAATCTCAAAGGATTTCTCCATTTCCTTTAACCATGCCCTTGCCTCAACTGGGTCGGCTGATCCGTGGAACTCAGGGGGCTTAAGGGACTTAAAAGCCCTGAAAGAGTTTGCCACAGTATTGTTATTTCCTTGAGGGGGTGGGTTGGGTTGACGTTCCAAATTCTGCCTTAGGAGTTGCATGAACTGGCCCATGGGATCCATGCCTGGGTTTGGTACCGGTTGCTCAACCTCAGTTTCTCCTTCTTAGCCTCTATCTCAAATCCCTCAACATCATATGTTTCATCTTCCTCTTCATACAGGGAGTCATCCTGTTCCATATAATCCTCATCTTCCTCTTCACTGTGTTCCTGGTTCCTATCATCCTGGTTATGGCTTCCCTGGTCCTCAGATCCAGGGTTCGCCCTAGTTCCAATCTTTCTTGGCGGCATGATTCTGATAATAAAAAAAATTATTGGGAAATTCAACGTTAGGTCACAATCATATACAACATTGTGCCTTGCACAGCTCTTATAATGGGGAGAACGTATATCGCAATTCTATTATTTTAAGAAAGTTCTAATACGAAGTGCAGTAATAATAATGATAAAAGCAGTGATCCCGTCACTATGGAACTGAACCGAAAGGAAACAAATATATACATAATTCGAGAAATACATAGTTTGATCTGGTCAAAAGTACAACAGTGCTACAGTCATCTGTCCCAAAAGTGATACACAAGAGTCTATCTGTCTAGTCAGAAAAAGGGATGCTATATACAAGTCAACTATCCCGGAAAATTGGCTCTTACTAAGGCCTCGGCTAACTAGATAACTAGACTATTCCATCATCAATCCTGAATCACACACCGGAGCGGGTCAGCTCCCATACCCTTTCCATCGCACGACGGAAGATATAGTCGGCCTGCCGCCTAGAGATCCTACCATGCCTGTCCCTCTGGAGCGATCTGAGCCTCGCTCGGGATGTGAGCTCTATCCCCGTAAGCTCCCTCCTCAAGGATCGGGGTATAGAAGCCCTAGTCTCATAAGCTCGGGTACGCCTACCCGCCCTCTCTGCATCCAACTCCCTCTTGGCCTCATCCAGTCGGCCCTCGGCAACAGCCACTCGGGTCCTCAGAACATCCTGAACATATCCATGAGCTAACGAAGACTGCCTGTGGGCAGGGTCAAGAGGTGGTGAATCCGGAGCCGTTGAGGGTGCCTCTTCGGTCTGCCTAGGCTCGGAAGTATGGGTTTCTGAGCTGTCATCATCGGGAATCCAAGATAGTGGTGGAGGGGTAGGGGCTCTGACCACCGGAAGTGTGGGTAATGGGGTACCAGCATACACTACCATAGGTCCAACACGCTCCTCAGCTACTGGGACCTCATCTGGGTCCTCCTCATCTGGAATAATAATAACCTCTGTCTCTGACTCCTCTGAGGGGTCCTCCTCATCTGAAATAGCAATGACCTCCGTCTCTGACTCCTCTGAGGGGTCCTCCTCATCCTCCTCCATCTCAGGCTCCTCCTGATCCTCAACATCTAGCAGTGCCTCATCATGTTCACGCTCGAACATCTCAGGGTCCTCTATCTCAGGCGCCTACACATTAAACGAGCTAAGTTACTATCATGATACTTATAAGGGTTCCCGTAAGGGTTTTAACTGTCAGCACTACTTTAAGTAGTCCGACCATGAACTTGGCAAGAGTTCTTATTATCTTTGTGAGTTTGTTATTATATCGACGCATCATCTCTGAGGTTTATAACGCTTGGCTCTAATACCATTTCTGTAACACCCCCAGATCCGGGGTCGGGGATCCGGGTCGTCACGGTCTTTCTTTCCACAATATCACTTCACTTAATTAATAATAATAACCTTATGCTGTGACCCCACACTAACACACACCATAACCCGTTATAGTCTCAGAGATGAAATTGAAATAAGTACAAGTCTTTGAATCCACAATTTAAAAGTTATTACAACCCAAAATGATTACTTGATAAATTTACAATTATTTGCCATTATCTTTCTGTAACACCCCCAGATCCGGGGTCGGGGATCCGGGTCGTCACGGTCTTTCTTTCCACAATATCACTTCACTTAATTAATAATAATAACCTTATGCTGTGACCCCACACTAACACACACCACAACCCGTTATAGTCTCAGAGATGAAATTGAAATAAGTACAAGTCTTTGAATCCACAATTTAAAAGTTATTACAACCCAAAATGATTACTTGATAAATTTACAGTTATTTGCCATTATCTGCCACAAGTTATAATTATACATAATTGATTCTCAAAAGTAGATGGTCTGATCTACAATAGATCTACCTCTGCAGCTATAGCAGCTACAACATCATCGGGAAGACGCGGGACGCTTCCCACGCGCTTGCGCTGGGTCTGCTGGAGTCTGGCCATCTTTCCTAACTGTTGTTGTGTGATGAAGAAATAAAGCAAGAGTGAGCCTTATAGCTCGCAAGATAATATATAGTGATAACAATAATATAAGTATCTAAATGGATACTTACTAGAATCTTTTATCATGCGTAAGATAATTACTTACTAGATATAAGTAAAAACAAGGGATGAAGTTACCAAATACTTCACTATACTTATATCATTTAAAAAGCTGCTTGAACTACCACTGTTCAAAGTATAATGAGCTTTCAACAGTTCATCAGATAGATGAGACTACAAGACAAGATTTGAATAGATTAAATCTTTGAAATATTATTAAAGGAAATGAAGTTATGATATACTTCATTAAGTTCTGATATATATATATATATATATATATATATATATATATATATATATCCACATATACATCTTCTTTATACAATTTCCTGAAAACCTCTGTCATGTAAAGTATGAACAGAATTGCAATATCCAATAAATTTGGAAATGAAAAGAATTTGGCATAAACCAGATATCTTGCTGATCAGGCAAAGATACCCATAAGTAACCTTTTCTACTAGTAGATGGACGAATTCCCCACTGGTCATCACCCTGGTCTCAATAGGACCTTATGCTGGACTGCCACTCAGCCACTTATGCATTTGATGGACTCCCACTGAGCCACTTACACTATCATGGACGCCCACTGAGCCCATGTTGCTTATGCCGACTCAATAGATGGACTTACTTCCCGAACATTGGGTAAGTAATCAATTCATTTACCAAAACTGCAACCTTGTTGCGTATATAAAATACACCACAGAGCCGGATCCCTCAGGTTTTGAGCGAGTATTTAAATCCCCTTAAAAAGGAAGATCTTAAATATAAAAATGAGTTTTGGGATCCGCTCTAACTTTTAAAAGTCATTTTGAAGACTCGAAAACACTTTAAAGAGTGTTTGGAGTAAAGCTGATTTAATGAAGTAAATCAGTCCCCAGAATATTTAGAAAATGTCTGAATATTATTATTTAAATAATATTCCCATAAAGAATAATCTTTATAAAAATAATTGAAGTAGAAGTATTAAAACTTATACTTGAAACGAGTATTAAATAACCAAAGATATACTTATATGAAAGTACTATCTTTATTTGAATAATCGAAAATAAGTTTGATTATCGACACCTTATTCTTTAATAAAATAAAGAATATATCTCAGCAAATAATCGGAGTCATAGATCCTCAAATGAATATTCAAATGATATTCATTAAATAATATAAACTGAGTCATAAGCCCTTGAATGAATATTCAAATAATATTCAATAAATAATATAAAAGAGTCATAAGCCCTCGAATGAATATTCAAAATAATATTCATTTAATATAAAGGAGTCATAAGCCTTCGAATAATATTCGAAATAATATTCAATAATAAAATAAAGTTAAAGTTATCGAATAAACCTTATTCGATTAATAGTTTTGAAAACTATGACCATATATATATATAAGTATATATATATATTTATATCTGATAGGGATAAATAAATTATGCTTGTATAATTAAATACTGCATTAATTGTACAAGCTGTGGGCTGCTAGGCCCAATAAAAAGATATATCATACTCAGACCAGAAAGGTTAAGCCTGATGGACCAGATCAGGCCTGATGGAATAAAAAAGGCCCAAAAGCCCAGATTATTAATTAATTTCATAATTAATTAATAAGGGAAAAATCAGATGTTGGGAAGAGTCCCGATAAGGATATAAATCCTTAGAGATTAGCCTCAAGGGGACCTAAAAGGATAAGGAATCAGTTTCCTACTATCTAGGACTACAAAGTCCATTTTAATTATGAGACTTGCCCACCAAGTCTCCTATACCAAGTCCAATTCAAGGACTCCCAACATCTATATAAGGGGCCTCACCCCACAGATCAGAACTACGTTTTTTGGCTTGATTCTCTAATTCACAGAGATACGTAGGCATCTCGTAAAGGCAGATCGAGCCACGAAACACGAGAGCAGCCATTAAAGGCCTTGAGCTCCCGAATCTTAGTAATAAATACAGCAAATAATAACCTTAGTTTTTTATCAATAACATTTGGCGCCGTCTGTGGGAAAAAGCAACAACAACCATGGCGAGAACACGGAGAACAATTGGAGCTCTAGAGGAAGGAACACCATCAGAGACAACCCAGGTGATTTCATCAACCGTGGAGGTTCCTCCCCATTCAACTTATGCATCTACTCAGGGGGAAGCCCAGACAGGGGCAACTCAACCTCAGCCACAAGGGACAACTCCCCCGACTATTCAAGGTACGAATCCTCAAGTTCAACAAGTACATATACCTGTGAATTCTCGACCCGTCGGGTATGAATATTCAACTGTTGTTACTACTAACCCCCCTTATGGGATGCCCCTTCGCCCTGAGGTTGGAGGAAGCGGATATGCTGGGCGAGGCGAAGCACGAGGGCAGTCACCCCCTTATATACGAGGTTTGGGTCCTATTCCTGAGGATCGGGAATTTTCTGGTCCTTATACTGAGAGAGACTCCGAATCTTCGGATGATGAAGTGGCCCCGAGAAGGAGGCGTCCTGGAAAAGAGCCAATGGCCGATGGAAGGCAACGCCCCCAAAGCACCCCAGGGGCGAATCCCCAAGAAGTGCAGGAAAGGATCAGGGCTCATGAGGCTGAAATCCAAAGGCTGAGGCGTGATTTGGAGGATCACCAGGCCACCAGACCCCAGATACCTCCTAGGGGGAGAAATCCTCCTCCTGTCATAGACCTGGATGGTCCGGTAAGAAGAAGGGCTGTTGTCCCAAGAACTGATCCAAGCAATCTCCTTCCCCTTGGAGATCCTGATGATCCAACTCCACCCTTCACAGAAGAGATAATGAATGCCCATATCTCAAGGAAATTCAAGATGCCCACTATCAAAGCCTATGATGGCACGGGAGACCCCGCTAATCATGTTAGGACATTCTCTAATGCACTGCTGCTGCAACCCGTGAATGATGCTATAAAGTGTCGGGCCTTCCCTCAAACCCTGTCGGGTATGGCTCAAAGATGGTACAGTCGCCTGCCCCCAAATTCTATTGGATCGTTCAGAGAATTAAGTCAGGCTTTTATTAAGCAATTCATCAGTGGAAGTGTCCATGAGAAAAGTTCAGCATCCCTTATGAGTCTTGTGCAGGGAGCTAAGGAATCCTTGAGAGATTACCTGAATCGTTTTACAAAGGAGGCTTTAAAAGTCCCGGACCTTGATGATAAGGTAGCCATGATAGCACTACAACAAGGAACCAGGGATGAGTTTTTCAAGATGTCCTTGGCCAAACGTCCCCCTGAAAACATGTTGCAACTCCAAGAGAGGGCAGGGAAGTATATCAAGGTGGAAGAAAGCATGAGGAAGACCGTAGTAAGTAATGAGCCCACTGGAGGCAAGAAGCGAAAAACTGATTTAGAATATATTGTAAAGGACAAATATCCTAGAACCAAACAAAACCCTGATTCAACCCCCAAGAAGGGAGGACCTGGGCAAAAGTTCACTGAATACGCTAAGCTTAATGCTCCTAGAAGTCAGATTTTGATGGAGATTGAGAAAGACAGAGATGTTCGCTGGCCTAAGCCCTTGAAGGCTGATCCCGCCAAGCTAGATAAGAGCAAGTATTGCAGGTTTCACAAAGATGTTGGCCATGACACCGATGAGTGTAGGCAATTGAAAGATGAAATTGAGTTCCTCATTCGAAAAGGAAGATTGAACAAATACACTGGAGAAGGAGGGGATAGGAATAATAATGGAAGGAAGAACTTTGAGGATCGTAGGAGGGACCAAGACGATCAGGGGCGAAACCCCCAGCCTAGAGGACCAGTTATAAACACCATTTATGGAGGGCCGAGACCTCGAGGGCCTGTGATAAACACGATCTTTGGAGGTCCAACTGCTGCTGGATTGTCCAAAAATTCCAGAAAGGCATATACTAGAGAGGTTATGCATATTGTTGGAGAAGCCCCGAAGAGGGCCAGGACAGAAGTAACATTGGCTTTTGATGATTCCGACCTAGAGGGTGTGAAGTTTCCCCATGACGACCCGCTGGTCATAACACCAATAATAGGAAATAGCCCGGTTAAGAGGGTCCTTGTGGATAATGGTGCTTCTGTGGATATCTTGCTCCACGACACCTTTCTAAGGATGGGGTATAATGACTCCCAGTTAACACCAACCGACATGCCGATATATGGATTTGCTGGAGTAGAATGTCCTGTGGAAGGGATAATCAAATTGCCAACCACCATAGGTACGGAGCCAAGGCAAGCAACGCAGATGCTGGATTTCGTGGTGGTAAAGGCTAGTTCAACTTATAATGCTATCATGGGGAGAACAGGGATACATGCCTTCAAGGCAGTCCCCTCTTCCTACCATTCAGTCATGAAGTTTCCCACCCGAAACGGGATTGGAGAAGAGAGAGGAGATCAAAAAATGGCTAGAAGCTGTTATGTGGCCTCTTTGAGGGCAGATGGAGTCGGGGGGCAGGTTCTTCCTATTGAAGATATGGATGTTCGAGAAAATGATGAGAATAGAGGAAGGCCAGCAGAAGAATTGGTTTCGGTTCCTTTAGACCCCGAGAATCCTGAGAGGACGACTTTCATTGGAGCCACATTAGAGGTGCCCCTTAGAGGGAAGTTAGTGAAATTTTTGCAAGAAAATAGTGATGTGTTTGCATGGTCAGCAGCGGATATGCCAGGCATAGACCCAGAGTTAATTACTCACAAGCTAAACATAGATCCAAGCCGGAAGACAGTGAAACAAAAGAAAAGAAATTTTGCCCCGGAAAGACAAGAGGCTATAAAGCAGGAAGTGGAAAAGCTCTTAGAGGCTGGTTTCATTGAGAAGATTCAATTTCCGGAGTGGTTAGCAAACCTTGTAATGGTGAAGAAGGCTAATGGAAAGTGGAGGATGTGTATAGACTTCACTGATCTGAATGATGCATGCCCCAAAGACTGTTTTCCGCTGCCTAAAATTGATACTTTGATTGATGCCACCGCTGGACATGAGATGCTGAGTTTCATGGATGGGTTTAGCGGATACAACCAGATCAAAATGCATAAGGATGACATTCCAAAGGTATCATTTATCACTGACTTTGGTGTTTATTGTTATCTTGTTATGGCGTTTGGTCTCAAGAATGCAGGAGCCACCTATCAAAGGTTGGTGAATAGAATTTTTAAGGATCTTATTGGTAAGACTATGGAAGTCTATGTTGATGACGTGTTAGTCAAGAGTCTAGTAAAGACTGATCATATAGCCCATTTAAGGGAAGCTTTTGAGGTCCTGAGGTACCACAAGATGATGTTAAATCCGACGAAGTGTGCTTTCGGAGTAGGATCTGGAAAATTCTTGGGACTGATGGTCTCAAAGAGGGGAATTGAGGCTAACCCGGATAAGATAAAGGCGATCCTGGACATGGAACCACAAAAACTGTTAAGGATGTTCAGAAGCTTACAGGAAGGGTTGCTGCGCTAGGACGATTCATCTCCAAGTCGGGGGAAAAGTGTTTGTCATTCTTCAAATCGCTAAAGAGCATCAAAGACTTTGTATGGAATGAGGAAAACCAGAAGGCATTTGAAGAGTTAAAGAAGTATATGGCCCAGGCCCCGTTGTTGGCCAAGCCAGTTCTGAGTGAAATTTTATTCTTGTACTTGGCTGTTTCAGAGAGCGCCTTGAGCGCGGTGTTGGTTAAGGAAGAACTGAAAGTCCAGAAACCCGTATATTATGTCAGCAAAATTTTGCATGGTGCTGAGTTGAATTATTCAACTATAGAGAAATTCGCTTTAGCCTTGGTAATGGCTTCAAGAAAGCTGCGTCCTTATTTTCAAGCTCACCAGATTGAAGTGCTAACAAATTAGCCACTGAGAAATATCATTCACAGTCCCAAGGCAAGTGGGAGTCTGATTAAGTGGGCAATAGAGTTGGGAGAGTTTGATCTCAAGTATAAGCCACATACGGCTATAAAAGCCCATGCACTAGCTGACTTCGTGGTGGAATGTACCATACCCAACCAAGAAGTCGGGGGGCAGGAAGATACCATACCTCAAGACAAGGGAGTCGACAATGGGGACAGGGAGAAGAATGACAATGAGAAAGAATATTGGGTTCTCTATTTTGATGGAGCATCAAAAACAAATTCCAGTGGAGCAGGGTTAGTTTTACAAAGCCCTGATGGGTTCTTAATTGAGTATGCTATGAAGCTAGATTTTCCAACCACAAACAATGAGGCAGAGTATGAAGCCCTGATAGCTGGCCTTGGTCTAGCTGGGACACTTAGAGTCAAAAACTTAAAGGTCCGTGGAGACTCGAAGCTGATCATATCCCAGGTAAAGGGAGAATTTGAGGCAAGGGATGATACGATGGCTAAGTATGTCCGCCTAGTAAGGGCTGTGATGACCCAATTTAATGAGTGCCATGTTGAACACATTCCAAGGGAAGAAAATGTTAAGGCAGATGCGCTATCAAAGTTCGCTTCGTCTGAGATTGAAGAAAGTTCAGGAAGTGTGTACTTCCGTGTTTTGAAGACACGAAGCATAGATGTTAAGCTGCTGGCTCCCATAGGCTTGGGGACGTCATGGATTGATCCCATCAAGGCTCACATTCAGACCGGTTGGTTGCCAAGTGATGCAACTGAAGCACGGAAGTTAACTGTTCGGGCACTAAGGTACTCTTTGATACATGGGATTCTTTACAAAAGATCTTTCGTGGTTCCCTACTTGAGGTGTCTCAGGCCCGATGAGGCACGCTTGGCTCTTGAAGAAGTGCATGAAGGTATTTGTGGACAACACATGGGGGGCAGGGCCTTGGCTCATAAGATAACTCGTTTAGGCTTCTATTGGCTAGAAATGATGGCTGATGCCAAAGAATATGTGAAGAAGTGTGATCGCTGTCAGAAGCATGCACCAGTTGTTAGACAACCCCCTGAGATGCTGACCTCTATCAACTCGCCTATTCCCTTTGCCATGTGGGGGATGGATATTCTAGGGCCTTTTCCTATGGCCACGACACAAAGGAAATTTCTGATTGTAGCCATTGATTATTTCACCAAGTGGATCGAAGCCAAACCCTTGGCCAAAATCACAACTAAGCAGGTTGCACAATTCCTGTGGGAAAACATTATGTGCCGATATGGAATTCCCCGTATCCTCGTCACTGACAATGGAACACAATTCAACAATGAGGAATTCAAGAAGTATTGTGAAGAAAATGAAATTGAGTTACGATTCACCTCTGTGGCTCACCCGCAAGCCAATGGGCAAGCAGAGGTAGCAAATCAGATAATCCTGGATGGACTAAAAAAGAGGATCGAGAAGTCAAGAAATAATTGGGTGGATGAGATACTTCCAATATTATGGGCCTATAGGACTACCTGTAGAGTCACGACAGGAGCAACTCCTTTCATGTTGGCATATGGGGCAGAAGCAGTAGTTCCCGTGGAGATATCGCATTCCTCTCCAAGGATTCAGACTTTCAATGCTGTAGAAAATGAGGAAGGGCAGAGGTTAGCCCTGGATCTAATTGATGAAGTGCGAGATGAGGCACATGCAAAGATAGTAGAATATCAGAAAAAGGCTTCATTCTATTACAACCTAAGAGTTAAAGAGAGATTTTTTAAATAAGGAGATCTAGTCTTGAGAAAAATAGAGGCTTCTGGTGTTGGACAGAAAGGAAAGCTTGCCCCGAATTGGGAAGGGTCATACAGAGTCAAGAGCGTTCAGGGTAGAGGAACCTACAAGCTGGAAACTATGGAAGGTTTTGAAGTCCCGAGGACCTGGCACGCACAAAACCTGAAGGTTTACTACGTGTATGATAGGTGAAGTACGATTCTCACTTGTCATTGACAAGTAGGTTTAAAAGCACCTTGAAGCTTTGCTTGCATAGGATTTTATATTCCAGTAGAATTTACATTGTCTAGTTATTGTTGATTAGGGTCGAACCCATGCTATGTAAGGTTTTGGAAAACCAGACTTCATATTAAAGAGTTTGAAATTATTTCTATCTAAGGATGTTTAAAGTTCAAATGCGTATTAAGATTGTAAAGTTAAACAGAAAGAGGCAAGAAAAGCAACATATAAAATATAACCCCGAAGGGTAACAAGTTTAGATATGAATAAAGTTCAAAAAGAAGATATACAAAAAGTCAGGCCTTGGAAGGCTGAGGTTCCTCAGAACCACTATCCGAAGTCTCCTCGGAAGTCTCAGTCGTTTCTTCGGACGTCTCGGTTGTCCCCTCCGAAGTCCCTGTAGAAGTTCCCTCTGCAGGAGATGCTGGCTGTTGAGGCGCTGCTTTTGGAGGCTCTTCCACCCTGGCCTTCTTAGCAACAGGCTCAAACTCCTCTTCGGAAGAATCTTCCTCCTCTCCATCCTTGATCATAACAGCAAGCTTCTCAGTAACACCTCCAAGCTCTGGAACCCGCACAGGGCAAGGAAAGGGGGACTGCTCAAGGACCTCTGGAAACTCATCCTGGATGGCCTCCACAGCAGCATCCCAGCCCTCTTTATAGCTAACTGGGTGAAGAAGGGCATCATGCTCCACCATCAAGTCCTTGAATTCTTGGGTGTCCATCCAGCCATCAAAGGCTTTGTCCTTCTGCGCCTTCAGAATGATATTTTCGGCCCGGGCCGTCTCTAGGTCAGAAGTGGAAGAGGCCAGTTGAGCTTCAAGGGCCTCTATTTTTTGGTTGGCCTCTTCCAACTTCTTGTTGGCATCTTCCAGGCCAACCTTCCAAGCTTTAGCTTGGTGAATTGCCCCCTGGAAATGGGCGTTAGCCTGCAAGAGAAACAACGAAAGTTCAGAAAAGAAACATGGAAAAATAAGTAAGAAGGGCATAAGTAAAGGACGTACCGTCGCCAGAGCCTGGGCTCCAAATAGCTCATTCCCCTCTAAGTCCTGTTGAAGGACAAAATCTTGATAGTCCAGCGGGGAGATGGAATTCTTAGACCATTCCTTGGACAGCGCCGTGCTGCCCATGATTGAGTCCTTGCCCCGGATCCCCCAGGCAGGTTGAAAATAGGCCCCTGGCCTCTGCTTGGTGCGCAAAACTTGGCTGGGGCCTTCCTCGCTTGGCTCCATTGCCTGAAGGAGGAACTCAGGGAAGCGATCACCAAGTCGAGGGTCTTTAAAGACCTTCCCCGCCCTCTTCATCCTGGTTGTCTCCAGGTCCTTCGGCTTGGTAGCCTCCTCAATCTTCTCAGCCACTACAACAAACAAAGTCAGTTGAAAACCAATGAAATAAAAGTGCAGGAAATAAAGGAGATAAGAAAGGGAACTTACTTTTCTTATTAACGGGCGAAAGGCCGCATTCTACCAGGACGGTCTCCCGGATAAGGTCCCAACAATGGGAAGTGCCGTTGTCTTGCGTAAGGAGGTTGAAACCTCTAGCCTCCTCCTCAGACAAAGTTATGTCATTTGGGCTCCCGTCCACGGCCAGCCCAAAGGATGATCGAAATAGGGAGCCCCAATCTCCACCTTCCCAAATAACAAACAAAAAATCTTTCTTCCACCCCAAGTTGTTGTCAGGGATGGACTTCCCATTCACGATATGGGGGATAGTGGGGCGCTGGTTGATAGAAACCCAACCCGGACTTTTATCAGGGTTGTTTTTGAACTGAAAAATCTTCCTGAAGACAGCAACAGATGTGGGGACGTTGTGCTTGGCGCATTGCGACAGATAGCACAGAATCAACCTCCAGGAATTAGGGGGAAGTTGGCAAGGGCTGATGCCCACATCAGCCAGTAGCAAAGGAATGAATGGATGAAAAGGGAGTCTAATACCTGCCCTTAGAGTATCCCTATAGACGCATAGCGCGTCCTTCTTCCACTGACAGGCCCTGTCGGCCGGACCCGCAAGAACCAGCTTAAAAGGCTCCTTGATTTTGAAGCAGCTGCTCAACTTTTCCAGCTCCTTGGGATCCCGTAAAGCACTGATATGATCGTGCGCGTCCAGATGCGCATCAGACGGATACTCATCCCCTCGAGTGTTGATCATATCGATTAAGGAAGTATACCTCGATCGAATAGGAAAATCGTTGGACTTTCTAGCCACGTTCATCTTGGCCAAACGGGTCATTCTTTTGTCAGCCATCTGAAAAAAAGTAAGGGGCACGTAAATAGGCTATCTTAAAGTGGCACACAATGGAAAAATAGACACAAAAAGCAAAGGGAGGAATCTTACCTGAAGAAGCGCTCCTGAAAAAGGCTTTGAGCTCCGACTTGCTGTTATTCCTCTGAGAATCTTAGCAGGAAGATGAAGAAGAAAACTAAGAAATGAGAAAGTGAGGAGTAATAGCCTTCCCTCATTCCTTTATATAAGAGGAAAAGGAAGTTGAAGGGACGAAAAGCCCATTGAGAACAAAAGCCCATAGGAAAAAGCCCAGAAAAAAGAATATTCCAGAATATTCCTAGGAATTCTAGAGCATTCTGAACAGGGTGTATTAAGCCCAGATCAATAAAAGAGGCCCAATAAGATTTTGAAAAGGCCCAATAATAGAAGCTCAGTAAAATTTAATAAGGCCCAACAAAAAAGGCCAGGCCCAAATCCAATTAGGATTTGGAAAATACAATACCCTAAATTAAAGCTAATTAGGATTTGGAAAATACAATACCCTAAATTAAAGCTAAATAAAGAAGGCTAGTGGAAGACCAGGAACCAGGTCGAAATCCAGGTCGTGAATCCTGCCCGAAATCTTTCGAGCAGACACCCGAAAATAACGGGTAAAAAAGACCAGAATCCAGGTCGAATTCCAGGTCGTGAATCCTGCCCGAAATCTTTCGATCAGACACCCGAAAATAACGGGTAAAAAAGACCAGAATCCAGGTCGAATTCCAGGTCGTGAATCCTAGTCGAAATCCTTCGACCAGGAAGCAAGAAAATCAAAGAATTTTCGAACAGGATTCAGGTCAAAATATCGACTAGAATCCTAGTCGAAATCCTAGTCGATAGGCTCATGGCAAGAAGCTAAAAAAAAAGGGTGGAATTTTCGACCTAGATCCAGGTCGAATTTTCGACTAGGACCTAGAACAGGTCGAAATTTCGACTAGGATCCTGGTCGAATTCCAGGTCGTGAATCCTGGTCGAAGGATTTCGACCAGGAAGCAAGAAAATCAAAGAATTTTCGAACAGGATTCAGGTCAAAATATCGACTAGAATCCTAGTCGAAATCCTAGTCGATAGGCTCATGGCAAGAAGCTAAAAAAAAAAGGGTGGAATTTTCGACCTAGATCCAGGTCGAATTTTCGACTAGGACCTGGAACAGGTCGAAATTTCGACTAGGATCCTGGTCGAATTCCAGGTCGTGGATCCTAGTCGAATTCTTTCGACCAGGATGGCAAGGCTGACCCCTATTTTCGACTAGGATCCAGGTCGAAATTTCGACTAGGATCCTGGTCGAAAAAGGGCTGGAAATCTGAAAAATAGGGAAAATCCCAGAAAATTAGGGAAAATCCCAGAAAATTAGGGAAAAATCCCAGAAAATTAGGGAAAATCCCAGAAAATTAAGGAAAAATTCCAGAAAATTAGGGAAAATCCCAGAAAATTAGGGAAAAAATCCCGGAAATAAGGGAAAAATTCCTGGAAATTAAGATAATTCCTGAATAAAAGGAAAAATTCATTGTAAATGTGTAGGTCGCTCCACACTTTACGGAAAAACGAAACCCTGTAAGGGAATGAATAGACTTAACTTCTGCGAAACCTAATCAATGTTTCCCAAAAGTTGGGGGGCAAATGATAGGGATAAATAAATTATGCTTGTATAATTAAATACTGCATTAATTGTACAAGCTGTGGGCTGCTAGGCCCAATAAAAAGATATATCATACTCAGACCAGAAAGGTTAAGCCTGATGGACCAGATCAGGCCTGATGGAATAAAAAAGGCCCAAAAGCCCAGATTATTAATTAATTTCGTAATTAATTAATAAGGGAAAAATCAGATGTTGGGAAGAGTCCCGATAAGGATATAAATCCTTAGAGATTAGCCTCAAGGGGACCTAAAAGGATAAGGAATCAGTTTCCTACTATCTAGGACTACAAAGTCCATTCTAATTATGAGACTTGCCCACCAAGTCTCCTATACCAAGTCCAATTCAAGGACTCCCAACATCTATATAAGGGGCCTCACCCCACAGATCAGAACTACGTTTTTTGGCTTGATTCTCTAATTCACAGAGATACGTAGGCATCTCGTAAAGGCAGATCGAGCCACGAAATACGAGAGCAGCCATTAAAGGCCTTGAGCTCCCGAATCTTAGTAATAAATACAGCAAATAATAACCTTAGTTTTTTATCCATAACAATATCCATATATACAAAATCTACTCGGGATCCTCGACTCCCGGTTTTAGAAAATATTTTCACCTTTGGGTCCCTATACTAAGGGTATATGCAAATTACCGCTATCCTCTAGCATAGGTATTATCAACTGAATCAACAGATATATATGGAAAGAATACGAAACAGGCATGCATATATATATACCATAGCAGCATGCTTCAATATATTGCAACATTTGCTAATTAACCAACATGCATCTATCGCAAGATAATGCATATACGTATATACATCACAACAACAGTTATAACGGGTAGAAAACTTGCCTGAGCGACTTGGGGTGATAAAAGGCTCGGGACGAGTCTGGTAACCTATAAACAACAAGTAAGTTGGAATTAAACCAAAGTCACTTGTAAATCTATACTTTAACTAACTTAGACTCTAACGCTTGTTTTGCGCTTACTGATTCGCTTAAGTCACTCGAGTACCCTCGGCTCCACCATTTTTAATAATTTAACCTTTACGAGTTTTAAGACGATTCCTTCGCGAGTGTCTTACCAACTGCCTTACACACTTACCATAAATGTTTCATGCATTAATTAACCCTTTTTGGTCTTTAACCTTTGTTTCAAAGTAAGGCGAGGGGAAAAGTTTCGTTCGCGAAACGCCGTTACTTGAAACGGTCGTTTCTCCTAAACCGTGCATCGGAATCGAACGAACTACATATCAAAACGAAGCTCGTAACACGAACTATCTAAACATGGCAATGGTCATAATCTAGCAGGGGGTTCTCGGGTCCTAATGTTATGCAAAAAAACAGTCTAAAGAAAATCGGACGTTACGACGGCTATGTTTACGCGATTTCCCAATTTAAAACCATTCAAAACCAACCCAATTCAACCTCAAATCCAACATACAACCAACATCCATCCTTATCACATCATAACAACCCCAACCAATTCAATTTTAACATTCATACTTATGCCTAAGCTTAACTTTAACCATACTTAAGTTCTTTTAATCAAAACAACAACATCTACCATTCCATTTCACTACCATTTCAAATCCCAAACTCTAAATCACAACATACAATATCACCCTACTAATCAAAATCATCTTATAATACATAGGAATCTAGGGTTTGGAGATGATATACCTTCCTTGAAGTGGTGGGAGGAGCTAGGAAGCCTTAAGAAGCTTTGAGAAGCCTTAGGAATGCTTGGATCTTCAAGGAAAACAAGAAAAATTTCAAGTTAAAAACTTGAAAACACTATTCATAGTCTTCTTCTTTGATTAAATGAAGAAGATTGAGAAGGAATTGATGGATTAAACTCATGATATAGCCCTAACTAAGCATGAAGATGATTAGGGAATTAACTCACCAATTTAGGAAGCTTGGATCTTTGATTTTGAATTTTCTTGCCTTTTGCAATAGTAAAAAGCCGAGAGCTCTAGATGAACAATGCCTTGGTTTCTTTTGATTTTTGATGAAGAATGAATTTGCTTGGCTTGGTTGATTTGTTTTTGTGTTTGATTTAGTCAATTACCTATTTGCCCTTGATTTTGTGTGGTTAAAAAGCCACCACACCTCCTTCCTTCCCATGTCATGCCTATGTCATGTTGTGATGTCATACTTCCCTCTTTGTCCTCCTCTCATTGGTTGGGTGACATCACTCACTCTAATCCCCTTGATTAACTTCCTAATTGTTTGCCTAATGACCGCTGATCTGTTATACGGTTCGCTTAACTTTCGTTTTCGTTTATCGTTTGAGGGATCATACCCGGGATCTTATTACTTAGGTTCCCTTAACCTTTCTTAATATATTATATTCCTTTTATGATCCTCTCTTATAATCCTTTAATTTAAATCATTTTTATCCTGTTACCTTATACTCAATTCTCTCCGTATCTAGTGGATTTCCGGGAAAAATCAAAGTGTTCGGAATTGGATTCCGGCGATCTTTACATACACTCATATACCATATAGAGTACTAATAAAATCTCAGAATATCCATAATAGAACCCCTACATAGTGTGGCATGAAAAGTTTTCTCATTCAGCAAAAACACTATTCACAAGGGTTACAAAAAGTTGAAAATTTTGGGGGTTATTACATCCGTTGCCTGAAGAAGGAACTCGGGGAAGCGGTCACCCAGTCGAGGGTCTTTAAAGATCTTTCCGGCCCTCTTCATCCTGGTTGTCTCCAGGTCCTTCGGCTTGGTAGCCTCCTCAATCTTCTCAGCCACTGCAACAAACAAAGTCAGTTGAAAACCAATTAAATAAAAGTGCAGGAAATAAAGGAGGTAAGAAAGGGAACTTACTTTTCTTATGAACGGGCGAAAGGCCGCGTTCTACCAGGACGGTCTCCCGGATAAGGTCCCAAGAATGGGAAGTACCGTTGTCTTGCATAAGGAGGTTGAAACCTCTAGCCTCCTCCTCAGACAGAGTTATGTCATTTGGGCTCCCGTCCACGGCCAGCCCAAAGGATGATCACAACAGGGAGCCCCAATCTCCACCTTCCCAAATAACAAACAAAAAATCTTTCTTCCGCCCCAAGTTGTTATCAGGGATGGACTTCCCATTCACGATATGGGGGATAGTGGGGCGCTGGTTGATAGAAACCCAACCCGGACTTTTATCAGGGCTGTTTTTGAACTGAAAAATCTTCCTGAAGACAGCAACAGATGTGGGGACGTTGTGCTTGGCGCATTGCGACAGATAGCACAGAATCAACCTCCAGGAATTAGGGGGAAGTTGGCAAGGGCTGATGCCCACATCAGCCAGTAGCAAAGGAATGAATGGATGAAAAGGGAGTCTAATACCTGCCCTTAGAGTATCCCTATAGACGCATAGCGCGTCCTTCTTCCACTGAAAGGCCCTGTCGGCCAGACCCGCAAGAACCAGCTTAAAAGGCTCCTTGATTTTGAAGCAGCTGCTCAACTTTTCCAGCTCCTTGGGATCCCGTAAAGCACTAATATGATCGTGCACGTCCAGATGCGCATCAGACGGGTACTCGTCCCCTTGAGTGTTGATCATGTCGATTAAGGAAGTATACCTCGATCGAATAGGAAAATCGTTGGACTTTCTAGCCACGTTCATCTTGGCCAAGCGAGTCATTCTTTTGTCAGCCATCTGAAAAAAGTAAGGGGCACGTAAATAGGCTATCTTAAAATGGCACACAATGGAAAAATAGACACGAAAAGCAAATGGAGGAATCTTACCTGAAGAAGCGCTCCTGAAAAAAGGCTTTGAGCTCCGACTTACTGTTATTGCTCTGAGAATCTTAGCAGGAAGATAAAGAAGAAAACTAAGAAATGAGAAAGTGAGGAGTAATAGCCTTTCCTCATTCCTTTATATAAGAGGAAAAGGAAGTTGAAGGGACGAAAAGCCCATTGAGAACAAAGGCCCATAAGAAAAGGCCCAGAAAAAGGAATATTCCAGAATATTCCTAGGAATTCTAGAGCATTCTAAACAGGGTGTATTAAGCCCAGTAATATTTGGTAAAGCCCAATAAAGAGGCCTAGTAATATTTGAAAAGCCCAATAAAGAGGCCCAGTAATATTTGAAAAGCCCAATAGAAAAAGCCAGGCCCAAATCCAATTAGGATTTGGAAAATTCAATTTTAGCCCTAAAAAATGTAAGGACAAATGGAGAAGGCTAGAAAGAGACCAGAATCCAGGTCGTGAATCCTGCCCGAAATCTTTCGAGCAGACACCCGAAAATAACGGGTAATAAAGACCAGAATTCAGGTCGAAATCCAGGTCGTGAATCCTACTCGAAAACTTTCGAGCAGGCACCCAAAAATAACGGGCAAAAAAGACCAGGATTCAGGTCAAAATCCAGGTCGTGATCCCTGCCCGAAATTTTTCGACTAGGCTCACGAAAACAACAGAAAAAATAGGATTAAATTGAAGTCAAAATTTCGACCAGGAATGAGGTCGAATTAGCCAAGCATCTTTCAGGAATAAAGATTAAAAACCCAGGTCGAATTTCGACTAGGATCCTGGTCGAAATCCAGGTCGTGGATCCTAGTCGAAATCCTTCGACCAGGAATCAAGAAAACCAAAGAATTTTTGACCAGGATTCAGGTCGAAATTTCGACTAGGATCCTGGTCGAAATCCTAGTCGATGGGCTCAAGATCAGAAGCTAAAAGTGGGGAATTGACGACCTAGATCCAGGTCGAAATTTCGACTAGGATCCTGGTCGAAATCCAGGTCGTGAATCCTAGTCGAAATCCTTCGACCAGGATGACAAGGCTGACCCCTATTTTCGACTAGGATCCAGGTCGAAATTTCGACTAGGATCCTGGTCGAAAAAGGGTTGGAAATCTGAAAAATCCAGAAAATTAGGGAAAATTAGGGAAAATCCCAGAAAATTAGGGAAAATCCCAGAAAATTAGGGAAAAATCCCAGAAAATTAGGGAAAAATCCCAGAAAATTAGGGAAAATCCCAGAAAATTAGGGAAAATCCCAGAAAATTAGGGAAAAATCCCAGAAAATTAGGGAAAAATCCAGAAAATTAGGGAAAAATCCCGGAAATAAGGGAAAAATTCCTGGAAATTAAGATAATTCCTGAACAAAAGGAAAATTCATTGTAAATGTGTAGGTCGCTCCACACTTTACGGAAAAACGAAACCCTGTAAGGGAACGAATAGACTTAACTTCTGCGAAACCTAATCAATGTTTCCCAAAAGTTGGGGGGCAAATGATAGGGATAAATAAATTATGATTGTATAATTAAATACTGCATTAATTGTACAAGCTGTGGAATGCTAGGCCCAATAAAAATATATATGATACTTTGACCAGAAAGGTTAAGCCTGATGGACCAGATCAAGCCTGATGGAATAAAAAAGGCCCAAAAGCCCTGATTATTAATTAATTTCGTAATTAATTAATAAGGGAAAAATCAGATGTTGAGAAGAGTCCCGATAAGGATATAAATCCTTAGAGATTAGCCTCAAGGGGACCTAAAAGGATAAGGAATCAGTGTCCTACTATCTAGGACTCCAAAGTCCATTCTAATTATGAGACTTTCCCACCAAGTCTCCTATACCAAGTCCAATTCAAGGACTCCCAACATCTATATAAGGGGCCTCACCCCACAAATCAGAACTACATTTTTTGGCTTGATTCTCTAATTCACAGAGATACGTAGGCATCTCGTAAAGGTAGATCGAGCCACGAAACACGAGAGCAGCCATTAAAGGCCTTGAGCTCCCGAATCTTAGTAATAAATACAGCAAATAATAACCTTAGTTTTTTATCCATAACACTTAAGTAGAAATCTAGTGTTTGTAGCCTCAACGGATAAGACCATTCTGGCTATCCGTTGATGGAGTAGCTTTACTTAGAAATAAGTTTAGTATTGTAGCATATTTCAGTTTCTGTATTTAAGTTATAATTCTTAGATGATTGTGGGAAATTATAAGTCATGTTGACTACTAGTGGATATGCAAATAGGAGGGCTAATTGTAAATATTTCATGCCTTGTAATTTTGTATAAGTGAAGTAGTCTCAACTGATAAATTAAAGGCCTTCAATGGATGAGAAACAAAGCTTCAACGGATAACATCCATCACTGGATGAGTGCATCAACGGATAAAGCTTCAACTGCTAATGCATCAACGGATAAAGCCATCAACGGATGAAAGCTTCAACGGATGCTCAGTTCAATAGCAGTTGATAGTGACAATTCATAAGCTGACAGAGGCACATGGGTTGACAGAGATAATTGGAATGTGGTAGCGTCTTGGAGGAATCAAGAAAATGCAGCATTTCCATTCTGGTGCAAACAAGGAAGTATTCAAAGATTCACAGATTATCCTAGATTGCATTGGATAGAGAAATGAAGAAGAAACATGTGAATAATCTTTTTAATTGTATTTGTAGTTTTGTCTTCACTTGTAAACTTGGTGATATATAAACCAAGTTGCAGCTAGTAATTAGATGGTGAATTTTCCAGAGCTGTTTAGAAAAATATAGAGAGAAAATCATCTAGTTTGTACTAGGATGCGGCTGTGATCAATTCTTTTGAATCACAGATTTTCTGAAATACACATCTCTGGTGGAACAACAAATCCACCAGAAATTTTTTTAAAGCCTTTGTGTTCTTTACATTTGTGTTTTGAATATATATCTGTCTGCACCTGCCCAAACCAATTCACACACAACTGTTCATCAAAACACTTAGCCTTTGAAACTGCTCAAAACTTGAAAAAGTTTTGAGATTTACATTCAACCCCCCTTCTGTAAATCTCATTGTTAGTTCCTTGGGAATAACAGTAACCATTAAAGCATTAATTATCAATTACCAGATTCTTATACAGGCTTGAAGCCATTCTTCGTACTTACCTTGATATACCTTTATGATACTCATGAATTATATTATGCTTTGAGACAAATATCTTATCAATTTTAATTATAATTCTGTTTAACTGAATTACACTATTTATCATATTAAACTGTTATAGAGTTGGATAGTTTTCTAAATATGGACCGCATTCATGGTCAGACCAGATTCGTGGTCATATTAGACCAATGTGTGCCTTGGATCTAGTATATAGAGTAGAGTTGTGTGTCTTTCTTGGGGTTAGTGCGTGACTGATCATCAACCTAACCTTGGTTTTTAAAATTAGTTATGAATATCCAACTCTAACAATTGATTAACAAGAAACGTATTCCTCTGAATCATTTTATTTGATCATTGTTAAATCTCACTTATTGTTATTATGAATTTCTGAGCTAGTTAGCTCACTCTTGCGATTCTTTTATGCTCTTTTCCAGTTAAGAAGAATATTGTTAATAGAAAGGATCCCCTGACCAGTGTGCGAGCAAGGATTCCAAGTTAATTTGGATCAAGCTAGCTGAAGTTTATGTTTTATTTTTGGCAAGTTTGTAAGAATGTTGTATTATCAGATGTAAGTTAAACTAGTTGGGATTTGGTACGATGTAATGTAAATTAAGGTTGTGGCTTGTGTTCATACTTTAACCTGTTTCGATCCGTGGTTGTGTAGTATAGGGTCATTGGATATAATATTTCATATACATGTATATATTGTGTGTGTGTTGTGAACCTCAAACTTCTGACCCGGGTTTGGAGGGCATCACAGGTTTGGTATCAGAGCCACAAATTATAAGTCACTGAAACAAGCCTAGATTGGGGTTGGGTAGAGGGTTAGGATTAGGAATATGAAATATAAAGATTGGATGTCGAGAGGTTGAGTGCGACTGTATAGTAGGCTTTTGGTATGACTCATGTTGTGATTTGAGATTCTTATCTTGCGGTGTTGATTTTCAGATAGTAGTGATGGCAGATCCTATTATCCCTATACCATCTGATCATTCTGAGCCCTATGTTCGGGGACCATCATCCTCACCCAAATTTGTTCCCCACCTTGTTCTTCCACCAGTATTAGATGTATTATCTCCTATTGTGATAGCTGCACCTCTTCGAGCTATTCCACCACCCCTGATGTGAGACCACCTATATAAGGACCCCCACCTGTTGATTCTGGTTTTACCGCATATTTAGATGTGAGTGCATCTTTTAAGTTTACCCCACACCCTGTTCCATACCATCAGTTTGAGACCTGTCTTATCGAGCAACAACACCTGCGAGGACATATCCGAAAGCTATATCATATTGTGAGTACCCGAGATACTGAGAAAGGTGAGAAGGAGCATATATAGAGGGTTCATGTATTCCGGAGGATAGCTACTGTCAGGTTATAGGAAGCCACTAGTGAGCATGCCACCCCTGATTATGTTGTGGAGTGGGCTAGATGAGGTTTGAAGGAGTTTGAGGAGATTGGAGATCTAGAGTTTCCTTAGAAATAGAGGATGGTGTTATGACAAATGTTATATGTATAATATTGATGTGGTGTGATATCAGTAGACTTTAGTTTTGTTATATAGCATAGACTTGCTGACTATTGGGTAGACCTGTTGTACTTTACGATATCAAAAATGACGATGAGAGTATCACCGGTAATACTAGATACCAACATTGGAAGGGAGTTACGAATAAAATAGTATGCAAAGATAACTGAAGTTTTCATCGACTAATGAAGGAAAAATCGACTCAATAAGGGGTAGAAGATATATTGAAGTGGATGGAACCTTCTGTGATTTTTTCTTTAATTTGGTACCTTGTTATGTTTAAGGAGGACAACAACCAACTCATATAGTAATGAAGACCATATATGCGATTTTCAAAATTTGAAACAAGTTTTTGAAAGAGATTTTTCTTAACAAAATTTCTAAAAGTTCTTTAAATAAAATAAGTATTCAAATTTGTTGTCAAGTTAATGCTTGAGTTTCTTGTATGTTATAAGACTCGGATTACTTAGAAGAATACTTGTTCCAAACTTAGTATTGATAATTCAGAGGACCAAATGGACCCGCAATTATGGAGAAGTTTCAAATTTTCCAAAAAAAGGGTGCAAATCTTGCTTGATAGTATTAATAACAGAATCAACGTGTGAAGACATTATTTATCCAATTCCTGTGATTATTAAAGTTTAAAGAATTTGTTGACTCCTAAGAAGCTTGAGTATGATCGAAGAAGATTGAGAAAATTTCCAGACTTTTCTAAAGGAAGAATATTATTATTAGTAAAATAGTCGATATGTTGGAAGATCAGTGGTTATTTTAAGTGGCATAGACAAAATTTGAAATTATGATTGTAAATCCCGTAAAAACGCAATTATGGTCGAAATATTAAAATATTGAACGTGTAAGCATGACGCTAAAGATGCAAGACTTAATAAGTAGGAATTTATCAAGGCATTTCAGAGGACTTTCTGGATTTAATATATGACTCAGAATGGGATCTATTGATCGAACGAGCCCCGAAGATATACATAAGTGAAATATGGATGGTGACCAACGATATCATTATTTACAATTCTATAGTGTATATTCTTCTTGATTCTTGATTAAGTATGAACCTCTTTCATTAATAAGTTTTATGAGGCGATAAGAAAAAGAAGATTATTGTATTTCTTTCAAAATCATTTTCCCTCAAGTTTTGCTTTCTGAGTGAGACAAGCAGTGTTATGGTGTGATGTTTTGTCGGAATGACGAAGAGTCCGGTGGGACGCCACCTAATCATGTGTTGTATGCCATATGGTATGAAAGACTGGCCATCTTAAGTACCAATGTGGTTGTCTCATTTATATTCAAATCATTACTCATTCTTTCTTTTTCAACTATAAATTTATTGAATTATGGATCCTTCTAGTTGTTTTGTTGCATTATTGTTCTTTACAAAAGTTTTCCAAACAAAAATCAACCTACCAAGAATCAAGCGGGAAAAGTTCCAGCCATTGGATTTACATGTTTCAAGTGTGGGAAACCAGGGCGTATAGCAAAGGATTGTAAAACACCAGTCCCCGTCAGTAAGGCGCTAAGAATCATGGGATCTACTCCGATAGTGAAGGAGCCTCCAAAAACGAGAGTTTATGATATGTCTGTGAAAGGATGCTATTCAGGACATGGATGTTGTGGCAGGTACGCTAACTATGAATTCTTTATTTGCTAAAGTATTAGTAGATTCGGGAGCAACTCAATCGTATTTTTCTCAATATTTTGTTAATATGTTGAAATACCTTGTTGAATTGTTAAATGAGATCATGACTATAAAACTACCAAATCAAGAACATGTAACTATTAACCAAGTGTGTACCAATTGTGAGATTTAGATTTCTGGCAATAAGTTTTGTGATGAATTGATATTATTTAAGTTAGGAGAATTTGACATTATTTTAGGAATGGATGGGCTATCAGAGCATGATGCTCAGATAGACTGTTGCAATATGAAGATAATTCAGAAGACGCCGGATGAGAATTTGATGACATTTAGAGGTCGAAGGCAAGTAAAGAAGTTTTTAACGATGTTTTAAACTGAAAGGTTATTATGGCAAAGATGTGAGCATTATATTGCTTATGTGATAAATAGAAGTCAGGAGTCAGCAAAACTTGAAGATATTTTAGTGGTCAACGAGTTTCTAGATGTGTTTCCAAATGAGTTGCGAGGACTTCCTCCTGATAGAGAAATTGAGTTTACAATCGAATTAGCACCTGGAACGGAACCTTGTTAGGTCCCGAATTATCGTAGAAGGGGGGTTGAATACGATAATCACTAAATTAAAAATTCTTTCGAATCTTTAGCGGATAAAATATTTAGTGCTCGGTTAGTGGTTTCGTGTTCTTGAGAGGAATAGTGTTTGGAATGATAAAAACGAGGACCACAAGATATTCAGGGAAATATATATTCGTATATGAATCCTCGAGGGTGTTGCTATACTCCGGTAAATAAATTAACCGGCTACAATCTAAGAACAACAAAGTTCCTAGCTACTACAAAGATTTACAAATCAAATCCTATACAATAATCTAACTTTTGTTTGTGCTAGGATTTAATTACCGGGTAATGAATATAATGCCCCTAAGAATATACAAGAATTGAATCGGACATTAAAACGTTACTCCGGTGAGAAGTTAAACGAATATTCAAGGTGCCAGAGCTTCTTTGTAAATCTCCGCTTCTTGTTTTTATCAGCTCTCTTTTTGTTGGAGAAGAAGATAAAAAAGAACTGTTTTGATCTGCTGCTGTGTAGGCTTTTATCCAATAAAATGCGTGGATGAGGATTGAGTACTTCTGTGGTGACCAAACCTTTCTGTGGCGACCAAGGGGTGCATGAGTTGATTTGTGTGGCGACAACTATACTATTAGTACATACAAAATTAATAACTATTATTTTAACACCCATGTGGTGACCACAGGGGTTACTAGTATATTATATAAACCACAACACAACCTGTGTGGTGACAAGTAATAACCAGTACATGCAAATGTACTTGGTTAACCAAAATCCAACTTTACTTTTTCATTTTCTTTTCCATTTACTTTCTTTTTATTTTTTCTTTTTCTTTTTCCTTTTTCTATTTTCTTTTCTTTTTCTTTTTGTTTATTTCTTTTTGTTTTTCCTTTTTCTATTTTCTTTTCTTTTTCTTTTTCTCTTTTTTTTTTCTTTTTCTTTTCTCTTAGTTTAAATTGTAACTAAATTAATTTATAAAATAAACTTAAATATAACTTATATAAATAAACTAATTTAGATTTATAAAATAAACTTATTTAAAATTTATAAGATAAATCATTCTAAGTTTATTAAATAAATTATATTAAAGTCCATTAAATAATTTATTTAGTTTAACAATTAAACTTTGAGCTTCGCCAGTCCCCTGGGCTGTTTAGCTGTATACCCCGCGCACCTCTTCTCGTACTTTAACATATAAACGTTCAATCCAAGTACTTTCCTCAACTTAACAATTTTTCTATAAATAATACCCAGATTCCTTTCACGAGCTGTTGACGCCTGGTACAACTGGTCTGGTTCACAGACGACTAACCCCGATTCAGGTCTTCGTATTATAGCCTTGATTACATTGTTAAGCTTGCCTCAACTTTATTGCTTCGAACACTGACTGTCAATAAACAATTGTACTTTCACTGGAATCCTTTCTGGTACTTTAGACAACATCTTCATTAACCTATGTCTATACCCTGTCTTCAATTC
The DNA here is from genome assembly GCF_009905375.1 of Apium graveolens. Classification (NCBI taxonomy): domain Eukaryota; kingdom Viridiplantae; phylum Streptophyta; class Magnoliopsida; order Apiales; family Apiaceae; genus Apium; species Apium graveolens. Next base: position 119,862,325 of record NC_133654.1, read on the forward strand.
TTTAGATTCCTATGCTTCCAATACTGTCTTTTGTCAATCAATGCCAATACACTGAAATCTTCCGGTAGCACTTGTATACTAAATCTTCAATATTTCTGAAACCCTGAAAGTCTTTAACCTTTGTTCTTCACTGAGGCATGATCATATTAATGAACTTCTTTCAGTGACCTGTAGACAGACTTCAGGCTTTCTTCTAATCTTCTGATTCTTTGTATTTGCCTTGTCTTCATTCTTCCTGATTTCTTGTGTAGACGTAGTATTATTAACCTGTCCTGTTCTAGTGTTGTTATTGTGTTGAGTTATCACATAACTGTTCATACAGCTACGCAGTCTCACCAACAATCTCCCCCTATTTGATTGTTAAACTTAAAAAACAAATTAAATAGAGAGGATAACTCAACTAACAACTAGAAAAAGTAATGTACCAGGACTTGTAAATAATGCTACTGGTTTTCTGGATCAAATAATGCATTTCCAGATTTCTTGAGTAACTGAAATGAAAGATACTTATTCCTCTAACACTGAACAGATCTTCAAGTAGTTTCATCTTCATTTCCTTGGTTCTTCAACTCTCTTCCAGATAACACTTCTCAGTCTTGAATTAATCATCAACAACTTCTTTTGTACAACCATATTTCCTGTTGAGAAGCGCATATCTCTTTTTCTTCTCCCCCTATGAGAATCAACTGCTTAAAGAAGATCACCTTCGTTTACCACCTCTCCCGTACAATAGGATTCGCATATAAAAACTAATGGTACTCCCCTTTTGGAAAACAGTTTATCCCCTTATGAAGAATAGTGATGAACCAAACCACTTCTTCTGATTACTAGGAAATCACCTTGTGTTTTACCACATCTCCCGTACAATAAGATCCGTAGTTACAAATAGCAATGGTGCAGTGTAGTGTACATATGCTTTACCTTTTTCTTCCTCCCTGCTATTTCTCCCCCTTAGTTGAGGAATTCTCCAAACTATTATATAAGCTTTTATCTCCCTCTTAGAGAAGGAATGTATGCTGTTATCTGAAGGAGTTCTCATATGTTTCTTGGTTGGAAAAGAAATAACAAGTCATAGTCTGATCAACCATGTCCCTTTAAATGCTGCAGGAATGACTTCACTGTTGATCATCATGTTCACCAATCTTCCCAACTCCTTATACCTCCCAAATGTGAGATCACCAAGTGTTACCAATTGTGAGCTCCCAAAGGTCCCGAAGTATTCTAATCCAATCTGTAAATATTAGGTTCCTAAGAGTTAAGTTCCAATCATAAACAGAATCGAGACCCGAAGTATCAAGAACCATGTTTAGGGATAGGGAATGGGATATGGTGTTTCTGTCTTTCTTCCTCACTGTGAGTGTGTAATTCTGTTTCGTGTACCTCACAAGTGTTTCACTCTTCTCTCCACTCGTATTTACACTCATTCTCATAAGTGCATCACTCCTCTCATAGCTCTAAAATCCAGTTGTACGTGCCAGGAAATCACCTTAGCTATCCTTAAGGAGGTCACAGGTGGTGCAATAGGAGTTCGTAAATCCCCATCCTTGTTAAACTCGTCAGATGAATCTGAGTCATAATCTACAAGTTGCTAGTTTCCCTTTTAGGGTTCCAGATTTGAACTCTGGGAAGGTAAACAATGATCCAAAGAATTTAGCATAAAGATCAAAGTTTCCTTCTAATGTCTGTGAAGACATTTCCTTGTGACTCATCAGGTAATATCTGAATCATTGTCAACAAGTTGCCGATCTGCACCTGTGTCAGATCCACTATCCGTAGATGCATCCATGTGTATTAGTCCTGGGAAGGTAGACACTGACCACTGACATATGGCTATTGGATCAGTATCCTCTCCTAACACCTGTAAAGGCAAATGGTCCATTAAAGAACCTTGAACAATCGAATTCGGCCATAAAATGATCGAAACTCTTATTTTCGTTAACTCATCCTTTGTGTGTGTAACCTTTCCTTGTGAATCAAGAATTGTTTATGTTTGAGGTGGTGACACTACATTGGATACCCTGGCCGACAGGTGAATTTCAATAGACGCACCCTGTTGAGAGGATGAATCTAGTAACTGTTTTAGTGCCTTTTCAGCCATTACATCTTTTTGAGAAGATGTATGGGAGCTAGCAGTTGCCTTGTTTTAAATACTACTCATCTTTGTAGGAGACAGAGCTGCTGAGTTGACTTCAGAACCTTCCTTATGTGGTGCACTAAGGCACTTTCTCCCTCACGCTCATTCATACTTCATTTTATTGGTAAGAGAGTGTTGGTTGGTTCTATTTCTGTGTTTGTCTTTACAGTCTGGGATAGAAGTTGTGGGTTTTCAACCTCATGACTATAAAATGAAAGAATGCAATTGGAGGCTGAACATGTATCACAGAACATATGGCAATATAGAGATAAAATGCACTTAAGATCTAAAATGAATGAAAATTATGCATTTAATCTTATGAGAGAAATGATGTATAGTAGTGATTTCACAAAGATTTTAATAAAATAAGTAATCACCAATGTAGAAAGAAGTTTGATTTTCTCCTAAAATTGTTCGAGTGCACAAGTCAGTTTTTATGCCTAAAAAGATAAATAATTTGATAAGACACAGACTGATGACCTAGCAGTATTAAGAAGAAAAAGAAAGATTTTGTCTTTCAATATGAATGAGTTTTTGTAAAAGCATTGTTCACTTAGGGTAAAGTCTAAGCAATTCTCATTCATGTCAAAAGCTCCATAATCTATCTTTATAAAATTATTATCAACAACATTGTGTATTGATAAACAATATTAACAAGAATGACTATGCTGCTAAATTTAAATTATAGTGAATTTGTCAGATATAGCAACTCATATAAATTCACTAGAACTTAAAGTCTCACAATTATCTGCAATAAAATATTAACAATAAACATTTTCTGATACTTGTCAAGTACTTTAGATACCAATAATTATGTTGTATCCTACTTTAATATAAGTTAAATCATGAAACTGATTTGACATGGAATTGTCGAACATCATAATTCAAATATATTATAGTAAGATATCAATGAATTAAATACCAATTATCTATCAAAAAGATATTAGCATTCAATTTCATATATCATACAATTGTTAACTCCTAATAACTGTAATATCTCAAACAATATTGGTTCGATAAATAAAGCAACATTAACCAACATTGTCTTGTTTGCAATCTTAGAAAACCATTCTAAGTTCCATATACTTTGAACCATTGAGTATTGCATCTATTATAAAAGTGTTTAGGAATTTGCAAATAAGTATAAAAAAAATTTCTATCTTGACAACATATGGTTACTTCTAATAAAGCAATCAACCATTTTAACCATTGTTGTACTTAAGAAAAATTTTCACACTTTCTATATTAGTATAAGTGACCGAAAATAAGCATTTATTACTTAGAGGAGTCGTAAGTAATGTCACAAATACTGATACTTCACAATTAGTTCATAGTTAAACTCTTAACTAAATATCATTAACTGATAGAATTCAAGAATTTACACACAACTAATCATGATACAATCATATTCTGATTTCAGTGAATTCTTGAGATATAAGCATTGCTAAATTCACTAAAACCAAAATCTCATAATTAACTTATAACACATAAGTTACAATCAATATACTATATATCAATTGTTGATAGATTTAGTTATAATCAATCATGCTGCTTATTTATTTTAAGTTAGTTTGAATTATGGAGCAAATAAAATCATTGAATTGCTTCAATTTCCATAATCCAAACTACCCAGAATAAATATTAAATGAATAAATACTAAATATCTATGAGTTAGATACTAGCACTTAAATATTTATAATTATCCTTGAGTAAGCACCAATAGAATATATTACTTATATACATGGCAATCACTCTTTGGATAATTAGTAATTTTAGAAATACTTTCTAAGCATATAAAACATTGAGAGTTTCATACACATGACTTAGAAAATACTTCAACTTTCAATATTAGTGATTTTAGAAATCAGCATTGGTTACTTAGAACAAAAATTCTAAATTATATCACTAATACTAAAAGTATCACAATTTTTCGTACATGATACAAATAAATATGTTGCATATTATTTTAATATAATTTAAATTATGAGACTGATATAGAATGGAATTGTCTACAGTCATAATTTAAATCAATTAAAATAGTATTCAAACTTAATGCTATAATACTTAACTACCACAAATGTATATGACATTGTAATCATGATAATCAAGATAGTAGCACTAAGTACGAGATAATGGATTACTGATTAATTCATAAGACCTTAAAATATTGAAGATTTAATACTTATGAAGTTATATGAATAATTCCTTATAGATGGGATTTCCAACTAATGCGCAATGAATGATATCCCACACTTACAAACCAGTCTTGAAAAATTAACTTTATCAAGTGATTTAATACATGTTTCTGCAAGTGACTCTTTGACTAAAAGACATGCTCTCGAAAGAAATGATACCTGGTGTGAAGGTGCCTTGTCATAGAGTGTTCCACCGAGTTGTTGGATTTGAAGTTGTTTCTTATCATAATAAGAAATCAATCTTCTTCCACGAAGTTGACAGCTTCCTGAGATGCTTCTCCTGTCACTTAGGTTGACAGCTTCAGAGATGCTTCTCCCGTCTTTCTTTTAACCTGCATAATCTATATCTATATAGCCAAACATGTTAAGCATAATATCTTTAGGGTACTTTACTCCAAGAGTTGATAGTCCCTTAAGATATCTAATAATCTTTTTAATAGCTATAAGATTGGATTCTCTAGGATCCACTTGGAACCTTGCACTTTGGCATCTTGAGAACATTACATGTTGTCTATTAGCATTTGAGTAAAGAGTAAACTCGTCATACCTCTATAGCTTGTCATTATACCTGATTTGCACTGATCAAGCTTTAGTGGTTTTTGTTAGTAAGTAGTCTTGGCATGTTCAGCATCTTCCAAATTTTGCATCTTCAAAAGATCCTTAACTTACTTGTATTGCCATGATCCTTTTGGTTTACTTGTGCTCCTAAAAGAATTGTTCTTTTGGCTTGCTTGAGCTCCTAAAAGAATTATTCTAATGGCTTGCTTAAAGTAATCCCAAAAAGAATTGCAACCTTTCCAACATGCTCCAACATACCTTCTCTGCAATTACTTAGAAAATAATCTTGTACAAGTTTTTGTTAGAAGACCAACATATAACATTATCATTATATCACTGCACATATAAAACAATATGTTTGTGCTTAGTGATAAGAGAGTTATTAGTATAACGACTCTACTAGTTTATATTAAACTTATAACTTCAGTTAGAGTGCCAAACCATGTCCTTGACAATTGCTTGAGTAGTATACTAGTTCAAACCAACCTGAAGTGAGCTTGTGAAAAAGAGATATACAGATTCCAATTGATCTGCTTTTGCAAAGTCCATCAACTATTGTGCATTGACTACTTCCTTTGACTCACCAACGAGGAGTGCACTTGTACACATCTACTAGAGTCCAATTCCAAGTGTAATGTGCATCAGGTGCTTGATATGTCATAATATCCTCAAGTCTCGTCACTGGTGCTGTCTGTTAGATACTGCTTCCTGATAATAACCTAGCATCCAGTTTGGCCTTGTCCCTCGTAACAATGTCATTGTCATCCAGTTTGACTTCTGGTTATCCTTGTACCAACTATAATATTGTCATTTGGTTTGGAGACAAGCTTCTCTACAATCTGCTTGCTGACTGATTGAGTTCATCTTGCTTTGCTATCACCCAATCAATCCGGATCTATCAGAGCTTCTATAACTTTCTTAGTTTCTTCTTCAGATAGAAAACTAGAGAAATAATCATTCATACTCAGTAGCCCTACTAATCATTACTCTACCATCTGGATCACTTAAGAACTAGACTCTGGGAATAACATTAATATCAAACCCTTTATCTCAGTAGATATGTTCTTGCAGTGTCCTCTTGATTTTCAATATGGTGTTGTATCTGACTAGTTGATCCTTCTTTTGCTCCCCCTAAGCTGTTGCTGGGATTTCCTGAAAATCCTTACCCTTGCTGTCTGGCTTCATTGAAATAATGAGTTGTGTTATACACTGCCATTCCACTGCTTGGATATGGATCATCAATACCATTAATTTCTCCTGTAACAGCTTGGAGCATTGAGTTGTAGAACTGTGAACTTGGACTGCCTATCACCTTCTGTTGATCAACCACAAATGCCCTGTAGGTTGTAGACTCCACTGAGTAGCCATTAAAAATATCCTAACTGTAGAACATTCTCTCCAAACACTTTCAGGTTATCCAGTGTTTGCTTCTGTTGGCCATTAACTCATTAGTGGTCTTCATGTATACATCCAGATCAAGGCTTGATCTTACTTGTTGCAAACTCTTTTTGACTGCTTCAGCCCTTTGGTATTTAGAAAGTCTTGATTAGCTTGATATTTCCTTTGTAGCTTTAATCAAGTTCCGGTTCTTCCCTTGTACCACTCCATTCTGACACGGAGCTCCTAGTGCTGAATATGTCTCTACAGTTGCTTCCAGTTTGATCTCCTGATATGATCAATCACCATCTGTGATGTCTTATCTTGAGAATGCACGAACAACAACTTTGTTTCACAAGAGTAGTCAACCACCATCACTAAGGTATATCTTTACTTGATGTGATGTTGTCTTTGACTTCTCTTTCTGACATGCCTCACATTTACCATCTTCTAAATTCAAGATGAGGCAGTCCTCTCACTAACCTTTTTTCACAAAAGAGTTCCTTGAGTTGATGTTTAAGGGTGAGAGCTTCCAATGCCATAGCTAAACTTCTGTCAGATAAAGCTTTATAGTAGAAACCATTGACTTCACCTTTCCTGAGATTCCAGTCTAGCCATGAGCATATCCTTTCCTTACTCTAAGAGAGCAAGCTTCTCAATCTTCCTGCTTCAGATGAGACACTAATCCTTCATTGAATTGACATTTTGTCCTTTGATGCAAAACTGTCTGATAAGAGGATTTGTGCCTTGATTCTTCAGCAAGAAGTTGATTCAATTGTTATCAGTGACACCAATGATTAGTTGTTATCAGTGATACCAATTGTTCAATTCATGATGACATCCCTTTATCTATATAGCTTGTCCCATAATGAAAACCTTTGCTGTCATCTCCAAAGATTATTGATGGAATAGCTTTTGTCAATCACATTTTATTGTGAGGCTCTTTCTTTGATCATATGCCTTGAGTATGAATTACCAAGAATACATATTAATCAATTGACATGTTACGTCCAGCACTCATAAATGGATTAACAGTTCTTGGTACCCAACTTATCAGTTTGGGTCCAGAAGGATTAGAGATATTATTATAAACAGAGATAACAACAGCTGCAACCTTATCATGCTAATTCTTATCTTTGACTGGCCATTTTCTCCATTTTAATACCCTTGACAGATTTGTCTCTAGGCTAGGGGAAAAATGATTCCAACCTTACATAAGGAGGATTAGCAGTCTTTGCCCTATAGTAATTCTAAACATGCTTTTTCTACAATTAATGCAAGTACTAAGAGATGCATTCATGGCATAAAGAATAAGCAAGCATTGTGTTGGGAATACATGGCATTCATTCAGAAACATTACGCATAAGAATTAAGCAAGATAGGCATGATATGGAACAAATAGAATTGACAAATAAACCACTAATTCTATCTAGTCCAATCCTGTTGATAAATCTCATCTAGTTATCTCAATCCAATTATAAATTAATACATCTTAACAAACAATTCAGATCGAATGAATAAATCACATTATATTAGGATATAGGAGATAATCATAAACAAAGGTCTTACATGCTGGAAAAACATATACCTGACTAAAGAAATTAATCATGTTCAACAAATATTCAAACACATATTTAAGATCATCTAATGTAACATGCACAAGTAAACATCATTCCTAGTTACCAGAAAATAATCTAGTGAACAAGTTCAACATTATCTATGTGTGATGCTCTCATGCTTGTGCGAGTGTTAAATATTTAAACACTAAGATCTTATCATGCATTGAATATTGAGAACAGGATATTGCAGTGGTTCAAGAAATTGAAACCTGAGATATGTGAGTTGGACCATCTTAAGAGATTACTATAAAAGCAAGATATTCATTATTCTCATCATCTGAGCCATCCTAACTCTTTCCCGTGCACTATAAGTTTTGATGGGCTGCTTCCCTAAGAAAACATTCCATCTTTGTCTCACCTCTTCAACTGAATCCCTATTCATCATTGTTTGTCAAGCTTCTTGTTCAGTTGTAGCAAAACCCCTGATAGTTACTTAACACATATGTTTTGTCATAATTATATCTATCAAATCTTGTTTATGTCCCATTCTCAGTCTTGTAATCATCCCTTGAACTGAATCTGTAAGAATCTCTGCTTCAGAATAGATAGGCTTGATCCTTGGATATAGCTTATGCACTCCTTGTGAATCTGATGCGACTAAACTTCCCTGACAAGTGAAACACTGCCTTGACGTCCAGTCCCTCAAGTAATTCTACCTAAGCTTCCTTTGATTCAGCTATCAGTAACTCTTACATTCTGTCATGAGTTCTAACTTTACTGCATGTAACTGAGATATTTGTTTGTCTCCACTATTCTTTCTGACCTCCACAATTCCTGCCTGTCTGATCTCATTGATTCCCGGATAAATATAGCATTGGTACAAACCACTGTGTGCCTGTATAATCTGGAATCATAGAGTTGTCTTAAAATCTCCGAAAAAACATTACCCGTAGAAATTTCATTCAATTCATGCGTCTCAAAACCTAGTGGTATCCAATGTAGTAAGCCTTTGAGGAATTTCCATAATATTCGTCTGTAGGGCTTGAAATCATTTTCATTGGAATAAGAAAACCATTATCTTCACTTTCCGTATTCGGGAATTTTCCGTCTGAATAGCACATGGTCTTCGTTTTCTTCGAAAGATTAAAATCCACTTTAAAAGCCCGGAGGAATCTTGAGTCTACCAATACCTTGAGTACCCTTAATTTAATATTTAAGAAAAATTTAAATTTCCAATATTTTTAATTTTCTTAGAAAATAAATTAATCAAAAATAAATATTTACGTAAAATGTAATTTTCAAGAATTTTGAATTTTCTTAAAAATTAAATAAAACGTAAATTATTATCTCAGAAAAAATTAAATTTAAGAATTTTAAATTTTGTGGAAAAATAAATAAATCAGAAATAATTAATTAATGGGGTTAAAAAAAATTTAAGTCGACCCAGTCTTCTACAGCTAAGCACAGATCGCCATAGAGTCTTTGACTTCAAAATTTTACTTCTATGGCGATTGTTCTATTGCGATTAAGAGGAAACCATGTGTGGCGACTGCAGGTATGTAGGAGGAATATTCATTTGCCTTGGAGAAAAATATAACCTCTTCTGTTTGTGCGGCGACAAAAAAAAAACCCCCCGGTTGTATTCACTTGCAGTCGCGTGCTTTACAGACGTGAGCTACTAACACAAGACTCGCGCGTGGATCAAGTTGCCTTGTTTGTTTTTTATTTGAGCGCGTGTATCCCATTTGGCGCGTAACAATCCGTGCATTCACAAACCACGCGTGTACCCTGAAGCTGCCAAACAATTGTTGCCAAAGTGAACTCCTTTTCTTTTGTTCAAAGTAAAATGTCACATAGTAATTAAACTGGCAGCCCTTTGTCTGAGAAATCAACACAAAAACAACGACAATCTGGCTGGCAAGTGACTAAATTAAAAACACCGAAAATATAATTTAAATCAAAAATTGTATTTACTAAAATTTAGATGATAAATTAATTTAAGTCAAATTTATAAATAAAATAATTTAAAATAAATTCATAAAATAAACTTATTCAAATTTAAATAATAAACTCATTTAAATTAAATTTATAAAATAAATTTTCTAAATAAAATTTATAAAATAAATTTATGTAAATTCAAATTAATAAAATAAATTTATTTAACGATCCTGATTTGTGTATCAATCAGTCAGCTTTGATACCAATTGTTAGGTCCTGAATTATCGTAGAGGGGGGGGGGTTGAATACGATAATCACTAAATTAAAAATTCTTTCGAATCTTTAGAGGATAAAATATTTAGTGCTCGGTTAGTAGTTTCATGTTGTTGAGAGGAATAGTGTTTGGAACGATAAAAACGAGGAACACAAGATATTAGGGGAAATATATATTCGTATATAAATCCTCGAGAGTGTTGCTACACTCCGGTAAATAAATTAACCGGCTACAATCTAAGAACAACAAAGTTCCTAGCTACTACAAAGATTTACAAATCAAATCCTATACAATAATCTAGCTTTTGTTTGTACTAGGATTTAATTACCGGGTAACGATTATAATTCCCCTAAGAATATACAAGAATTGAATCGGGCATTATAACGTTACTCCGGTGAGAAGTTAAACGGATATTCAAGGTGTCGGAGCTTTTCTGTAAATCTCCACTTCTTGTTTTTATCAGCTCTCTTTTTGTTGGAGAAGAAGATAAAATAGAACTGTTTTGATCTGCTGCTGTGTAGGCTTTTTATCCAATAAAATGTGTGGCTGAGGATTGAGTACTTCTGTGGTGACCAAACCTTTCTGTGACGACCAAGGGGTGCAGGAGTTGATTTGTGTGGCGACAACTATACTATTAGTACATACAAAATTAGTTACTATAATTCTAACACCCGTGTGGTGACCACAGGGGTTACTAGTATATTATATAAACCACAACACAACCTGTGTGGTGACAGGTAATAACCAGTACATGCAAATGTACTTGGTTAACCAAAATCCAACTTTACTTTTTCATTTTCTTTTTCATTTACTTTCTTTTTCTTTTTTGTTTTTCTTTTTTGTTTTTCTATTTTCTTTTCTTTTTCTTTTTGTTTTCTTTTTGTTTTTTTGTTTTTGTTTTTCCTTTTTCTATTTTCTTTCCTTTTTCGTTTTTTCTCTTTTTTTTGTTTTTCTTTTCTCTTAGTTTAAATTGTAACTAAATTAATTTAAAATAAACTTAAATATAACTTATATAAATAAACTAATTTAGATTTATAAAATAAACTTATTTAAAGTTTATAAGAAAAATCATTTTAAGTTTATTAAATAAATTATATTAAAGTCCATTAAATAATTTATTTAGTTTAACAATTAAACTTTGAGCTTCGCCAGTCCCCTGGGCTGTTTAGCTGTATACCCCGCGCACCTTTTCTCGTACTTTAACATATAAACGTTCAATCCAAGTATGTTCCTCAACTTAACAATTCTTCTATAAATAATACCCAGATTCCGTTCACGAGCTGTTGACGCCTGGTGCAACTGGTCTGGTTCACAGACGACTAACCCCGATTCAGGTCTTCTTATTATAGCCTTGATTACATTGTTAACTTGCCTCAACTTTATTGCTTCGAACACTGACTGTCAATAAATAATTGTACTTTTACTGGAATCCTTTCTGGTACTTTATACAACGTCTTCATTAACCTCTGTCTATACTCTGTCTTCAATTCTTCAGATTCCTATGCTTCAAACACTGTCTATCTTCAATCAATGCCAATACACTGAAATCTTCCGGTAGCACTTGTATACTAAATCTTCAATATTTCTGAAACCCTGAAAGTCTTTAACCTTTGTTCTTCACCGAGGCATGATCATATTAATGAACTTCTTTCAGTGACCTGTAGACAGACTTCAGGCTTTCTTCTAATCTTCTGATTCTTTGTATTTGCTTTGTCTTCATTCTTCCTGATTTCTTGTGTAGACGTAGTATTATTAACATGTCCTGTTCTAGTGTTGTTATTGTGTTGAGTTATCACGTAAATGTTCATACAGCTACGCAGTCTCACCAACAAACCTGTATCCAAGGCCTCGTATAGAAGAGTGTCAGTTGAAATGAAGGAATTGGCGAAGAAATTGCAAGAATTATTAGAAAAAGGAGTGATCAAACCTGGTGTATCTCCATGAGGTGCACTGGTGTTAGTTGTTAAGAAGAAAGATGGAAGCATAAGATTATGTATCGACTATCGGGAGTTCAACAAGCTTACTATTAAGAACAAGTATTTGTTACCTCGAATTGATGATTTGTTTGACTAGTTTAAAAAAGCAAAGTACTTTTCTAAGATTGATTTGAGATCCGGGTATCAGTAATTGAAGATTAAACCTGAGGACGTACCGAAGACAACTTTCAGAACTAGGTATGGTCATTATGATTCTTAGTGATGTCTTTTGGATTGATCAATGCCCCAACAACATTTATGGACTTGATGAACGGAATCTTTAATGAATATCTGGATAAGTGTGTAATTGTGTATATAGATGATATCATGATTTACTAAAAGTCAACGAAGGACCATGCAGAGCATTTAAGAATAGCTTTGGGAATTTTGAGAAGGGTGAAATTGTATGCTAAGTTTTCAAGGTGTGAGTTTTTGTTGCAGGAAGTTCAATTCTTAGGATATATAGTCAGTGATGAAGGAATAAAGTGGATCCAGCAAAGATTGAAGCTATTAGGAATTGGGAGAGACCAAAAACACCAACATAATTGGCAGGATATTATCGAACGTTTATTCAAGATTTCTCAAAGATTGCAATACCTCTAATGAAGCTTACTAGGAAGAATGAGAATTTTTTATGGAATTAAAAGTGTGAGGGAAGTTTTCAGGAGTTGAAGAAGAGATTGATCAAGACACCTGTTTTATCACTTTCAGACTATAAAGGAGAGTTTTTAAATTATAGTGATACTTCTCATAAGGGATTATGTTGTGTTCTGATGCATCATGATAAAGTCATTGCATATGCATCTAGACAACTAAAACCTCATAAGAAAAAACATCTTATTCATGACTTGGAATTGGCAGTGATAGTATTTTCCTTGGAGATTTGGAGGCATTATCTATATGGAAAAAGATGTGATATTTATACGGACCATAAGAGTTTAAAATATAAATATTCACGATAAAAGAACTTAATATGAGATAATGAAGATGGTTGGAATTGATCAAGGACTATGATTGCATGATTAACTATCACCCAGTAAAAGAAAATATAGTGGCGACACGATAAGCAGAAAGGAGAAATTGAATGTGTTAACGGTACCAGAAGAGTTATATAAGGAATTTCAGAAGTTGGAATTGGAAGTCAGAATCTGTAAGCCAAATGAAGCAAAGATGTATAGTATGACCTTTCAGCCCGAGTTGTTAGAAAAGATAAAGAGATGTCAAAAGGAGATAATGAATCAGAATGTTAACAGTTTAATAGGAGAAGAGCTATGCACTCAGAAAGATGATCATGGTATTCTCAGATTTTCTTCCATAATTTGGATTCTTCCAGCGGCAGAGTTAAAGAATGAGATTTTACAGGAAGCTCACAATTCTAAGTATTCAATCCATCCAGGAATTACCAAGATGTAAAGAGATTTAAAGGAGAACTATTGGTGGCCGGATATGAAGAGAGACATTGCAGGATGGGTTAGCAAATATTATACATGTCAAAGAGTTAAAACAAAGCATCAAATGCCAAGTGGATTATTGCAACCGTTAGAGATTCCACAGTGGAAATGGGAGCATATTGCTTAGGTTTTTATAGTCGGATTATGAAGAACAAAAGCGAACCACAACGCCATTGGGTTATAGTGGACATAATAACCAAGTCAGCTCATTTTCTTCCTATTAATAAAAGATTTTCACAGGACAAGTTGGTTCACATGTATTTGAAGAAGATAGTAGTTCGTCATGGATTCGTTGTGTCTATTGTATCTGACTGAGATCCATGATTCAATTCAATATTTTGGAGGAGTTTTCAGGAATATTTGGGAACTAAGTTGTTAGGTCACATAACATTGTAGAAGGGGGTTGAATACAATGATTATACAATCAAATCGATTTAACACAAGTATGTAACAAAGATCAAGTATATTAAATAAACTCTGTTACAATATGAATTGTTGTTCTCTCTCAGTGATGAACATATATCACTAAGAGCTGCTAGGTTATAATGTATAATCTTCTCGATAATGATAACACATATAGTGTAAACCCTAAGTCTGTGTTTATATAGTAAACATTTACAAGATAACTCTTAATTGATATGGAATATAATTCTGTCTCCTAAAATATATCAATCAGATATCTTATACAAGTCTTCCAGTGTTCTAACTCTTTCCATGCATATCTTCTTTTATTTTAGACTCGATCTTCTAATGTAAATCAGCTTCCTTCCATATATGAAAGTCTTCCCGCACTTAATTTCTGATATGACCTTAAGTTCTGATATTAAGTTCCGACTTCCAGTAAGTCCTGATTTTAGTAAGTCCTGATATGTCCTGTTTGTTAAGATCTGAAAACTAAACATGAATCATATTAGACATGACATCTCAAATATATCTAACAATCTCGCCCAACTTATAAATTAAGAAAAATATAAGTTAATATATTTGATGATGTCAAAAACATATAAGTACAAATGCAAATAAGAGTTTAACTAGATAACTAACTACAACTTACAGTCCTTGTAGCTTTTACCGATCTCATTGAGTCAATCTGAATCCATAATGATTCTTGACAAAGCTTGATATCAGCTTTTCTTCTTTACTTCTCAGGACTTGAGAGAATGTAGTCTTGACTTGCTTCATCTCTTCATTCTGACTTCCAATCTGATAGATTGCAGTCCTTAAAGCAGAGATATGATTTCTTTCTAAACCATCATTCAGTCTTATTACCCTAGGATGAGAAGAATCTTCATTGTAGCACAGACATTTCTCATTCAGTAACACTTCAAGCTTAGCAGAATCCTTCTTCATTGGAATTTCACTTCCATTATTTTCAACAATACTAGGAATGAATTCTGTAACACTTGAACCAGAAATTCTTGATTTATCTCTGATGGTCTTCAATATGAAATTTGACCATCTCCTGGTAATATCAGACTTTACCTCTAAAAGGTAATGAAAGAATGAAGTTCTTTCAGTGATTTGTTCAGCACATCTGATTCTGACATCTGATATGTCCTTTCATATTTAAGAAACAGAATCAGATTTTCCTTGACATTGTGCTTGTCATGAGCATCCAGTACCACTTGAACAGAGATAACCTTATTAAGGTGTTTCTGTGTAACATCTTCAAGAGGTCTATCGGTCAATAGAAATGGATCTCTAGTAGCAACTTCAACTCCTGTCTTGATCTTTGCTTCATCAGAACCTAGTCCGACCCTGTCTCTTGGTTCTCTAGCATTTAACCCAATGGTCATGAAGGTAGACATCAATTGGCTTTTCTTTGGATATGATGGTTTGACATTTTTCCACAGAAGTTTCTTTTTATCAGCTACTTCCATTTTTTCTAAATCAACTTAAGCACTGTCAGAAGTTGATATCTTGATAACTTTATCAGAACTTGCTGTTTCTGCTGTAGCTTGCTGTTCTTGACTCTGAAAAACTTGAACCTTGTCAGAGGTTGTCTTGAATTCTTCAGAAATCTTCCTTTTTTTCAGAGTTTGAACATCTTCATCTTCAGCAAGATTATCATCAGTAACTTGAACCATTTTGCACACTGGCTTTATCAGGATTTGAGGAATTTTCATCTCCTGTGGCTTGATTGGTTCATCAACTTTTCTTTTCCCTTTGTCTTTGGGATCAATCTCAGATTGTGATCTTGTTTTGGGCTTTGATGCCTCAGTTTGTGACTTCTCCTTGATCACAATGCCTTTTACCTTAGCCTTGGAGGTTTCTTTGCAACAGAAGCTTTTGCTTTAGATTTTTCTTTTCAGCTTTAAATCTAGCTTCTTCCTCCTTGAGATTTTCCAAATCCATTCATGGATTATGCTTCAGAAATAATCTTCTACCAATTTCCTCATCAAGTGTCTGAATCTTGGGATCTTTATAGTAGACAGTAATCTGCTTTCCTTTAAGCTTCAAAGTTTGCATGAACTTCTGAGAATCTTGACTTCCACCTTATATCAGAACATCAGGCTTTGTCATCAGACTTTACTCATTAGAACTTAATATTAGATTTTGAGTTTCAGTACTTGCTATCAGATTTTGAGTTTTAGCAGCTTCTGAACTCGTCTTCTTTTGAATAGAAGATTTGCTTGCATCAATAATTAGTTTCCTTGAAGAAACCTTGATGTTGTGCTCTTTACTCTGAACTTGACCTCTACCCTTGCTAGGGTTTCCCTGGTCATCATCTTCATCATCTTTCTTCTTCAGTATTTGATCATTAGAGCATTTGGACTTAACTATCTTCTCCCCCTTTTTGGCATCATCTGATAGTAGGAGTGAGAGAAGAAGTTCAACTGAAGATTGAATCTCATCCAATTGAGCCTGTTGAGAAGCTTGATTAGCCAGGACCTCAGAGATTTGGGCCTGTTGCTTCTCTTGAGCTTTCTCAATTGCTTCGACCTTTTTAGAAATAGGTCTGATAAACCTCTTTTTGTCAAGCTTGGTCTCCATATCTAGCTTTTCAGCTTTTTCAAGAAGTTTATCAACCTTTTCTTGAGTTTGTGAGTGTAGACCTTGAAGGTTCTTGGTAGAGAGAACAGTGATCTTGAGCTGTGACTTTATATCAGAATTTATAACAAGCTCATCAACTTTAGCAATATGCTCTGTCAGAACTTTAGAGCTTGGAATGATATCAGAATCATTCCACTTCTTGGTCCACTCTACTCCTCTATGAGTTTCATCCCAAGGTACAAGAGCATCTTGTTCAACAAATTTCTTGACCAATGCTTCCTTTCCAAGTACATGAGCTGGAGTTTGTACAGAAACACTGTCTTCAGAACGTGAAGAAGACTTGGTATGTTCTGACAACACTAGAGTGTGTGAAGCAACTGGAGATTCAGGAACAACTTCTTCTAAATTCTGAGCATCAGAATTTATCTCCAGAATTGGTATTGTTGGAGTAGATGGTATCTCAGCATCAGCATTTAAAATTGGAGAATTATCAGTAGATGGATGAGCTGCTATAGGAGCTTCCAAATACAGAATAGTAGGAATGTGCAGCCTATTGATGTCAATTTCAGGACTTAAGCCTGAATCTTCAACTATAACATCTTCATGAAGAGGAGAAACAGGAGGTGTAACCACTGTATCCTGAACAATGTCTTTGTCTTTAGTTGGAGGTGGCAGAGTTTCAATGATAATTGGCTCTTTTGAGATCAAAGATTTCTGATCTCCTTCCTCAGTTTCTTCAGTATCTTCTGATGGAGGCTTAGCCAAATGCCTCTTAGCCCTCATTTTCTTTAATCTCCTTGAAAATGAAGGAGTTGCTTTATCATCAGAGTTTACAGTTCTCTTTCTCTTTAAGGTATTAGAACCTTCAGCTGTAGTTGCTTTTTGAGAATCCACAGTTTCAGCTTCAACTGTCACAGGTTCTGATGCATGAACCTATGCTTCCTCCTCATCATCAGATTCATCCCTGAGAATCATCTTCCTTCTCTTTTGTGGAGGTGGAGGAACAAACTTTGCCCTTTTTGGCCTAGAGGATGAAGGTCTGATGGTATGTGCTGATGGTTGTTGTTGTTGTTGTTGTTGTTGTTGTTGTTGGGATTGAGCTGATGGTTGGAAGTAAGTTCTGATGGTAGGTTGAGTTGGTTGAGGTTGAGAGGTGGTAGGTTGTGTAGTTGTTGTAGGTGTTGATGGAGGTTGAGTTGGTTGGACATCAGGAAATTTAGTAGTGTATGTGGCTGGGTCAGAGTTTACCAGAAACTGTTTGACAGATGTAGGAATTTGGAGGGGTCTCAAAATAGTTTTCTTATGATCAGCAGATAATAAGTCAATAAATGCCCTCTTAGCAAGTTTAAATGGGGAAAGCAACTCATTTGCTAATTGAGGTGCATCAGGGTTACAAAAGCTGTAAATAAGTTGACAAAATCTAGCAAAATATACAGTATTTCTATCTTCTATCATCCTATCCCATATGAATCCTAGTACAACAGTAGCAAAATCAAAATGAGATTGAGTAATCAGAGCATACCCAATTTGCTGACTGAGGATAGGAATTGCATCAAAGTTTGAACACTTGTTTGCAAAGGTTCTTGTGATGCAATCAAAGAAGAAACTCCACTCCCTCCTTATGTGGGGTCTCTTTAGTTGTCCAAGCTTTTCCAAAGTTTGCTCATAGCCCAGATTGGCCATTAGCTGTTGAAGAGCTGGCTCCTCAATTGTTGAAAAAATGTAGTTGTCTGGTGGATGAAGTGCTTGTCGAACTGTGGCCAAAGTCACCGTATGGGCATCCTCCCCTATTGTAAATACAATACTTGGAGACCCATTGGCACCACCATCATCATATACTCCTGACCTCTAGAACTCCAGCACTTGAGTTCCTGAGAATGAGTATGGTTGGGTCAGTGCATAACCTATTTCACTTCGAGACAAGAAGTCTTGGATGAAGTGAAGTTTTGATGGAGCTTCATCCTTAGAGAGAATAGCTGAGTAGTTGTTAGGAAGAAACTTAGCTCCATTGAAAATAAAATCTTTTGGTGCCATTTCTGTTAAAAATCAAGTGAGAAAAAAAATGTTTGCAAGGTGTTTGATAAAATGCCTGTATGAAAAAAAGCTTCAGAGAATATTAGTGGGTGAGAGAAAATAAGAGAGATAAGAGAATGAGAGAAGTTGGTAAAAGATTGTAAAATCTTTTAACTTTCTTATTTATACATCCCACGTGAAGTATGGCAGACAGTTTACACCTGGCAATATGTGAACAGTCAATAGTTAAAGCAGGAGTTAGTGGGCACGGGAAATAAGTAATAATTACTGTGCACATGCAGTTTTTCAAGACAAACACATTTACCACTAACCTAAATGATTATGACTGTTTTTATCTCACCTAATTATATATTCTGATTAAATATGACCGTTTCAGTATTTACCACAAATAAGTCAAGTAAAGAATAATGCTACGTAAGCATCAGAGTTTCCATCATAAATTAATATCAAAACTTGACTATTATCATATTTTAACAGTCATCATAACATGGCTTCTGTACTCAAAAAGTGAATGTCTGTTTATGTGATTCTTTATACAAATACTACTTGCTTCTTCAGAGTTTAATCATCATAACTTTCATCAGAACTTGTCCTCAGAATTTATGCATATGACACTTAACTGTTTATCTGAAACAACTTGATCACCACAGTAATTTTCATCATTCATATGGAGTGAGAATGTGTGCATTTGCAAAATATCAGATAAAGATTAAAGTCTGATATACTTCGGTACATCTTAGAATTAAGGCATAACTAAGAAAAATGCTTAAAATCTGTCATTAATAATGAAGTCTACTATAGGATAAATTTGTGCATGAGTCCACCTCAGCAGTTTGTGCTCATTTTATACATCTTTTAGAATTCTTTTTCACAGTGGCTCCTCAGTATAAATGAGTCACAACTGCTTATCAGAATTTATGCTATTATCAGAGTATTTCTCCAGTAATCAGAGAATATGAAAGGTCATCAAGAAAAATTTATTTGCTTTTCTAATGCATATTAATACCAGCAATGCACTTGGGTCTTCCCTTCCACATATTTACTCTAGATCTCAAAGGAGTACCTGACTTTAATTTTCTTTTCTTTTCTTTAGATAAGTGAGGCTTATCAGAATTTAGGTAATCCTTAAGATTTACTGACATCAGAATTTGACAGATTAGAAGCAAGAATCTAGTTTGTGACATAGTAATAAGATTCACAAAGTAAATTTGACTAAGCTCAAAATCAGAATTTTCTTGTGTTAATGAATTTCCACATAAACAACTAATTCAGAAATGGGATTTCTAGTATGTTAAAGACTACTAGGTCAGCATCTAGCACAGTAATCCTCATTGGATTGAATAGTCACAGAACATTCAAATCACTATCAGAGTATATAGATCCACATCAGATAACAATCAGCATTTAATGTATTTCAATTTAAGCACATATTACATGAAAATAAGACAATCTGTAAACACTGATCATAAAGTCTGATGCATGACAACAAAAACTAAGCAGATTTAGAGAAAGAACCTGAAACCATTCCAAGTTCATTTACCAGTCTTGTAAAAGTAGCTTCACATGGTGGTTTTGTGAAGATATCTGCTAGTTGTTGATCTGTTGGAACAAAATGCAATTCCACTGTACCATCCATCACATGTTCCCTTATGAAATGGTACCTAATGCTGATGTGCTTTATCATTGAGTGTTGAACTAGATTACCTGTCATAGCAATAGCACTTTGATTATCACAGTCAATAGGTATTTTAGAAAATTCTAACCCATAATCCAGTAACTGATTCTTCATCCAAAGAATCTGTGCTCAACAGCTTCCAACAGCAATATATTCTACTTTTGCAGTTGATGTGGAAATTGATTTCTGTTTTTTGCTAAACCAAGAAACCAATCTGCCTCCAAAAAATTGGCAGCTTCCACTAGTGCTTTTCTTGTCTATTTTGCATCCTGCAAAATCTGCATCTGAGTAACCTATTAGCTTAAATCTGATTCTCTAGGATACCACAATCCTAGATCAGCTGTACCCTTGAGGTACTTGAAAATTCTTTTCACAACTATTAAATGAGGTTCTCTTGGATCAACCTAAAATCTTGCACAAAGACAGGTAGCATACATGTTATCAGGTCCACTTGTAGTTAAATAGAGTAAAGAGCCAATCATACCTCTGTAGTTAGTAATATCTACTGATGAACCAGTATCTTTATCTAACTTGGTTGCAGTGGCCATGGGAGTGGATGCAGTTGAACAGTCTTGCATTCCAAATTTCTTCAGTAAATTTCTGGTGTACTTGGATTGATTGATAAAAGTACCTTCTTCATTTTGCTTGACTTGAAGTCCCAGAAAATAGCTAAGTTCTCCCGTCATACTCATTTGATATCTTGACTACATTAGCTTTTCAAATCTTTCACATAGCTTAGCATTTGTAGAACCAAATATGATATCATCAACATATATATGTACCAAAAGTAAGTCCTTTCCATGGTTGAGTTAGAACAGAGTTTTATCAATTGTACCTCTATGAAATCCACTTTACAGAAGAAATTGAGCTAAAGTCTCATACCATGCTCTTGGAGTTTGCTTAAGGCCATAAAGTGCTTTGTCTAATCTGTAGACATAATTTGGAAATTTTGAGTCTTCAAATCCTAGAGGTTGTTCAACATATACCTCTTCTTCTAATTCTCCATTGAGAAAAGCACTTTTCACATCCATTTGAAAGACTTTAAACTTTTTGTGAGCAGCATAAGCCAAAAAGATTCTTATGGCTTCCAATCTAGCAACTGGTGCAAATGTTTCATCATAATCAATACCCTCATGTTGAGAGTATCCCTTAGAAACCAGCCTTGCTTTGTTCCTTGTAATTATGCCATCACTGTCAGTTTTGGTTCTAAACACCCATTTTGTGCCAACAATAGATCTGTTCTTTGGTCTTTGCACTAGGGTCCAGACTTTATTTCTTTCAAATTCATTCAACTCTTCCTATATTGCTTACACCCAATCAGCATCTAGAAGAGCTTCTTCCACTTTCTTTGGTTCAGTCTGCGATAGAAAAGAATGATAGAGACATTCATTTGATGTTGCAGTTCTAGTTCTGACACCTACTTCAGGATCTCCAATTATCAAGTCAGGTGTATGTGATTTTGTCCACTTCCTTGCAGATGAAAGTTGTTTTTTAAAACTGGATCCTCCCCCATGATCCATGATGTCTCCATCAGCATTTTGTGATGCCCCCCTGTAGTTATGCTCTCTGAAACTTCAAAATTTCAGTTAGATTCTTCAGGATTTGAAGAATCAGAGTTTCCAGAATTATCAGAATTTGGCTCATCAGAACTTGATGAATCAGAACTTGAAGAGCCAGTGACAGGTTCTGATGCTTCTTGAGAGTCTTGAGTTGTGGTAGGATCTTCAGCTTGCTCCCCCTGGACAGGTGCATTTTCCTTTGGAGTTGTTACCATAGTTTCAATGACATCAGAACTTACCCGTCAGAACTTACAGGATCAGAGTTTAAGTCATCAGAATTTACAGAATCAGAATTTAAATCTTCATTTTCAAATCTCAGTTGATCATGATCATTGAAATCTTCAAGTCCAGTAATATTCTTATCATCAAAAGATACATTGATAGATTCCATGACAACCCTTGTTCTTAAATTGTAGACTCTGAAGGCTTTTATGGAAAGTGGATATCCAATAAAAATTCCTTCATCAGCTTTTAAATCAAATTTTGACAGCTGTTCAGGATGAGTCTTAAGAACAAAACACTTACATCCAAATACATGAAAGTATTTCAGATTTGGCTTCTTTTTCTTCACCATCTCATATGGTGTTTTTCCATGCTTGTTTATGAGTGTAGCATTCTGTGTAAAACAAGCAGTCTGCACAGCTTCAGCCCAAAAGTAGGTTGGTAGCTTTGCTTCATCAAGCATAGTTCGTGCAGCTTTTATGAGAGTCATGTTCTTTCTTTCTACAACTCCATTTTGCTGTGGAGTTCCAGGTGCAGAAAATTCATGTTTGATTTCATGTTCTTTGCAGAATTCTTCCATGATTGAATTCTTCAACTCGGTGCCATTATCACTTCTCATAATTTTAACAGAATCTTTGACTAACTTATCCAGCTGTCTAACATGATCAGTTAGAGTAGATGCAGTTTCATTCTTCTTGTGCAAGAAATACACCCAAGTGTACCTTGTGAACTCATCCACTATAACCATAACATATTTATTCTTTGCAATAGACATGCCATTGACTGGACCAAATAGATCAACATGCAGTAGGTGATAAGTCCCAAGAATTGAGGATTCAGTTTTGCTCTTGAATGAAGATTTTCTTTGTTTTGCTTTTTGACATGAATCCCAAAGGCCATCAGGAGCAAATACTGATTTTGGCAGTCCTCTCACAAGATCTTTCTTTACTAGCTCACTTATGTTGTTGAAATTTAAATAAGAGAGTCTTTTGTGCCAATTCCAGCTTTCTTCAATTGATGCTCTACTCAACAGACAGATTGGGGAACCATCAGAACTTGTTGAAAGTCTGGCTTCATAAATGTTACCATGCCTGTAACCTTTCAGAACCACTTTGCCTGTAGAATTGCTTACAACTTCACAGTGTTCTTCAAAGAAATCCACATGATAACCTCTGTCACATATTTGACTCACACTTAGCAGATTATGTTTAAGTCCTGAGACAAGAGCTACTGTTTTAGTGATGACATTCCCAAGATTTATATTGCCATATCCCAGAGTTTTTCCCATGTTTCCATCTCCATAAGAAACTCCTGGGCCAACTTTCTCCACAAAGTCTGATAGCAGGGCTTTATTTCCAGTCATATGTCCTGAACATCCACTGTCCAGCACTAGGATGTTTTTCCTGTTGCCCTGCAATTACAAAGACCACTAATGATTAGTTCTAAGGACCCAGACTTGCTTGGATCCTTTGGCCTTTTTAAGTTTGTTAGCATTTGCATTGGATTTAATTTCATAGTTTATGCTAACATTCTATTTATCAGAGTTTATATCACACTTTGCATCAGACTTTACACTAGAAGGAATTAAAGTAATTTTCTTCAAAGAAGGTTTTATTTGATAATAATCATAGTACAGACTATAATATTCCTTACAAGTATAAATGGAATGCCATAAACTGCCATAATGAAAATAAGGATTTTATGGTTTAAACCTAATAGACTGACTCTTAACTCCTGATCTAGGAGGTAGAGAGTTATATCTTTATTCTTCCTGCAAAAAGAAGCAAGATGATTAGAGTTTCCACAGTTATAACATTTCTTTCTAGGAGCATTAGGAATAGGCATGTAAATATTGCTTTTGTTCACACCTTCCTTTCCATTCCTATTTTTCCTAGCTTCCTTTACCTTGTTGACATTCCTAATCTCTTTCAGCTTATGCTTAAGCTGCTTCTTTGTCATTAAGCCTATGTTTACTTCAGCTGGTTTATCCTGTTCTAATTTGTCAGAAGTCGACTTATCTTTGACTTTTGTCACAGACTCTTTCATCTTTTCAGAATCAGACTTTACAGTTTTTGCTACAAACTTAACAGGATTTACCTTTGGCTTAGCAGTCTGTTTAACAATCATTGACTCAATTTGTTCAGTTCCTTTTTCACTTTTATCATCTCCATAACCTAAGCCCTCTTTCCAGTTTCCACTACTTAATAAATTCTGAGTTGTTCTGCTAGAGTTAGTCCAAGTTCTGATAATCTCTCATTCCTTTTCTAAGTCATCTTATAGAGATTCATTCAATTTTAACACTTCATCTCTAGCGTATAAAGCATCATCTTTTTCTTTCTTAGTTTGATGAAGAAAAATTAACTCCTTTTCTAAATAATCATTTCTCTTTTTATAAGCTAGATTTTTAGATGTTAATCATTCACATGTTAAAGTCTGATCTCTAACTAATGAACATGGTTTTAAGATACAATCTCAACTCAGTAATATCATCAGTATGAAAGGCATAAGTTATTTGAGGTACCTTCAATTCAGCAGTTTCAGGGCTGCTGTCAGCATTTGCCATCAGGGCATAGTTCACCTCATGTTCAGAATCTGAAGTGTCTGTCCAACTTTTCTTCTTTGTGACAAGTGCCTTGCCTTTGTCACTTTTTCCTTTCTTGCAGTCAGGAGATATGTGACCTCTTTCACCATAATTATAGCATTTGACATTTGAGTTGTCTCCTCTGTCAGACTTTCCTTTACCTTCAGACTTTCTGAACACTTTTTTATCAAAACTTCCACTTTTCCTGGAAAACTTCTTGCCTTTTCTGAATTTCCTGTAGGCTATCTTTGTGATACCCTTTACCACAAGAGCACACAATTTCATCATCTCTTCATCAGCATCCATTTCAGGTAAACTTTCAGTTTCTGAATCATCATCATCAGAATATGATGACTCTGAATCAGACTTTATGATGGGAGCCTTTCCTTTGCCCCTCTTTGAGGCAACAACTTTAGGAGATTCCTCCTCAGCTTTAAGAGCAACTTTCCTTGACTTTCTTCCATGCCTCTTGCTCCTTTGATCCATCTCAAGTTCAAGAGTCTTGAGCATACCATAAATTTCATCAAGAGTAGTTTCAGTAAGATCATAGTTGTCTCATATGGTAGTAGACTTCAAATCCCAACTTTCAGGAAGAGCTAAAAGGAATTTTAGATTTGAATCTTCAAGATCATATTCCTTGTCCACTACAGATCATTCAAGAGTTTGGCAAACCTGTCATATAAATCAGTTAATGACTCATCAGCTTTTGAGTCAAAGTGCTCATACTCTTGAGTGAGTATAGTCTTCCTGTTCTTCTTGATTGCATCAGTTCTTTGGCATCTTGTCTCCAAAGCATCCCATATCTCCTTTGCAGTTTTGTAATTAATTACCCTGTTTGACATGACATTATTAATGGCAATATGCAGTAAATGCCTTACCCATACATCCTTGGCAATAGATGAGATGTCTTCAGCTGTGTACTCACCTTTCTCCTTTGATATGGTCTTTGCTGGTTGATCAAGAACTACAACAGAGAGCTTAGTAGGCTTATGTGGTCCTTCATTAATTCCATCAAGGTATTCTGGATCTGTAGCTTCCAGAAACATAGCCATCTTCACTTTCCATATGGGATACTCACAAGGTCTCAATATAGGAACCCTAATAGTCTCATATCGACTGTGGGTTTGAGTCTTTTGAGTTTCTTTAGTTTTGGTGGGCTTAGTTGGGGTTTGTGCTTCTTCAGAAATGATTGTTTGGATCTTTACTGTATGTGTGTTAACAGATAAGCTCTGATACTAATTTTTAGGTTACACAACACTGTAGAAGGGGGTTGAATACAGTGTTTATATAATCAAATCGATTTAACACAAGTATGTAACAAAGATCAAGTATATTAAATAAACTCTGTTACAACATGAACTGTTGTTCTCTCTCAGTGATGAACAAATATCACTAAGAGCTGCTAGGTTACAATGTATAATCTTCTCGATAATGATAACACATATAGTGTAAACCCTAAGTCTATGTTTATATAGTACACAGTTACAAGATAACTTCTAACTGATATGGAATATAATTATGTCTCCTAAAATATATCAATCAGATATCTTCTACAAGTCTTCCAGTCTTCTAACTCTTTCCATGCATATCTTCTTTTGTTTTAGTCTCGATCTTCAACTGTAAATCAACTTCCTTCCTTATATGAAAGTCTTCCCGCACTTAAGTTCTGATATGACCTTAAGTTCTGAAATAAGTTCTGACTTCCAGTAAGTACTGATTTCAGTAAGTCCTGATATGTCCTGTTTGTTAAGATCTAAAAACTAAACATGAATTATATTAGACATGACATCTCAAATATATCTAACATAAGTTGAATATGAGTACAACTTATCATCCACAGACTGACGACCAAAGCGAGAGAACGATTCAGACTGTCGAAGATGTGTTACATGTTTTTGCTATTGATTTTAAATAAATTGGGAGGAGCATTTTCCCTTGGTAAATTTTCTCACAACAACAGTTATCATGCCAGTATCAGAATGCCTCCCTATGAAGCTCTTTACGGATGCAAATTTCGATCACTAGTATATTGGGATGAAGTGGTAGAACCTAAAATACTTGGACCAGGATTGGTGCCACAGACAAAGGAAGTTGTCGAGAATATTCAGAAATGATTAATTGCAGCACATAATTGTCAAAGTAAATATGTGGATCAAGCCAGGAAAAGATATGGAGTTTGCAGATGGAGATCTAGTATCGTTAAAAGTGTCACCGTGGATGGGATTATCTAGGTTCGGAAAGAAAGGAAAGCTGAGTCCTAGATATGTTAGACCTTTTGAAATTTTGAAGCGTGTCGGCAAGGTAGCATACGAATTGGTATTACCCCCGGATATGGAGCATATTCATAATATCTTTCATGTGTCAATTCTTAAGGAGTATAATCCAGATTCTAGGTATGTGATAGTTAATGAGCCGATAGAACTTCAGGCAAAGTTGTCCTATGTTGAGAATGTAATAGAGATTCTAGAAAAGAGAGAGAAAGTGTTAAGGAATAATAAGAGTATTGTGGAGATACCCCAGGGTCGAAGAGTCAACCTGGGAGTTAGAAAATGGTATGTGCAAAAAATACCCTCGTTTGTTTGCTTAGGAGATTCTGAGGATAATATCCTTTTAAGGGGGAAAGGATGTAATATCCGGGATATAACGTGTAACAATTTTTGTCAATAAATAAATATAATGTGATTATTATATGAATTTTTGGTGAATTACGTGTTACTTGGTATCCGTGTTTGATGTTTATATGTGATAAAATTTGCGAATTTTAATTTTTATATGTCTAAAATAAAGTATAAATTATATATATTTTTATAGTAATTTATATGTTGTTATGTGATTTTAAAAAGGATTTATAGATTCAATAAATTATTTTTTGGATTAATTATTTATTTTGAATAATTGGGAATTGTCTAACTTCAACGGTTTTTACGTTTCTACTACCCAGAAATCTCGGGAAAACTCCTTTCTAACCTAAATTGATTAGTTTTATTAATATTTAGAGATTAAGTATTTTATTTGTGTATCCAATATGATCAAATGTGGTACCAATATTCTGTAAAATATAAATAGCCAATACAGTATCTTATTTTGTACAGATAAACATAAACAAACTGTATAATTAGATAATTTTCCAGAGAAAATAGTATTATTCATCATAATCTTTACAATCAAACGAGGATTCGAATGAGTCATCGAACTCCGATTTTGGCGTGCAAATAGTCGAATCGAAGTTCGTGACAAGTTGAATCAAGTTTTTCAATCTATTCAACTGCAGATTCAAATGGTATTTTCTATATTTTTATTTAAATTTAAATTTAATTATGATTAAAATATGACTTTTTGATTTTGAAGTTGTTTATGTGTTTTGATGATTGCATGTTGTAGATCATGAATTTCTGGTCAATTTGGTTTATTATTTGTTGAATTTTGAGTTCAATAACATAGAGAAATTTGGGTTTGATTTTCGAATTAGTGAAATCAGGTTTTATATGCTTTGAATGTTCTTGATTGAAATTTAGACGTTATTAATTTAATGGTTATTAGTTTAATTGGTTGATACTAGCTTATAAATCGTGTAAAAAGGAGTAGAATGATGTTGGTTTAAAGTATGGAGGGTAACCGATTCGAGCTCGCCGGAAAAATAGTGGAGCAACGACATTTTCTTTTAAACGACGATGTGGCCGTTTGACCAGGTTTTTGATAGAATTAAGACTACCATCACGTTACTGGGTAGCTGCAGATCAATTATTGTCAATTTGGTGAAGTTCTGGGTCATTTTACATGTCGCCGGAAAAGCTCCATGACGGCAGTCATGGAATCCGGCCACCGGAGAAAGGAAGGGGTGGCAAAATTGCCATTTGAGCCCCTTGGTTTCAGAACCTTGCAAATCATTTTCTAAGTTTTAAAATATTTACAATTTGAACCTTGCAGATAATTTTTTAAAATCTTACACTTTACACCCTGAGATTTTAATTTTGAAAATTATTTTTATTATTAAAAAATTTAAAAAATCTTTATTTTTATTCCGAAATTCATTTTTAATTCAAAAATAAATCCGGATTATTTACTTAATTAATTTTAGTTGATAATTAATTATTTAATTAGTTATTAATTAATTTTAATTAATTATTTAATTTGATTTAATTATTTCTTTTGATTTAAAAATCCCGAAAACTAGTTTCAAGCTTTAAAATATTTTTCTAAATTATATTCAAGGCTTAATAATTATTATTAAATGATGTATTTAAACCTTGTTATTTATTTATAAAATATTTCTGATAACCGTTTTAATTTCGAAAAATATTCAAAAATTCGTATTAAATACCAGAAAAATTATTTTAATCTCGAATCTTCTTTAAAAAATTATTTTTATCGAATACCTTATATGTTATGTGCTATGTGCTATCTGATTGATGTGTTATATGCCCATGTGTTCATTGTTTGACGATTTTAATCATAACTTTCAATCTGTACGTTGGATTTGGGTGAAACGAAGGGTAGATAGAGGCTTGTAACGTCTATGTGATGATTAGAATAAGTTGAGAATGAGTATTGATAGATACTTGTAATATCTAGCAGAGGAAGCAAGGCATAGAAAAGGAAAGCAAGTGGCTAGTCAATAGAATTGATAAACGAGTGCAAGTGAAGTTGGAAATTAATTGTGATAAGGCAAGTGTTCCCTAACTTTCTTGCGACATATTGCCAATACCCTGATTAGTTCCTGTTTTATATTGCAAGTGCTTTGAATATGAGTAAGTTGTATCATACAACACCATGTGATAGTTGAATTTCTTAGACCTAAACCCCAACCATATCATTTGATAGTTGAATTATAAGCCTTATTCATTGTGAACCATTGATTGTTGAATTCCTATATACTAAACCATTGATTGTTGAATTCCTATATACTAAACCACATAAATACGATACTACTCAACAAATACATTCACACCATATACCAAAAACTGAAATAGAACTGCTTGAATATACAGTTACTTATAAATCCTATAATACCTTGTAACATCAATGGACTAAACCTTGTGTAACCATTAAACCATTAATTATTAATTAGCAGATTCTTCTACATGCTTGAAGCCATTCTTCATACTTACCTTGATATACCTTTGTTAGATATATTTGTGATGTCATGACTAATATGATTTGTGTTTAGTTTTCAGATCTTACTGAAACAGGACAAATCAGTACTTAACTGGAAATCAGTACTTATACTTAAGATATCAGAACTTAAGTTGTCAGAACTTAAGTTATAAGGAGATATTTATCAGGAGATAATATCAGGACTTAAAGAGGCTTTCAGATAAGGAAGGCGGCTGATTGAAAGGAAAGAAGATCAAGACAAACATAAGAAGTGATATGCATGGAGAAGAATTCTATGAAGAATAGAATACTTGGAAGAAAAGATAACTGATTGATATATATTAGGAAGCAGAATTATATTCGATATCAATTAGAAGATTATCTTGTAACTGTGTGTCCATATAAACACAACATAGGGTTTACACTATATGTGTTATCTTAATCGAGTTTATTATTCATTGTAACCCTAACAGCTCTCGTCATAATTTGTTCATCACTGAGAGAGAACAGTTCTTTGTAACAGAGTTTATTGTGTTGAATAAAATATGTGTTTTGTTACTTGAGTTCTTATATTCGATTTGATTGTAGTAAACACTGTATTAACCCACTTCTACAGTGTGTGTGACCTAACAAGTGGTATCAGAGCAATATGTTAACATACATACAGTAAAGATCCAAAAACAATCATGTCTGAAGAAGCACAAACTCCAACCAAGCCCACCAAAACTGAAGAAACTCCAAAGACTCAAATCCATAATCAATATGAGGCTATTAGGGTTCCCATACTGAAACCTTCTGAGTATCCCATATGGAAGGTGAGGATGTCTATGTTTCTGGAAGCTACAGATCCAGAATACCTTGACAGAATTAATGAAGGACCACATAAGCCAACCAAGCTCTCTGTGGTAGTTGCAGATCAGCCATCACAGACTGTACCAAAGGAGAAAAGTGAATATACAGCTGAAGATATCTCATCTATTGTGAAGGATGCAAATGTAAGACATTTGTTGCATAGTGCCATTGATAATGTCATGTCAAATAGGGTAATTAACTACAAGACTACAAAGGAGATATGGGATGCCTTAGAGACAAGATGCCAGGGAACTGATTTAATTAAGAAGAACAGGAGGACTATACTCACTCAAGAGTATGAGCACTTTGACTCAAAACCTGATGAGTCATTAACTGGATTATATGACAGATTTGTCAAACTCTTGAATGATCTGTCACTGGTGGGTAAGGAATATGATCTTGAAGATACTAATCTTAAATTCCTTTTAGCTCTTCCTGAAAGTTGGGATTTGAAGGCCACAACTATAAGAGACAACTATGCTCTTGATGAAACTACTCTTGATGAAATTTATGGTATGCTCAAGACTCATGAACTTGATATGGATCAAAGAAGCAAGAGGCATGGGAGAAAATCAAGAACAGTTGCTCTTAAGGCTGAGGAGGAATCCCCTAAAGTGGCTGTCTCAAAGAAAGGCAAAGGAAAGGCTCTCATCATAAAGTCTGATATTGAGTCATCAAGTCCTGATAGTGATGAGGATTGAGAAACTGAAAGTCTATCTAAGATGGACCCTGATGAAGAGATGATGAAGCTGTGTGCTCTTATGGTGAAAGGAATCACAAAGATTGTATGCAGGAATTCAGAAGGGGAAAGAAGTTTTCCAGGAAAGGTGCAAGTTCTGATAAGAAAGATTTCAGAAAATCTGAAGGCAAAGGAGGAAAGTCTGACAGAGGAGATTACTCAAATGTCAAATGCTACAACTGTGGTGAGAAAGGCCACATATCTCCTGATTGTAAGAAAGTGAAGAGTGACAAAGGCAAGGCACTTGTCACAAAGAAGAAAAGTTGGACAGACACTTCAGATTCTGAAAGTGAGGTGAACTATGCCTTGATGGCAAATGCTGATAGCAGTTCTGAAGCTGCTGAGTTAAAGGTACCTCAAACAACTTATGCTTTTCATACTGATGATATTACTTAGTTAAGAAGATATCTTAAAACCATGTTCATTAGTTATAGAGATCAAGCTTTAACATGTGAAAGATTAACTTCATAAAATCTTGCTTATAAAAAGAGGAATGATTATTTAGAAAAAGAGTTAGTTATGTTCCATCAAACTCAGAAAGATAGAGATGATGCTTTCTATGTTAGAGATGAAGTGCTTAAAATGAATGAATCTCTAAAAACTGAGTTAGAAAAGGAAAGAGAGATTATCAGGACTTGAACTAACTCTGGCAGAACAACTCAGAATTTGTTAAGTAGTGGAAACTGGAAAGAGGGCTTAGGTTATGGAGATGATAAGAATAATAAAGGAACTGTAGAAATTGAGCCTATAGTTGTTAAACGGAAGCAAAAGGGAAATCCTATTAAGTTTGTAGCTGTAAAGTCTGATATTGATAAATCAGAAGTTAAAGAGAAATTAACTTCTAACAAACCAAAACAGGATAAGCCAATTGAATTCAACCTATGCTTAATGACAAAGAAGCAGCTTAAGCATAAGCTGAAAGATGTTAAAAATGTAAACAAGGTAAAGCCACCTAGGAAAAATAGGAATAGAAAGGTAGGTGTGAATAAAAGCAATGATTATAAGCCTGTTCCTAATGCTCCTAGAAAGAAATGTTATAATTATGGAAACTCTAACTATCTGACCTCTTTTTACAGGAAGAATAAAAACATAAACTCCTTACCTTCAAAATCAGGAGTTAAGAGTCAGTCTGTTAGATATAGGCCACAAAATCCTTGTTTTTATTGTGGTAGTTTATGTCATTCCATTTACACTTGTAAGGAATATCATAGTTTGTACTATGATTATTATCAAATAAAACCTTCTTTCAAGAAAGTTAGCATTATTCCTTCTAGTGTAAGTTCTGATGCAAAGTCTAATATTGTAAATTCTGATAAAAACTGTTAACATAAACTCTGATGCTAAATCCACTGCAAATGTTAACAAACTTAATAAGGCCAAAGGATCCAAGCAAGTTTGGGTCCTTAAAACTAATCATTAGTGGTCTTTGTGATTACAGGGCAACAGGAAAAACATCATAATTATGGACAGTGGATGTTCAGGACATATGACTGGAAATAAAGCCCTGCTATCAGACTTTGTGGAGAAAGCTGGCCCAAGTGTTTCTTATGGAGATGGAAATATGGGAAAAACTCTGGGATATGGCAATATCAATATTGGGAATGTCATCATTGAAAAAGTAGCTCTAGTCTCAGGACTTAAATACAATTTGCTGAGTGTTAGTCAGATCTATGACAGAGGTAATCATGTGGATTTCTTTGAAGAACACTGTAAAGTTGTAAGCAAATCTACAGGCAAAGTTGTTCTGAAAGGATACAGGCATGGTAACATTTATGAAGCCAAGCTTTCAACAAGTACTGATGGTTCTGCAATCTGTCTGTTAAGTAGAGCATCAATTGAAGAAAGCTAGAATTGGCATAAGAAACTCTCTCATTTAAATTTTCAACAATATAAATGAACTAGTCAAGAAAGATCTTGTGAGAGGACTGTCAAAATCAGTATTTGCTCCTGATGGCCTTTGTGATTCCTGTCAAAAGGCAAAACAAAGAAAATCTTCATTCAAGAGCAAGTTCGAACCTTCAATTCTTGGGCCTTATCATCTACTACATGTTGATCTATTGGTCCAGTGAATGTCATGTCCATTGCAAAGAAGAAATATGTTATGGTCATAGTGGATGAGTTCACCAGATACACATGGGTGTATTTCTTGCATACCAAAAGTGAAACTGCATCTATCTTGATTGATCATGTCAAACAACTGGATAAATTGGTTAAAGACTCTGTGAAAATCATAAGAAGTGATAATGGCACTGAGTTCAAGAATTTGATCATGGAAGAGTTCTGCAAAGACCAAGGATTTAAGCAGGAATTTTCTGCTCCTGGAACTCCACAGCAAAATGGAGTTGTTGAAAGAAAGAATAGAACTCTTATTGAAGATGCATGAACTATGCTTGATGAAGCAAAGTTACCAACCTATTTTTGGGCTGAAGCTGTGCAGACTACTTGTTTTACTCAGAATGCAACACTTATCAACAAGCATGGAAAGACACCGAATGAGATGGTGAAGAAAAAGAAGCCAAATCTGAAGTACTTTCATGTATTTGGATGCAAGTGTTTTGTTCTTAAGACTCATCCTGAACAGCTATCCAAATTTGATCTAAAACCTGATGAAGGAATTTTTGTTGGATATCCACTTTCCATAAAAGCCTTCAGAGTCTACAATTTAAGAACAAGGGTTTTCATGGAATCTATCAATGTCTCTTTTGATGATAAGAAGATTACTGGACTTGAAGATTTCAATGATAATGATCAGCTAAGATTTGAGAATGAAGTTTTAAATTCTGATTCTGTAAATCCTGACAGTCTAATTCCTGACAGTCTAAATCCTAATACTGCAAACTCTGATGGGTTAAACTCTGATGTTATTGAGACTGTGGTGACTATGCCAAAGGAAAATGCACCTGTGAAGGGGGAGCATATTGAAGATCCAACCACATTTCAAGAAGCATCAGAACCTAGAACAGGCTCTTCAAGTTCCGATTCGTCAAGTTCTGGTGGGGCAAGTTCGGATGATTCTGGAAACTCAAATTCTGATTCATCAAATTCTGATGGGCCAAATTCTGATAATTCTGGAAAATCAAATTCTGAAGGATCCAACTCAGAGAGCATAATTTCAGGGGGAGCATCAGAAAATGTTGATGGAGACAGCATGGATCATAGGGGAGCATCCAGTTCTAGAGATAACCTTCCATCTGCAAGGAAGTGGACTAAAGCACATACACCTGACTTGATTATTGGAGATCCTGAAGCAGGTATAAGAACTAGAACAGCAACATCAAATGAGTGTCTCTATCACTCCTTTCTTTCTCAGACTGAACCAAAGAAAGTGGAAGAAGCTCTTCAAGATGCTGATTGGGTGCAACCAATGCAGGAAGAGTTAAATGAATTTGAAAGAAATAAAGCCTGGACCCTAGTGCCAAGACCAAAGAACAAATCTGTTATTGGTACAAAGTGGGTATTCAGAAACAAAACTGATAGTGATGGCATAATTACAAGGAATAAAGCAAGGCTGGTTGCAAAAGGATATTCTCAACAGGAGGGAATTGACTATGATGAAATATTTGCATCAGTTGATAGATTGGAAGCCATAAGGATATTTTTGGGTTATGCTGCTCACAAAAAGTTTACGGTCTTTCAAATGGATGTAAAAAGTGCTTTTCTTAATGGAGAATTGGAAGAAGAAGTATATATTGAACAACCTCCAGGTTTTGTAGATTCAAAATATCCTAATCATGTCTACAAACTTGATAAAACACTTTATGGCCTTAAGCAAGCTCCAAGAGCATGGTATGAGACATTAGCTCAGTTTCTTCTGGAAAATGGATTTAACAGGGACTATTGACAAAACATTATTCTATCTTAACCATGAAAATGACTTACTTTTGATGCAGATATATGTTGATGATATCATTTTTGGTTCTACAAATGACAGACTTTGTAAAAGGTTTGCCAAGCTAATGCTGTCAAGATATCAAATGATTATGATGGGAGAACTTAGCTATTTTCTGGGCCTTAAGGTCAAGCAGAATGAAGAAGGAACTTTTATTTGTCAATCTTACACCAGAAATTTGTTGAAGAAATTTGGAATGCAAGACTGTTCAAGTGCATCCACTCCTATGGCCACTACAACAAAATTGGATAAGGATACTGGTACATCAGTAGATATTACTGATTACAGAGGTATGATTGGCTTACTACTCTATCTAACTGCAAGTAGACCTGATATCATGTATGCTACCTGTCTTTGTGCAAGATTTCAAGCAGATCCAAGAGAACCTCACTTAACAACTGTAAAAAGAATTTTTAAGTACCTTAAGGGTACAACTAATCTAGGACTGTGGTATCTTAGGGAATCAGACTTTAAGCTAATAGGTTACTCAGATGCAGATTTTGCAGGATGCAAAATTGACAGGAAAAGCACAAGTGGAAGCTGCCAATTTCTTGGAGGCAGATTGGTTTCTTGGTTTAGCAAGAAACAGAAGTCAATTTCCACATCAACTGCAGAAGCAGAATACATTGCTGTAGGAAGCTGTTGTGCACAGATTCTTTGGATGAAGAATCAGTTACTGGATTATGGGTTAACATATTCTAAAATCCCTATTTACTGTGATAATCAAAGTGCTATTGCTATGACTGGTAATCCAGTTCAACACTCAATGACAAAGCACATCAGCATTAGGTACCACTTCATAAGGGAACATGTGGATGAAGGTACAATGGAATTGCATTTTGTTCCAACAGATCAACAACTAGCAGATATCTTCAGAAAACCACTGTATGCAGGTACTTTTACAAGATTGGTAAATAAACTTGGAATGGTTTCAGGTTCTTTCTCTAAATCTGCTTAGTTTATGTTTTCAGATACATCAGACTTTATGATTAGTATTTACAGATATTACTAACTTTGTGTATTATGTGCTAAATTTGAAATTTTCTAAGTGCTGATTGTTGTCTGATGTGAATTTCTAAACTCTGATAGTGATATGAATGCTTTTGTGACTATTCAATCCAATAAGGATAACTGTGCTAAATGCTGACCTAGTAGTCTTTAATATACTAAAAATCCCATATTTGAAGTAATTGTTTATGTAGAAATCTTTTAACACAAGCAAATTCTGATATTGAGCTTGGTTAAAGTTTACTTTGTGTATCTTATTACTAAGTCAAAAACTAGAATAGTGCTTCTTATATGTTAAGTTCTGATGTTAGTAAATCTAATGGATGTACTAAGTACTGATAAGCCTCATTTATCAAAAGAAAAAGAAAAAAAAATAAATATCAGGTTTCCTTTGAGATCTAGAGAAAAATATATGTGGAAGGGAAGACCCAAGTGCATTGCTGGTATTAAGTAATATGCATTAAAAAAGCAAAATAAAATTTTCTTGGTGACTTTTCACATTCTCTGATTACTGGATAAATACTCTGATAATAGCATAAATTCTGATAAGCAGTTGTGACTCACTTACACTGAGAAGCCACTATAAAAAGGAATTTCAAAAGATGCATAAAATGAGCACAAAACAGTTGAGGTGGACTCATGCATGAACTCATTCTATAGTAGGCTTCAGACTAATCACAGATTTTAAGCAAAGTTCTTAGTTATGGCTTATTTCTAAGATGTACCGAAGTGAATCAGACTTTACTCTTTGTCTGATATTTAGCTTATTGCACACACATACACTCCATATGAATGATGAAAATTATTGTGGTGATAAATGTTGTTTCAGATGAACAGTCTAAGTGTCAGTTGCATAAATTCTGATGACAAGTTCTGATGGAAATTCTGATGATTAAGTTCTGATGTACTCATATCAGTATTTGTGTGAAAAATTACAGAAATAACCATTCACTTTTCGAGTTAAGGAGCCATATTCTGATGACTTTTAAATTCTGGTAATAATCAAGTTCTGATGCTGACGTGACAGTATTTATTTACTTGGTTTATTTTTGGTCATTACTTGAACAATCATATTTTCTCAGAATATTGGTTTATGTGAGATAAAGCAGTAATAATCATTTGTTTAGTGGGAACAATTTTTTTTTAAACTGAACGTGCAATGTAATTATTACTTATTTACCGTGCCCATTAACTTTTGCCTTAACTACTGCATGCCTGACAGGTGTAAAGGTTTGTTCCACTTCTCATTAACTGCTGTCACGTGGGGTGTCTAAGTAAAAGAAATAAAAGATTTTCAAATCTTTTATTTTCATTTTTATTCTACTCACTCTCTCTCTTTTCTTATTCTCTCTCACATTTTCTGACGGTTTTCTTTACAGACATTTTCTCAAACACCTTATAGGCACTCTAACCTCTCACTTATTTCTAATGGTGCCCAAGGATTTAATTGTTGATGGAGCCAAGTTTGTACCAAATAACTATGCTGCAATCTTGAATAAGGCTGACGTTCCATCAGATCTACACTTTGTGCAAGATTTATTAGCCAATAGTGAGATTGGGTATGCTTTGACCCAACCTCAAACTATTTCAAGTCAACAAGTGCTGACATTTTGGCGAACTGGGCTATTTAATGATGGTGGTGCTACTGGTAATCCAAGCATTATTTTCACATCAGGAGATGTCGAGCATGTGGTTACTCCTGGAGCAGTTCGTAAAGCTCTCCACTTACCTGAAGGTTGCACATTCTCAACAGTGGAGGATCCTGTCTTACAGCAGCTTATGGCCAGTTTGGGCTATGAGAAAAGTTTGGGAAAGCTGGGTCAACTGAAACGAGCAAATATCAGAAAGAAATGGAGCTTTTTCTTTGATTGTATCACTAAAGCATTCGCCAATAAATGCTCCAACTTTGATGTTATTCCCATCATGAGTCAGCAAATCGGGTATGCCCTTATTCATCAAACTCATTTTGATTTTGCAAGTGTTAAGCTAGGTTTCATAGGGGATAGGATGACAGAGGATAGAAATGTAGTATACTTTGCTAGATTCTGTCAGCTTATATATACTTTATGTTGTGCTGATGAACCCCAACCTACCAGTGATTTAATTCCACCCTTTAAGCTTGCAAAAGGGCTTTTAACGACTTGTTAAATGCTGATATTAAGAAACAAGTACATAGACCCTTACAGATTCCTCAGTCAGTAAAATAAATCTTGGTAAATGCTGATCCACAAACATACACATCTGTTTACCCTGATGTCAACCCACCAACACATCATAGTCAACACAACAGCCATGAGAACATACCATCTCTCACCAACCTCAAACTTCTCAACCAACTTAACCCTCAATCAGGACATATTTCAAACCAGCACAGTCATCTCAACCTCAACCTTCAGCACATCCAGTGAAGCCTTCATCTTCCAAACCCAAGAGGACTAAGATAGTACCTCAGTCTCAACAGAAGAGAAGGAGAATTGTTCTGAGAGATGAGTCAGATAATGAGGAACAGGTTCCCATATCATAACCTGTTGTTGTAGAAACTGAGAAGATCTCTTCTCATAAAGATACTGAAACTGGAAGTTCTAGGCCCCTCAAAAGGCTTAGAAAGCTAAATTCTGATGATGAAGCTCCTAAAGTCTCTAATTCTGTAAAGAGACTTAAAAAGCAAAGAGCCAGGAGGGCTGTAAGTGTATCATCACACTCTGAAGAAATTCTGGAAGCAGTAGCAAAGGAAGGGGGTCAAGAATCTCTGTTCCCAACTGAACCTATAGTAATTGAATTACTTCCCACAGCTGAATTAAACTTTACTCAAGCTCCAAAGTCTCCTATTCAAGAGCAAGAGGATATTCCAGAGCAAGTGTCTACACCTCCTGTGTCTCTAATATTTGATCCAGTACATACTGAAGACCCAGGTACAAGTGCTGAAAGTGATATTCATAACTTGATTGTGCCTGAGGTTCTTTACTTGGAAGCTCCACCAACTAAACTCACTCCACCAACAACACCAATTATAGATGTTGATTTCAATGAAGATATTCCAACACCACCAATTTTGAATCTGGATGATGAAAATAAGATTTTAGGTGGGCATCAACATTTGGATGTTGATCAGAACTTAGTTGCAGATCAGAATTTAGAGGATGATGTTGAAGCCTCTATAGCCTCACATACTGTTATTCTATCAGAGGATGCTTGTAATAACTCGAATTTTTGAGACCTTGTAAAACATTTAAATGAATAGTAACCCTGACTGACGGGAAAAACTTTTGAGCCCACACTATGTAGTGCATGAGAAAATGAGTTTCGGAGTTGATATTACGATTATACGTACCAAATGAGTGTATGTAAACGCTATTAGTTTTCGAAGAAAACGAACTTTAAAAAACGATCGTATTTACGACTCATCGAGGATTACGGGAATCACAATATAATTACGAGATTAAAACCCTACGGATTTATATTCAAGTAGGATAATTAAAAGTATAAGGAATATATATGAAAGAAATTACGTCGCGAACTATTTACGAGTAAGTATTACGAAAAGGTTTAAGCAACCGAGCGAACGCGTAAACGATTAAATAAACGTAACGCACTAACTAAACCATGGTAAGGAAGTAACCATGGTTACTTCATCAAATAGTGAGCTAACCATAGGATGATCAAGCTAGCTAGCAAAATAGTGTGTTAAGGAAGCTAACCATGTAGTTTAGCTTGTAACCTAGCAAGCTATTAAGATTTGTCCCTAAGATTTGCAACCAAGAATCAACCTAGAATGCTATACTAGGAGAATAAAATCAATTGCAAGATATCACCCCATCTTCCTAGAAGCAACCTACCAAATCAACCAAGCTAAGCAACCAAGAGGAGTATAAATACCCCCTTGATGCTTCCATTCGACCCTAATGAAAAAGGGAGAGAATTCAAATTCAAAAACTCAAGTTCTAGCTCTTATAAAATCATCCAATTAATTCTCAAGCCTCCTATAAATTAAACTAAGTTAAGAAAATTCTTTCATCTCTTTTTATCAAGGTTTGATGGGTGAAATAAAATCAAGAAACTCACTAGTGAATAGTATGAATAGTAACCTCTCTTTGGTTTCTTGATTTCAATGGTGGT
Source organism: Apium graveolens (assembly GCF_009905375.1). Taxonomy (NCBI): domain Eukaryota; kingdom Viridiplantae; phylum Streptophyta; class Magnoliopsida; order Apiales; family Apiaceae; genus Apium; species Apium graveolens. The sequence goes on from NC_133654.1 coordinate 119,902,550, forward strand.
TTTAGGTTCTAAAAATCATACCAAGCACTTCCAAGCCTCCACCATCCTCAAGAACACATCTCAAGATTTCAAGAAAGGTAAAAATATTTGACCCAACTTTATTTAAGATTCATTTAGTATGTGGTAGTAAACCTAGTGTAATAAGTGTTACTGATGAAATCTTGATGATTAAGTTAAGTAGATTTAAGGTTGATTGTTGTTACCTCAAGAACATGATGTTTTTAGAGAAGTTTGTGTTTTGATGATGATATGATGATTGTTAGTGGTTGTGTTAAGAGTTAGGGCGTAAACGAAACCCCGATCGTAAACGTAACTCCGTTAAAACCAACGAATCGTAACTTTAAGTTTCTGCAGAAAGTCCCGAAGTTGTAAACTGTATTTTCTTGAAAACTAACCCTTTTTTAGGATAGACAATGTTATAAGGATCGTTTAGGCGCTTGAATCTCTTGATTCCGATTTACGGATCAAAAGTTATGGTTGTTTTAGTAAAAGTAATTTACGCAACGAAAACTGCTACAAATCACGAACTTTGAAAATATAAAGGATAGACTTAACAGTGTTCATAAATCATTAATATTTTATAGAGAGTAACATATTGAGTTTCCTAACTGCCATAAAAATTTTAAGTGAAAACAATGATTTCTCAATTTTATAAAAATATCGGAGCCGAGACCGCGCGAGTAGAAACCGTAAGAATCCATAAGCGGAGCCGACGGCGATAATAAGAATGAACCTAAGATACTTAGGAAAATGAAGCGACCATAATGTGAATATAACTTAAAGAAATAATAAGGGTAGTATAAGTTGAGAGGGTGCATAATAAGTAGCACATGAGTGTGAGTCGCCGTTAATTAGAACGGGACCTAACGAAATGAAATGTGTTTATGGTTATAGATTTCCGAGCGGAACCTAGAGCATCCTCCACCTCGAGATACCCAGGCAAGTTTACGAACCCAACTCCATTTTTACTGTTGTGTTATGGAAGGATTGTTTTACTATCATTGCATAAATACCATGCTTGCCATGATACGTAGTTGTTGAATTTTCGCATAATATATCGATGTTTTACGATAAGTATATTTTATGAAATGTTTATTCCGCTTTAAGCGTGACATATTATATAAGACCGAGAGTCGGTCAGGATTTAAGATAAAACCCGGGAATCATTCCGGCGATATTATAGGACGTTTATAACTCCATAGTAGTACGTTTTAAAGGGACTCATCGTCCACTTACGAAACATTAAAACACCTCGAACTTTTATTAAAACGATTTCCCAACGATCATATTCCCTCAACTATATTTTATTGTTCGAATAATAAACACTATATACTTATTCCTTATTATGGGAGTAGTATACTCCAATGATTATTTATTTCAAACCCGATTAATCACTATAGATTATTAATTATGGAGACACAAACTAGTTGAGGAATATTATTTTAAATATTCTTTTAGGGAGTAAACTCATTCGAGGTTTAATTATTTATCGACTATTATTTAATTAATTATTATTCTTAAAGGGGTTTATTATTGATTTAAAAATCATAGATCCTGATTTAAAATATACTTTCTGATTTCAGAATATCATTCGAATAATTTCAGATCGTCGGTGAATATTATCCCGACTTATTTAATATGTTGAATATAGTTTCAAGGAGAAACTTTCCCCCCTTATTAATTATCTGTTGACAACGGTCAACTCACATCCTTAGTACTTCCTCCGAAATTCTCGGAAGTACGTATATACACATATATACACTTATATCTTAGAAAGATAAGCTATTTCTATCAACAAGCAAAACGCTTAGGGAACTTCGATATGGATCGAGTTCTCGAGATTGATAGAATACTTTTAAAGGACAAGAGAGGGGTAGACTCTGGTACTATGTGTGCTAGATTGACTACCAAAGGTACCGCAGGTGAAGGTACTCTGTGTACTCAGGAACTTGTGAAGTATGTGTATACCCGAAAATGGGACACGTAGCCCTAATGCGGCAAGGGTGATAACCGGGATACGAAGGTGTCGTCCTTCTACTAGTAGAAAAGGTTACTATTATCGTATTACGACTGATCATCGTATACGGTGGCTCCAATGAGTATCCTAATTCTTCCAGTTGGAATTGTGATGCAATACCGTAACCCAAGCCTAGGTGCTGGGATTACTATTAAGGTATTCGCAGGATATTAAAATCCCTTAAAGAATTGTTTTCATAAAAAGGTGTGTATCACCAAGGAAAACTATTTTCGAATAAAACATAATTATCACATATGATGTTATCATACTGTCATTTTCATACTGTATATTATTATGCTGGGCATTATAGCTCACACTTGTTTTCTTAAATTGACACAACACAACAGTGAATCAAAATGCATGCCATGAGAACCACAGCCAGGAAACGGGTAGGAAATGGTCAGCTGTTCCATAGATTGTTTGGGGATGTACCACAGGTAGTCAAAATAAGTTGGATTAGTTTTCAGTTGTTTATAGTTCGGCTTATTTATAAGTATGACTTATGTAAGGTAAGAAACAAGAAACGTATATTTGGCCGGCGGACTAGCCTTACTTAAAGGTCACTCCCCGATAAGATTAATTACTTTTGGGTTGTAATAAATATCACTTGATGGTTGACAATTACTCTAGTTATGATGGTTCGTTTCCAAGGTAATAACTTGTAACTGTGTATGTGTGATAAGTGTGGGGTCGTGAAGTATGAGTGTTTATATATTGTAGTGTGAGTTGTGTAAGTTTAGATGGCGTGGCCTCCGAGACTCCTGACCCCGGGTTTTGGGGTGCCACAATGCTGATACTGCAGGATCTATAACTTCTGATGCTGACAATGCTGAAATTACTGGTGAAGTTGCTATAAATGTAGATGTTGATGCAGCTGGTCCTTCAGGACATGCACCTCAACAAACAGTTAATAAAGCTGATTCAATCAAGAAGTTTGTTAGAGAGGATGCCCCAGTACCTTGGAGTGAGACTCCTAGGGGAAAGGAGTGGACTAAGGAATGGAACAAAGTTACTTTTGTTTCTACTGAAAAAATTCTTGCTGAGCACCTTGCCAAAGATGATGAAATGCTGATAAATGATGATTTCAAAGCACAGCTTAAAGTTGCTGCAATGAGTACTTGGCACCTTCAAGGTCAACATTCAATAACTCATGACAAGGTGAATAAAATTCAAGAATCTCTGATCCAGCAAGATATGAATATAAAATTGGAAAAGAACAGATTTTTCAAGCCAGCCTATGACAGAATTGGGTATATTGAAAAAAATCAGGAGAAGCAACAAGATCAAATTTCTGAAATTCTAAAGAATCAAACTTCTCAGCAAACTCAACTCAATGAGATCCAATCCTCAGTGGAATTGCTTGTCTCTCTTCTTTTACTTGCTGATGCCAAAAAGGGGGAGAAAGTAATTAAGTCCAAATGCAAATCTACTCAATCAATGAAGGGTAAGGATGATGGAAATGATGACCAGGGAAACTCTGAAATGGGTAGAGGTCATGGTCAAGGTAAAGGTTTTTCATCAAGCAAAGCTGGAACTACAAGTCAAAGAACAAGTTCTGATACTGGGAGAAGAATAAGTTCTGATACTGGTAAAAGGATAAGTTCTACTGAACATCTGGAACTTGATGAAGAGATTTCAAAGAGATTATTTCTCAAAGAAAATCCTGGAATGGACTTTGAAAGTCTAAAGGAAGAAGATGCTAGACTAAAAGCAGAAATTGTCAACTCCAAGTCTAAAGCTTCTGTTGTTGAAAAGAAACTTCCAAAACCTAATGGTATTGTGATTAAGGAAAGGATAAATTTTGAGGCAACCAAAGCCAAATCACAAGTGGAGGTAGATCCAAGATCCAAGGGCAAAGAAAAAATTGATGAACCTGTAAAGGTATATGTGCCAGTCATGGATGAAGAAATATCTGATGAAGATGCTAGTCTTACTATGATGAAAAAGAAGATTTCTCAAACAACCTATGACTCAAGTTGTTCAGAGTCAAGATGTAGTAAGTTCTGATATGACAGTGAAGCAAGCAACTCTTACATAGCTCAAGTTGGCTTGATATCAGAAGATAAGGAAAAGAAAACCTCTGACATTGCTCATGTTAAACATACAAAGATTCTACTACCAGGATTCACCAAAGCTCAACAGACTCAACCTTTGAGGACTACATCAAGTGGTTTTGAAGCAAGAGTTGTTACAGGAAAGGAAGCAAGAGATAAATCAGGATTGGGTAGTTTTAAAGAGAAGAGAGTACACAATACTACCAATGATCCAACTTCCTTAAGTGAACTAGGTGTAGGAGAAACTCCTGAGAGATTGAATCAACTTGAATCTGTACAAATGGTTTACCATTCTGTTTTGAAAGAAGATATCATGTTATACTTTATGACAGATGGGAGGGTATTCCAGATTAGGGAGAATACAATTTCATTGAAGTATTTTGAAGAACTGGAACATGTTCTATTTTTGCTTCAAGTGAAAAACAGATCCACAGATGGTGCTGCAGGGTGTTTAAAATCAAATATTAAAAGACAGAAGAAGCTTTACTCTGTAAAGTCTGGCAGCCCATACTGTCCTAAGTACAGATCTCACAGTGGAGAAATTATTGAAATGAAGCCTAATACTGCTAAAATCATCACTACATTTTCTGGTATTAAGGGACTTGAATTCAATCTAGAGTCTGATAAAGCCTATATCATCAGACTAGATCATGATATAAGGAAAGCTAAAATAAATGATCTCAGGGCTGCTATTATTCAAACTGGTGAAGATACAGTTGAATTGAAAAATGCTAAAAGGAGGATGGTCAATGCACTTGAATATGCTGAGAGATTTCTGTTGAAGAACTATCTCAGAAAAACTCCTGATATCAAAAAGATCAGAAATTGAAGCCAAGTCAAAGATCTACAACTGCTTAAATTCTGAAGTGTATACAGACTGAAGCTGATATCAAACTTTAAGGATGGTAAAGCTACAAGGACTGTAAGTTGTAGTTATCTAGTCAAATTCTCATGTATTTGTACTTAATGTTTTTGACATCATCAAATATCTGTTAAACTTGTATATTATCCTAATTTACAAGTTGGGGGAGATTGTTAGATATATTTGTGATGTCATGACTAATATAATTTGTGTTTAGTTTTCAGATCTTACTTAAACAGGATAAATCAGTACTTAACTGGAAATCAGTATTTATACTTAAGATATCAGAACTTAAGTTGTCTGGAGATATTTATCAGGAGATAATATCAGGACTTAAGGAGGCTTTCAGATAAGGAAGGCGGCTGATTGAAAGGAAAGAAGATCAAGAGAAACATAAGAAGAGATATGCATGGAGAAGAACTCTATGAAGAATAGAATACTTGGAAGAAAAGATAACTGATTGATATATATTAGGAAGCAGAATTATATTCGATATCAATTAGAAGATTATCTTGTAACTGTGTGTTTATATAAACACAACATAGGGTTTACACTATATGTGTTATCTTAATCGAGTTTATTATTCATTGTAACCCTAGCAGCTCTCGTGATAATTTGTTCATCACTGAGAGAGAACAGTTCTTTGTAACAGAGTTTATTGTGTTGAATAAAATCTGTGTTTTGTTACTTGAGTTCTTATATTCGATTTGATTGTAGTAAACACTGTATTCAACCCCCTTCTACAGTGTGTGTGACCTAACAACCTTTATGATACTTATGAATTACCATATGCTCTGAGACAAATCTCTTATCAATGTTAACTATGATTCTGTGTTATTGAATTACCCTGTTTATCATATTGAACTGTTATAGAATTGGATAGTTTTCTAATTATGGACCAGATTCATGGTCAGACCAGATTGGTAGTCATATTAGGTCAATGTGTTCCTTGGATCCAGTATATAGAGCAGAGTTGTGTGCCTTGCTCGGGGTTAGTGCGTGACTGATCAGCAGCTTAACCTTAGTTTTTTAAATTAATTATGAATATCCAATTCTAATAATTGCTTAACAAGACACTTGATTCCTCTAAATCATTTCATTTGATCATTTGTAAATCTCAGTCATTTTCATTATGACTTGTTGAGCTAGTTAGCTCACTCTTGTGATTCATTTATGCTCTTTTCCAGTTAAGAAAAATGTTGTTGGTAGCAAGATCCCCAGACTAGTGTGCGAGCTAGGATTCCAGGTTGAGTTGGATCAAACTAGCAGCAGTTTATATTTTAGTTTTGGCAAGTTTGTAAGAATGTTGTATTATCATGTACGTTAAACTAGTTGAGATTTGGTATGATATAATGTAAATTAAGTTTGTGGCTTGTGTTCGTACTTTAACCTGTTACGATCCGTGGTTGTGTAGTGTAGGATCATTGAATATAATATTTCATATACATGTATATATTATGTGTGTGTGTGTTGTGAATCTCAAACTTCTGAACTAGGTTTGGAGGGCGTCACAGTAGGGACTAGTGCTCTGAGTTACTATAATTTTTCATGTCTCTGGTCCGGTGTTGTTTCACTTCTATCTAAATTTTGAATCCTTCAATAATATAATGCATACAAAATAATATAAAAAAATTTAACTTCATTAAACTCAATAATATATATTTATTATTTTTAGAATTCATTTTTAAAAAATATTAAAATATTAAAATTAAAAATATTATAATCATCCCGTGCATTTTACGGTTTATATGCTAGTATATATCAAATACAAAATGTTTCTTATTAGTAATTTTATACATATTATCAATTGACTTAATTTTATGAAGATCTTAAAAATAAGTAATAAATAAGATAATAATTTGTTAACGTATATTTTTGAACTTATATTTAAATTTAATTTGTTAATATTAACTGCAGCACAAATAATATAATCGTTATGTTTAAATTTAAAAAAATATTTCACTATTAAATGACTCTCACATATTATTTTTTTGATGAAAAATACATGTGATTATTTAATATAGTCATATAAAGATATATCGGTGAATTTGTGTAGTTGTTTGATTACAAAGATAAGCCACCTTAAATGAGAAAAATAACATTTGTATTCTATATCAACTGTTTGGAAACAATTTAAAATGATCATATTAATACCTTGTATCCGCTAAAATAGAAAGTTGGTGGACTGATACATTCCCCTACCACGTGTTGACGGAGGAATTTGGTAGCAAAAAAATTCAAGGTTTGTAGGCGGAAATAAGATCTATGACGGTGGTTCTTCGTCGGAAAATATGAAAGTGTTCGTAGGGAAACGTGAACAGTGTTTGGTGGTGCTGATTATTGGTGGCTGAGATTGCTTAGGGTTAGTGATGGCTCCTCTGCGCCCTCAACTTCTGACCCCTTGCAATTTGCCTACGTATCCCTATTATTAAGGAATCAATCTAAAGTAGTTCTTGGGGAACAAGAAACCTAATGGGCTTAGATCTCTTATCCCGAGGCCCAGTAAGAAACCTACTGGAAACCGTCTTATACTATCTTTAGGAATGTCCGCCGATGAGGCCTAACAACAAAGGCACAAGGCTCATGCAAGGCTTCGAGACTTCACAGATAAGGCATCTCCCTGGCCAAGGATAACCATTCGCTACCAGCTGTTTCTCAAATCCGTGGACGCAGGTATAGCCGTGGTTCACCCCAAATGTTGGACGCATCATTGTCCCCTGAATAAGGAGCCCCTACCAGATTGTAGGACAAGTGATCCCAAGCTTTTGGGTGCAAAGTGCAGGATATTCCAAAGTCTCCCAATGAGGACACCCGTTGACTACAAACACAGAGCTCCCAAAGCACACACCAAAGTTTACCTCACATCCTCAATGAGGACACTCATTGACTACATGAGGAGGCCTTTCGTCCAGGCATACCCCTGAAAGTCTCTGACCACGGACACCGCCTTCATGTGGTTTCATTACAGGAAGGAGTTCTTCAATAGAGTACCTGCAGCAAATAGGTTAGTAATAATAATCTCCTTCTTCCTTGAATCACCCAAAGAACCCGTCCAAGTAACTATATTGAAGTCTCATTCAAGCCATCTTTCCTACTTAAGGCATGCCCTAAGACCTTCCACAAGTGAGGTGCTAGCTCAGAGAATTACTCAAATTCCCTTTCACCATATAACAATAGGGTGCACCCCCTTTATTAATGAAGGAGCGCCTTGATTATTCAGGGTGTTTCAGCATTCACCTTTTATATACATAAGGGCGCACCTCCCCATATCTGTCGGGCACGCCTTTTTCCTTCATAGTGAAAAGTTTTTTCTTATCCTTTCCTTAATTATAGGCATAAATATCCCAATCTTAACCAGTTGACCCGGTTCTGACCCGAACAAGGTTTATACCAAATTTTGGGCATAACAACTACCCCCAAATTCCATATGCTACTGAATATGGGATTGGAATTATATCTGTAATTAATTATATAGAACTAGTCAAGATTTTAATTTTCTCTTTCCCGTTGTTTTCTTCTGCTTCCCTGCCGTTAGACTGTTACAAGACCAAGTCATAAATTGCAATTACTTTGTGTTAATATAGATGACCGATTATTAGTTTTTAGACACTATAAAATGGAGGGCCTGTATATTCCTCAGGAACACAGAAGTATAAATCAGTTTTACATCCTCTCTGTTCTTTTCTATATTCACACAAAAGAGGTTTTCTCCTGCAATTTTAATACACACACTTTTGTTCACCTACAATGTCCTTGTTCTCTTTTCTTCAATTATATATTACATCCATCTGCATATAAAAATCAATCAAAGTTTGTAATTTATAATTGGGTAATTTGGGCGTATTATTTGGAGCAACGGACAATTATTGTTGTATCCTTAATCGTTCTTGCACGAGGAAGGAAGAGCTGATTTGGGTGTTATACCGCTAAGGAGTTGCCATAAATCCTTGCACGAGAAGGGGCACGATTCCTTAGTGCAGTGTTTTTACACGCTTCACCAGGACACTCTCTAAACCCTTTCAATTTACTTTATATTATTTCCTGTAATGTGCTTGTTTATTTGCTTGTTTAAGACGATATTGTCTTGCAGTACATTGATTCTGAAATTTTATACAACATTTTTCCCCATATTTCTAAGTAAAAAACTTGTTCCATAGTACACCCTTCTCCCGATAATCCCTCCACCACCATATTGCTAGGAAATCCATATTTCTAATTTTGAGTGTCATGAGACCTAACCCCCCTTTCGATTTTGGTTTGCAAACAATCTTTCACTTCAACAAATACATTTTGTTCCCCTGGTTTGCTAATTGGTCCTAAAGAAAATTCCTTCTTGTTTGTTTCATTTTATTTAGAACCGTTAAAGCTATTTTAAAGAGGTTGAACTAGAAATGTTTTAGTTTAAGATATTTGGATTATTAAAATTTATGTTCTATAGATTATTCCCTTTATAATTTATTATGTCTTAATTTACTACGATATAAATGTTAGATTAATAAATGTCCTTGGAATATGATATGCATTATATATCTCTAAGTTCGTGACTTATAAATGAGATTATGAGAATAGTATTAATAGTTCTAAATGTCCCTAGTCAAGTATTATTATTAAGGGATAATAATAATTATGTTAAAACTAATATGTTTGTTGACTGGTGATCACATCTCATTGATCATAAGTATAGTGATACTTAAGTCAAAAACACAGGCATATGTAAATGTACATGGTGCTGGACAGTCCCAATGTGAGATTCTACATGTCTGTTGTGTCATAAGTAATTCTCATAGTGATAATGATGTAATGGTCCTTAGACCTGAAATCATTACATTTCTGTACGAGAATTAATATATTTTGATTACATTAAAAGTTACCTTTGACCGGGTAATGATAAAAGTGTATTTCGGGTATATTATGAATCGTATGAGAAATATGAATGATCTAGAAAGAATTTAACCCTCCTATTTTACGAGTGATATTATTGGCCTCTTGTGTGAGCTAGACTGCAAAATGCGTGGTCACGCTCAAATCTTGATTTGATATGATAGTTTACTCATTGATCAAGAAAATCTGGATTAAATTATGATGAGGATGACGCATTACATGCCTCTAGTTTAATCTATAATATTTGGCTAAAGGGATTATATTACATTGTACATTATTCATGAAAAGTTTAATCGATCACCGATTTAATTATTATTACTTGGGTAGCAATGATGTATTACTAGATGCCGCTCACTGTTTATGATTTTAAATTAGATTTTAAATTCGTTGCCAACGTAATAATAATCTATAGGGTCACATACAAAGAATGCTTGAAGGATTCTTGAATTTAAATTAAATTTATATTAAATTAAAGTAATTCAAATTATTTATAGTATTAATTAAGTATGACTTAATTAATTAAATAAATATTTAAGTGAGAGTTAATTATTATACAAATAGGAATTTTGAATTAATAATTCCTAATTAGTTAAGAGTTATAATTCATTTTTTCTACTCTCTATATAATATCTCTTTTTGTTGATTTTGTATGAAAGACTTTTATTGAAAATCCTAGCCACCAAGAGAGAAGATGAAGAGAGAAAGAAGAAACAAGTTTGTGCTTGTACACATCAAATTCTTGAGTTCAAGTAGTCGTGTGGATAAGGAAGAGACAAGTCAAGAAAGAAGACATGTAATAGTTAGCTTGTATTTATTTTACTACCTTAGATTGACCTAGATCTTTATCATTAGCTTGATAAAGATCACATAAGATGAAGCCATAACCAACCACGTTTATTTTATTGCAATTTACATGTATATGCGCATATGATGAATGTATGTGTAGAGGAGTTTATAAAAATGCATGCTTGATTAGATTAAGGATGTATGTATTAGATACAACACATATGCCATGCTTGTTAGATAAGATAAAATCTGTAACGGCTCAAGATTTTAAAATAAATAAACGATTATGAGATTCTCGTGTTTATGAAACACAGAATAAAATACAAATATTCTTTATTTATGATATGGGGCGATTTTGTCAAAAGCGAGTTTATTGATCTTGTAAGGTTTGTGGGTTTTAAGCGAGACTGTTGTGACTCCCTCACTACCTGGAAATTAAACCATTACCGAATATTGATGTGAAGTATTTTATTCAAGGAAAAATTGGGAATCTCTTTATGATGAGATCATGATCGTTTAAAAATTAACAAAACCCTAATGTTAATATTAAGTTGATGAGATATCTTCCAATAAATCCAATGCGTTAACCCCTAGATCGATAAGGAGTGGGTTTGCCAAGCGAAGTACTCTCATCTATCGTCGAAGATGTGTTGAAGTATATTGATACTTTTTTTACTATTGGATTTGACATAACTAAGTTACCACAATAGGATTGTGAACTTAGAGGCATAGAGTTTGGCGAGATTTATTAGATAAACATGAATAAATGTTATTCCACCAAGCTATCCAAGAGTTATATAGTTGATATAATTGACAAATGTTGTCTATCTAAATAATCATGTTTTAGGAGAAAAACCAAAACTGACCTAAGGCATGGTGAAATATGGATCTTGGCTCACTAGAAAGGATATAGAAGATATTCTTTCCGAATTAATAGTTAGGGCTATTAATTTGTTAAAAATAGTGGGAGATATATATTGTGAATATATATGAATAATTACTTGAACATAATTTAATGATCATCTGTAGATTAATTCATCTTATGCACTTTAATATTGTAGATATCAAATGACAAATAACACAAATAACTTCTCTATGTGATATTCCTTGAGAAGGACAAGCTGACATGAAATAATTTCCTCAACTGACATGGGAACTCGAGGATTGTCCTCAGGTTCAAGGATGTCACTGAAACCCCTCCCTTATTTCTTCTAGCTGAGAATGAAACATATGTTGAACAAAATGCTTACCAGAAGCAAATTAATTATGCAACTGATATTTCATGTCTCATGCTTGCAATTATGAGTGCTGAGTTTTAGAAGCAACAAGAGTATATTGATGCTTATGATGTGATTGAGCACCTTCAAAGGATGTTTGAAGGATAGGCTCGTCAAGAAATATTTGACAATAGTAAGGCACTATAAATTTGTATAAATGGGAAAATAAGATCTAGTTAGAACAAATGTTCTAAAGATCATATGTATACGTACCTTTATATTTTGGGTTTCATGATTGGTCTAAAGACTCAGCTTGATTTGATCAAGCAATCTTTAAACAACTTTTATTCTCAGTTTGTTATGAAAAATGAATAAGATAGACAAAACACCCATTGAGTTGTGAGGCATGTTTAGAAATGATGGAAAAAACATGGCAAAGGCATGAATTACGTCCATATTGATGATGTACACATGGAATGGAAATGGGAAAGGAAAATGGACAGGCAAGGTTAAGATTTGATTTTATTCAGTGCCAAACTAGAGTCCAATCCCAAGTGGGCTTTTGAAGCCTATTAGTGGTGTTGCTAAAGAAGACAATTGCCACTTCTATAATAATAACCGGATGATTGGAAGTTAAACTATCAAGCTTATTTGGAAGATCTAAAGAAGAAGACCATTAATGGTTAATGTTCATGTATCGGGTTAGAATTGGAGCAAAAGTTGTTGCTTTAGTTGGAGTAACTCGATACCTAATTTTGCCCATAAGGTGAAGTTGAGAACTTGGTAAATTGTTCATACGTGCCCACCTTTAGCGAAGACATTATATCAATTTCTTGTCAGGATAAGAAAGGTTTCATTTTTTTTAAATAAACAACAATTTGTTTATTCTATTTCAGTAATAAGGCTAATAATGTTGTACAATTAGTTAACAATTTATATGTTCTAAGATGACTCAAATTAAACATTACCTTTAGCATTGTCGTTAAGCCATATTATGAGAAATGCATTTCTGAGTTACATATAGATGGATACTTGGATAAGTTTGATTTTAAATCATACGAAAGATGCGAACCTTGTCTCACTGGCAAACTGACTAAAGCTTCTTCTACCCGATAAGGTAAAAGGGCTACCGAACGATTAAGACTTATACATTATGATGTATGTGGTCAAATGCGTATAATGGTAAGCGGTGGCTTATACTACTTCATAACATTTACTAATGACTTCAGTAGATATAGATATGTATGTCTTATGAAGAACAAATCTGATTCTTTTGAAGTGTTCAAAGAATATAATTCTGAAGTAGAAAAGCAAATAGGGAAAATTATGAAAGTTTTTGTGGCGCCCCAAAATCCGGGGTAAGGGATCTAGGAGGCCACACCATCTTGAATCATGTATAACTCTTATCTCGTACAATAATATATAAATATTCACATATTTAAGACCCCACACTTATTAACACACACACACTTACAGGTTATTATCTTGGAAACGAACCATGCATTACTAGAGTGTATCAATCCACAAGTGATAATTATTACAATCCCAAAAGTGATTAAGTCTTACCGCGGAAGTAACCTTTATGTATGGTTAGACCGGCGGCCAAATATTCATTTCTTATTTATTATCTTACATAAGTCATACTTATAAATAAGCCGAACTAAAAATAACTGAAAACCAATCCAGCTTATTCGATCTACCTGAGGTACAACACCAAACATCCTACGGAACAGCTGGCCATTTCCTACCCGTTTCCTGGTTGTGAGTTTCATGATAGGCATCTTGATTCACTGTTGTGTTGTGTCAATTTAAGAAAATAATTGTGAGCTATAATGCCCAGCATAATAATGTACAGTATGAAAAGTCTGTATGAAAAGTTTTATGTATGATTCCATATACGATAAATATGTTTAATTAAAACGGTTTTTTCTTGGTTTTACACACCTTTTTTTGAAATAATTGTTTTGTTGACTTATTATCCTGCAAATACCTTAATGGTAAACCCAACACCTAGGCTTGGGTTACGGTATTGCATCAAAATTCCAATTGGAAGAATTTAGGACATTCACTGGAGCCACCGTATATGATGATCAGTCGTAATACGGAAAATAGTAACCTTTTCTACTAGTAGAAGGACGACACCTTCATATCCCGGTTATCACCCTTTCCGCATTCAGAATACGTGTCCCATTTCGGGTATTCATGTACTTCACAAGTTCCTGAGTACACAGAGTACATTCTCCTGCGGTACCTTTGGTAGTCTCCCTAGTACTCTTCGTACTAGAGTCTAACCCTCCAAGTCCTTTGAATAATTCTATCATATCTCGAGAACTCGAACCACATAAAAGTTCCCCAAGTGTTTCGCTTGTTGATAGAAGCATATCAGCTTATATGTGTGTATATATATATATATACTTCCGAGAATTTTCAGAGGAAGTACTTAAGGTAATGTGAGTTAACTGTCGTCAACAGATAAATAATTAAGGTTTTTTTTGAAACTATAGTCAAAATATATAAGGTATGTCGAGATAATATTCTTCGCCGATTTGAAAGTATTAGTATGATTTTCTGAAACTCAGAAAATATTTTAAAATAGGTTCTATGATTTTTAAATCATATTGAATCATTGAATAAATATTTAATAATTAAATAATAATTATGAATAATTACACCTCAAATAATTATATTTTAAAAGAATATTTGAAATAATATTCCTCGACTAATTTATGTTTAATAACTAAAGTAGTCTTTAATAATTATAAATAATCGAGTTGAAATAATAAATCATTGAAGAATACTTCTCCTATATTAAATGAATAATTGAAATATATTCCTTAATCGAGTAACAAAATATAGTTGAGGGAATGCGACTTTGGAAATCATTTTAAATAAGTTCGAGGTATTTAATACTTCGCAAGTGGACATAGGGTCCCTTGGAATAAAATAAGTACGGACTTTTGATCGTCCAAAACATCACCGGGATGAATCCCGGGTTTTTGTTTTAAAACTCCGACCGACTCTCGTTCTTATGATTATACATCACATTTATGGTAGCGCTAACATATTCTACGATATATACATCGTAACACAATCGCTATTGATGCGAAAACTCAAAATGCTATTGTCATGGCAAACACGGCATTTATACAAAGATAGTAAAACCTTTTCATAAAACAACAATATATGGAGTTGGGTTCGTAAACTTTCTCGGGTACTTTGAGGTGGAGGATGCTCTAGGATCCGCTCGGAAATCTATAAATATAAACATATATCGTTTCGTTAGATCCCGTTCTTATTTATGGCGACTCGTACATACGTGCTACTTATTAATCGTTCTCGTAACTCATTTACTCTAATTATGCATTTAAGCACATATACTTGTCATGTTCACTTTCTTTTCGAAATTATTTACGTTTGTTTATGTCTTTTACATTTCGGTACTCGGCTCCGCTTAAGATCCTTAATGGTTTTCTAATCGCGCGATTTCAGCTCCAACATTTTTATAAAATTGAGAAATTTATATTTTCACTTGAAATTTTTATAGCAGTTAATACACTCTATTTATTACTCTCTGTAAAAAGTTTATGATTTTTTAATATTTTAAGTCGATCATTTTTATTCCCAAAGTTTGTAATTCTTAGCAGTTTTATCACGTAAATCACTTTTACTAAAACGGTCATAACTTTTGATCCGTAAATTGAAATCAAGCGATTCAAGCGCCTAAATGATCCTTATAACATTTTATATCATAATAAAGTGCTACTTTTCAAGAAACTATAGTTGATACATTCGGAAACTTCTCAGAAACTTTAAGTTGTGTTTTGTTTGTTTTAACGAGGTTACGATTACGATTCAAGTTTCGTTTACGTCTCAAATCATCATTCAATCACCAAAAACCATCATATCATCATCTCAACACTAACTCCTCTCAAGAACATCATATTATTGAGGCAAAAATCATCAACCTTATGACTAAGTAACTAAACATGAAGATAATAGCAAATCAACTACTAAAACTAGGTTTATAGCTGAGATCTCAAAGTTTATTGAAATTTAAACCTTAAATAAAGATTGGTCAAATCTTATACCTTTATTGAAATCTTGTTATATGTTATTATTGATAATGGAGTATTGAGGATGCTTGGTTGAGTTTAAGGAACCTAAATCAAGCCATAAAATTCAAGAAACCAAGAAGAGTTACTATTCATTACTATTAATTATCACTTTTCTTGAATTTATTTCACCCATCAAACCTTAATAGAATGATCTAAAAAATTTATCTTACCTTAGTTTAGGATGTATGAATCTTGGGATTTAATTGTAAAATTTTTCCATGGCTAGAAGTAGGTATTTTGGATTTGATTTCTTCCTCTTTTCTTGATAAAGCCGAATGAAGATTCAAAGGGGAGAGAGAGAGAGAGTGTGTTTTTATATTTTCTCGGAATGCTTCTTATGGAATATTTTGATATATGATCTTGTATATATCCTAGTACTACTAAATCAATAGAAATCTTTGCCAGCCATCCTAGTTTCCAAGATATACTACTTAGTTTATGTACTTGGTTACTATTAGCTTTTAGGTTATCATTCCTATCTAGCTAGGTTACTATTTGGAAACTTAACCATGGTTAGTTTCTTACTCTATTTATATTGTATAGTTAGCTTGGTTTGATACATTTATTTATTCGTTTACGCGTTCGTTCGGTCGCTTATTCATTTTCGTAATAAACTCTCGTAAACGGTTCGCGGTGTAAATCCTTTCTTATACGTTCTTCACGTTTTGAAGTATCGTACTTGGATTTGAATTTGTAGGATTTTAAATTTGTAATTATATTGTGATCCTCATAATCCTTGATGGTTCATAGATATAGTCATTTTTCAAAGTTCATTTTCTTCGAAAACTATTAGTGTTTACATACACTCATTTGGTACGTATAATCAGGTTATCGACTTCGAAACTCAATTTCTCATGCACAACATAGTGTGGGATAAAATGTTTTCCCCGATTATCAGGGTTACTATTCATCAAGCATTTTACAAAGTCTCAAAAATTTGAATTATTACAGTTTTACGATCAGATCATGGAGGAGAATACTTAAACCTCAAATTCAAGAGTTTCTTGAAGAAGTGTGATATTATATCACAACTTACTCATTTTGGAAAAGCTCAATGAAATAGAGATTCTGAGAGGAGAAATCGTACCTTGTTGGACATGGTGCGATTGATGATGAGTCAAGCGGATCTTCCAATCAGTTTCTGGAGTTATGCTCTAGAATAACTCTAGAAACGGCTGCATATACACTTAACCCAGTTTCGACTAAAGCGGTTCAAAAGACTTCATATGAGATATGGACTGAGAAAAGTCATAGCATCTCATTTGTGAAAATTTTGGGGATGTAAAGCATTTGTGAAACGTTTATCCTCTAACAAGTTTGGACCAAAATTAGATAAATGTTATTTTGTGGGATACCCACGTGAAACTAAACGGTATAGTTTTTATAATCCTTTCGAGAACAAAGTTTTTGTTGCTCAGACCTCTGTATTTCTTGAGGATGAAATACTTTCTAAGAAAACCAGTGGGTGGACAATACATCTCGATGAAGATCGAGAACCACATGATAACATTGAACCAGAGTTGGAGCAAGATTAGGACGTACATCAAAATGTTGAAATTAATCATGTTCAGGAAACACAAGCTGTTCATAGATCTAGTAGGATTCACCTTGAGCCCGAGAGACTTTATGGATTTCTCTTGACTTAAGATGGTAATGTGATGCTTACGAATTATGATGAGCCTCTCACCTACCAAGATGCTATGAACAATCCAGACACCGAGAGATGACTGAAGGCCATGAAATCTGGGATGGAATCCATGTATCAAAATAAAAGTATTGACTTTAGTTGATCCACCTGAAGGTGTAAAACCTATAGGGTGCAAGTGGGTCTTCAAGAAAAAAATCAACATGGATGGTAAAGTACAGACCTATGAAGAATGACTAGTAACAAAAGGTTTTAAACAAATTCATGATATAGACTGTGATGAGAATTTTTCACCAGTTTCTATGGTCAAGTTCATCAGGATTTCGCTAGCAATATCTGCTTACTTTGACTATGAGATTTGGCAAATGGATGTCAAAATCGCTTTTTTATATGGGAGACTAGAAGAGGATGTATATATGATACAACCTAGGAGTTTTATCGATCCAAAGTTTGCTAAAATGGTCTGTCAGTTACTTCTATCTATTTATAGGTTGAAGCAAGTCTCAAGGAAATGGAATATCCGTTTTGATGAAACAGCCAAAAAGTTTGGCTTTATTCAAAACGAAGATGAACTATGTGTTTACAAGAAGGTTGGTGGGAGCCATGTGACATTTCTAGTATTATATATAGATGACATATAACAAATAGGGCATGACATACCTACTCTACAGACTGTTAAGACTTGGTTGAGAAATAGTTTCTTGATAAAAGACTTAGACGATGCTACCTATACAATGGGGATCAAGACCTATAGAGATAGATCGAGGAGATTAATTAACCTAGTCAAATTACATATATTGATAAATTATTGCATCATTTTAGGATGCAGGAGGAAAAGAAAGGACATGTTTCGATGTCTCATGGGATAGTGATCTCAAAGGATAATTGCCCCTAAATTATTAGATGATAAGGGCCGTTTGAGAAAGTTTCATATGCTTTAGCAATTGGATCTATAATATGTGCAATAATATGTACGTGTTCTGATGTTTCGTATGCTTTGAGCATGATGAGCAGATACCAGTCTAATCCAGATGAGGGTCATTGGATAGTTGTCAAGAATATTTTTAAGTACTTAAAAAGGACTAAAGATTTATTTTTGGTGTATGAAGAAGATAGAGAACTGGTTGTAAAAGGTTACACTGATGCTAGTTTCTGAACCTAATTTTTGGACAGACAAGGATGATTATGTGTCTACATCTGGTTTGTATTTTGTCTAAATATAAGTGATGTTAGCTGGAATAGTTCACAACAAGAACATTGATGATTCTATAATGGAGGCCGAATATATTGATGCTTTCAAAACAACCAAGGAGACTGTTTAGGCATGTGCTTAGGTGATATCACCCTATTATTGATATTAATAATCAAGGTGATATATGCGTAAAGTGCATACTAGTGATAATGTTGTAGACCCACTGACTAAGGCTTTATCGCAGCAGAAACACGATGGTCATACTAGTTCCATGAGTATTAGATACATAGCTGATTAGCTCTAGTGCAAGTGGGAGATTGTTAGTGTTTGTGCCCTAGAGACAACATTATTATATTTTACTTTAAGACATTTGGTTTATTAAAGTTTATGTTCTATCGATTATTCCCTTTATAATTTATTATGTCTTAATTTACTGCGATATAAATGTTAGATTAATAAATGTCCTTAAAATATGATATGCATTCTATATCTTTAAGTACGTGACTTAGAAATGAGATTATGAGAATAGTATTAATATTTCTAAAGGTCCCTAGTCAAGTATTATTATTAAGGGATAATAATAATTATATTAAGACTGATGTGTTTGTTGACTGATGATCACATCTCATTGATCATAGGTATAGTGATACTTAAGTCAAAAACACAGGCATATGTAAATGTACATGGTGCTGGACAGACCCAATGTGAGATTCTACATGTCTGTTGTGTCATAAGTAATTCTCACAGTGATAATGATGTAATGGTCCTTAGACTTGAAATCATTATATTTATATACGAGAATTAATATATTTTAATTACATTAAAAGTTACCTTTGACTGGGTAATGATAAAAGTATATTTCAGTTATATTATGAATCATATGAGAAATATGAATGATCTAGAAAGAATTTAACCCTCCTATTTTATGAGTGATATTATTGGCCTCTTGTGTGAGCTAGACTTTGAAATGTGTGGTCATGCTCAAATATTGATTTGATACGATAGTCTACTCACTAATCAAGGAAATGTGGATTAAATTATGCCAAGGATGACGCATTACATGCCTTTAGTTTAATCTATAATATGCGGTTAATGGGATTATATTCAATTGTACATTATTCACGAAATGTTTTGTAACGCCCTTCAAACACGGGGTTTAGGTCTGGGGGTTACTAGCTAATTACCAAACCTGTATGACAATTAAACAGATATATATCTAACCCCTTAATAGTATCCAGAATCTTTTCAGGTTAAAGTACGAAAACAAGAACCACTATCTAACTTTATTACAAACCAAAATGAAAATCTCACAAAACTCTTTTTATTACAAGCCATTTTCTAGCAAATTTTAAACTAAATTGATCTTTATTCAAACTCACACATTATTTATCTACACTACACCTGCTCAGGTAACTCAAAGCTTTCCTCCTGAATTGGGATCAACACTCTTGGTATGAAAGGGTCTCGCGGCTTGACTCGTTTCTTTACCACGCGAGTCCTAATATGTTTTATTTTCCTTCTTAATTGAAAACAATATGGTGAATACCAACAAAAATGGGTGAGCCATAAGTTGCTCAACAATCCACAATATAACAATAGTTTTATAATAAATTAAATGAACCGGTAATTTGGTTACATCTACAAAGATATAACCCCGCAAAAAAGAGTGAAGGTCATTATCGGCGAGTATCAATAAACTAAATTGGACACAAATTTGCACCTATATCCTGCTGATCAGCCACGATACAGAGCAGATCCATACCTCAATATATAGATCCAGTCAGGTACCCAGGCCCTATGGTCCAACAGAAAGATCCGGTTAATTCTCGGTCCTTAGGATCAAGTATAAGCCTGACCCTAATCGTCACCATCCAGTTTACTGATGAGCAACCGGAACAATCGGTATACTTTGATGTATCCCAACATCGAAATATATCAGGATATATATATATATATTTATATATATACTATTGAAATATGAATAAAAGATTCAACGGATTAGGAGAAATCAGGAATCGAAATGATATATGAACTAAGTCATGGTAATTGTGTGTCAGTGATTGTGAACAAGGATTATCAGTGTGTAATTGAGATAAGAATCTGAAAGTACTTCACTATTCTGAAATTAGAATAGGGGAAAAACTTTCCTTTCACGCGATCTACCATAAGTACTTCACCGTTCTCTATCACCGGATCGACTCGCCTTGTTGGCTTTGTCTCTATCAAAGAAAGATGTTTATTTAGTCATCTCATTTTTCAATCGCGTCTTAAACCGATTTCATATAACCCTTATCATCTACCCATCCGCGTATTATTGACTCGTATAATAATTATTAACAATTAAGACTTGATTTAACAACCTAATGCACATAGCACATAAGTCACATGGTCATTCTAGGTTTAAAATAGTTTTTAGAATCGAAATCGACTCGCTATTCGCTTCACTGGACAATATCTAACTCAGTCAGATTTTTTCGGGATATATTGGACTCGTCTTTATACGTAATAAGGCTTATAAAAAAATAAATATCGAAAGTCGGCTCGCTTCTAAAATAAATTAGGATTTAAAACTATTTTTAATGAAAAAATCATTTTTCTAAGTCAAAGGGCTTTCGTTTCGTACAAATCGGATAAACGGTTCAATTGTTACTCAATAAATACAGATAAATCAATTTATTATTCAATATAAATAATTGTTCCTAATTATTGAACCCTAAAAATATTTTAAATAATTATTTGGGAAAAATCAGAATTAAAAATGATTTTTTTCATAATTTTTGGATTTAAAATAAATTTATTATGATTTATTAAAAATTATTTGATTATTTATAAAATTAATTAATCATTTTTAAATAATTAATAAATAATAAATAATTAAAGAAATAAAGAAATAAATAATTCTGATTTTTAGAAAATATTTCAGAACAATTTATAATATAAATCAATTAATTAAATAATTAATTAATCAATTTATAAAATAAATAAAAACTAATTTTATAATTAAGAAAAATAAAAATAAAAATAAAAATAATTTTCCAAAAACATTTGTCAAAACTGGAATTTCTGACAAATTAGATCAAACACAAGTAAAACGGGTCAAAATCCGGGTCGTGAAGAACACGCCAAATTTTGCCCAGAATTCGGCCACCGGAGCATCTTCCGGCAGGCTTGATTCAAGCCAAAAACAACATCGTTTGGTGTGTGTTTCACAGGGTTTTAATTCTAATCACCTACAGCAACCTATCTCCAGCCAAAACGAACCACAAACATCTCGTAATCTCCATCTCCGGCGAAATCGATCAAAACTCTGGCCAAACATCAATCTAACGATTCTATACATGAAACTTCACGTTCTATAGTTCAAATAAAAGCTTATGAACTCTACAATCAAACTTTACAATCAAACTCCTAACATCTCAGGAACCAAATATTCATCAAACTCAAAAACGTATAATTCAAAAATTGACATAAACCCTAATAATCGAATACACTTATTCAAGAATCGTTTGTTTAATTAACTACCATGAATCGATCAGAAATCATCATATGAAGCTATACCAATCATCCTAATAACCCTAGAATCAAAAAGACCCAAATTGAACATAAACCCTAAAAATCGAAAATCAAAAATAACGAATTAAAAATGAAATTGATAGTAGAAATAGAAAGAACAAATCAAAACCTTTGATTTGAGTACTCGAATCACTCGATTTGGTGTAGAAATCAGATCAAAATCAACGTTTGATTGTACAACCCGAACCCGAATTTTGATAATTTTTCTGATTTTTAATTATTAATTACAAATAATTAAATAAAAATTAGGCTATTTATAGTAGGTAAAATGATACTCCTAATTAAAATTAAGGACATAATTATACATCTAATAAAATTAAGTGGCTCCTAATTTTATAATTTTTGAGTATTAATTATTAATTTATAAATATTTTATATATACAATATATATGCTAAAAATTCCCAAAAATTGTGAATCATCCAAAAATACAAAGAAAATATATAAACGAAAGCCCTATAATTTTATAAAAATGAAAATGTGATTTTTGTGGAGTTTTTAACACCCAACGGGGCCCAGAAAAGTCATTTTTCGCGATACAAGAAAATTTATAAAATATATAGGTGTTCTGAATAACACGATGGTACAGGCCGTTCTATGGAAAATAAGACCAATTATTTTATTTGAAATATCAGCTATTAAAATATAGTTCGGGTCGCATAACTTTTAATACGAAGGCTTTTATTACAAAATAAAATATCAGATAAATACCCGGAAAATATCCTGATAATACGGAATACACGTAACATGTAACAGTTAGGGTTTTATACTTAATTACACATAAATGACACAATAAAGCACAAAATTTATCTTTATTATGATATAATACAAACGTAATTTCCCAGTCGTTACATCCTTCCCCCCTAAATAGGATTCTGTCCTCAGAATCTTGCTAAGAAAATAACTGGGGATACTTTTCTAGCATTTCACTTTCGAGTTCCCACGTTGACTCTTCAACCATAGGATTTCTCCACAAAACTCGTACTAAAGGTACAGACTTATTCCTCAATACTCTTTCCTGCTGATCTAGAATTCTTATTGACTGCTCTATGTAAAACAAATCAGGTTGAATCTCTATTGGATCATATTCTGTTACATATCTAGAATCAGGATTATATTTCTTAAGCATCGATACGTGAAACACATTGTGAATATGCTGCATATGAGGCAGTAAGGCTAACTTATAAGCAACTTTCCCGGCTTTCTTCAAGATTTCAAATGGACCCACATAGCGTGGTTTCACTTTACCCTTATTTCCAAATCTGGTCAATCCTTTCCATGGCGATATTTTGAGTAGTACATGCTCTCCCTCTTGGTAGTTCATATCATTTTAGGCTTATTCTGCATATTTGCGTTGTCTATTTTGCGCTGCTTCGAGCCACTTTCGGATAAGTTCTATCTTTTCCTTGGTCTGCTGGATCAATTCCGGACCTAAGACTTTGCGTTCACCAACTTCATCCCAATATACAGGTGATCTACATTTCCTTTCGTATAAAGCTTCATAAGGTGGCATTCCAATGCTTGCGTGATAGCTGTTGTTGTACAAAAATTCTACTAGCGGTAAATGCTCGTCCTGCCTTCAAAATCAATTGCACAAACTCGTAACATATCTTCAATTGTTTGGATAGTTCTTTCACTTTGTCCGTCTTTATGGATGATAAGAGGTACTCATGTTTAATTTGGTACCAAGGCATTCTTGAAATTGCCTCCAGAATCTTGAATTGAAACGTGGATCTCGATCAGATACGATGGATACAGGAACTCCATGTCGCATCACGATTTCTTCAAGATATAAGTGCACTAACTTGTCGAGCGAAAATCTTTTGTTAAACGGTAGAAAATATGCTGACTTCGTTAGTCTGTTGATGATCACCCAAATTGCATCATGATTTGCTTTGGTCCTTGGAAGTCCTACTACAAAATCCATTGCTAAATGTTCCCATTTCCATTCTGGAATATCCAGTGGCTGTAGTAATCTGCTTGGATGTTGGTGTTCTTCTTTGACTCACTGACACGTGTAGCATTTACTTACATATTCCGCTATCTCTTTCTTCATATTTGGCCACCAGAAGTTTTCTTTCAGATCACGATACATTTTTGTACTTCCCGGATGTATGGAATATCTTGAGTTGTGAGCGTCTTATAAAATTTCTTCCTTCAATTCTGGCATGTTAGGTATCCAAATTCTTGATGAGAATTATAGAATTCCCTTATCATCTTTCTGAATTATGATTTCTTCTCCCGTTAGGTTGTCGTCCTCTTGGCTCATCACTTCTTTTTGACATCTTCGAATTTTTTCTAATAGTTCTGGCTGAAATGTCATCGCATAGTTCATTTCAGTGGGTTCCTCTGGAATACGAACTTCAATTTCCAACTTCTCGAATCATCTGCTTAATTTTTCTAAAGAAGTTAACATATTTAATCTTTCTTTTCGACTCAACGTGTCACGCCCCCAACTTAAATAGCGAAATAAATATAGCTATTACATCTTTTTAATGAAGAATACACAACCAAAATCCAAGATCTTACAGTTTAGGGTTTGGAACAGCCCAACACTACCAACTATTATATCTGATTACAAATACCGAGTCCTCACACAACTATTATTACTTATTCTACCTGAGCTCGAACATAAGCATCAGCATCACAGGTCTTACGGGCAGTCTGCTTGAATCTAACCATAGCTGCTAGCTGTAATATAAGGGTAAAGCAAGAAGTGAGCCAAAAGCTCAACAAGTGCTAATAGTACAACGCAAAACATAAATCGAGATATACCTTTAGGAATGACAATGGAAAGACATAATCAATGATAACGAGAGATAAAACTTATGTGAGTTGGCATCATTTTGCTTGCATCAAAACAAAATTTTAAAAATCATTCTTAATCAAAATCATTTTATGACGCTACGGATTACAGCCGGTGATCAGCCGCGAAGTAATCCCGAACCTCGCTGGGTTCTAAAACATTATTGGGAATCCCTAGGCAACTTTTAAGCCTAATATAAGTGTGGAAAGGACTCGCGTCTCAGTCCAGATCCACCATTCAAAGAAAACATTTATCCCCCTTTGGGACTGAAAAATCCACATTTTAATCATTTTAAAAACTGATGCCGATTTGTGACAAAATCTCTTTCGACTGTAATCATTTTTATCAAGGGATTATAGATCAACTTGAAACACTGGAAATATGACACTAAATCTCAGGGCCATGATCCACTAGACTTTACTATATTAGGGTAATTAAGAGGTTTCCATAAACAAGAACTTTGACAAGGAAATTGAGCAAGGCTATTGGATAATATGAAAGAGTAATGCCAAACTAGGCTTAAAGCAATGGTTGTAGACAAGGTATAGGTATTAGAACATCAAGAAGATAAGCATCACTGGTTCCAATAGGACAGAGGTGTTAAAATATAAAGAAAGTGATCATCAGCTCAAGATATAACAGGGTATCAAGCTTTTAGGGTAAGGATAGGGTTATCAAACAATCATGAATGAATTTAAGAAATGATTGGCTTTTAGGTATCAAGATAAAGTTTCTATCGAGGTTATTTCAAGAGTTGAATCAAAGCATCAGGGTGCAATATCAAGATTTCTCAGGGATCAATAGCATGATAATCAAAAGGATCAATAAAGTATTATAACAAATCTCTATTTTATCATGGCATTAAACTATCATGAAAGACTTTTGAACTACTTGCAATACGTACTCGAGGGTTCATGGCATCTCTATGTAACTCAAAGATAAACAAAAGATACGCTTGATTTAAATATATCAAAATGACTCAGGATAATTGCATCGATATATATATGAACTGTTTACAGTAAATACGAAGGTCAAGTTGAATCACTTGCCTTGAGATAGACTGGTCTGGTCTGACTGGTAGGAGCAACAACTGGAGCTTCACTCGACTTTTATGGCAAGTTTTCCCTCGTCTCGAGATCCTACATAAATAATAATAATACTCATTATAATATATTCTTACCATCTTAACCTATTTACAACCCGAAATTAAACATGGATGGCACTTAGGCCTATACGCACTTAATTCATATCCACCATTATATTTTCAAATGTACACACGTAGCCACATAATCACATATCGTATATTAATACCAAATAACATCATATACACCATAATGCCACACTAGGCTTGGATGATCTCGACTCACCACTTAAGTCACTTGGTCGCTAACTAAACAAAGTCTTCAAATTTGGGCTTCCTAACTCAATGTGCCTTTCCTAAATTATCCAAAACCTATTGACCCTCACTTGTGCCTTTTTCTCTACTGACCTTATACTATCTTACAACTATGGTGGTTGACCTAATACTCACTTCTAAGTGTTCTAAAACTATGTGATAAGTGAAAGTGCTCACTGGTGCAAATTTCAGAATGGTAACTAAGGTTTCTTGAGTGCATTAGACACTCTTAAACTACAAGTTTTTCTTCAAAATTTTTACACAAGACTCTCCTGACCTAAGGGCATCTCACAAGCTTGATGTGGCTCAAAGGCCTGGCTTGGGCCTTCTTAAGCCTAAGCTAAAAGTCCAAGGTTCCCCTGTTTTTCTGGGCAGAAAATGCCCTGACTTGAATTAACTTGTGACACATGGTTCTAGCTCATATCCTATGAACTATGGTTGGAAAAACTTCTCTGACATACCCTCTAACTAAGGTCCAATTGGGCCTAATGAGGGCCTACCCATGACATGGCCAAATCTCCCTATTTCTAAGTTGCAACAAAACTGTCCCCTGCTGGACAGATTTTGTTATTCTACTTGTGCACCTAACCAAATGACATGCAAACCTCCAACCAACTCCTAAAACCTATTATATACTCCCCATACTAACTTCTGGTAGCTTGGGCCTCAAAGTGCACATCAATGACATGGTCAAAACTCACTCTAAACCTCAGGGTATTAAACTGATTTTTCTGCAGAAACTATAACTCTCATTTTTCCAAGGTTTTGACTTGACAACTCAACTAACAAAAACTCAATACTTAAACCAAGACTTATACATGGTAATCTACTGAACTAACTCCTTTATTCTCAAAATAACATTGGGTGAGATCATCCATGCCTAAAAACAACAACATGCAACTAAATATATAACATGCAACTCATGGAAAGCACATAACAAGATTTCGGCTAGGCATAAAGTTGTAAATGCTTGCAAAATCGACTTGCACCTAATACTTATCCTTAATAATTATGAAATATAACTCCTTTTAAGTATTAATAAGAAATTCATCATGGAAACAATCTATTTAAGCACATCTATTTCGAATTTTATAGATAACAACATGATTTCGAAAAGAATAGCATGCAAAACATGGTTGATCATCATTTTAATGTCTTAAAACTAGCATGCATGGCTAAACATAAATTTATAATGAGATTTCAGTAGCATGCAAAGGATTTTAAAGCATGATATCTCCATAAAACACTTAGTTAGCACATATACATAATATATCTCATAGAGAGCTCTTGAATTCACAAGAATCAAGAGTTTCTCTTTGGAGATCACACAAAACTACACATGCAACCATGAAACTTCATCTTCCAAATCACAAAACTCTTGGGAAGTATATAAAATAAATGTAGGTGAAAGAATTACACTAGGGAAGATGAGAAATGGAATGAAAAATGGAAGGGAGTGGGGGAAATGGGGTTCGGCCGAGAGCAAAAGGGAGGGAGGGGAAGAGAGAAATTTTTGTGGTGTGTTGGAGTGTGAAATGATGAATGACTTCTCTCCACTTTGATTTGTTTGTTTTATGCTATTTGGTTGACAAGTAATGAGTGGAAGTGAGAACTTACAAAAATGTCCCTTGGCTAAAGTTAGGCCATTTTGCATGCAAGGCTAAGGTAGTAATTTGGTAATAATCAAATGAGTTAGTGGGGTTGGAAAAGTCTTATTTGCCCCTTTGAGAGAATAGAAAGAGAGTTTGCATGCAAGGTTATTCATGTAATTTGATAATTATAACAAATAAAATTTGTAAAGATTTATTTTTATAAAATAAAATACAAGTTCAAAAATTATAAAATTTATACCATAAAATAACTTGTATTTTTAGAGACTTTATAAAATCATTTTCAAAATTTGTGATCAAAATGCCTTTTAAAAGAAGATTTTTCCAAAGCTTAGAATATTCCTTATAAATCAAAAATAAAGAAATTAAATAAACTCTTGCTTTGAAAAATCATATACTACCCAAAGCAAATTTATAATGCAGAAATTTTCACTCACACAAACGTACAATCATTGAATATATTTTCATTTGACTTAATATTATACCAAATTCACAAATAATATTACATAAAATGCCGGTCGTAACATCCTCTCCCCCTTAAGGGATTCTGTCCCCAGAATCTAAGAGAATAGATGAGGATACCGGGAACGCATAACAGACTCTAACTCCCAAGTCGACTCTTCGACCTTAGGGTTCTTCCAAAGTACTTTTACTAACTTTACTGACTTATTTCTAAGACTCTTTACTTGCCAGTCGAGTATTTTAACCGGTTGCTCCACAAATGACAGGTCTGCCTGAATTTCTACGGGTTCATATTCTATCACATGGCTAGTGTTAGGATTATATTTCTTAAGTAACGACACATGGAACACGTTATGCACATGCCGATACTGAGGTGGTAAGGCCAACTCGTAGGCCACCTTTCCTACTTGACTCAAAATCTCAAAAGGACCTATGTATCTAGGTGCTAACTTTCCTTTCTTGCCATATCTCATCAACCCTTTCCTAGGTGACACCTTTAGCAACACAGCTTCGCCAATTTGGAATTGAACATCCTTACGCGCTGGATCCGCATACTTCCTCTGTCTATCTTGAGCAGCAAGCAACCTTTTCTGAATTAACTTGACTGAGTCATGCAACTGTTGTACCAATTCTGAGCTGAGAATTCTTCCTTCTCCTACTTCATCCCAACTTGTTGGTGATCTACATTTTTGCCCGTACAAAGCTTCATATGGTGGCATGCCGATACTGGAATGATAGTTGTTGTTATATGAGAATTCAATCAATGGCAGGTGGTCGTCCCAACTTCCTGCAAAATCGATTGCACAACTGCGCAACATGTCTTCGATTGTTTGAATCGTCCTTTCGCTCTGACCATCAGTCTGCGGGTGATATGCCGTGCTCATATTCAACTTCGTGCCAAGACATTCCTGGAATTGCTTCCAGAATCTCGAGTTAAATCGGGGATCTCTGTCTGAAACTATTGATACGGGTACTCCATGCCTTAATACGATTTCGTGCACATACAGATGAACCAACTTGTCCAGTGGCGACTTCTCATTTATTGGAAGGAAATGCGCCGACTTCGTAAGACGATCAATTATAACCCATATTACGTCATGTCCGGATTTTGTTCGCGGTAGTCCTACTATAAAGTCCATAGCGATATTTTCCCATTTCCATTCAGGAATCTTCAGGGGCTGAATTAATCCGCTTGGTCGTTGATGTTCTGCCTTTACTTTCTGACAAGTATAACACTTCGCAACCCATTCTGCCACGTCTCGCTTCATATTTGGCCACCAAAAGTTCTTCTTTAAGTCTTGATACATCTTGGTGCTTCCCGGGTGGATTGAAAATTTCGAATGGTGGGCTTCATGGAGGATCTTATTCTTTAATTCAGGTACATGAGGAATCCATATTCTGGATGAAAACCTTAGTATTCCTTGCTCATCCCTTTTAGTATTAATCTCTTCTCCAGATAACTGATTTTTCTCTTTTTCCATTACTTCCTCTTGACACTTCTTTATCTTTTCCATTAGTGTTGGCTGAAAGGTCATTGCACGACAAACTTCTTTGACTTTCCCATAAGCACAAAGTTCCAATTCAAACTTTCCGATTTCTTCAGATAACTCTTTTGATGTTATCATCATATTCAATCTCTCCTTCCGACTCAGCGCATCGGCCACTACGTTCGCCTTTCCAGGATGGTAATTTATCGAACAGTCATAGTCCTTGATCAATTCCAGCCATCTCCTCTGCCTCATATTGAGCTCTTTCTGAGTAAAAATGTACTTTAAACTCTTGTGATCCGTGTAGATTTCACACTTCTCTCCATAGAGATA
Organism: Apium graveolens; assembly: GCF_009905375.1. Classification (NCBI taxonomy): domain Eukaryota; kingdom Viridiplantae; phylum Streptophyta; class Magnoliopsida; order Apiales; family Apiaceae; genus Apium; species Apium graveolens. Next base: position 119,932,984 of record NC_133654.1, read on the forward strand.
GTGTCTCCAAATCTTGAGTGCGAACACTATGGCGGCTAGTTCCAAGTCATGCGTCGGATACTTTAACTCGTGCGGCTTCAACTGTCTTGACGCATATGCTATTACCTTACTGTGTTGCATCAACACACAACCCAAACCCTTATGTGAAGCGTCGCTGAATATTACAAAATTCCCTTGATCATCTGGAAGTACCAACACCGGAGCTGTTACCAACTTCTGTTTTAACTCTTGAAAGCTATTTTCACATTCTGCACTCCATTCAAACTTTTGATTCTTTCTGGTTAACTTGGTCAATGGCGTGGCGATCTTCGAGAAATCCTTGACGAATCTTCTATAGTATCCGGCCAATCCTAGAAAACTTCGCACTTCCGTAGGAGTCTTTGGCCTCTCCCAACTCATAACTGCCTCAATCTTCGCCGGATCCACTTTAACTCCCTCATTTCCAATAACATGCCCCAAAAATTGAACTTCCTTTAACCAAAACTCACATTTGGTAAACTTGGCATACAACTTCTCTTGTCGGAGTATCTCCAATGCTATCCAGAGGTGCTGCATATGTTCTTCTTCCGACTTAGAATAAATAAGGATGTCATCAATAAATACCACGACAAATTTATCTAAATACTTCTTAAATACTCGATTCATCAGATCCATAAATGCGGCCGGAGCGTTGGTCAATCCAAACGGCATTACTAGGAATTCATAATGCCCATATCTGGTCCTAAATGCGGTCTTGGGAATATCTTCTTCCTTGATCTTTAATTGATGGTATCCCGATCTCAAATCAATCTTCGAAAAGCATTTTGCTCCCTTTAACTGATCAAAAAGGTCATCTATCCTTGGTAGCGGGTAGCGGTTCTTGATCGTTACTTTATTCAACTCCCGGTAATCTATGCATAGACGCATACTCCCATCTTTCTTCTTCACAAAGAGAACAGGTGCTCCCCATGGCGACGTACTTGGTCGTATCACTCCCTTATCCAATAATTCTTGTAGCTGGCTCGCCAACTCTTTCATTTCTGCTGGTGCCATCCTATACGGAGCCTTTGAAACTGGTTCCGTGCCTGGAGCAAGGTTGATCTCGAACTCAATTTGTCGATCTGGTGGTAAGCCTGGTAGTTCGTCGGGAAACACATCGGGGAACTCATTAACTACAGGAATATCTTCCATGTTGGGGCTGCCTCTCTCTGAATCCACTACATATGCTAGGAACGACTCACAACCTTTTCTAAGTAACTTCTTAGCCTGAATAATTGTAAGAAATAGTTGCCCTTGCCTCTGCCCCTTAAATACTACCTTCTCTCCACTCTTCGTCTTTAAATACACTCTCTTGGTCTTACAATTTATCTGAGCGCTATTCTCTCCTAACCAATCCATTCCTAAAATTATATCAAACTCTCCCAGCTTGAAGAGTATCAAGTCGGCTGAGAACTTATATCCCGAAATATCAATCTCACATTTTGGATAAAATTGATTCACAGGAATCTTCTCTTGGTTCGCAATTACCACATTTACTACCTCACTCATAACCGTTTTATCACATTGGAGCTTATCAATAAAAGATTTTGATATGAAAGATCTTGTTGCTCCCAAATCAATCAATACTTTAGCTTTGACATTATTGAGTAAAAGTGTACCTGCTATCACCTCAGAATTCTGAACAGCATCTTTCATCTTTAGATCAAATGTCCTTGCTGTTGCTTGCGGGGTTGGTGCGGGTGGTGGAGGTAACGCCAATACCTCAGCTGGCACGCTTGCACTGGTACTTGCCACGTTCATCAGAGCTCTAACTGGTCCTGTTGCCTTACACTCCCTAGCCATGTGTCCAGTCTTCCCACACTTGTAACACGTAACTCCTGGCTTCGGCATCTTGCACTCGTTTGCCAAATGTCCCTTCTGATTGCACCTATAACAGGTCATACTCAGCTTATTGCATACTCCGGGGTGCCTTCTTCCACAGTGCTTGCATTCTGGCCTCTGGAACCTGTTTTCTCCAACTTGCCCTTGGCTTGCCTGATTGTTCCCTTTTGATTCTTGCCTTTTGCCCAAATTTCCCTTCCTTTGAAAATTTCCGCCCTTCTAGAAACCAATCCTCTTTACATTCCGATCTTGCGAACTTCCAGCTTCAGACTTTTCTCCATAAAATGGAACCTTCCTCTTCTTGTTATCCCTCTCTTTCCTTGACTGCATCCCATTATTCTCAATCAGAGCAGCTTTCTGTACTACTCACGCATAAGTTTCAAGCTCAAACATAGCCACCCTATCTCTGATCCAAGGCTCCAATCCTTGCTGAAATTTCTTTGCTTTTTCCTCCTCAGTGCTGGTATACTTTGTCACAAACCATGACAACTCAGTGAACTTCTTCTCATACTCCAATACAGTCATGTTCCCTTGCTTCAACTCAAGAAATTTTAGCTCCATCTGATTCTGCATGTACTTAGGGTAATACTTGTCCAGAAATAACTTTTTAAATCTCTCCCAAGAAACCTGCTGAGTGACTTCCATAGCTTTTACTGATTCCCACCAATAGATGACTTCTCCCTTCAAGAAGTAAGTGGCATACGGCGTCTTCTGATCGTCTCCTAACTGTACCAACTCAAAAGCCCTTTCCATCTCCTTGATCCAGGTGTTTGCTATCACTGGATCAGTGGTATCATGAAATATAGGTGGATTCACATTCTGAAAAGCTTTGAAAGTGACAATTTGTCTAGGTGGTACTAGTGGTTCAGGTGGTTGGTGTGGCTCACGGTTATCTTGGTTTTCAATTCGTTGTTGAAGGGTTAGTTGTTGTTGAGCTATAGCATTGGTTTGCTGTTGCAAGGTTTCCAGTAGTCGAAGAATATTTGGGTCTGTGGTGAAGGTGGTTGTTGGGTTCTTCTTTTTGGGAGGCATGATCCTGAAATAAGAGTTGTGTCATAACAAATATGAATGATAAAATGATTCGAGGGTATCGCATGACATTCTCATTTACATATGGGGTCAAGTTTCCAAATTAAGCAGATATGATGATAAAAACATAAAATAACAGTTGAGAGCAAATGGAACAATAGCACATAATTATTGAAATTTTTAAAGGTCACAGTACATAGGATTGGGACATAGTCTGATTCTAGGAATAACAGGCTTATTTAAAGGAAAGACGGAAACAACTGGGGATTCCATAGAGTCTGATAGTACAACAACATGAAAGGTAAATGGAAAGAACTAAGGCTCCACTCCATCTGAACGGGGCTTGGTAGTCTTTTCCTCTCGAAGCGTCTTCACAATGCTCTGGAGCTCATCCGCCACCATCTGAATGACATACTGGCTGGTACGGTCCCGGTGTGCTGGCATCTCCTCAAGCTTAGTGTTGACGTACTGAACCAAGGTCTCAAGTCTCGTAATCATCTGCTCCTTGGGCTTTCCTTCGTAGTTTCGGCTGTCCGGATACACGTTCTTCAGTCGGTCTATCAGTCGGTCGTACTTGCCCTGAAGCATGTCGAACTCGCGCCTCAACTCAGCATACACGGAGAAAGCAATAGTGTCGTCCGACCCAGAGGATGACGAGGAATGCGCCCTTTGCTGACAACCAATAAGAGGAGTATTAATAATAATTTACTTAACCTACTCTCTCGCATAATATCTATAACCTACACACAAATCCTATAACCTATTTGGGCTGTCCAGGGACTCTAAACCGTAGCTCTGATACCAAAACCTGTCACGCCCCCAACTTAAATAGCGAAATAAATATAGCTATTACATCTTTTTAATGAAGAATACACAACCAAAATCCAAGATCTTACAGTTTAGGGTTTGGAACAGCCCAACACTACCAACTATTATATCTGATTACAAATACCGAGTCCTCACACAACTATTATTACTTATTCTACCTGAGCTCGAACATAAGCATCAGCATCACAGGTCTTACGGGCAGTCTGCTTGAATCTAACCATAGCTGCTAGCTGTAATATAAGGGTAAAGTAAGAAGTGAGCCAAAAGCTCAACAAGTGCTAATAGTACAACGCAAAACATAAATCGAGATATACCTTTAGGAATGACAATGGAAAGACATAATCAATGATAACGAGAGATAAAACTTATGTGAGTTGGCATCATTTTGCTTGCATCAAAACAAAATTTTAAAAATCATTCTTAATCAAAATCATTTTATGACGCTACGGATTACAGCCGGTGATCAGCCGCGAAGTAATCCCGAACCTCGCTGGGTTCTAAAACATTATTGGGAATCCCTAGGCAACTTTTAAGCCTAATATAAGTGTGGAAAGGACTCGCGTCTCAGTCCAGATCCACCATTCAAAGAAAACATTTATCCCCCTTTGGGACTGAAAAATCCACATTTTAATCATTTTAAAAACTGATGCCGATTTATGACAAAATCTCTTTCGACTGTAATCATTTTTATCAAGGGATTATAGATCAACTTGAAATACTGGAAATATGACACTAAATCTCAGGGCCATGATCCACTAGACTTTACTATATTAGGGTAATTAAGAGGTTTCCATAAACAAGAACTTTGACAAGGAAATTGAGCAAGGCTATTGGATAATATGAAAGAGTAATGCCAAACTAGGCTTAAAGCAATGGTTGTAGACAAGGTATAGGTATTAGAACATCAAGAAGATAAGCATCACTGGTTCCAATAGGATAGAGGTGTTAAAATATAAAGAAAGTGATCATCAGCTCAAGATATAACAGGGTATCAAGCTTTTAGGGTAAGGATAGGGTTATCAAACAATCATGAATGAATTTAAGAAATGATTGGCTTTTAGGTATCAAGATAAAGTTTCTATCGAGGTTATTTCAAGAGTTGAATCAAAGCATCAGGGTGCAATATCAAGATTTCTCAGGGATCAATAGCATGATAATCAAAAGGATCAATAAAGTATTATAACAAATCTCTATTTTATCATGGCATTAAACTATCATGAAAGACTTTTGAACTACTTGCAATACGTACTCGAGGGTTCATGGCATCTCTATGTAACTCAAAGATAAACAAAAGATACGCTTGATTTAAATATATCAAAATGACTCAGGATAATTGCATCGATATATATATGAACTGTTTACAGTAAATACGAAGGTCAAGTTGAATCACTTGCCTTGAGATAGACTGGTCTGGTCTGACTGGTAGGAGCAACAACTGGAGCTTCACTCGACTTTTATGGCAAGTTTTCCCTCGTCTCGAGATCCTACATAAATAATAATAATCCTCATTATAATATATTCTTACCATCTTAACCTATTTACAACCCGAAATTAAACATGGATGGCACTTAGGCCTATACGCACTTAATTCATATCCACCATTATATTTTCAAATGTACACACGTAGCCACATAATCACATATCGTATATTAATACCAAATAACTTCATATACACCATAATGCCACACTAGGCTTGGATGATCTCGACTCACCACTTAAGTCACTTGGTCGCTAACTAAACAAAGTCTTCAAATTTGGGCTTCCTAACTCAATGTGCCTTTCCTAAATTATCCAAAACCTATTGACCCTCACTTGTGCCTTTTTCTCTACTGACCTTATACTATCTTACAACTATGGTGGTTGACCTAATACTCACTTCTAAGTGTTCTAAAACTATGTGATAAGTGAAAGTGCTCACTGGTGCAAATTTCAGAATGGTAACTAAGGTTTCTTGAGTGCATTAGACACTCTTAAACTACAAGTTTTTCTTCAAAATTTTTACACAAGACTCTCCTGACCTAAGGGCATCTCACAAGCTTGATGTGGCTCAAAGGCCTGGCTTGGGCCTTCTTGGGCCTAAGCTAAAAGTCCAAGGTTCCCCTGTTTTTCTGGGCAGAAAATGCCCTGACTTGAATTAACTTGTGACACATGGTTCTAGCTCATATCCTATGAACTATGGTTGGAAAAACTTCTCTGACATACCCTCTAACTAAGGTCCAATTGGGCCTAATGAGGGCCTACCCATGACATGGCCAAATCTCCCTATTTCTAAGTTGCAACAAAACTGTCCCCTGCTGGACAGATTTTGTTATTCTACTTGTGCACCTAACCAAATGACATGCAAACCTCCAACCAACTCCTAAAACCTATTATATACTCCCCATACTAACTTCTGGTAGCTTGGGCCTCAAAGTGCACATCAATGACATGGTCAAAACTCACTCTAAACCTCAGGGTATTAAACTGATTTTTCTGCAGAAACTATAACTCTCATTTTTCCAAGGTTTTGACTTGACAACTCAACTAACAAAAACTCAATACTTAAACCAAGACTTATACATGGTAATCTACTGAACTAACTCCTTTATTCTCAAAATAACATTGGGTGAGATCATCCATGCCTAAAAACAACAACATGCAACTAAATATATAACATGCAACTCATGGAAAACACATAACAAGATTTCGGCTAGGCATAAAGTTGTAAATGCTTGCAAAATCGACTTGCACCTAATACTTATCCTTAATAATTATGAAATATAACTCCTTTTAAGTATTAATAAGAAATTCATCATGGAAACAATCTATTTAAGCACATCTATTTCGAATTTTATAGATAACAACATGATTTCGAAAAGAATAGCATGCAAAACATGGTTGATCATCATTTTAATGTCTTAAAACTAGCATGCATGGCTAAACATAAATTTATAATGAGATTTCAGTAGCATGCAAAGGATTTTAAAGCATGATATCTCCATAAAACACTTAGTTAGCACATATACATAATATATCTCATAGAGAGCTCTTGAATTCACAAGAATCAAGAGTTTCTCTTTGGAGATCACACAAAACTACACATGCAACCATGAAACTTCATCTTCCAAATCACAAAACTCTTGGGAAGTATATAAAATAAATGTAGGTGAAAGAATTACACTAGGGAAGATGAGAAATGGAATGAAAAATGGAAGGGAGTGGGGGAAATGGGGTTCGGCCGAGAGCAAAAGGGAGGGAGGGGAAGAGAGAAATTTTTGTGGTGTGTTGGAGTGTGAAATGATGAATGACTTCTCTCCACTTTGATTTGTTTGTTTTATGCTATTTGGTTGACAAGTAATGAGTGGAAGTGAGAACTTACAAAAATGTCCCTTGGCTAAAGTTAGGCCATTTTGCATGCAAGGCTAAGGTAGTAATTTGGTAATAATCAAATGAGTTAGTGGGGTTGGAAAAGTCTTATTTGCCCCTTTGAGAGAATAGAAAGAGAGTTTGCATGCAAGGTTATTCATGTAATTTGATAATTATAACAAATAAAATTTGTAAAGATTTATTTTTATAGAATAAAATACAAGTTCAAAAATTATAAAATTTATACCATAAAATAACTTGTATTTTTAGAGACTTTATAAAATCATTTTCAAAATTTGTGATCAAAATGCCTTTTAAAAGAAGATTTTTCCAAAGCTTAGAATATTCCTTATAAATCAAAAATAAAGAAATTAAATAAACTCTTGCTTTGAAAAATCATATACTACCCAAAGTAAATTTATAATGCAGAAATTTTCACTCACACAAACGTACAATCATTGAATATATTTTCATTTGACTTAATATTATACCAAATTCACAAATAATATTACATAAAATGCCGGTCGTAACACAACGCATCCGCTACGACGTTCGCTTTTCCTGGATGATAGCTGATAGTAACATCATAGTCCTTGATCAACTTTAGCTATCGTCGTTGTCTCATGTTAAGTTCTTTCTGAGTAAAGATATACTTTAGACTTTTACGATACGTGTAAATTTCACATTTCTCACCGTAAAGATAATGTCTCCAAAGTTTCAGCGCGAACACGATAGCTACTAGTTCCAAATCATGCGTAGGACACTTCTGTTCATGAGATTTCAATTGTCTAGAAGCATTTGCAATTACGTTACCGTGCTGCATCAATACACATCCTAGCCCTCGATATGAAGCGTCGCTATAAATAACAAAATCACCCTGCTCATCTGGTAACACAAGTACCGGTGCGGTCACCAATCGGTTCTTCAATTCCTGAAAACTTTCTTCACACTTATTGTCCCATACGAACTTTTCACTCTTTCGATTCAACTTGGTTAGTGGCATAGCTATTTTCACAAATTCTTTAACAAATCTTCTGTAATAACCTGCCAATCCCAAGAAACTTCTGACTTCTGTCGGTGTCTTTGGTCTTTCCCAGTTTAATACAACTTCGATCTTTGCTGGATCAACTTTAATTCCTTCTATGCTAATTATGTGGCCTAGAAATTATAATTCTCTTAACCAAAATTCGGATTTCAAGAACTTCGCATAAAGTTGTTCATTTCTTAAGATTTCCAAAGCAATCCTCAGATGCTCGACATGTTCTTCTTCAGTCTTCGAGTAAATCAAGATATCATCAATAAATACAATCACAAATTTATCCAAGTACCTCTTGAATACCCTGTTCATTAAATCCATGAATGCAGCTGGTGCGTTAGTCAAACCAAATGCTATTACGAGAAATTCATAATGTCTATATCTGATACAAAAAGCAGTCTTGGGAATATCTTTGGCCTTGATCTTCAATTAAGGGTATACCGATCTTAAGTCTATCTTGGAAACCATGCGGCTTCTTTCAGTTGATCAAACAAATCGTCGATCCATGGTAAAGGATACTTATCCTTGATAGTCAGTTTATTCAATTCATGATAATCGATACACATTCACATGCTGCCATTTTTCTTATTCGCAAACAATACTGATGCATCCCATGGAGATACACTTGATCTTATAATTACTCTGTCCAGAAGATCTTGTAATTGCATTGACAATTCCTTCATTTCAACTGGTGTTATCCGATATAGAGTTTTCGAAACCGGTTCCGTACATGGTGCTAAATCAATAGTAAACTCAATTTCTCAGTCTGGCGGTAACCTTGGAAGTTCATCTGGAAAAACATCAGGAAATTCACACACAACTGGAATATCTTCTATTTTTGGATTCTCCTTTTCAGTATTTAACACGTAGGCTAGATAAACTTTACATCCTTGTCATAACAATCGTTTAGTCTATATCATGGTTAGGAAATTTCTTCAGCTGTGTTTTACCTCTAAACATTACCGTTGCATTTTTCGCAGTTTGCAATTTCACTTTCTTATTCGCACAATCAATCTGACTTCTGAGCATTATGACAGGTTAACTAATCCATTCTTAAAATAACATCAAACTCTCCTAACTTGAAAGGTATCAAGTCCACAGAGAAATGAAGTCCGGCTATATCGATATCGCATTCGGGACATACTCGATCTACAAGAACTTGCTCGTCATTCACTAATTTTATAATTAACGTCTCGCCCAACCATCAAATTTCACAACTTATCTTATAAATAAATTCTTCATAAATAAAAGATCTTGTAACTCCAGAATCAATCAATACTTTTGCATCTACTGAATTCACAAAAAGCGTACATGCAATCACATTAGGACTCTGCATAACTTCTTTCATTATCATATTAAAAGTTCTCGCTCTTGGATGACTCTGCTGCTGTGGCGGGTGTAATGCCAACATTTTCAGAACACTAGCTGCTATAGCTGGTCCTTTGTAGTCCCTAGCAACATGTCGTTTCTTTTCACACAGGAAAAAAGTAACCTTTGTTCTTCCTGCTGAACATTCATTGAAGTAGTGCCCTTTTCTGTTTGCATCTGAAGCATGTCACAATTGCCTTAATACAAACACCCTTATGTTTCTCACCACATGTCTTGCAGTACGGCAGTGGGGGTCTGATTATTCCCTGCTGGTTGGGAACATGGAAATGATTACCTGCTCTCTAGTTGCCTTGTCTTGTTCTTTTAAAATTCATATTTGTCCGGGCATGGAATCCCGGCTTTCTGTTGAAACGGTTCTGAAAACTTCCTTGTCCCTTTTCCCTTTGGGACATCTCACTTTCCCCTTCAATGATCATGGCTTTCTGAACCACGATGGTGTATATCGTTAATTCAAATATGGCCACTCTGTTATGAATCCATGACTTCAATCCCTGTTGGAATCTCTTAGCCCGTTTCTCTTCAGTATCAACCTGCTCCGGAACAAACCTAGCCAACTCAGTAAACTTGACTTCGTATTCTGTCACGGACATATTTCCTTGCTTCAGTTCCAAGAACTTGATTTCCATTTAGTTTTTCATGTAGCGAGGAAAATAATTCTCCAAGAACAATTCTGTAAACCTATCCCAAGTCACAATGTCCTTACTCTCTAAAGATTTCTTAGATTCCCACCAATAATTTGCTTCTCCTTTCAGGAAATAGCTAGAAAAATCAGTTTTCTGAGCCTCTTCAGCTTTCACGAGCGTAAACGCTTTCTCCATATCTTTTAACCAAGCCCTCACTTTAGTAAGATCTGTTATACCCTCAAAATCTGGAGGCTTAACTGACTGAAACTACTTAAAGGTAACAACATGCACAACTGGTGGTATCTGTGGTTTAGCACGAGGTAGCTGTTGTAACATCTGCTGCTGAATCCGTTGTTGTTGCATCAGATGGAACATTTGGTTCATGGTATCATTATTCTGTCCCTCGGAATTGTTGTTAGAGGTTTCAGTCCCAGTCTTTCTTTTTGGCGCCATTTTTCTGATTATAAAACAAATGATTCTTTTTAACAATTTATTAAACAATTGATAACAGGTAAAGAAATAATTTGTTTGGTATTAAAACAGGAAATTTAAACAATAAGTAATGGAAAAGAAAACAATTTGGCTAATATTAAAACAAAATTTAAATGATTCAACTAACTCAAGAGTGGCATTATACAATGTCAACTGAAGTCTCTATATCATCATGTAGTCTGGCTGAAGTGTAGTTAACGGTCCTCTATCCCTCTGGTCAAACTATCCCATGATCTCCCTGCACTGAGATCTCCAATACTCAACATCTCATCTCGCAATACCGTACTCATGATATAGTACCATGTGTGGCTCTGCAACCTGTCCCACAGACTCCTGTGATGGAACTCTAAGTATCCCTGCCATGCCCTACTGTGGCAAACCCAACTGTAATCCCACGTCGTGCTCATCCATCCCTTCAACCCGGGCCATCTGAAACACCTCTGGCTCTGGAGCATATATAGGAAAAGGGGGTAGTACTGCTGGTGGAATCTCTGGCTCCATCTTTGGTATAAACTGATACTCTACCGGAAGTGGAGGTGGAAGTAGTGGCTCAAAGAACTCTAAAGGATCAAACATCTCCATGGGATCTGGTAATAGCTCTGGAGTTGGTGGTGCTGGCTCATGGGGAAATGGTGGTGGTGGTGGAAGTGGTGGAAATATCTTTGCTGCTGGTGCCTGAACTGGTATCTCAGAGGATACTGGAGGCATAACTGGTGCAATCGGCCCAGTAACAGTCCTATCGGAAGATCCTGACGATGCCATCTGATAACACAACAAGGAAAGAGAAAGGGTCACTTAGCAATCCTAGAATTTATAATTTCCTAATCTAAGACTATCTAAACCCTACTACTCCTATTCCTATCTTATATGATCTCCCTATCTTTTCTTAATCCTAATGTTCTTATTTTTAGGGACACGAGAACCACTATCTAACTTTATTACAAACCAAAATTAAAATATCACAAAACTATCTTTATTACAAACCATTGTCTAACAAATTTTAAACTAAATTCATCTTTATTCAAACTCACACATTATCTATCTAAACTATACCTGCTCAGGTAACTCAATGCTTTCCTCCTGAATTGGGATCAACACTCTTGGTATGATAGGGTCTCGCGGCTTGACTCGTTTCTTTACCCCGCGAGTCCTGATAGGTTTCATTTTCCTTCTTAATTGAAAACAATAAGATGAATAACAACAAAAATGGGTGAGCCATAAGTTGCTCAATAAGTCCACAATATAACAACAGTTTTATAATAAATTAAATGAACCGGTAATTTGGTTATATCTACAAAGATATAACCCCGCAAGAAAATAGCGAACGTCATTATCAGCGAGTATCAATAAACTAAACTGGACACAAGTTTGCACCTATATCCTGTTGATCATCCAGGATACAGAGCAGATCCATATCTCAATGTATAGATCCAGTCGGGAACCCATGCTCTACGGCCCAATAGAAATATCCGGTTAATTCTCGGTCCTTAGGATCAAGTATAAACCTGACCCTAATCGTCACCATCCAGTTCATCGATGAGCAACCGAAATAATCAGTATGCTTTGATGTATCCCAACTGTAACGCCCACAAATTCGGGGTCAAAGGATTTGGTCGTCACTATAAAACTTCAATCCAAATTAACTTGTTTAATCAAGAAATAAATGCCAGCGGAAGATATTTATCATTTATGACCCCAAACTAATCCAAGATCTTTTAAGGTTACAGTTCTAGAAACAAGATATCTTTTAAAACTCTTTTCAATAAATTCTAACTCAAAACTAAACCCACTAGTATAACTTCGAAATGAAGTATACTAGGCCCAAATAAAATAACACAAATATAATACAATATAATATAAATAGCTTTACACAACAGAACTTACACTAGCCAGCAAACCCTGAACCAGCCACCTTTCAAAAGCTTCTTCTTTGCTTCCTCGAATTACGTGGCTAAACAGCGCAAGCTAATCCTCACTGGAGGTTAAATTTAAAAACAGACAAGTATGAGCGGAAGAAATGCTCAGCAAGATCATTGTAATATATATAAGGTTGTTTTGATATAAAACCGACGTCTGCAATAGCGCAGAACATTTAAAATCATAATTGCCGAATCATAAAATTTTAGTTGAGGAACCCCATAATTGATTACTTAATTGTATTCAAAACCATTTTTATATTTTTGAGCGAAATGCTTCAGCAATACTTTGAATCTTGACGAGAATAAAACTCGTAAAATAGTGTTTATAGGAATATTGTAAACAACAATAACAAGAAGCAATGATTATGGATTAAATCATAATTTACTCAAAACCGAACTCTTGATATTAATACTCATGTTGTTGTCATATCAAATTAGATATCAACATGAACTTTGATGCTCACAATATCCCAGATTGAAGTCAACATTAATCATCTATACTAATACCACCTTTGATATTTAACAACCTAAATATCCACATCAATCAGAAGCTGAATCAAAACAGAATTTTACCTTTTATCCAGAACAGAAAACAGTTGATAAATCATTTATTCTATGAATATAAAAAATGATATGATAATTTAGATTGGGATCATTCTCCGACGGACGTACTATCACATGCTGATCAGCCCGTGTGATAGCACTGGGTCATGATTCGTAGAAACATGTCCCCAAAAACACGATTACTCAAATAAAAGGCAATATACCTACCTGTGGCAAAAATTGTGTCATAATATTCCATATGACACTTAGAAATAGCCCTCCGCTGGACCGTCCATCCCGGTCACTTACGCAATTATGATCCAATCTGAAAACGTTTTATTGAGAGGGGTCATAATAATCGACACCCAAAATAATTTTATTCCTCCATTTACTTGGGTAGGAATACTCGCAACCAAATCATCTTTCTCAAAATCCAAAACATTTATAAATCCAGTAATTTAATAAGTAAAATCACTTAGCTATTCTGAACATAGAATAGCAGAAGAGTACTTGCATAAACAGAATCATTTAATTCAGCGATATGTAAAACATTTATCTATTCCGAACCGAGGAAAGCAATTCTTGCATGATAAGATTTAAAATAAATATCACTTGAACAATAAGTGATGTTAGGGATACTTGCCTTTGGTTTTTAGCAGTTAGTCACACTTGCAATAACACAATTATCTCATTCTGGCATCTCAAGGCATCCTCGTCTTTTACTTTGCTAAATATCTGATCTGCTGCTAATGCAGTGCTGCAACCCAAAGTTCCATACTATTCAACTCTACTTTTCATCCATTCCATCTGGTCCTGATCGACTCGAATAATCTGTATCTATAATTAAAATATATAACTTTAATCATCTAAACGATAATTACTCGACGAACTGCGCGTCAAAACCCTATCGTCTACTCATATGATAGCCCACACATAAAGGAAACAGTCAAACACAAGACTCTTGACCCACGTATACACGTAATTCACATAACACGTATGCTTATAATCCACGTATCACATAATTCATATCACATATGACTCAGTCCGTCAAAAGGTTCGACTAGGTACGTTTAAAACTGAAATCGGGTCAAAAATATGATTTATCGATCAAAAATCAATTAAGAATGATTCACAAATCAAGTGACCTTCCGAAACAAAAGAATTTGGGTCTCGAATGTATTTTTAATGAAAGCAGAGTATTTTTCTGAGTCTAGAGGCGTTCGTTTCATATTAAACGGACGAACGATTGATTTATTATGAATTTTTGAACATTTTCGGAATTAAAATGGGTCTCCGAATTGTTTTATAATAAATTATAGGGGTCGAACACCCGAATTTAACTTTAAAATAATTTGTAATAATTATCGAGTCTTGAAAATAATTTAAAATAATATTTTAAAACTCGAAACTATTTTTCAGAATTTTTTAAATCAAAATGAATAATTAAATCTAATTAAATAATCAATTAAAATTAATTAATAACTAATTAAATCAATTAATCAATTAATAATTAAATTAATTGATTAATTGAATAATTAACTATCACTTAAAATTAATTAAATAAATAATTAGGGTTTAATTTCGAATTAAACATAATTTTTAGAATAAAGATAATGATTTTTAGAATTAAAAATAATTTTCAGGAAATAATTAATGAATTTTTTTTAAAAAAAATAAAAATAAAAATTTTGAAATTAATAATAGATTTTTCATTTATTTTAAAATTCTAAATCCAGAAACATATTTTTAGAATCTGAGTTGGGTAGAACAGGATTAAAACCGGATATTTTCCGGGTCGGGATTTGGGTTAATCGGGTCGGAGTTCGACCCATACGGGTCATGAAGAACACCAAGAATCCGGCAGCATTTTCTGCAGATTCCGGCGGACGGCCGTATTTCCGGCCAAGCTCCGTCGAGCTTAAAATGATCATGTTTGTCTCTGTTTTAAAGGCAAATAAAACACACATCGATCCCCCAACCCAGGCGAATCCATACCAACGATAATCATCTCTGAATTCATCGATTTCAGCGAGAACAAAGCTCACCGGCAGTTATTCCGGCCAATCGCCGATTATGGGCAACACTCAACCAAAATTAACGAAATAAATAGCAAAATGAAGCTGGTAAAACATACAATCAATCCTGAGGATCATCATCAATAAACATATCGTAAATAATCTGAAGAATTAAAATTAAAAATGAATAATCAAAAATAAATAAACTTCGATTTACATTATTTGTTAATCGTTTGGTAAAACTAAACACATAAATAGATTCTACAATTCAATATGATGCTATTCATATCATCAAATTCATCTGATAACCCCAAAATCGAAAACACCCAAATTTGAGCTCAAGAACATCCAAGAACCCTAATTTCAAAGTTGTCCAGAATCAAACCTTAATTTATACATGTTATTGAACTCTATTTTGGAAGTATAATATATGAAATTGACCAGAAAAATATTATTTACATGATGGAATCATCAAATCATATCAACAACATCAAGAACAAATTTTCATAATTTAATTATCAAATAATTCAAATATAAATAAATAAATAAGAAAATTACCTTAATTTCTGCACTAAAATGGTTGATTGATTCAGAAAGTACTTTTCGAGAGCTTCGTTTTGATATATTATACGCTTAAATCGGAGTTCGATAACGCCTTCGTTCGTGCATTTGATTCTCAAGAACGTATCGGTTTCTAAGGTTTTTCTCTGTAGTTACTATATTTTTACTGGTTGTAAATGAATAAACCAATAAAACGAAATAAGAAACATGCTATTTATATTTACGGAATATTGGTTCGTTCTGGATCGTTCTGGATTGATAAATTAGTTGCTTAGCCGCTAAGTAACTACAAAACGATCCAAAAATAGATTACTTAGCCGCTAAGTAACTATAAAAATGATACAATTTAATATCAGATTTGGATAATTATCAAAACCGAGCTTTTCATAAAACACCATATACGAAAATAATGTAAAAATATCCCGTCTCTCGAGAATACGAGTTTTGTTGATTTATCAAAATGGTTATCGTACCGAAAATCTTGCGCCGGGCCGCGCACGGGTCAAACCGTAATCCCGATCGAAAAAGTCAAAACATGGAAAATGTCCGGAATTACCAGATCCGGTTAGGAAGGAGTTTTCGGAAGAGTTTCGGGTTATAAAAACGCAAAAACAGTTGAAGTCGGACGATTCCCGGCTTTATAAAATAGTTTTATAATTACTCAGAAAATAATTATTAAATCCATAAATCATTATAAAATCATATAACACTCCAAAAATTACCATAAAAATACCATAATTATCTATATTTTAATCTACACATTTAAAAAAATATTCAAATAATATCATATATAAACATCCCAACATTAATTCCAGTTACCAGATAATTCCCTAAAATTCACATAAAATCACATAAACAATTCCAAATGATAATAATAATAATAATAATATTTGAAAATATGGGATATTGCACCAACATCAGAATATATCAGGATACATGTATATTTATATATATACTATTGAAATATGAATAAAAGATTCAACGAATTAGGAGAAATCAGGAATCGAAATGATATATGAACTAAGTCATGGTAATTGTGTGTTAATGATTGGGAACAAGGATTATCAGTGTGTAATTGAGATAAGAATCTGGAAGTACTTCACTATTCTGAAATTAGAATAGGGGAAAAACTTGCCTTTCACGCGATCTACCATAAGTACTTCATCGTTCTCTATCACCGGCTCGACTCGCCTTGTTGGCTTTGTCTCTATCAAAGAAAGATGTTTATTTAGTCATCTTATTTTACAATCACGTCTTAAACCGACTTCATATAGCCCTTATCGTCTACCCATCCGCGTATTATTGACTCGCATAATAATTATTAACAATTAAGACTCGATTTAACCACCTAATTAACAAAGCACATAAGTCACATGGTCATTCTAGGTTTAAAATAGTTTTTAGAATCGAAATCGACTCGCTATTCGCTTCACTGCACAATATGTGACTCGTTCCTATTTTTTTCGAGATTTATTAGACTCGTCTTTATATGTAATAAGGCTTATAAGTAAATAAATATCGAAAGTTGGCTCTCTTCTCAAAGAAATTAGGATTTAAATCTATTTTTAATAAAAATAAATCATTTTTCTGAGTCGAAGGGCTTTCGTTTCGCTCAAATCGGATAAACGGTTCAATTATTACCCAATAAATACATATAAATCAATTTATTATTCAATATAAATAATTGTTCCTAATTATTGAACCGTAAAAACATTTTTAAATAATTATTTGGGAAAAATCAGAATTAAAATTGATTTTTCGATAATTTTTGGAATTAAAATGAATTTATAGTGATTAATTGAAAATTATTTGATTAATTATTAAATTAATTAATCATTTTTAAATAATTAATAAATAATAAATAATTCTGATTTTTAGAAAATATTTCAGAATTATTTATAATATAAATCAATTAATTAAATAATTAATTAATCAATTTATAAAATAAATAAAAACTGATTTTTTAATTAATAAAAATGAAAATAAAAATAATTTTATAACAACATTAGTGAGAACTGGAATTTCTGACAAATCAGATCAAACACGGGTCAATACACGGGTCAAACGGGTCAAAATCCGGGTAGTGAAAAACATGCCGAATTTTGCACAGAATCAGGCCACCGGAGCAGATTCCGGCAGGCTTGATTCAGGCAAAAAACAACACCGTTTGGTGTGTGTTTCACAGGGTTTTATATCTAATCACCTACAACAACCTATCTCTGGCCAAAACGAACCACAAACATCTCGTAATCTCCATCTCCGGCGAAATCGATCAAAACTTCGGCCAAACATCAATCTAACGATTCTGTACATGAAATTTCACGTTCTATAGTTCAAATCAAAGTTTTTGAACTCTACAATCAAACCCCTAACATCTCAGGAACCAAATATTCATCAAACTTAAAAACGTATAATTCAAAAATTGACATAAACCCTAATAATTGAATACACTTATTCAAGAATCATTTGTTCAATTAACTACCATAAATCGATCAAAAATCATCATATGAAGCTATCCCAATCATCAAATCATCCTAATAACCCAAGAATCAAAAAGACCTAAATCGAACATAAACCCTAGAAATCGAAAATAAAAAATAACGAATTAAAACATGAAATTGATAGTAGAAATAGAAAGAACAGATCAAAACCTTTGATTTGAGTACTCGAATCACTCGATTTAGTGTAAAAATCAGATCAAAATCAACGTTTGATTGTACAACCCGAACCCGAATCCGAATATCCGACCCGAATTTCAGAGAATTTTGAAAATTTTTCTGATTTTTAATTTTTAATTATAAATAATTAAATAAAAATTAGGCTTTTAAATTAGGTAAAGTAATACTCCTAATTAAAATTAAGGCCCTAATTATACATCTAATAAAAATTAGGCTTTTAAATTAGGTAAAGTATTAATTAATAATTTATAATATTTTATATATACAATATATATATATATCAAAAAATCCCAAAAATTGTGAATAATCCAAAAATACAAAGAAATGGTATAAATGAAAGTCCTATAATTTTATAAAAATAAAATGTGATTTTTGTGAAGTTTTTAATACCCAATGGGGCCCGAAAAAGTCATTTTTCGGGAAACAAGAAAATTTATAAAATATCCAGGTGTTCAGAATAACACGATGGTATAGGTCGTTCTAGGGAAAATAAGGCCAATTATTTTATTTGAAATATCAGCTATTAAAACATAGTTCGAGTCGCATAACTTTTAATACGATGACTTTTATTACAAAATAAAATATCTGATAAATACCCGGAAAATATCCTGACAATACAGAATACACATAACACGTAGCAGTTAGGGTTTTATACTTAATTACACATAAATGACACTAAAAGCACACAATTTATCTTTATTACGATATAATACAAACATAATTTCTCAGTCGTTACAGATTTAATTGATCACTGATTTAATAATAATTATTTTGGTAGCAATGATCTAATACTAGATGACGCTCATTGTTTACGATTTTAAATTAGATTTTAAATTCGTTGCCAATGTAATAATAACCTATAGAGTCAGACACAAAGAATGCTTGAAGGATTATATAATTTAAATTGGATTTAAATTAAATTGAAGTAATTCAAATTATTTAAAATATTAATTAAGTTTGACTTTGTTAATTAGATAAATAATGATATTTGAATTTACTAATATTAATTATGAAATTCAGTTGTAAAATAATTAAGTGAGACTTAATTATTATACAAATAAGAATTTCAAATTAATAATAACTCCTTATTAGTTAAAAGTTATAATTCATTTTTTCTACTCTCTATATAATATCTCATTTGGCTGATTTTGTATGAAAGATTTTTATTAACCATGGAAAAGATCTCCGTAGTGACTATGATACGATCTGATAATTGTCGATTTTGAACATATACAGATTGTGAATCGTTAACTAACGATCTCTAAACCTTTCCAAGTTTGGGAGCTAGAACTTTAGTAAGAATCTTCAGTGTTACATTCATTAGGCTTATAGGACGAAAGTCTAAAGAAGTAGTGGGAGCCTCGGTCTTGGATATTAAAGCAATGAAAGAGGAACAAAGGCCTGAAGGTAGTTCACCTGAGTCGTAGAAGTTGCTTAAGAAGTCCCAAACATTCCCTTTGACACACTTCCAGAGTGCCTTTATGACTCCTACGTTTATACCATCGGGGCCTGGCACTTTGTTAGATTCCATTTTCATAATGGCCAATTCTATTTCAACCTTTGTGAATGGCATTACCATCGAGCACTTGTCATCTTCCTTCAATTTCTGAAGCAGTCCATCATTCAACCCATTTATCAAGTTCTCACCTACTTTGAAGGAGACGATGATGTTAATCTTGCGTATTATGTTTATTACCTTATGAAAAAACTTTGTGTTCTTTTCCCTTTGCAATTTCCAACTCACCCTTGCCTTCTCGCAAAGCATGCTTGTGCTAGCCTTATAAAGTACCTCTAAGCTAGATTTTATGACTAGATTTTAATGTCAAGGTCTGTCTTCCTCATCTGCCAATTCCTTCTCTGCCTCTAGTAGTTTTATTTTCCTTTCTAGAGTGCCAATGGGAGACTCACATGGAGAGGTTGTGCTTTCCCATGTTGTAGTCCCATTCTTGTTCGCAATCCACTACTCTTAAGAACAACATTTCTATTAGACTAATGTTCCCTCAACTTCATTGTAATTAATCTTCAATTTTTCTTCGATAAAGTGAGCGATCTTAGTTTTAATTAACATTTTAGGCAGCTGATAGAAGCCATCATCATCTATAATTGGCGTATATTTGATTACCTCTCCAATATTTTGACAGATTAACTTAAAATTTCTCTCCAACCATAGTGTTGCTGGAAGATCCCTGCATTCTATCCAAACCCTCCTTATTGGAATTAAATCTCCCCAAGTTACAGTTTTGACATGCTTAAAACAAACTTTGAGGTCATCTAAATCTATAGAATCAAGATTATCTTCCAAATGAAAATAAGCTATGAAAGATCTGCTGCTAATCCACCGAATTAAAACATCCCTGAAACCTAGAAATTTTCTATAAGTATACTCACTGTGTCAACTGATTTCTTATTAATCATTTTTAGTATTACACATATTTTTAGTTCTTGAGCAAATGATTCATTTACCTAAAGTTCATACCATGATATGTTCCTCTTGCTTCCCAACCTTGAAGTCGTGGATTGTGGAGTCAATCATTTGTTCTGATTGAGGAACCCGATTGGAAGTTCGATTAAAATGCTTGTCTAGATCGACCTGTGCAGATGGAGGTTCTATAGATAAAGATGACTTTTTCTCCCCCTCTCTGGCTAAGGCTAAGAAGATGCTTCCAGTACCCATATCCTTCAAATTACCTATTTGAATCAATCTTCTAATCACCTTTTCACTTGCCATTATAAAAAAGCCATATCTTTTATTATTTTAATCCCTCCTTTTAGGTAATATGATATCTTTGATTTTCCCTAGTCGTTTGAGAAAAGCCCATAGATCCTTGGCTTGTGTGAATTTCTGGGTGCCCCGTCATGAACAATGTTTTCGAATTCTGATTCTTAATGGGACTCTTCTTTGGAGAGGGTTTCTTAAGAGGCTTGGACTGCGGTTCTGACATTAAGACTTTCTTATAAGGATCATTTAATGGTTTGAAATCTGATACCGGGTGCATGAAACTCTTAGTCATGGTTTTGTGGTAGATGACTCCCGGTGCGAGTGTAAAGCATTATCGTTACTCTCTATTGCATCCTTAAATACCCCTGATTCGACAAGGTGCTTATAGGATTCAATAAATACCCTAAAAACCTTGCCATGGTTACTACTGGGACGGTCGAAATTGACTTGCGATGTTTGTATCCTTGCTCGTCTTAGAGACTCATAGTGAATATGGTTGAGCGCCTTTCTAACTGATTCGTGTTGACGGAGGAATCTGGTAACAACAAAGATTGAGATTTCTCGCCGGAACTAAGATCTGTGACGGTGGTTCTTCACCGGAAAATCAAGCGGTGTGTGGTGGTTTGTGGTTGTTTTAGGCTGAGATTGATCAGAGTAAGTGGTGGCTCTCTTATCAGCTCTCAACTTCTCCATGCTGGGGATTCTTCGTGTTCGGCATCACCTTCCTCAGCACCAAATCCCCTACCTTCAGCAACTGTCCCTTTACCTTCTTGTTATAATACCCTGTGGCACGTTTCTGATATGCCGCGAGCCTCAGCTGAGAATTTTCCCTTGTTTCTTCCAAGAGATCCAAATAAAGCCTTTGACTGACCTCTGCATCTTCTTCCGTATAACGATCTCTGTGAAACGATCCCGAACCAACTTCCACGGGAACCATAACTTCATAGTCGTAAGTCAACATAAATGGAGTTTCTCCCGTAGTAGATCGTGGAGTAGTGTTGTAGGACCACATCACTTTCGAGAGTTCTTCAGGCCAATTCACTTTGCGCTCTTCCAGCTTTGCTTTGAGGGTATGCTTTATTATTTTATTCACAGCTTCTGTCTGCCCATTGTTTTGAGGATGATAGACCGCTGCAAACTCCTTCTTAATTTTCAATTCTTCACATAGTTTTCACAACTCCTTGCTGTCAAATTGCTTTCCATTGTCAGATACAAGCTTGTAAGGGATGCCAAACCTGCACACGATGGAGTTGAAAACAAAATCTCTGATTTTCTTTGCGGTGATAGTAGCCAATGACATAGCTTCCGCCCATTTAGTAAAGTAATCAACCGCAACCACTGCATATTTGACGTCCCATTTAGCTTTAGGTAATTCTCCGATAAGATCAATTCCCCACATGGCGAACGGCCACGGGCTTACCATAGGCGTCAAGAGCGTCGACGGCATAGACGAGTAGTTTGCAAAGCGCTGGCAACGATCGCATGCCCTGATAAAATTTGTAGCATCCTCTTTCATTGTAGGCCAATAGTACCCTTGGCGTAAAACTTTCATCGCCAACGAGCTACCCCCCGAGTGATTGCCATAGATTCCCTCATGTACTTCCCTTAAGATGTAATTTCCTTCTTCTTTGTCAACACATCTAAGCAGCGGTTGATTGAACCTTCTCTTGTACAGAACTTCATCGTACATCACATACCTTGCAGCCTGATAACGGAGTCGACGAGCCTTAAACTTATCCTCAGGGAGTGTTCCCTTGTGAATGTAGGCCAGAATGGGCGCCATCCATGTTTTCTTGGGAGCCTCATCCACTTGCATAATTTCTATCTCTGGGATACTAGGAATCTCCTGGATTTTAAGGGGTATGGATCCTAACAACACAGCCTCTTGTTGCGACCCCATTTTTGCTAGAGCATCCGCGTTACTGTTCTTCTCCCGCGGCACACATTCCAACCTAACTTCTTTGAACATTCCAATCAGGCGCTGTGTGCATCTCAAGTATAATTCTGTTCGTGGACCTCGTTCTTGAAATCCCCCGTTCACCTGATTCACCACCAGCTCTGAGTCACTCCCATTTCCAAAGCGATCTTTAGGGCATTAATCAACGCTTCATACTCCACATCATTATTTGTTGCATAAAACTTGAAATGAATTGCGCTCATCAGATGATGGCCTTCTAGAGACACGAGTACTATACCCGCACCTGCTCCTCCATTATTAACTGCCACATCCACATGCAAGATCCACCAGGGATGTGGAAATTCCTCCAACGACTCCTTAACATGAGGTGGATGTAGCATAATTAAAGCTTTGTCGTCAACTGCGGAGTCAAATTCCAACAAGAAATCAGCTAAGGCTTGTCCTTTAATTACCGTCCGAGGCATATATTCTAAATCAAACTGTCCCAACTCTATAGCCCACTTCAGCATTCTCCCTGATGACTCTGGTTTGTGAAGGACTTGTCGTAGCGGGTATGTCGTACGGACTTCAACCCTATGGGCCTGGAAATATGGCCGTAATTTTCTTGATGCAAGAACCAGGGCATAAACCAGCTTCTCCATGCTTGTGTAGCGAGTTTCAGCGTCGTGCAACCGCTTACTCATATAATACACTGGTGATTGTTGCCCATCTTCTTCTCTTACCAGAACTGCGCTGATTGAATACTCAGACACTGCGAGGTACAATATTAGAGATTTCCCATCCAATAGTTTTGATAACATGGGAGGGTTCCCCAGTTGTTCCTTGATCTTTCTAAAGGCCTCTTCACATTTTGGTGTCCATATGAAATCCTTCCCTGCCAGCTTAATGGCTTTGAAGAATTCCTTTCATCTGTCGGACGACTTGGAAACAAATTGATTTAACGCGGCATTCCTCCCAGTTAAACTCTACATCTGCTTTACATTGGTGGGTGACTTCATATCCAACAATGCCTTGATCTTTGCGGGGTTGGCCTCAATTCCCCTATGGTTGACAATGAACCCGAGAAACTTGGCCGACTCCACGCCGAACACACACTTTTATGGGTTTAACTTCATGCGAAACCTCCTTAGAATATTAAACATTTCCATCAGGTGATTGATATGGCCATTCGCCTCCTTAGACTTTACCAGCATATCATCCACATACACCTCCATGGTTCTCCCAATTTGGTTCTTGAACATCATGTTTACTAACCGCTGGTAGGTTGCGCTAGCGTTAATCAAACCAAACGAAATTCCTATGTAACAGTATAACCCCCTGTCAGTGATGAAGGATGTATGTTCTTGATCAGGACCGTACATCGGAATTTAATTGTAACCAGAGTATGCATCCATAAAACTCAGCAAGGCATGCCCTGCTGTCGCGTCAACCAACTGATCAATTCGTGGGAGCGGGAAGCTATCCTTTGGACAGGCCTTATTGAGATCTGTGAAATCCATACCTGTCCTCCACTTCCCGTTTGGCTTTTTCACAAGCACTGGATTTGCAAGCCATTCGGGGTAGAAGGATTCTTTGATTAGTCCCACCTTCAACAACTGGTCTACTTCTTCTTTTAATGCTATTGCCCTTTCCCCGCTCACCAGGCGACTTTTTGACGTATGCCCGTAAAATTCAGGAAGATATTCAACCGGTGACATATTACTTCTGGGTCGATTCCCACCATGTCTGAATGACTCCATACGAAGACATCAAGATTTACAATTAAGAAGCGGGTAAGACTTCCCCTCATTTCATCATCTAACTGGGATCCTACTTTCAAAACCTTGTTCGGGTCATCTTTGTCAACCGGAATAGATATTATGTCTTCGTCCGGTCTCGTATTTTCGGCGGGCATAGGGATCCAGGGATCCAAATCGAAATCAAAGTCTCGGGGGTCCTCGACTTCCACTCTTGCATCTGAGGGCGCGTCCCCATGAGTGGGAGCATCTACCTCAGGACGAGGCATGGTTTGTGCAACGCAGGTGAAGAGGGCGCGTCCTCATTTGGAGGAGCATCAACCTCAATTCCATTTTTACTCTTCAAGGGCACGTCCTCTTTTTGAGGAGCATCCACCTTGAAGTTATTTCCGAGACCTTGCAAAATCTCACTTCTTCCTTCCAATTTTTCCCCGTTAACCTCCTTCTGCATGATCTCCTCTGCATGGTTCACCACAACTTCTTCCACGCTACGGATTCTCGAAATATTCCCCAGCGTCAAAACAGAGTTCCCGGTGACATAGGTTTCTTCCTCTTCGGGGCCTTCTACGAAATAGTGGGCATGAACCTCTCCACTCGGTTTTGTATGAATGTCCTCCGCACCCTCAAATGGAAGACTCTTTCCCTCGTACCTTCTCATGCGGAATTCTTTAACAGTTTTGTGATAGCAGTCACATGACTCGTACTGCGGCCCTCTCAGACTACCTACTTCGTTAGGTGTCGGGAACTTTATCATCAAGTGATGTATCGAGGTTATCACCCTGAAGGCCCTTAACCACGGTCTTCCCACCAACATGTTGTGCATGGAATCCTGATCCAACACCTTGAAATCTATCATTTAAGTGACAGACAAAGCTCCTTCCCCAAGTGTAACGGGAAGCCTAACTGAACCCATAACCCTTACTGCTTCTCCAGTAAAGCCATAGACGTGTGCATCTTCAAAATACATGTCACTATCCGGGAAACCCAATTTTTTGTACGTGCTATAATACAGGATGTTCACAGAGCTCCCGTTGTCCAAGAAGACCCAATGCACGTTCATTGCTCTGATAAGCATAGTTATTACCAGCGCATCATTGTGGGAATGATGTATCCAACTTGACTCTCTCTCCTGAACGTAATATCAGCTGACTCCCCTTTGAATATTTTTGGGGGTCTATCTTCCAAACTATGAATGTTGGTGAGCGGCGGATGCCGTGCTTCTCTCGCATTTCTTTTCAATGCTCGATTACTATCACCAACAAAAGGGTGTCCTCCAAAAATTTCCCTGATACTACCAGCCCCCTGAAACTTAACTTTCGCTGTTTTTTCAACATCTTCAACCCGCGGGGGCTGCCTTTCATCCTTACCCTTGTCATCACTTCCCCTGCGTCGTTTCACCTTATCAATCCACTCTCCCAGGTACCTAGCCTTGATCAATTCCTCAATTTCATCTTTTAGGTGACGACACTCGGTGTCATGGCCGGTAGACTCATGGTAATTACAATACTTCTTTTTGTCTCTACTCTGCCATGAAGTTAGACGGTCTGGTTTCTTGAAGATTCCTCTATCCTTATTTACCTCGAAGATATGATCAATGGATGCCGTCAGTGGGGTGTAATTGCTGACCCTTCTCTCATAGTTCGATGACGGGCTCCATTCTCTCCGCATGTTCACGGTGTTCACTCTATTAGGGCTTCTGGCATTCCGCCGATAATCTGGGCTCAAGAATCTATCCCTTCTCTTTGATCGCCCCTTGGAGTTATGGTTGTTGTCATTCTTTTTTGTTTCTGCAAGCGACTGCTCAATCGCTTTGAATGATTCCGCCTGCGCAAGCACATCAGCTAATGATGCAGGGTCCTTCCCTTGCAGATGCTTCCAGAAATCCGTTCCCACACATAGTCCAGCTATAAGAAGTATTTTCAGCGTTTCATTAGTTGCGCCCCTTACTAAAGTGGATTCTGCATTGACCCTTTTAAAGTATGAGGTCAAACTTTCTCCTTCTTTCTGTTTCACATTAGCCAGTGTGGTAACTGGTGGTGTGTACTTCACTGCAGCTTGGAATTGAGTTAAAAATAAAGTTTTCATCTGTTCCCAGGATGTGATCACACCTGGAACGAGTTTCTGGAACCACTGCTGAGCGCCTTCTCTAAAAGTGGCCGCCAGGAGATGGCATCGAGCCAAATCAGGTACTTGATATACATCCATTTCAATGTTGAAACACCCTAGGAATTCCACAGGGTCAGAGTTCCCATGAAAGCGCAAGTCATTGGTTGTGTTCCTGTATCCTGCCGGCAATTGCACCTCCCTCACAACAGTAGCAAAAGGAGAAGGAGCTTGCGCAGTTGATGTTACTCTTCCTCCTTCAAGATGGTTGAGTAACCTTTTGAGATCGTTTATATTGAACGTCCCTACCCCAGGAATGGTTTGAACGTTAGGTTGTTGGAGTTGTTCCGTGATTTGTTGGGGTTCCCCTTCATTACCCCCCGAATGTAGCGGTGGATCTTGCCGCCCCTCGCCCTGATGCTGCGGCTGTGGCATGTTACCATCTTGGTTTTGAACATTTTCCCGCACGTGAGGTTCCTCTTGACCGTGTCGTGGAATTTCATCATTATTTTGCTCTCTTACTTGAATTCGACCACCGTCCTGGTCATGAGGATGCGCCCTAGACCCATTACCCGTAGCATTGTGGGAAGCTACAGGGATAATGACAAGAGCTCCTGCAGTGGAGGGTGCGCCATCTCTCCTACCATTGTAGGGTGTTCTTCCATATTGGTATCCCATCCTTCCTCGTCCATTCCTCTAATATCCCCGGTAGTAATTCCCGGGCCTTCCTCGCGGAGGGGCACGCTCGTGCTGGAGGTGCCGCGCCCTGCCATCCCTTTAGAATGTAGGGGGCACACGTGTTGTATCACGGGGCCTCGCTTCTCCAGTGTTTCCTTCCTTTTGCCATTCTACCAGCAGCATCCTCAAATCGTCATCTTCCAACCTTATGCCAAGCCTTCTTTTCAAGGTTGAAAAATCCCTTCCTTCCTCATCTTGATTTTGAGTGTTTTCCGCACGACGACGCTCGTCCATCGTACGCCCAGACCTATATGGGTGTGGCACCACCTGGTTACCAAGGCGAGGCCTTTCCCTACCATCAGTGTCCTCATCGACAAGCTTCACAATAGGCTCTACATCATCAGAATATTCCAAGCGCCGCGAAATGATTCGCGGGTTTTCCCCGCTGCCCTGAGTATCTCCTTCAACTACTGGTGCTTTCCCCACGGCATGGCCGTGATAGGGAAAACGACGACCTCTCCTCGTTCTCCGACGCTCCACCGTATTTAATCTTGAGTGAAAAGTATTAAGAGTATCCCTCATGCGGTAAAACTGCTCCAAGATATCAGCGTTGCTGATGAGAACCGGAGGTGTCCCCCCCCCCACATCCGGAGCTCTTGGTGGATCTGCCATGTTTCTGGGAACGTAGGGTTCATGGCGAGTGTAGCCTCCCCCGCCTTCTCCTTCAGATCTGCTATCACTTCCATCATAAGAACTTCCATCATGATTGTAAGACATCTTTTCCTCCTAAGATTACGATCTTAATTAGCACCCCTCCTTCTAGCACCAATTTGTTGACGGAGGAATCTGGTAACAACAAAGATTGAGGTTTCTCGCCGGAACTATGATCTGTGACGGTGGTTCTTCGCCAGAAAAACAAGCGGTGTGTGGTGGTTTGTGGTTGTTTTAGGCTGAGATTGATCAGAGTAAGTGGTGGCTCTCTTATCAGCTCTCAACTTCTCACCCTTTCAATGTGCCTACGTACCCTTTATATAGGGATCAAGCCTGACGTAGTTCTTGTGGAACAAGAAATCTAATGGGCTTAGACTTTTTATTCCTAGGCCCGGTAGAAGCCCATCTAAAGTCCATCTTCCGCTAGCTTTAGGAATGTCCAACTATGAGGCCCAACCGCAAAGCCCCAAGGCTCGTCCGTAATCGCAGGACTTCACGGATAATGCATCTCCCTGCGCAAGGATAAAACTCCACTACAACTATTTCCCTTGATTTACGGACGCAAGTATAGCCACGGTTCACCCCAAGTGCCGGACGTATCCCTGTCCCCCGAATGAGGATAACCCACCAGATAACAGGACATGTGATCCCAAGCTCTTAGGTGCAAAGTGCAGGATGACTCCAAAGTTCTCCAACGAGGACACCCGTTAAATACAAGAATAGAGTTCTCAAAGTACACACCAATGTTAACCCCGCATCCCCAACGAGGACACCCGTTGAATACAGGAGGAGGCCTTCAATAATCAGGCATACCCCTGGAGGCCTTCAAGCTTTTCACGGACATCCCCCTCCTTGACCGTCTCAAGGAGGGAATTCTTCAAAGAGTACCTGCAACAAATACGTTAGTAAAAATAATCTCCATTGCTCCTCTCCATGCAAGCTTTGCCCTGAAGTCACCATTAAAAGTGTTTTGACCAACCACAGGACGTGTCCTAAGACCCTGGGCGCATCCTCACCTTTATAAAACCAACCTTGTTTCTTCATCAACCGTTTCCTACAACATGCCACAGCAACAAGACGCGTCCTAATAGAGACAGGCGCGTTCTCCAACTTCCATTGCCAAAAGACCACATTTGCCAAGTACTTTCACCACTGTTGACGCATCCAAAAATGCTTGGGCGCGTCCTCTCCCAATCATGCACTCCCAAGCTCCGCCATCTCTAGACCATAAAACATCTCCTCAAATATAGGCGCGTCCTTGGTGCCTGGATACGTCCTAACCTTCTACAATGCGATATCGGGTTTGACCGCACGTAATCCGTATTTGACCCGAGTCAATTCAATGCCAAATTTTAAGTATAACAATTCGTTATCCCCAATACTCAATATTTTGAAAGTATCGGGATGAACTAGATCCTTATGTGCAAGAATTAAAGTCAAGATATCTTTGTCAGATTGATTAGAGGTGTCTCATTCGACTTCTTCTTGCCTACTCCAATCTTGTATTTTCAAATTATCCGTCTTTGACCACAATCTATTATTTTTGAAGAAATGCATGAATATTATTGAGTCCCTCCTCCTCTCATTTCAATAGTTAAGAAACCAAACTTAGATCCATTAAAGAAGGAATTAATGGAATAATTATGGCCTTGGCCATACCAGAAATTTTAGATTGCCTAATCGCCTTGACGACCTCCCTATCTAGTAAGAACCAATATTTCAAAATACCTTTTACATTTTAATCTTCCCCTTTTGTAGCTTGACTTTGATCTATTAATCCTTTCCACTGATATGCTTCTTGTTTGATTTTCCTAAGTGCAGTTGAACACTAGATCCCTTTCTTGCCTCTATTTCACCGTTTTTCAGTTGAAGACTATATTATCGATGCATCATTAGCAACTCAACATTTAAAATTACTTTTTTATTTGATTGAAAATTTAAATCGACTTATTCCTACTTGTTCAATACCAACCCAACATTTAAAATCATTTTTTTATTCGACTGAAAATTCAAATCGGCTCATTTTCTAGAAGCAATCAAGATCGATGCAGTTAGGATACAGATTTTACTCGTCTCTATTCATCGCATTTCACATCACATTCCTCATCAGATTTGTCGATATATATTATCCAATCACTTGTATAATCTATCATACTAATACTCCCGCAGTCCCATAGGTAGTATACATTAGGGGATGGGGGCTCAACACGCATATTAAGACTCCTTTAAAGTATAGTTTCGTAAAATAGTTTTTAAATTTTTTTTCTTCTGAATAAAAATTTGGTGTTTAAAGTTTAATAAAAGAGGAATTTATTTAAAAATAAGTTATGAAAATATACTTTATATTTATCTTAAAATACGTGTGAAACATTAAAAAAATATGTATACAATTGGATGAGACAGACCGAGTAATCTATACTATACTATAATAACCGGAATGAGGTCTAATTTGTAGTTTGATTACCCCTCATTTTGGTTATCCTTTTCCATCACGATCATCTGATCTTCTTCATCAAATAATCAGAGCCGTTATATCCAAATACTAAAAAATACAGAACACAAGTTCTCAGGTTCGAATCCCGTCAACAACAAATATTGTTATTCTCAAACAATCTAAACAAGAATTACAGAAGGGGGGTTGAATGTAATTCTGGCTACTTTTCAATTTTAAGAACAGTTCTTCAATAAATATATACATATATAGAGTTGTGTTTGATTTAGCAATGGTACGGAATAAAAGAAGTGTAGAAATCAAGACATAAAGTATTTAAATACAAGTACTTAAAAACTTTCTGGTGGATTGAACTTTTCCACCAGAGATATATATTTAGTAGAGAACTCTGTGTTACAGAATTGTACACAGCTGCTTACAAGTTGAATCTACAAAATCCAGAGAAATTTTTTACAAATTTTGCCTTATCTATTTCTCTGGAAAATTGCTTCCTAACTTGGATACAATTCAACTTGCTACCCTTGGTTTATATATCACTAGTTACATGATAAAAAGAAAAAGATAATAAGACAAACTATTTCTAGTCTAACTTTATGCTGCTACACTTCTCATTCCAGCATCTTTGAATATCTTCAGTTTAGCATGGAAATGGAAATGCTTCTTTGTTCTCTAAAACCTGAATTAGGCTGCCACATTCTATTTACATACAACCAACGCATGTGCCTATCAAGTCACTATCAACTGTTCTTTTAAATTTGATCATTCGTTGGAACTCTATTTAATCATCCGTTGGAACTCTGTTTGATCATCCATTGAAACCTTGTTTGATCATCCGTCGAGACTTATGTTGATCATCCGTTGAGACTTTGTGAATCATCCGTTGAGACTGTCTTCTTGGCAGTTAAATCGATTTCATTTACACAAGATTACAAGGCATCTAATATTTACAATTAACCATCCTATCTTGCATATCAATCTAGTAGTCAACATGACTTGAACAATCTACAACATTTAGTTCACTAAGCTATTTAAGTATGCAGAAATGTGCTACTAATCTTTTTGTTACATAAGCTACTCTTTCAACGGATGTTGAAATGATCATCCGTTAAAAGCTAAAAAATCACTTAACTAAAATCTACTTAGTGTTTCGTTTAAGTTATCATCAAGTACACAATATAATCCTAACAATCTCTCCTAATTTATGTCTACTGGAATTGTAGCCATAAATTAAGAGAAACTTGATGATAACAAAACACACTATGAATACAGAATTGAATAAAGTAGATTAAATATTACAAGTGCTGTAATTTATTAAAAATTCTCACAAAGAAGGATTTGTAGAGTGTCTTACAGATCATATTCAAGGTGCTCATTTAGACTGAGCAAATTTAGATCATTTCCTTGATTGCCTTCACTTCTTTCCCAGCTTCACATCATTCCCTTCAATCTAATATTGGAGTTGTCTGAAAAATTCTGATTCATTCTCATTTGTTAAATCCAGTTTTTCTTGCATCTTCCTGAGAGTTTCATTGCTTGCAATCTTTAGCTGATCTTCCAGTCTGAAGAATCTTCTAATGTATTTTTCATCCTTGAACTCCATCCAGTTTGGCCTCAAATGCACCCTACTCCAGTGAAAGGGGTTGCCAATACTCTTGGGAGTGCATTTGTGACGCCCTCAATCTCGAGGTTGAGAAATGAGGACCCACACACCTCTAATCTACTAATTAAATAAGCATAAACCCCGATTACCTATTAACAGGATCAAACAGGATAAAGTATGAAACAAGATTACAACTACCAATCAGAAAATATAACTTTCAACCCCAAAATAAAATCAAATATACATAGTCGATCCCGACTTGGAACCGACAGATAAATCATTGTATCTTTACAACTCTCTGGCTAAGCGCTTGCTCACTCAAAACACTACTACCTGCTCTGGCAACCAGAAGCCCTCAACACAATAGGGACCATCAGGTACGCTCTTACGAGCAGTGCGCCTAAGCCTGGCCATCTTCTTGCTTAACTGCCATGGTTAGATTAAAATAAAACATATGAGTATAAAACTCAGCAAGTAACTATAAAGCAGTTCTACGATATAAAACCCATAATATACTTTATCAATCTCAGGGCATTCTACTTTATCAGATCTAGGTGGCAGATTTATATATTTCGGGCTATGAAAGGGTTATGAAGGAAAATTTTTGGGCTTTCAAGAAACAAGGCTCAAAGCAGGGGGAAAGCCGACATTCATCTCAAATCATGAAAGGATCAAAGCGGATCTTTCAAATGGAAAGCGACAATCTTTTCATTATATGGAATCAATTGTATGATCAACATAATTAAAATCACGGGTCATGAACTATAAGCTTTACAATATCACAATCAACTCTTTTCAAAGCAATATAAACCATTTTCATTTTCAAAGAATCAATTACTAAGTAGGAAATTTCAATTCCTTTTTAAAATCAATATGGAACCCTTGATTGGACCACTTTATCTTTCATTTCATTATAATACTGGTGATCAGCCCGTATCGACCTCCATCTGGTCTTTAAGGTACCAAATGGCATAATTTCAGCCTTAACCTGGACTAGCCCCGCTAGCCTCTTACTACGACTGAAGTAGTCCCACTAGCCTCTTACGTCCCAATCCAATCCATCAGGAATTCGTTTGGAAAACCTTGAGTTGGAAAATAGGTTTTCTAAATTCATTTTATCATTACCAAGAATATGAAATCATTCGGACTCTTTCAATTCGAAACTCATTCTTAGATTCAATTTCAAGAAATCAAAGTTAAGGAAATGAATCAAGGATAAGAAGGTGCAATTCTAGGGATCTTGAATCAATGATAACAAAGTACCTAATTTAGAAGAATCAAAACTGTTTCGAGGATTAATAGGGAATATGGTGATAAAGGAATGTAGCATCATTACAAAGGATTTGTAAAGGTACCTATAGAGTTTATAACCGTTCATGGTATGACAAATAATTTGAACAGGAATATAGGTTATCAAAGGTTTGAATCAATAAGCTTATCAATAACAGTTTTACAAGATCAAAGACAGGGTATCTCAAATCAATACCAGGGGTTCATTCTTTTAACAGTTCAATACTCTACATGGCATGAACAATATCCTCTTTATAACTATTTACACAAGTAATTAGAGTTAATTGCCTGAATTCGCTTTCCTGAAGGTTGAACTACTGCCACCTAGTATACCTTTCCCTTTCTTAGCCTGAATGCCCTCACGTTCCGAATCTAAAATCAAAACCAAAACCTTAATTAGTTTTTCAACTCTCGTCCCCGGAACGTTCACTCAATACGAGAACTCGACTATACTTTTGACTCGAACTATACGAATATAGCTTATATACACACATGCACATAGCACATAACAGTTACTTTTCTCGTAGCCTTTATAAATACTCAATAATCAACTTATACTTGCTTTAATCTCAGCTTTTTTTTAAATCAAACGATTTATACTCCACTAAATCTTTATAACCATAACTATCACTTATAGCTTTTAAAATCAATCAACTTAGCTCCCTTTTCTTTTATTCCTTAATTCCAACCACATACCATAATCAAACAATCAAATCCATAGACATTTACATATACATACCCAATCATTCTTTCGATTATCAAAAACCAAGTTTTGATCTTTAACTCTTAGAGCCTATTCGGCCTTATTACAAATACCAACCACAAAATCAACCAAATACTTATCTAGTTCACATAAACACATAACTCATTCAAAAACCCTTAAAGAATCATTTTCCTTTAATCAACAAAATTCGAACCATAACCATACACATATGTTTACATGCAATTCAAGTTCACCTCTTAATTAAATTAAACACTCATTTTAACCACAATTTCCGAATTACACATCAAAACATCACTTAATGATTCAAACCCTAATCAAATTTTCCTAATTAATCATGCATGCATTCACTTAGCATCAAACCAATCTCTTTTAGACTCATTTTTCATTTGGCTATAACCATAAATCACAACTCAAGAACCAAACAATGACATGCATCACTAATTCTTCTTTTAAACCAAAATGCAATCTCATTTCTCACTAATTAAACATAGTTTACACCAAGATCAAGTCACAAAATCCAATTCCCTTTTTATTAGTACAAAGGCCGAACCAAAACCTAATATGCAACCCTCAAATTTGATTTTTTAAGCATCCAAATCAAGTACACAAGTCCAAATACTTTTAAAACAATCATAAAGATCCTTTTATCAATCAATAACTTATTTTCATCATAAAACCAACTTAATAAACAAAAACCATTCGGTTTTTAAGCAAAACAATACATGCAACTTCTATTTTGATTCTCTAAATCCTCAACTAATCAAATCTCTTATTTACACATGCATGAACAAGTCATTTCATCAAGAAAAATCACATTTATTTTTCTAAAAATCAAGGACTCATTCGGGTTTTTAAAAAATAACACATGCAATAATAAAAAAAATGAGTTTTTTGGTGTGGTAGAGCTCAGTGATTACATCATCACTCACCACCGGTTCACCGAAGTTCATCACCGGTGGTGGTGGTTTCACGGTGGTGCCCTCATTCGAGGGCGTGCAACCACGAAACCTCTGATTACTTCTAAAAATCACAACAACAAACACATGCAAGACATGATCATTACAAATTCACATCATCTTGATTTTATAAAACAAGAACTCAGCAAAACCAAACCTACATACACACACATACACACATATTCGCATGCAAGTACCAAACCACACATGCAAGTGGATCAATGCTTATATATAAAACAAGGATGAAGTTCTATGGAAGAATCCATAAAAATCAAGTGAAGAAGAGAGATGTACCGAGAGGAAAAGAGAGAGAGAGACTTCGAGAGTGAAAGAGAGAAGAGAGAGAGAGAAGAATGAGAAAATGGAAAAAAAGAAAGAAGTGGCCAGGTGGAAAAGAAAGAAAGAGGAAGAGAATGAGTTTATATATAATAAGGGGGCAGGGGTAATTTGGTAATTCACTAATCCCCCTTTATTTTTGATTTACCTTCTCTTTTTACTCAAATAAGATAAAAATTGAATATTGAATTTATCCCTCTTGGAAAGTCAAACATTATTGCGAGTGACGATGTTAGATATATTTGATAATGTCAAGTGTAATATGATTTATGTTTAGTTTTCAGATCTTACCTAACAGGACAAATCAATACTTAACTGGAAATCAGCACTTATATTGAAGACATAACTTAAGGTATCAGAACTTAAGTTATCAGAACTTAAGTGATCAGAAGATATTTATCAGGAGATAATATGAGGACTTAAGATGACTTTCAGATAAGGCAGGCGGCTGATTGAAAGGAAAGAAGATCGAGACTAAGATAGAAAGAATTATGCATGAAGAAGGAATTCAATGAAGAATAGAATACTTGGAAGAAAAGATAACTAGTTGATATATTTTAGGAAGCAGAATTATATTCCATATCAATTAGAATTTATCTTGTAACTGTGTAGTATATAAACACAGGCATAGAGTTTACACTATAAGTGTTACGATTATCGAAGTTATTATTTGTTGTAACTCTAGCAGCTCTCGTGATAATTTGTTCATCACTGAGAGAGGACAGTTCCATATTGTAACAAAATTTATTGTGTTGAATAAAATCTGTTTTCTGTTACTTGAGTTCCTATAAGCGATTTGATTGTGCTAAACATTGTATTCAACCCCCTTCTACAGTGTGTGTGACCTAACAAGTGGTATCAGAGCAATCTGTTAACACACAAACGGTTTAAGATCCAAAAACAATCATGTCTGAAGAAGAAACTCCAACCAAGCCTACCAAAAGTGAAGAACCTCCAAAAATCATAACCTATAGTCGATATGAGACTATAAGAGTTCCCATGTTGAAACCTTCTGAGTATTCCATATGGAAAGTAAAGATGGCTATGTTTCTGGAAGCTACAGATCCAGAATATCTCGACAGGATTTATGAAGGACCACATATGCCAACCAAACTCTCTGTGAAAGTTGCAGGTCAGCCAGCAAAGTCTGTACCAAAGGAAAAAAGTGATTACACTACTGAAGATATATCATCGATTACAAAGGATGCAAAGGTAAGACACTTGCTGCATAGTGCCATTGATAATATCATGTCAAACAGGGTAATTAACTGCAAGACTGCAAAACAGATATGGGATGCTTTGGAAATAAGGTGTCAGGGAACTGATTCAATCAAGAAGAACAGGAAGATGATACTCACTCAAGAGTATGAGCACTTTGACTCAAAGCCTGATGAGTCATTAACTGATTTATATGACAGATTTGTCAAAATCTTGAATGATTTGTCACTAGTTGACAAAGAGTATGATATTGAAGATTCAAATCTTAAGTTCCTGTTAGCTCTTCCTGAAAGATGGGATTTGAAGGCCACAATAATAAGAGACAACTATACTCTTGAGAAAACAACTCTTGATGAAATTTATGGAATGCTCAAGACTCATGAACTTGAGATGGAATAAAGAAGCAAGAGGAATTGAAGAAAGTCAAGAATAGTTTCCTTTGTGGCTGAGGAGGAAAGTCCCAAAGAAGCTGCCTCAAAGAAAGGCAAGGGAAAGGCTCTCATCACAAATTCTGATACTGAGTCATCAAGTTCTGATAGTAATGATGACTCAGAAACTGAAAGTATATCTGAGATAGACCCTGATGAAGAGATAATGAAGCTGTGTGCTCTTATGGTGAAAGGAATCACAAAGATTGCATATAGGAAATTTAGAAGAGGAAAGAAGTTTTCCAGGAAAGGTGCAAGTTCTGAAAAGAAAGGTTTCAGAAAATCTGAAGGCAAAGGAGGAAAGTCTGACAGAGGAGATTACTCAAATGTTAAGTGCTACAACTGTGGTGAAAAAGTCCACATATCTCCAGATTGCAGAAAAGGGAAAAGTGACAAAAGCAAGGCTCTTGTCACAAAGAAGAAAAGCTGGTCAGATGCTTCAGGTTCTGAGGATGAGGAAAACTATGCCTTGATGGAAAATGCTGATAGCAGTTCTGATACTGCTGACTTAAAGGTACCTCAAACTACTTATGCCTTTCATACTGATGATATTACTGAGTTGAGAAGATATCTTAAAACCATGTTCATTAGTTATAAAGATCAAACTTTAACATGTGAAAGATTAACTTCTGAAAATCTTGCTTATAAAAAGAGGAATGATTATTTAGAAAAAGAGTTAGTCATGTTCCATCAAACTCAGAAAGATAGAGATGATGCCTTTTATGTTAGGGATGAAGTGTTAAAAATGAATGAATCTCTAAAAACTGAGTTAGAAAAGGAAAGAGAAATTATCAGGACTTGGACTAACTCTGGTGCAACTCAGGATATTCTTAGTAGTGTAAACTGGAAAGAGGGTATAACACCCTCCAAATCCGGGGTATAGATTTGGGGCATTATTAACAATAATTACCAACTAAACCTGCACAAGCGGAATATAAATATAATAATTACCCGAACTATCACTACTCAGGATCTTTTAAGGTCTGAGTTGAAAACAAGAACCACATACTACACTTTATTACAAACCCAAATAAATAAAACCTGTCTCAAGAACTCTCTTTATTACAAAACTTTATTCTATATACAATCTCACCACACAAATTTTATTCCAACTACACAAGACTTTTATTCAACCCAACATTACTACTTATCCTGCTACACCTGATCTGGCAATTCAAAGCTCTCTTCGGGAATGGGAAGGAACACTCTTGGTATAAGAGGGTCCCGCTGCTTGACTCGCTTCTTGACTATGCAGGTCCTGATGGGTTTCATTCTCTACCTTAACTGTAAAACAATAGGAATAACAATAAAAGGGGATGAGCCAAAATTGCTCAACAAGCCTGCAACAATATATATAGTATAAGAGAGAAATAAGTGAACCAATAAGCTGCTGGTTTGAACAATCATCTGAATCTGCATAGGATAGTAATTTGCCAATGCTGGCGAGTACCAAATGAATAAGACTGGAAACAAGAACCAACATATGCACTATAACCTGCTGATTAGTCAGAATATAGTGCAGATCTATACCCAACTACATAGACCCAACCAACATAAAGAGTACTCAGGCAACTATGGCCTATTAAATAATGGTCTGGGTAAAACCCAGCCCGTATAGTAACCATCCAGTCCAAGGCTTAGCATCCGAAACAATTGGAATGCTTTTGATATATCCCAACACCAGGATATACCAGAGTATATGTAACAAGGGTAAAAGAATTGAAATATGAATAGGGAATTCAATAAATTGGGTGAATCAAGAATCGAAATGAAATTGAAACAAGCAATAATAAATGGGTAACAGTGTATATGAACAATGATTATCAAAGGTAACTGATACGATAAAAGGAAATATAAATCACTATTCTGAATTTAGAATAGGGGAAAAACTTGTCTTGCACGTACTTAACCTGGTTCAACTCACCGTCTTCTGATCCTAGCTTGCTCTGCCTTGCTGTAATAACCCCAAAATTTTGAACTTTTTGTAACCCTTATGAATAGTGTTTTAGCTGAATGAGAAAACTTTTCATGCCACACTATGTAGGGGTTCTGTTATGGATATTCTGAGATTTTATTAGTACTCTATATGGTATATAAGTGTATGTAAAGATCGTCAGAATCCAATTCCGAACACTTTGGTTTTTCCCGGAAATCCACTAGATACGGAAAGAATTGAGTAAAAGGTAACAGGATAAAAAGGATTTAAATTAAAGGATTATAAGAGAGGATCATAAAAGGAATATAATATATTGAGAAAGGTTAAGGGAACCTAAGTAATAAGATCCCGGGTATGATCCCTCAAACGATAAACA
The DNA here is from genome assembly GCF_009905375.1 of Apium graveolens. Classification (NCBI taxonomy): domain Eukaryota; kingdom Viridiplantae; phylum Streptophyta; class Magnoliopsida; order Apiales; family Apiaceae; genus Apium; species Apium graveolens. Next base: position 119,972,483 of record NC_133654.1, read on the forward strand.
AAAACGAAAGTTAAGCGAACCGTATAACCGATCAGCGGTCATTAGGCAAACAATTAGGAAGTTAATCAAAGGGATAAGAGAGGATGGTGTCATCCAAACAACAGAAAGAGGACAAAGGAGGGGTGATGACATCACAAAGTGATGCAAGCATGACATAAGAGGGAAGGAAATGTGGTGGAATATTAACCACACAAAATCAAGGGTAAATGGGTAATTGACCTAAAACAAAACAAAAATAATTCAACCAACCAAGCAAATATTCATTTTCATCAAAACAAAAACACAAAATTCTCCTTCATCCTCCCTTTGCTCTCGGCTTTTGCCATTTTCAAAGAAAACAATTTTCAAAATTCAAGTTCAAGGCTTCCTAAATTGGTAAGATACTTCCCTAGTATTCCTTATGCATAGTTATGACTATTCTATGAGTTTAAGCCTCCAAATCATTCACAATCTTCTTCAAGAAATCAATGAAGAAGACAATGAATAGTGACTTCAAGAATTTTAACTTGATTTTCTTGTTTTTCCTTTAAGATCCAAGCATCCCCAAGTCATCTCAAGACTTCTTAAGGCTTCCTAGCTACTCACACCACTTCAAGGAAGGTATATCATCTCCAAACCCTAGCTTTACTTTGTTAAATAGGATGATTCTAGTTGTTTTGGTGATATAGTAGCTTAATGCTTGTTGGTTTAGAATTTGGGTTGGAGTGGTAGTGAAATGGATGGTGAATCTTGTTATTTTGGTTAAAAGAACTTAAGTATAGTTAAATTCAAGCTTAAGCATAAGTATAAATGTTAATATTGAATTAATTGGGGTTGTTAGGATGTGGTATGGATGGAGTTTGGATTGGGATGTGATTGTGGCTTGATTATGTGTTGAATTGGAAGGGTATAAAATTGGGAAATCGCGTAAACATAGCCGTCGTAATGTCCGATTTACTTTAGACTGCTTTTGTTCATAACATTAGGACCCGAGAACCCCCTGCTAGATTTTGACCATTGCCATGTTTAGATAGTTCATGTTACGAGCTTCGTTTTGATATGTAGTTCGTTTGGTTCCGATGTACGGTTTAGGAGAAACGACCGTTTTAAGTAACGGCGTTTCGCGAACAAAACATTTCCCCTCGCCTTACTTTGAAACATAGGTTAAAGACCTTAAAGGGTTAATAAATGTATGAAACAATTATGTTAAGTATGTCAGGCAGTTGGTAAGACACTCGCGAAGGAATCGCCTTAAAACTCGTAATGGTTAAATTATTAAAAATGGTGGAGCCGAGGGTACTCGAGTAACTTAAGAGAATCAGTAAGCGCAAAACAAGTGTTAGAGTCTAAGTTAGTTAAAGTATAGATTTACAAGTGACTTTGGTTTAATTCCAACTTACTTGTTGTTTATAGGTTACCAGACTCATCCCGAGCCTTTTATCACCCCCAGTCGCTCATGCAAGTTTTCTACCCGTTATACTGTTGTTGTGATGTCTACACTTGTATATGCATTATCTTGTAATAGATGCATGATGGTTATATTAGCAAATTCTTGCGATATATTGTAGCATGTGATATGGTATATATGCATGCCTGATTTATATTCTTGGTTTATATATCTGTTGGTTCAAATGCTTATAGTTGCATAATACCTATGCTAGAGATAAGCGGTATTTGAGTTTACCCTTAGTAAACGGGATAAAAGGTGAACATATTTCTAAACCGGGAGTCGATGTTCCCGAGTATAATATATATATTTTTATATATATACGGTCATAGTTTTCAAAACTATTAATCGAATAAGGTTTATTCGATAACTTTATCTTTATTTTATTAATGAATATTATCTTGAATATTTATTCGAGGACTTATGATTCCTTTATATTATTTATTGATTATTACTTGAATATTCATTTGAGGATGTATGACTCAGTTATTTTATTTAATGAATATTATTTATAATATTCATTCGAGGTATTATGACTCCGCTTATTATTTAATAATATTCTTTAATTTATTAAAGAATAATGTTTCGATAATCAAACTTATTTTCGATTATTCAAATAAAGATAGTACTTTTGTATAAAGTATATCTTTGATTATTTAATTTTCATTCAAGTAAGAGTTTTAAAACTTCTACTTCAATTATTTTATAAAGATTATTCTTTATGGGAATATTATTTAAATAATAATATTCAGTTATTTCTTTTATATTGAGACTGATTTACTTCATTAAATCAGCATCATTCCAAACACTCTTTAAAGTGTTTTCAAGTCTTTAAAATGATTTTCAAAAGTTAGAGCGGATCCCAAAACTCATTTTTATATTTAAGATCTTCCTTTTAAAAAAAAGGGGATTTAAATACTCGCTCAAAACCTGAGGGATCCGGCTCTGTGGTGTGTTTTATATTCGCAACAAGGTTGCTGTCTCGATAAAAGAATTTTGATTACTTACCCAACACTCGGGAAGTAAAATTCTTGGAACAAGTTAATCCATTAACAGGCATCGCCTGGGAAATATCGGTGAGTTTTCCTTTCCAACTAGATACGACTTCTTGATGGAGCCGTATCAACAAGTTTCTACTTGGGGAAAGTGGGGACGAGCTTTACGTTTCAGAGTCATGGATTTCATCTGAACTAGGAGTGGCATAAGTGGCCGAGTAGCGCCGGCCCAGCCTTATTATATTGGCCCAAATGGCCTGGAAGTTCCGCTAAGGCGGTCCATTCCTTAGGAGTTCAGTGTTCGGTTGACAAGTAAATCCGACAGGTTCTCCTCTACATGTAGAAAATGGTGGGGTTGTACTACTATGACTGATCATCGTAAGTGGTCTTCCTGGCGCGGCAAACTCCCGTAATGAGTTCATCATCCAATTGGATATTTCTGCAACACTACCCAGAGCACTTCGATAGAAAGGCTATGGTTGGGCGATTGTTGAGTGTTGGCAGGGTCAAGTTTTCAAAATGATGTTTGCATCAAATGAAGTATCTCATAACTTCATTTTATTTTGATGATATTTTAAAGATTGAATCTATTCAAGTATTATCTTGTAGTCTCATCTATGTGATGAACTGTTGAACTAATTATAACTTGAACGGTGGTAGTTCAAGTAGTATTTGGAAAAGATATAAGTATATTGGAGTATCTTGTAACTTCATCTTTTAAAAACTTATATCTAGTAAATGATTATCTTATGCATGTCAAAGATTTTCAGAAAAAACGTTGAGTCAAGGTTAGATATATGAGATCACCTTACAACGATAGTTTTATACAGTTATAAAATGGAACTCTGTGTATATTATGTATGGAAGAGGACTTCCAAGATTTTGAAAAGTATATATGTATATATACTGAATATTTTGCGACTTCATCGCATTAAGATATCAAACTTGGTTCATTTCTTTTGACCAAGACTTTCATGAGTACTATGAGAAGGCTCATATATTGTTAATCATTATACATATTATTTTGGTGGGCTTGCTGCTCACCCTTGCTTTCTTCTTTCATCACATAACAACAGATAGAAAAGATGAACAGGACCAAGCTCCCGATTCGCAATCGATTAGGAAACGTTCCGCAGTTTCCTATAGGCGTTGATGTCGTTGTAGCTGAGGTAGGAACTACCAATAGGCTAGGCTTTCAACTTATGATGTACCAGACTTATGTATAATTGTAACACCCCCGGATCCGGGGTCGGGGATCCGGGTTGTCACGGTCTTTCTTTCCACAATATCACTTCACTTAATTAATAATAAATAACCTTATGCTGTGACCCCACACTAACACACACCACAACCCGTTATAGTCTCAGAGATGAAATTTAAATAAGTACAAGTCTTTGAATCCATAATTTAAAAGTTATTACAACCCAAAATGATTACTTGATAAATTTACAGTTAATTGCCATTATCTGCCACAAGTTATAATTATACATAATTTGATTCTCAAAAGTAGATGGTCTGATCTACAATAGATCTACCTCTGCAGCTATAGCAGCTACAACATCAACGGGAAGACGCGGGACGCTTCCCACACGCTTGCGCTGGGTCTGCTGGAGTCTGGCCATCTTTCCTAACTGTTGTTGTGTGATGAAGAAATAAAGCAAGAGTGAGCCTTACAGCTCGCAAGATAATATATAGTGATAACAATAATATAAGTATCTAAATGGATACTTACTAGAATCTTTTATCGTGTGTAAGATAATTACTAGTATATACTTACTAGTATATGAGCCTTCTCATAGTACTCATGAAAGTCTTGGTCAAAAGAAATGAACCAAGTTTGATATCTTAATGCGATGAAGTCGCAAAATATTCAGTATATATACATATATACTTTTCAAAATATTGGAAGTCCTCTTCCATGCATAATATACGCAAAGTCCCAGTGTATAACTGTATATAAAAAAATATCGTTGCAAGGTGATCTCATATATCTAACCTTGTCTCAACGTTTTTCTGAAAATCTTTGTCATTCATAAGACAATTATTAATTAGATATAAGTTTAAAAGATGAGGTTACCAAATACCCCAATATACTTATATCTTTCCCAATACTACTTGAACTACCACCGTTCAAGTTATAATCAGTTTCAAAAGTTCATCACATAGATGAGACTACAAGACAAGATTTGAATAGATTCAATCTTTGAAATATTATTGAATGAAATAAAGTTACGAGATACTTTATTTAGTCCCGATATATATATATCCACATATATATATATCTCTTAAACATTTCCTGGAACCTCTGTTATGTAAAGTATGAACAGAGTTTGAAACATCCAATGAATTTTGGAAAGGAAAAGAATTTTGGCATAAACCCGATATCTCGCTGATCAGGCAAAGATACCAATAAGTAACCTTTTCTACTGTAGATGGATGAATTCCTCACCGGTCATCACCCTGGCCGCATTAGGACCTCGCGCTAGACCGTACCCCGGCCCCTCACGCGTTGATGGACTGCCACCCAGCCACTTACACAATAATAGACCGTACCCCGGCCTGTCGCTTATGCCGACTCAATGAGATGGGCTTACTTCCCGAACGTTGGGCAAGTAATCAATTCATTTACCAAATCTGCAACCTCGTTGCGAATATAAAATACACCACAGAGCCGGATTCCACAGGTTTTGAGCGAGTATTTAAATCCCCTTAAAAGGAAGATCTTAAATAAAAAAAAGAGTTTTGGGATCCGCTCTGACTTTTAAAAATCATTTTGAAGACTCGAAAACACTTTAAAGAGTGTTTGGAGTAAAGCTGATTTAATGAAGTAAATCAGTCCCCAGAATATTTAGAAAATGACTGAATATTATTATTTAAATAATATTCCCATAAAGAATAGTCTTTATAAAAATAATTGAAGTAGAAGTATTAAAACTTATACTTGAAACGAGTATTAAATAACCAAAGATATACTTATATGAAAGTATTATCTTTATTTGAATAATCGAAAATAAGTTTGATTATTAACACCTTATTCTTTAATAAAATAAAGAATATATTAAGTAATAAGCGGAGTCATAATACCTCGAATGAATATTATAAATAATATTCATTAAATAAAATAAAGGAGTCATACATCCTCAAATGAATATCCAATTAATAATCATTAAATAATATAAACTGAGTCATAACCCTCGAATGAATATTCAAATCATATTGAAATAATAAAATAAACTGAGTCATAACCCTCGAATGAATATTCAAAATAGTATTCAATTAATAAAATAAAAGAAGTCATAAGTCCTCCGATGAATATTCAAAATAATATTCAATAATAAAATAAAGCTAAAGTTATCGAATAAACCTTATTCGATTAATAGTTTGGAAAACTATAACCATATATATATATATATAAATATATATATATATATATATATATCCATATCCATATATACAAAATCTACTCGGGATCCTCGACTCCCGGTTTTAGAAAATATTTTCACCTTTGGGTCCCTATACTAAGGGTATATGCAAGTTACCGCTATTCTCTAGCATAGGTATTATCAACTGAACCAACAGATATATATTTCAAGAATATGAAGCAGGCATGCATATATACCATATCACATGCTACAATATATCGCAAGAATTTGCTAAATAACCAATATGCATTTATCGCAAGATCATGCATATACACATATACATCACAACAACAGTATAACGGGTAGAAAACTTGCCTGAGTGCTCCCGGATAGACTTAGGCTTAGAGTGGGTCCGATAACCTATGAACAACAACATAAGTCGGAATTAAACCCCGGTCGCTTAAGAAACTAGACTTTAACCATTTAGAGTCCTAATGTTCGCTTTTGCGCTTAACGGTTTACTTAAGTCGCTCGAGTACTCTCGGCTCCACCATTTTTAATAAATTAACCATTAAGGGTTTTATGGCAATTCTTTCGCGAGTACCTTACCAACTACCTAATCCACCTTACATAATTGTTTCATACTCCAATTAGTCCTTTAAGGTCTTTAACCAAGGTTTCAAAGTAAGGCGAGGGGAAATGTTTCGTTCGCGAAACGCCGTTACTTAAAACGGTCGTTTTTCCTAAACCGTACATCGGAATCAAACGAACTACATATCAAAACGAAGCTCGTAACATGAGCTATCTAAACATGGCAGTGGTCATAATATAGCAGGGGGTTCTCGGGTCCTAATGTTATGCACAAAAACAGTCCAAAGAAAATCGGACATTACGACGGCTATGTTTACGCGATTTCCCAAAATTTTACCAACCAATTCAACCACCAATCAATCCCAATTCACAACCCAATCAAAACTCCATCCATACTTTATCATAACAGCCCCAACAACTCAACATTAACAATTTATACTATTCTTTATCATGAATTTAAACTACACTTAAGTTCATTAATCAACAACCAAGATTTACAACTCCAAAAACAACCCAAAACCAACTAATCTCTACATACACAACCATCAAGCCTCTCATGAACTATATTACTCATATTATGCTCTTAACATTCAATAACAAATCTTGGTTAAGAGATTATACCTTCCTTGAAGCTTTTAATCCATGAAAGATCCTTGGAATGTCCATGGAAGCCTTAATATATGCTTAAGCTACCTTGACCTTGCAAATAAAATCAAGAATCACAAATTTGTTCTTGAAAGTTACTATTCACCCTAAACTAAAATGATTTGTTTGAGATAGAAAACCTTTGATTCAAGCACTCAAACTACTTGCTCTTCTTAGTTATGAAATATAGGATCCAAAGAAACAAACCTTATAATTTTCCATGGAGTATAGCTTGTGTTTTGAATTTCTAATTCACCATTTTGGTGAAAAATTCGAAATGAAGAAGATGAAAAGGGGGGAGAGAGAAGCTTGCTTTGTTTTCTTGATCTTTGTGCATAAAAAGCTTGGTTGATATCCTTTTGTTTTGTTAATTACCTTTTAACCATGGTAAAATTTGTGTGGCTTGAAATCAACCAACAATACCTTCCCTTTGGTCATGCTTATGTCATCCTCCTATGTCATCTTCCCACACTTGTCATCTTCTTGTTGGTGTGGTGACATCATCATCACTAACCTCTTTGATTAGCTCTTAATTACTTGGCTAATGACCGCTGATCTGTTATACGGTTCACTTAACTTTCGTTCTCGTTTATCGTTTGAGGGATCATACCCGGGATCTTATTACTTGGGTTCCCTTAACCTTTCTCAATACATTATATTCCTTTTATGATCCTCTCTTATAATCCTTGAATTTAAATCCTTTTAATCATGTTACCTTATACTCAATTCTTTCCGTATCTAGTGGATTTTCGGGAAAAATCAAAGTGTTCGGAATTGGATTCTGACGATCTTTACATACACTTATATACCATATAGAGTACTAATAAAATCTCAGAATATCCATAACAGAACCCCTACATAGTGTGGCATGAAAAGTTTTCTCATTCAGAAAAAACACTATTCATAAGGGTTTCAAAAATTTCCAAAAATTGGGGTTATTACAGTCTCCCCTCCTTAAAAGGATTCCGTCCCGGAATCAGATAGAAAATGAACAGGGATACTCTCTTAGCATTGCACTTTCTAACTCTCAAGTAAATTTTCCCATATTGTGGTCCTACCACCAAACTCTGCCTAGTTTGATAACCCTTCTCCTAAGCACTTGTTCCTTTTTCACTCTATACCCTTCCTGGTTGCTCCATATAGGTTACGTCGGGTTGCATGTCTATGTGCTCATATGCCCCTATTTATCTGGCATTCGAATTACTCTTCCTTAACATTGATACGTGGAATACGTTATGAACTTGTTGCAGGTTCGGGGGTAAGGCTAGCTCATATGCTAACCTCCAAAACGTCTTAATATATCCGAGGGTCCAACAAATTGTAGACTTAGCTTTCCTTTCTTTCCGAGCCTCATCAATCCTTTCCAAGGGATACCTATAACATTACTAGGTCCCCTATTTCGTACTCGTTATCCTTTCGTGTCAAATCAACATACTTCTTATGTCCATCTTGGGCTACTACCAGCCGTCCTCTGATTAGATCTATCATATCCTTGGTCCTTTAGACCACTGCTGGTCCGAGCATCTTGCGCTCTACAACTTCATCCTAACATAAGGGAGATCGATATTGTCTTCCCTCAAGGATCTCATAAGGCGATATCTCAATACTGACATATGATCTATTGTCGTAAGAAAACTCAATCCGTGTTAAGTGATCATTCCAATTTCTTTCAAGTCTATTGCACAGACTCTCATTATAGCTTTTAGCATTAGAGCTTTTGCTTCTCAATACCCATTCTTTTCGAGTTCGTAATCGCTACTACCTTCCGTTCCTAATATTATACTGGTTATACTTTTGCTCGTTAGCGTTCTATAACCTTTTAATAACCATGCCAACCTTAGTATCACGAATGTGCTTCCATTCTGAATACCGCCATAACTTTACTACTCCTTTTTCAGATGTTTCTATTTTCTAAAATTTGATCAATCATATAGAAGTAAAGGAATTTGTTGAGAGATCACTATGATCATGAACACTTGTTATATCGCATAGTTAGTACAGAAGGTGGCCAGCCTTTAGTACTTGACAAGCAATTAAACAATAGCTGGTATCCTACTCGGCTTCTATCACACAGATAGATAGTCATTCGGCAATACCTCCCCTTCTGGAAGGGTTGTTCTTCTCAGCTTACATGAAATGAAAAGAAGAGAAAAGAACGAACTGAAGAGAATTGTATATATGTAAAAAATATTGCCATAAAATATCTGGCTTGGAATCTACCTCTGAACTATAGAGGTTTGTCATAGAAGAACAAAACATATATGTATTTATATCAACATCAAGTATTATAGCATCGCATTTCACGTGCCTAAATATTTTCGCTAACCCGTCCATCATTCTATGGACCCATGCCCTTCCTCGAGCTTATACACAATTACCTTTGAAACTCCCTCGACATCGAAAATCGAATCTGGGATCTCATTCTAGACATCATCGTTACTTGAATTCTATGCTTGCACCGCAACCTTCCTCGTATAATAATACGACTCTCTATTGATAAGAAAGAATAATAATTCACTAGGTAGATACTCTACTTAATTAGTCTATCAATGAGAACTTATACACTACCACGACCCGATTAGTGGTACTCAATCTCAACACCCATTCCAATACAACTCTCATGGTTGTAATCAGCTTACTACTCGCAGAATCATTGCTGCCTTACTATGGTCCACCACTGACCCACTGTCATCATTCACTTTCCATGAAATCTTAATAGCTAACCATACGGAGTCCATACATGTCGTATCAAATCCTTCTAAGGAGGTAACATAATCACCATTTCTGATTCATGAAGAACACTCCTGATCTCAAAGGTTCATTTAGTCCTTTTGAAACATGGTCCAGGCTCATTCTCAAGATAGTACCTTCTAAGATAGATAGCCCGTTCATGGCGATTACATGAATTAAACCTTTACCAACTACTATTACGGTTAGGTATTGCACAGTCATCAGAAGGAATGTCAATCTTCCAAACCATAATTCAACCTTCAAATTTTTAACCATCATCACTGTATTCTTTTGGCACACGCGCCTATAATTATCCACTTACCTTTAAAGTGTCGGCCACCTCTTTGGCCTTTCCTGATAGTAAAATTTCCTTACAGTCAATGTCATTTTAACCACCTCCAAATAAATTTTCTACCTTATTTCCGATCACTGCTTGAGTGAAGATGTTTTCCTTAAAATCAGATGGGAAAAAAAAATATCACCATTTTTCCATAAGTTATTGCCTCAGTCTTTAGAGGCTAATCACTGTCAAGACTGACTCTCAATTATACTTAGAGCATCTTCTATCTTAAGTCCTAATTGCCCTGAACAATTTCGACCATTACTGGTTCGATCCATACTTTCTCGTGGTTTAACACGTGCCCCACTTGGCATCATTATAATTACGTCATATTTCCTTTATCCACATTTCTATTCTTGAGAATTTTGAATATTACCTTTTTCCTTATAAAACCTCTAAGGTTATCCTTCAATCGTTCCTCATGTATTCCCTAGATACAGGGCATATCACAATACCATTTACTAATAATAGAACCATTGTCTATATACTTCTGCAAAATTTCTCCACTGATTCTTAAAGGTTGTTGTTACCTTAACCCTTTCCCAATCATACTGTCAAAACTCATACTGTCCCTATTAAGGGTGACATGCCAACCTTTATGCAGTCCCCTAGGATTCATTTTAAGTTACCAATGTTCTATCCTTAATTCCACCTTTAAAAGGTACCTGCATCCTTCCACGAATAAATCAAGTCATATTTCCTTGATAGATTATCATATTCATCATTCCCACCTCGATAGTCTATACCTAACTTCATAATAGCATCCTTATTCAAATTGAGGTCAATTCATATGGCCTCCAAAAGATAACAACGGTTATCCGCTTGTCTTGCCTAATTTGGTAACGATAAAAAGGATGTTCTGAAAGATATTGGTCGTGTTCAACGTGAACTTCTTCTTAATAATTCCTTATTTACTTTTGTCGTTTATCTCAACAGTCACCTCAATGTTGGGATATCTTTCATACCTGGCGTCTCCCTTTCTGGGTATCAAGCCACCGGTCTTACATTTCCCATTCTTGAAGGTCACTTCCTTCATCCAATTTTCTTAATTTCTTACTTTCTTGTCTCCTCAGTCTATCCGCGTCTCGTTATTTATCCTTCGAATTACCTCAAGGTTTCCTCGAATCCTCCCAACTTAAAGGGGGGTACAATATATGTATCTCTTATGCCTTCAACCATCAATTTTAACTCATGGTGGATCATCATCATCCTGAAGATTACATACTTTTCTATTTCTATTGCTACGAGTCTTTAGGGTTTCCTCATACCCAACTTCCTTATCATTCCTCAAACTCTATTGCCTTTATATTTCTTTCCACTTCAGTTTTTTTTTTCCTTTCTCTTATCATTATTTCATGAACCAACACAACATAAGCATTGATTTCAAACATCCCGTCATTCTGGATTCGTGTCCTTAGAACGAATCTTGACAACTTTTACAACTTAAATTCACAATTCATCATACTCGTCTGCCTTTGTTCTGGCTCTAAAGCTTTTACACTCTCTCCATAACCTTGGGAATTACTTTCCCGAAAACAATTGGTTGAACTTTAATCAGTTTATCATAACCTCTGGCTCCGTACCTTTCTTGGTCTTTCACCAGCGGGCGGTCTCTCTCTTAGGAGGGTAAGTGACAAAAACAGTCTTTTGTGGTTCATCAATCATTTAGAATCTCAAATGATTCCTATATTTCCTTTAGCCAGGCTCTTGCCTCGACTGGGTCAGCTTGTTCCCTGGAACTCTGAGAGCTTAGCAACTTAAACGTCTTGAAAGAATTTCTCACCGCATTGTTTCCTCAAGGTGGTGGTTGGGGATAATAGTCTAAGTTCTGTCTAGACAGGTCCATGAATTGCTGTATAGGAGTACCGTCTCGGGTCTCCTTTCCTTACTCGACTTTCTGTTTCCTTAGTATGAAATGTTTCATCCTACTCCCCATAATTGGGGTCATCTTTTAATTTAAAATCCTCATTTTCCACTCCATTATGTCATGGGTTCCTTCTATCTTGATGGCGACCTCCCTGACTATCACGTTCAGGGTTTGCTCTAAATCTTATTCCTCAAACTATGGCTCTCATCTAAGTTCTCATCCCTACGCTCTTGAACTTTCGGAACCCAAATTCTATAGGAATACCTCATTATTCCCTTCTCATCTTTCTCGGTATTAGCCTCTTATCTAATATTTTTTTTTTTGGCTCTCTGCCTTCATTCATAACTTTTTCTGGCACAATATGATCTTTTCCAATAATTCGGGCTGTATTGCAATCTCAAACAGCTTTTCGGTACCGGCTCCGGTTACCTTCACTTCTATTTCCATTTTCTCAAAATCTCTTATAAACTCTCCAAAAGACATTATCATCTTGAGTCTCTCCTTTTTACTAAGGGCATCAGCCACCATATTGGCTTTCCCCGAATGATAAAGAATCTCCCAATCATTATTCTTGATTAGCTCTAACTGCCTCCTCTGGCATATGTTGAGCTCTTTCTACGTGAAAATGTACTAGAGCACTTATGGCTTAGGTAATTCTCGCACTTCTCTCCATACAAGTAGTGCCTCCAATCTTTAGGGTAAAACTATTGCCACGAGCCTAAGCTCATGGGCGGTGATATCAAATTTCATATTACCTTAATTGTCTTGACGCAGACGCGATTATCTTGCTGTGCTAAGAAGCACCCTAATTCCTTATGCGAAGCGTCACTTACAAATCATAAAATCTCCTTTTTCCATCCGGCAATGCCAGCATAGGGGCCATCACCAACCTCTGCTTCAGTTCTTGAAAGCTGTTCTCGCATTTCTCTGTCCATTCGAACTTCTCAGTCTTACGAGTAAGCCGCGTTAAAGGGGCTACTATCTTTACAACTTGAACGAACCTCCGGTAGTGACCGGCCAATCCTACCTCTGGTAGTCGACCAAACCATGGTCATCAATTCATCAGTGGTCCTTTATCCAATCCTGTCAGGATCCTCCATGGGGTCCTCCTCAACAACTATCCCTTCTAGGACAACATCCTCAACCGCTAAATCCTCAATATCAACATCATCCGGTCCTGCATTAGGACACTCTATCGGATCCACAATCCGATCTCCAATTAGTACTAAAATATCATCGCGATGTTGCTCCTCAACCTCAGGGTTCGGAGTCCCGCTACCATATATGATAACGAACTACGCTCCTATCACGATGTTTATAAGGGTTCCCATAAGGGTTTTAACTGTCAGTACTACGTTAGGTAGCCCGACTATGAACTTGGCAAGAGTTCTTATTATCTTAGTGAATCTTATTATCTTAACGTCCCATCATCTCTGAGGTTTATAACGCTTAGCTCTGATACCATTTCTGTAACACCCCCGGATCCGGGTTGTCACGGTCTTTCTTTCCACAATATCACTTCACTTAATTAATAATAAATAACCTTATGCTGTGACCCCACACTAACACACACCACAACCCGTTATAGTCTCAAAGATGAAATTTAAATAAGTACAAGTCTTTGAATCCATAATTTAAAAGTTATTACAACCCAAAATGATTACTTGATAAATTTACAGTTAATTGCCATTATCTGCCACAAGTTATAATTATACATAATTTGATTCTCAAAAGTAGATGGTCTGATCTACAATAGATCTACCTCTGCAGCTATAGCAGCTACAACATCAACGGGAAGACGCGGGACGCTTCCCACACGCTTGCGCTGGGTCTGCTAGAGTCTGGCCATCTTTCCTAACTGTTGTTGTGTGATGAAGAAATAAAGCAAGAGTGAGCCTTACAGCTCGCAAGATAATATATAGTGATAACAATAATATAAGTATCTAAATGGATACTTACTAGAATCTTTTATCGTGTGTAAGATAATTACTAGTATATACTTACTAGTATATGAGCCTTCTCATAGTACTCATGAAAGTCTTGGTCAAAAGAAATGAACCAAGTTTGATATCTTAATACGATGAAGTCGCAAAATATTCAGTATATATACATATATACTTTTCAAAATATTGGAAGTCCTCTTCCATGCATAATATACGCAAAGTCCCAGTGTATAACTGTATATAAAAAAATATCGTTGCAAGGTGATCTCATATATCTAACCTTGTCTCAACGTTTTTCTGAAAATCTTTGTCATTCATAAGACAATTATTAATTAGATATAAGTTTAAAAGATGAGGTTACCAAATACCCCAATATACTTATATCTTTCCCAATACTACTTGAACTACCACCGTTCAAGTTATAATCAGTTTCAAAAGTTCATCACATAGATGAGACTACAAGACAAGATTTGAATAGATTCAATCTTTGAAATATTATTGAATGAAATAAAGTTACGAGATACTTTATTTAGTCCCGATATATATATATCCACATATATATATATCTCTTAAACATTTCCTGGAACCTCTGTTATGTAAAGTATGAACAGAGTTTGAAACATCCAATGAATTTTGGAAAGGAAAAGAATTTTGGCATAAACCCGATATCTCGCTGATCAGGCAAAGATACCAATAAGTAACCTTTTCTACTGTAGATGGATGAATTCCTCACCGGTCATCACCCTGGCCGCATTAGGACCTCGCGCTAGACCGTACCCCGGCCCCTCACGCGTTGATGGACTGCCACCCAGCCACTTACACAATAATAGACCGTACCCCGGCCTGTCGCTTATGCCGACTCAATGAGATGGGCTTACTTCCCGAACGTTGGGCAAGTAATCAATTCATTTACCAAATCTGCAACCTCGTTGCGAATATAAAATACACCACAGAGCCGGATTCCACAGGTTTTGAGCGAGTATTTAAATCCCCTTAAAAGGAAGATCTTAAATAAAAAAAAAGAGTTTTGGGATCCGCTCTGACTTTTAAAAATCATTTTGAAGACTCGAAAACACTTTAAAGAGTGTTTGGAGTAAAGCTGATTTAATGAAGTAAATCAGTCCCCAGAATATTTAGAAAATGACTGAATATTATTATTTAAATAATATTCCCATAAAGAATAGTCTTTATAAAAATAATTGAAGTAGAAGTATTAAAACTTATACTTGAAACGAGTATTAAATAACCAAAGATATACTTATATGAAAGTATTATCTTTATTTGAATAATCGAAAATAAGTTTGATTATTAACACCTTATTCTTTAATAAAATAAAGAATATATTAAGTAATAAGCGGAGTCATAATACCTCGAATGAATATTATAAATAATATTCATTAAATAAAATAAAGGAGTCATACATCCTCAAATGAATATCCAATTAATAATCATTAAATAATATAAACTGAGTCATAACCCTCGAATGAATATTCAAATCATATTGAAATAATAAAATAAACTGAGTCATAACCCTCGAATGAATATTCAAAATAGTATTCAATTAATAAAATAAAAGAAGTCATAAGTCCTCCGATGAATATTCAAAATAATATTCAATAATAAAATAAAGCTAAAGTTATCGAATAAACCTTATTCGATTAATAGTTTGGAAAACTATAACCATATATATATATATAAATATATATATATATATATATATCCATATCCATATATACAAAATCTACTCGGGATCCTCGACTCCCGGTTTTAGAAAATATTTTCACCTTTGGGTCCCTATACTAAGGGTATATGCAAGTTACCGCTATTCTCTAGCATAGGTATTATCAACTGAACCAACAGATATATATTTCAAGAATATGAAGCAGGCATGCATATATACCATATCACATGCTACAATATATCGCAAGAATTTGCTAAATAACCAATATGCATTTATCGCAAGATCATGCATATACACATATACATCACAACAACAGTATAACGGGTAGAAAACTTGCCTGAGTGCTCCCGGATAGACTTAGGCTTAGAGTGGGTCCGATAACCTATGAACAACAACATAAGTCGGAATTAAACCCCGGTCGCTTAAGAAACTAGACTTTAACCATTTAGAGTCCTAATGTTCGCTTTTGCGCTTAACGGTTTACTTAAGTCGCTCGAGTACTCTCGGCTCCACCATTTTTAATAAATTAACCATTAAGGGTTTTATGGCAATTCTTTCGCGAGTACCTTACCAACTACCTAATCCACCTTACATAATTGTTTCATACTCCAATTAGTCCTTTAAGGTCTTTAACCAAGGTTTCAAAGTAAGGCGAGGGGAAATGTTTCGTTCGCGAAACGCCGTTACTTAAAACGGTCGTTTTTCCTAAACCGTACATCAGAATCAAACGAACTACATATCAAAACGAAGCTCGTAACATGAGCTATCTAAACATGGCAGTGGTCATAATATAGCAGGGGGTTCTCGGGTCCTAATGTTATGCACAAAAACAGTCCAAAGAAAATCGGACATTACGACGGCTATGTTTACGCGATTTCCCAAAATTTTACCAACCAATTCAACCACCAATCAATCCCAATTCACAACCCAATCAAAACTCCATCCATACTTTATCATAACAGCCCCAACAACTCAACATTAACAATTTATACTATTCTTTATCATGAATTTAAACTACACTTAAGTTCATTAATCAACAACCAAGATTTACAACTCCAAAAACAACCCAAAACCAACTAATCTCTACATACACAACCATCAAGCCTCTCATGAACTATATTACTCATATTATGCTCTTAACATTCAATAACAAATCTTGGTTAAGAGATTATACCTTCCTTGAAGCTTTTAATCCATGAAAGATCCTTGGAATGTCCATGGAAGCCTTAATATATGCTTAAGCTACCTTGACCTTGCAAATAAAATCAAGAATCACAAATTTGTTCTTGAAAGTTACTATTCACCCTAAACTAAAATGATTTGTTTGAGATAGAAAACCTTTGATTCAAGCACTCAAACTACTTGCTCTTCTTAGTTATGAAATATAGGATCCAAAGAAACAAACCTTATAATTTTCCATGGAGTATAGCTTGTGTTTTGAATTTCTAATTCACCATTTTGGTGAAAAATTCGAAATGAAGAAGATGAAAAGGGGGGAGAGAGAAGCTTGCTTTGTTTTCTTGATCTTTGTGCATAAAAAGCTTGGTTGATATCCTTTTGTTTTGTTAATTACCTTTTAACCATGGTAAAATTTGTGTGGCTTGAAATCAACCAACAATACCTTCCCTTTGGTCATGCTTATGTCATCCTCCTATGTCATCTTCCCACACTTGTCATCTTCTTGTTGGTGTGGTGACATCATCATCACTAACCTCTTTGATTAGCTCTTAATTACTTGGCTAATGACCGCTGATCTGTTATACGGTTCACTTAACTTTCGTTCTCGTTTATCGTTTGAGGGATCATACCCGGGATCTTATTACTTGGGTTCCCTTAACCTTTCTCAATACATTATATTCCTTTTATGATCCTCTCTTATAATCCTTGAATTTAAATCCTTTTAATCATGTTACCTTATACTCAATTCTTTCCGTATCTAGTGGATTTTCGGGAAAAATCAAAGTGTTCGGAATTGGATTCTGACGATCTTTACATACACTTATATACCATATAGAGTACTAATAAAATCTCAGAATATCCATAACAGAACCCCTACATAGTGTGGCATGAAAAGTTTTCTCATTCAGAAAAAAACACTATTCATAAGGGTTTCAAAAATTTCCAAAAATTGGGGTTATTACAATAATTATGAATTGTAATAATGGCAAAGAAATGTAAATTTATTCAGAAACCTTTTTAAGGTGTATTGACATATAATTGTGGAATAAAATGACTTGTGATTATTTTTGGATATTCATCTCTGAGACTATTACTTGTGGTGTGTGTGTTTATTGTGAGGTCACAGTACAGAGTAGTTGATTGTGTATTAAGATTGGGTGTTATTAAGGGAAATGGAACTCGTGACAACCCGGATCCCCGACCCCGGATTTGGGGGTGTTACAGAAATGGTATCAGAGCTAAGCGTTATAAACCTCAGAGATGATGTGACGTTAAGATAATAAGTTCACTAAGATAATAAGAACTCTTGCCAAGTTCATAGTCGGGCTACCTAACGTAGTACTGACAGTTAAAACCCTTACGGGAACCCTTATAAATATCGTGATAGTAACATAGTTCGTTCTCGTATAGGGCAGCGGGGCACCGAACCCTGAGGTTCAGGAGCATCAGCATGAGGATGTTTTATTACAAGTTGGAGATTAAATTATGAATCCGATAGAGTACCCTAATGAGGGACCGGATGAGGTTCATATTGAAAATGTTGTGGCTGATGAGGATCTCATGGATGATCCTAATGAGAATGAAGAGAGGACCGCTGAGGAATTGATGACCGTAGTCAGGGCGACTACCAGAGCAAGAATGGCCGCGAGGGTGGCACTAGAGCATGAAGAGTTACCAAGGGCACAAAGGTTAATGAGGGCAGAAGGAGTGGGGCCTTCCATGACACCAATTATACCAGTATCAGACCCTCTTCCAGAGGTTCCTGTAGACATCCATGAGGTTCCACCAATTCCTATTCCATCCCCGGTACAGAGCCCAGCACCTACTGAGGAAATGCCACCTTTATCTCCTGCACCATTGTCACCTGATACCGTGTTTGGTTATCCATTTGGATCTCCTGGGTCTGCACCACCTGCACCCCATGGACTGCTAGATGCTACCACTCAGGCTTCTCTTATCGCCAATTATCATATGACTTTGGGTGGCCTGTCCGAGGCCCGTAATGTTAGGAGTGATCTGTTGGATCGACTTACTGCACCAAGGATTGAGGACGGGGTACTTCCGGCGGGATTTGCTCATAGCATGGAAAGGATTGAGACTACCACCCGTGTTACAGCTAGAGGCCATCTTGAGGGTCAGATTGATCCAGCTCTACTTGAAACTATCTTAGACCTCATCACCTCTGTGATGGAGCAGGTTAGGGATGTCGTGCGTGCTCGCATTTCTTGATCCATGGTAGTGTGCAGAGCCAGAGCAATCAGACAAGGGTTTCATGTAGCACCGCTTTTGGAGGATTAGCCTAAGTTATGAATGATTAATTTTAATGACTAGATGATTATCTATGGTAGTACTTTTGGGTTATAAGCGATCAGATCAAATGATGTAATTCTCTTTAATATGTTCAGTTGTTGTACCCTCGAACAAATGGTTATGTATATATTCGTTAAATTCAGTTCAGATGAGTTGTTGTGATAAGATCACATTGTTAATTGCTCTATTAACACTTAAGAGAGTGTCATGAAGTTTATCGAACTTAAGAATTCATAATTTGCAATCGTGCAAGGACTAAACGAGGGAAAGACTTAAGCAAAGTAAGTAAGACAAATATCCAGAGATTCTCAAAAATTTTCCAAGTAATATGCCCCCACAAGGAATAAGATTAGGGTCAAACCTTGAATGTGATAATCAGGGAGGTCACAATTAAGATATAAGGAACCCAGAATATAATAAAGTGAAAAATGAGGATTTCAAATTAAAAGATGACCCCAATTATGGGGAGTAGGAAGAAATATTTAGACTAAGAAAACAGAAGTCGAGCGAGGTAAGAGGACCCGAGACGGTACTCCTATACGGAAATTCATGGACCTGTCTAAACAGAACATATACTTTATTTCCCAACCACCACCTTGAGGGAAATAATGTAGTGGGAAATTCTTTCAGGACCTTTAAATCTCTAAGCTCTCAGTGTTCCAAGGAACAAGTTGACCCAGTTGAGGCCAGAGCCTGTCTAAAGGAAATATAGGAATCATTTGAGATTCTAAATGATTGACGAACCATAAAAGACTGTTTTTGTCACTTACCCTCCTAAGAGGGAGACCACCCGCTGGTGAAAGACCAAGGAAGGCACGGAGCAAGAGATTATAATAAACTGATTTAAGTTCAGTCAATTATTTTCAGGAAAGTACTTCCCAAGGTTATGGGGATAGTGTAAAAGCTTTAGAGCCAGAACAAAGGCAGACAAGTATGATGAATTGTGAATCTAAGTTGTAAAAGTCGTTAAGATTCGTTCTAAGGACACGAATCCAGAATGACGGGATGTTTAAAATCAATGCTTAGGTTGTGTTGGTTCATGAAATAATGATAAGAGAAAGGAGTTGGGTATGAGGAAACCCTAAAGACTCGTAGCAATAGAAATAGAAAAGTATGTAATCGTCAGGATGCGGGTGATTCACCATGAGTTAAATTGATGGTTGAAGGAATAAGAGATACATATATTTTATCCCCTGTAAGTTGGGAGGATTTGAGGAAACCTTGAGATAGTTCGAAGGATAAATATTGAGACACGGATAGACTGAGGAGACAAGAAAGTAAGAAATTAGGAAAATTGGATGAAGGAGGTGACCCTCAAGAATATGAAGTGTAAGATCGGTGGCTTGATACCCAGAAAGGGAGACGCCAGGTATGAAAGATATCCCAACATTGAGATGACTGTTGAGATAAACAACAAAAGTAAATAAGGAATTATTAAGAAGAAGTTCGCGTTGAACACGACCAATATCTTCCAGAACATCCTTGTTATCGTTACCAGATTAGGCAAGAAAAACGGATAATCGTTGTTATCTTTTGGAGGCCATATTGATTGACCTCATTTTGAATACAGATGTTATTATGAAATTAGGCATATACTATCGAGGTGGAAATGATTGAATAAGACACCCTTATCAGGGTTATATGAGTTGATTTATCCATGGAAGGATGCAGGTACCTTTTAAAGGTGGAATTAAGGATAAAACATCGGTAACTTAAAATGAATCCTGGGGGAATGCATAAAGGTTGGCATTTCACCCTTAATAGGGACAGTATGAGTTTTGATAGTATAGAATGAAGGATTAAGGTAACAACAACCTTTAAGGATCAGTGGAGAAATTTTTCAGAAGTATATAGACTATGATTCTGGTATTAATAAATGGTATCTTGATACGCCCTGTGCCTAGGGTGTACCTGATGAAGGATTTAAGGATAACCTTAGAAGTTTTACAAGGAGAAAGGTAATATTCAAAGTTCTCAAGAACAGAAATTTTGATGAAGGAAATATGGCGTAATTATAATAATGCCAAGTGGGGCACGTGTTAAACCACGAGAAAGTATGGATCGAACCAGTAAAATTCAAAATTAGTCAGGGCAATTAGGACCTAAGATAAAAGATGTTCTAAGTACGATCGAGAGTCAGTCGCGACAGTAATTAACCTCTAAAGACTGAGGCAATAACTTATGGAAAAATGGTGATTTTTTTTTTCACTCATCAGGTTTTAAGGAAAACATCTTCACATAAGCTGTGATTGAAATGGGGTAGAAAATTAGTGAAAGTGGTTAAGATGACATTGATTGTAAGGAAATATTACTATCAGGAAAGGCCAAAGAGGTGGCCGACACTTTAAATGTAAGAGGACAATTACAGGCGCTCGTGCCAGAGGAATACAGTAATAATGGTTGAAGCCGTAAAGGTTGTATTATGGTTTGAAAGATTGACATTCCTTCTGATGACTGTGCAATACCCAACCATAATAGTAGTTGGTAAAGGTTCAATTCGTGTAATCGCCATGAGCAGGCTATCTATCTCAGAAGATACTATCTTGAGATAAGCCAGGACCATGTTTCAAAAAGGACTAGACGAACCTTTGAGTAAGTCTTCTATTTAAGACATATGATTTAGAATGGTATTAACCTGCTATCGTTGCTTTGATTGAAACTCTTCTGCAATTTTATCTGCTTCATGTCATGTATGTATGTCAGGATCAGGAGTGTTCTTCATGAATCAGGAATGGTGATTATGTTACCTCCTTAGAAGGATTTGATACGACATGTATGGACTCCGTATGGTTAGATATTAAGATTTCATGGAATGTGAATGACGACAGTAGGTCAGTGGTGGACCATAGTAAGGCAGCAATGATTCTGCGAGTAACGAGCTGATTACAACCGTGAGAGTTGTATTGGAATGGATGTTGAGATTGAGTACCACTAAACGGGTCGTGGTAGTGTATAAGTTATCATTGATAGACTAATTAAGTAGAATATCTACCTATTGAATATTTATTCTTTCTTACCAATAGAGAGTCGTATTATTCTACGAGGAAGGTTACGGTGCAAGCATAGAATTCAAGTAACGATGATGTCTAGAATGAGATCCCAGGTTCGATTTTCGATATCGAAGGAGTTTCAAAGGTGATTGTGTATAAGCTCGAGGAAGAGCATGGGTCCATAGAATGATGGACGGAATAGCAAAAATATTTAGGCATGTGAAATATGATGCTATAATACTTGATGTTGATATAAATACATATATGTTTTGTTCTCCTATGACAAACCTCTATAGTTCAGAGGTAGATTCCGAGCCAGATATTTTATGGCAATAAATTTTTTTTTTACGAATATACAATTCTCTTCAGTTCGTTCTTTTCTCTTCTTTTCATTTCATGTAAGCTGAGAAGAACAACCCTTCCAGAAGGGGAGGTATTGCCGAATGACTATCTATCTGTGTGATAGAAGCCTAGTAGGATACCATCTATTGTTTAATTGCTTGTCAAGTACTAAAGGCTGGCCACCTTCTGTACTAACTATGCGATATAACAAGTGTTCATGATCATAGTGATCTCTCAACAAATTCCTTTACTTCTATATGATTGATCAAACTTTGGGAAATAGAAACAGCTGAAAAAGGAGTAATAAAGTTGTGGTAGTATTCAGAATGGAAACACATTCGTGATACTAAGGTTGACGTGGTTATTAAAAGGTTATAGAATGCTAACGAGCAAAAGTATAACTAGTATAATATTAGGAACAGAAGGTTGTAGCGATTACGAACTGGAAAAGAATGGGTATTGAGAAGCAAAAGCTCTAATGCTAAACGCTATAATGAGAGTCTGTGCAATAGACTTGAAATAATTTAGAATGATCAGTTATCACGGATTGAGTTTTCTTACGACGATAGATCATATGTCAGTAGTGAGATATCGCCTTATGGGATCCTTGAGGGAAGACAATGTCGATCTCCCTTATGTTAGGATAAAGTTGTAGAGCGCAAAATGCTCGGACCAGCAGTGGTCCAAAGGACCAAGGATATGATAGATCTAATCAGAGGACGGCTGGTAGTAGCCCAAGATGGACATGATACATATGTTGATTTGACACGAAAGGACAAGGAATAGGAAGTAGGGGACCTAGTGCTGTTATAGGTATTCCCTCGGAAAGGATTGATGAGATTCGGAAAGAAAGGAAAGCTAAGTCCACAATGTGTCGGACCCTTGGATATCCTAAAACATATTGGGAGGATAGCATACGAGCTAGCCCTACCCCCGAACCTGTAGCAAGTTCATAACGTGTTTCACGTATCAATGTTAAGAAAGTGTAATTCGGATGCCAGACAAATAGGGGCATATGAGCGCATAGACATGCAACCCGACGTAACCTATATGGAGCAACCAGGAAGGGTTATAGAGTGAAAAGGAACAAGTGCTTAGGAGAAGGGTTATTAAACTAGGCAGAGTTTGGTGGTAGGACCACAATGTGGGAAATTTTACTCGAGAGTTAGAAAGTGCAATGCTAAGAGAGTATCCCTATTAATTTTCTATCTGATTTCGGGACGGAATCCTTTTAAGGAGGGGAGACTGTAATAACCCCAAAATTTTGAACTTTTTGTAACCCTTATGAATAGTGTTTTAGCTGAATGAGAAAACTTTTCATGCCACACTATGTAGGGGTTCTGTTATGGATATTCTGAGATTTTATTAGTACTCTATATGGTATATAAGTGTATGTAAAGATCGTCAGAATCCAATTCCGAACACTTTGGTTTTTCCCGCAAATCCACTAGATACGGAAAGAATTGAGTAAAAGGTAACAGGATAAAAAGGATTTAAATTAAAGGATTATAAGAGAGGATCATAAAAGGAATATAATATATTGAGAAAGGTTAAGGGAACCTAAGTAATACGATCCCGGGTATGATCCCTCAAACGATAAACGAAAACGGAAGTTAAGCGAACCGTATAACAGATCAGCGGTCATTAGGCAAACAATTAGGAAGTTAATCAAAGGGATAAGAGAGGATGGTGTCATCCAACCAATAGAAAGAGGACAAAGGAGGGGTGATGACATCACAAAGTGATGCAAGCATGACATAAGAGGGAAGGAAATGTGGTGGAATATTAACCACACAAAATCAAGGGTAAATGGGTAATTGACCAAAAACAAAACAAAACTAATTCAACCAACCAAGCAAATATTCATTTTCATCAAAACAAAAACACAAAATTCTCCTTCATCCTCCCTTTGCTCTCGGCTTTTGCCATTTTCAAAGAAAACAATTTTCAAAATTCAAGTTCAAGGCTTCCTAAATTGGTAAGATAATTCCCTAGTATTCCTTATGCATAGTTATGGCTATTCTATAAGTTTAAGCCTCCAAATCATTCACAATCTTCTTCAAGAAATCAATAAAGAAGACAATGAATAGTGACTTCAAGAATTTTAACTTGATTTTCTTGTTTTTCCTTTAAGATCCAAGCATCCCCAAGTCATCTCAAGACTTCTTAAGGCTTCCTAGCTACTCACACCACTTCAAGGAAGGTATATCATCTCCAAACGCTAGCTTTACTTTGTTAAATAGGATGATTCTAGTTGTTATGGTGATATAGTAGCTTAATGCTTGTTGGTTTAGAATTTGGGTTGGAGTGGTAGTGAAATGGATGGTGAATCTTGTTGTTTTGGTTAAAAGAACTTAAATATAGTTAAATTCAAGCTTAAGCATAAGTATAAATGTTAATATTAAATTTATTGGGGCTGTTAGGATGTGGTATGGATGGAGTTTGGATTGGGATGTGATTGTGGCTTGATTATGGGTTGAATTGGAAGGGTATAAAATTGGGAAATCGCGTAAATATAGCCGTCGTAATGTCTGATTTACTTTAGACTGCTTTTGTTCATAACATTAGGACCCGAGAACCCCCTGCTAGATTTTGACCATTGCCATGTTTAGATAGTTCATGTTACGAGCTTCGTTTTGATATGTAGTTCGTTTGGTTTCGATATACGGTTTAGGAGAAACGACCGTTTTAAGTAACGGCATTTCGCGAACAAAACATTTCCCCTCGCCTTACTTTGAAACATAGGTTAAAGACCTTAAAGGGTTAATTAATGTATGAAACAATTATGTTAAGTATGTTAGGCAGTTGGTAAGACACTCGCGAAGGAATCGACTTAAAACTCGTAATGGTTAAATTATTAAAAATGGTGGAGCCGAGGGTACTCGAGTAACTTAAGAGAATCAGTAAGCGCAAAACAAGCGTTAGAGTCTAAGTTAGTTAAAATATAGATTTACAAGTGACTTTGGTTTAATTCCAACTTACTTGTTGTTTATAGGTTACCAGACTCGTCCCGAGCATTTTATCACCCCCAGTCGCTCAGGCAAGTTTTCTACCCGTTATACTGTTGTTGTGATGTATACACTTGTATATGCATTATCTTGTAATAGATGCATGATGGTTATATTAGCAAATTCTTGCGATATATTGTAGCATGTGATATGGTATATATGCATGCCTGATTTATATTCTTGGTTTATATATCTGTTGGTTCAAATGCTTATAGTTGCATAATACCTATGCTAGAGATAAGCGGTATTTGAGTTTACCCTTAGTAAAGGGGATAAAAGGTGAACATATTTCTAAACCGGGAGTCGATGTTCCCGAGTATAATATATATATATATATTTATATATATACGGTCATAGTTTTCAAAACTATTAATCGAATAAGGTTTATTCGATAAATTTATCTTTATCTTTATTAATGAATATTATCTTGAATATTTATTCAAGGACTTATGACTCCTTTATATTATTTATTGAATATTACTTGAATATTCATTTGAGGATGTATGACTCAGTTATTTTATTTAATGAATATTATTTATAATATTCATTCGAGGTATTATGACTCCGCTTATTATTTAATAATATTCTTTAATTTATTAAAGAATAATGTTTCGATAATCAAACTTATTTTCGATTATTCAAATAAAGATAGTACTTTTGTATAAAGTATATCTTTGATTATTTAATTTTCATTCAAGTAAGAGTTTTAAAACTTCTACTTCAATTATTTTATAAAGATTATTCTTTATGGGAATATTATTTAAATAATAATATTCAGTTATTTCTTTTATATTGAGACTGATTTACTTCATTAAATCAGCATCATTCCAAACACTCTTTAAAGTGTTTTCAAGTCTTTAAAATGATTTTCAAAAGTTAGAGCGGATCCCAAAACTCATTTTTATATTTAAGATCTTCCTTTTAAACAAAAGGGGATTTAAATACTCGCTCAAAACCTGAGGGATCCGGCTCTGTGGTGTGTTTTATATTCGCAACAAGGTTGCTGTCTCGATAAAAGAATTTTGATTACTTACCCAACACTCGGGAAGTAAAATTCTTGGAACAAGTTAATCCATTAACAGGCATCGCCTGGGAAATATCGGTGAGTTTTCCTTTCCAACTAGATACGACTTCTTGATGGAGCCGTATCAACAAGTTTCTACTTGGGGAAAGTGGGGACGAGCTTTACGTTTCAGAGTCATGGATTTCATCTGAACTAGGAGTGGCGTAAGTGGCCGAGTAGCGCCGGCCCAGCCTTATTATATTGGCCCAAATGGCCTGAAAGTTCCGCTAAGGCGGTCCATTCCTTAGGAGTTCAGTGTTCGGTTGACAAGTAAATCCGACAGGTTCTCCTCTACATGTAGAAAATGGTGGGGGTTGTACTACTACGACTGATCATCGTAAGTGGTCTTCCTGGCGCGACAAACTCCCGTAATGAGTTCATCATCCAATTGGATATTTCTGCAACACTACCCAGAGCACTTCGATAGAAAGGCTACGGTTGGGCGATTGTTGAGTGTTGGCAGGGTCAAGTTTTCAAAATGATGTTTGCATCAAATGAAGTATCTCATAACTTCATTTTATTTTGATGATATTTTAAAGATTGAATCTATTCAAGTATTATCTTGTAGTCTCATCTATGTGATGAACTGTTGAACTAATTATAACTTGAACGGTGGTAGTTCAAGTAGTATTTGGAAAAGATATAAGTATATTGGAGTATCTTGTAACTTCATCTTTTAAAAACTTATATCTAGTAAATGATTATCTTATGCATGTCAAAGATTTTCAGAAAAACGTTGAGTCAAGGTTAGATATATGAGATCACCTTACAACAATAGTTTTATACAGTTATAAACTGGAACTCTGTGTATATTATGTATGGAAGAGGACTTCCAAGATTTTGAAAAGTATATATGTATATATACTGAATATTTTGCGACTTCATCGTATTAAAATATCAAACTTGGTTCATTTCTTTTGACCAAGACTTTCATGAGTACTATGAGAAGGCTCATATATTGTTAATCATTATACATATTATTTTGGTGGGCTTGCTGCTCACCCTTGCTTTCTTCTTTCATCACACAACAACAGATAGAAAAGATAAACAGGACCAAGCTCCCGATTCGCAAGCGATTAGGAAACGTTCCGCAGTTTCCTATAGGCGTTGATGTCGCTGTAGCTGAGGTAGGAACTACCAATAGGCTAGGCTTTCAACTTATGATGTACCAGACTTATGTATAATTATGAATTGTAATAATGGCAAAGAACTGTAAATTTATTCAGAAACCTTTTTAAGGTGTATTGACATATAATTGTGGAATAAAACGACTTGTGATTATTTTTGGATATTCATCTCTGAGACTATAACTTGTGGTGTGTGTGTTTATTGTGGGGTCACAGTACAGAGTAGTTGATTGTGTATTAAGATTGAGTGTTATTAAGGGAAATGGAACTCGTGACAACCCGGATCCCCGACCCCGGATTTGGGGGTGTTACACTTGCTAACACTGAACCAATCATGGAAAGATAGTCGTTTAGATAACTTACTATATACGTGTATCTTGAATTGATATCACGCAACCTTATCAGTCTACCCATGCGTTTCTATATGACTCGCATATATACACATACATTTATACAGCACATATATTCACATAATCACGTAAAGCACGTAGCACATAAAGCACATAATCAATTTTTAGACTTATAATTATTTTTAGAATGGATTCTAGACTCATACCTGCATTAACTAGTCCTAAATGATTTTATTATAATTTTTCGGAATTTATTCGACTCAATTATACCCCTATTAGGACCTACGAACTATTAATTATCACAAAACCACTCTTTTTCGGAAGAAATTATAACTTACAACTATTTTTATTGAATTCGTCTCATTTTTCTGAGTCTAGGGGTCTTCGTTTCGCTCAAATCGGACTAACGGTTGAATTATTATGAATTAAACAAGATTTAATTAATTAATAATTAATAATTAATTTATAAATAATTAATTATAATTAAACAATCCTTAATTATATTTTTAAATAATTAATTAATAATTATTGTATTTTAAAATAATTAATCCCTAATTATTAGGAATTATTATTATTTATTACAAATTATTATTACTTATTCGATCAGATCGATTATTTACAAATAATCAATCGATTTAATTAACCGATACGCTACTTATCGAATAACTACGAATTACTCGAATTATAAACCAACTTAACGATTAATCACTCGTATAACTACGAGCTACTCGCAATTCTCGCATAATTATCGAACTATTATATTATTATTGAAACTCAGACGATTCGCTAATCAATTAGTTACCGATATTTAATTATACGCTATAAATAATTACCGCAATATTATTCGAATAACTATCGCTCGAATACTAATTCTAATTATCGAATTACTATTCGCATTATTAACTAATTATTAGATTATTAATCATATCACTTAATTATTTTTAATTCTTATTTTTTAATTAATTACCTAATTATTTACTAATTATCTAATTATTTATTAATTATAAACAATTAGATAAATAATTAAATAATTAATTAAAAAATTAATTTCGAATTTATAATTTAATAAAATAATTTAGAAATTAATAATACTATTTTTCAGAATTTAAAACTAATTTTTAATTAATTTTTAGAATTATTAAAAACTGATTTTAATTACTAAAATATAAATAAATAATTAATTACTCAAAAACACAAAATCAGAACAGAGTTTGGGTTCTGAAGGATCAAACCCGGGTCGTTTCCGGGTTGCAAACCGGGTCGACCTCGGGTTAACGGGTCACGAAGAACGAACCCTGCAACCCAGAACCTGACGCCGGCGGGCTGCTTTCCGGCGGCCAATCCACGACGAAACTCTGTTTTTCAGGCACGATTCTTCTGGGGTTTCAATCCACAACGCTCCCAGCACCTTTCTCCTCCTTCCCTCGTCCTCCTCTCGACGAAACGCGGCCGGAAACGCGAAGAACACGGCGGCGGCGTCTAAACTCCGGTGAGCACGAAACCGAAGCCAACGAACACAAACCCGGTGCCAATCGTGTTACGACCGGCATTTTATGTAATATTATTTATGGATTTGATATAATATTAAAGTCAAATGAAAATATATTCAATGATTGTACGCTAGTGTGAGTGAAAATTTCTACATTATAAATTTGCTTTGTGTAGTATATGATTTTTCAAAGCAAGAGTTTATTTAATTTCTTTATTATTGATTTATAAGGAATATTCTAAGCTTTGGAAAATTTTTCTTTTAAGAGGTATTTTGTTCACAAATTTTGAAAATAATTTTATAAAGTCTCTAAAAATCCAAGTTATTTTATGGTATAAATTTTATAATTTTTGAACTTGTATTTTATTTTATAAAAATAAATCATTATAAATTTTAGTTGTCATATTTATCAAATTACATGAATATCCTTGCATGCAAACTCTCTTCTATTCAACTAAAGGGCTAAAAAGGACAATTAAAACCCCACTAACTCTCATCTTGCTAACCAAATTACTCCTTTGTCCTTGCATGCAAAATGGTCCTAGTATGTGGGAAGGGTAATCTTGTCAATTCTCATTTCCACTCACTTATTTTAATCAATCAAAATCATAAAAACCCAAAGTACAAAGTGTTGTGATCATTCACCCCACTCCACACTCCACCCTCACTCTCTCCTCCCTCCCTCCTCCCTCACCTCTCGGTTTTTCCTCCCTCTCGGCAATCACCATAGCCGAAGCCCCCATCCCC
Organism: Apium graveolens; assembly: GCF_009905375.1. Classification (NCBI taxonomy): domain Eukaryota; kingdom Viridiplantae; phylum Streptophyta; class Magnoliopsida; order Apiales; family Apiaceae; genus Apium; species Apium graveolens. The sequence goes on from NC_133654.1 coordinate 120,002,668, forward strand.
TTTCTTTTCTCCATTCTTTCACTCAAACATCCATCTTATATTCAAGTAATCTTGCTCCCTACATGTTGTCTATATATATTTCAAAGAGTTTTGAGTAGAAAGTTTAAGTTTAAGGGTTGCATGTAAAGGTTTTAGTGAAACTCAAAATACAATCTTGATTCTTATGGATTTAAGGTTGTTTTTGAGAGGACTACAAGGAATGGATAAATGCCAAGTCTTGAGAAGAAAACTCTTGATGATTTAATGGCCATTTCCATCCATTTCATTCGGCCATGACCATATGGGAGCCGAATGAATGGTCCTTGAAATCATTCTTGTTGTGTTGATCAATTTTTGCACGTTTATGTGATAATGACTTGAATTTTGTGGTGAAAATTTGATAAAACTCCTTGCATGCTAAGTGATCATCTAGGTATACCTTATGCTAGGCTTGCATGTCAATTTTAAGATGGAATATATGTAGAAAATGTGTTGTTTTGGTTTGAAAAACCCGAAGGCATGCATGCATGAGGATTTCTCTTAGAATGTTGTAAGATTTTGATCATTTGAAAAGATTTTGTTAGTGAGCCTTAATTTCAGTAGGTATAATGTGTTAATATTGATTTATGTTTCTTGTTGCATGGTAATAATTCGTGATTATCTTTTATAAAAATGCATACCTTGTTGTTTCAAAAGCATGAAGATTTGTGATTTGTGAAGTGTAGATTCTCTTGTTTTGCCATAATTTTACCTTAGGTAAGGATGATCTCACCAAGGTTATTTTGAGAATAAGGGAGTTAGTTCAGTAGAATACCATGTTTAAGTCTTGGTTTGAGTATTGGGTTGTTGGTAGTTGAGTTTGTCAAGTCAAAACCTTGGAGAAATGAGAGTTATAGTTTCTGCAGAAAATCAGTTTAGTACACTGAGGTTTAGATTGAGTTTTGACAATGTCATTGGTGTGCACTTTGAGGCCCAAGCTACCAGAAGTTAGTATTGGGAGTATATAAAAGGTTTTAGGAGTTGGTTGGAGGTTTGCATGTCATTTGGTTAGGTGCACAAGTAGAATATCAAAATCTGTCCAGCAGGGGACAGTTTTGTTGCAACTTAGAAATAGGGAGATTTGACCATGTCATGGGTAGGCCCTTATTAGGCCCAATTGGGCCTTAGTTAGAGGGGGTGTCAGAGAAGTTTTTCTAGCCATAGTTCATAGGATATGAGTTAGAACCATGTGTCACAAGTTAATTCAAGTCAGGGCATTTTCTGCCTAGAAAAACAGGGGAACCTTGGACTTTTAGCTTAGGCCCAAGAAGGCCCAAGCCAGGCCCTTGAGCCATATCAAGTTTGTGAGATGCCTTTAGGTCAGGAGAGTCTTGTGTAAAAGTTTTAAAGGAAAACTTGTAGTTTAAGAGTGTCTAATGCACTCAAGAAATTATAGTTGTCATTCTGAAATTTGCACCAGTGAGCACTATCACTTATCACATAGTTTTAGAACACTTAGAAGTGAGTATTAGGTCGACCACCATAGTTGTAAGATAGTATAAGGTCAGTAGAGCAAAAGGCACAAGTGAGGGTCAATAGGTTTTGGATAATTTAGGAAAGGCACATCGAGTTAGGGAGCCAAAATTTGAAGACTTTGCCTAGTTTAACGACCAAGTGACTTAAGTTATGAGTCGAGATCATCCAAGCCTAGTGTTGCATTATGGTGTTATTTGGTATTAATATACGATATGTGATTATGTGGCTACGTGTGTACATTTGAAATATAAAGGTGGATATAAATTAGGTGCGTATAGGCCTAAGTGCCATCCATGTTTAATTTTGAGTTATAAATAGGTTAAGATGGTAAGAATATATTATAATGAGGATTATTATTATTTATGTAGGATCTCGAGACGAGGGAAAACTTGCCATAAAAGTCGAGTGAAGCTCCAGTTGCTCCTACCAGTCATACCAGACCAGCCTATCTCAAGGCAAGTGATTCAACTTGACCTTCATATTTACTATAAACAGTTCATATATATCGATGCAATCATCCTGAGTCATTTTGATATGTTTAAATCAAGCGTATCTCTCGCTTATCTTTGAATTATATAGAAATGCCATGAACCCTCGAGTATGTATTGCAAGTCGTTCAAAAGTCTTTTCATGATAGTTAAATGCCATGATAAAATAAAGAGTTGTTATATTACTTGATTGATCCTCTTGATTAACATACTGATGATTCCTAAGTATTGATATCTCATCCTAATACTTGAACCCCTATAGAACCTTACCTTGAACTCTGATAGTCAGAAACTTACCAACATGATTCCTCATTGATTGATACCCTCTTTCTTATCCTAAAGCTTGTCAATTATGATATATCCTGAGCTAAAAATCATTTCTTCATACCTTAACACCCTTAGTATTCATGAAGCCTACATTCTTGATGATTCAGCACTTGAACCTTGATGAGAAACCATTGCTTTAAGCCCAATTTGGCACTTCCTTTCATGATATCCAATAGCCTCACTAAATTCCCTTGTCCAAACTTTGATACATGAAAACCATTCAGTTACCCTAATAGAGTTTAGTTTTGTGAATCATGGCTCTGAGATTTAGTACCACATTTCCCGTGTTTCGAGTTGATCTATAATCCCTTGATAAAAATGTTTACTGTTAAAAGAGACTTTGTTACAATTCGGCATCAGTTTTTTTTAAATAAATAAAATGTGGGTTTTCAGTCCCAAAGGGGGATAAATATTTTCTTTGAATAGTGGATCTGGACTGAGACGCGAGTCCTTTCCACACTTATATTAGGCTTAAAAGTTGCCTAGGGATTCCCGTTAATGTTTTAAAACCCAGCGAGGTTCAGGATTACTTCGCGGCTGATCACCGGCTGTAATCCGTAGCGTCATAAAATGATTTTGATTAAGACATGATTTTAAAATTATTTTGATGCAAGCAAAATGATGCCATCTCACATAGTTTTATCTCTCGTTATCATTAGTTATGTCTTTCCATTGTCATTCTTAAAAGTATATCTCAATTTATGTTTTGTGTCGTACTGTTAGCACTTGTTGAGCATTTGGCTCACTCCTTGCTTTACCCTGATATTACAGCTAGCAGCTATGGTTAGATTTAAGTAGACTGCCCGTAAGACCTGTGATGCTGATGCTTATATTCGAGCTCAGGTAGAATAAGTAATAATAGTTGTGTGAGGACTTGGTATTTGTAATTAGATGTAATATGTAATAACCCCAATTTTTGGGAAATTTTTGAAACCCTTATGAATAGTGTTTTTGCTGAATGAGAAAACTTTTCATGCCACACTATGTAGGGGTTCTGATATGGATATTCTGAGATTTTATTAGTACTTTATATGGGATATAAGTGTATGTAAAGATCGTCAGAATCCAAATCCGAACACTTTGATTTTTCCCGGAAATACACTAGATACAGAAAGATTTGAGAAAAAGGTAACAGGATAAAAAGGATTTAAATTAAAGGATTATAGGAGAGGATCATAAAAGGAATATAATATATTGAGAAAGGTTAAGGGAACCTAAGTAATAAGATCCCGAGTATGATCCTTCAAACGATAAACGAAAACGAAAGTTAAGCGAACCGTATAACAGATCAGCGGTCATTAGGCAAACAATTAGGAAGTTAATCAAAGGGATTAGAGAGGATGATATCACCCAACCAATGAGAAGAGGACAAGGAGGGGAGGATGACATCATGAGGATGACACAAGCATGACATGGGAAGGAAGGAGATGTGGTGGCTTTTTAACCACACAAAATCAAGGGCAACTAGGTAATTTACTAAAACAAACACAAAAATCAAACCAACCAAGCCAAGCAAATCATTTTTCATCAAAATCAAAAAGAAACCAAGGCATTGTTCTTCATGCTCTCGGCCAAAACAGAACCAGAACACTAAAACTGTTGTATCTCCTTCATTTCTCACTCAAATATTGTGTTCTATAGCTCATTGGAAAGGTATTGAGATGGCCTACAACTCTTGTTCACAAGTCTCGTCCAAATAATCAAGGTAAGACCCTCATTTTTACAGTTCTTTAAATCGGACTTTTAGAAACTTCAAAGCCTAACTTTGCGTTCTTGATTTCTTTGGAAAGATCAAGCTTGTAGGAGGCTCCCTAAGGCTTCCTAGCAACTTAACACCTCCCAAGGAAGGTATAAACTTCAAACCCTAGCCTTTACTTTATTTGTTAGTAAGTTTAATGGTTGGTGTTGTGAAATGAGAAGTATGGATTGTGATTATTAGTAGTTTGGTTTGATTTGGAAGTGTTTTTGGTAATTCAAGCTTGATTATAGTTCATAGGTCTTGATTGTGGTTGTTTGAGTTGAAAACCTTGGAGATTATGGACTGATGTGGTATGGTTTAGGTGAAGTTTTGTTGTATTGATGGTTATGAGTTGGTTGGTGGTTAATTGGAGTAGTTTAAACATTGGTAATCGCGTAAACATAGCCGTCGTAACGTCCGATTTTCTTTGGACTGTTTTTGTGCATAACATTAGGACCCGAGAACCCCCTGCTAGATTATGACCACTGCCATGTTTAGATAGCTCATGTTACGAGCTTCATTTTGATATGTAGTTCGTTCGATTCCGATGCACGGTTTAGGAGAAACGACCGTTTCAAGTAACGGCGTTTGGCGAACGAAACTTTTCCCCTCGCCTTACTTTGAAACATAGGTTAAAGACCAAAAAGGGTTAATTAATGCATGAAACATTTATGGTAAGTGTGTTAGGCAGTTGGTAAGACACTCGCGAAGGAATCGCCTTAAAACTCGTAAAGGTTAAATTATTAAAAATGGTGGAGCCGAGGGTACTCGAGTGACTTAAGAGAATCAGTAAGCGCAAAATGAGCGTTAGAGTCTGAGTTGGTTAGAGTATAGATTTACAAGTGACTTTGGTTTAATTCCAACTTACTTGTTGTTTATAGGTTACCAGACTCGTCCCGAGCCATTCGTAACCCCCAGTCGTTCAGGCAAGTTTTCTACCCGATATACTGTTGTTGTGATGTAAATATATGTATATGCATTATCTTGTGATAGTGCATGATTGTTATTAGCAAATTTTGCGATATATTGGAGCATGCTGATATGGTATATATGCATGTCTGTTTCGTAATCTGTTTATCTATCTGTTGATTTCAATGTTTATAGTTGCATAATACCTATGCTAGAAATAAGCAAGTATTTGCATATACCCTTAGTACAGGGACCCAAAGGTGAAAATATTTCTAAAACCGGGAGTCGAGGATCCCGAGTAGATTTTGTATATATGGATATAAATATATATATATATATATTTATACTTATATATATATATATATGGTCATAGTTTTCAAAACTATTAATCGAATAAGGTTTATTCGATAACTTTAACTTTATTTTATTATTGAATATTATTTTGAATATTCATCCGAGGACTTATGACTCCTTTATTTTATTATTGAATATTATTTCAAATATTCATTCGAGGGCTTATGACTCAGTTTATATTGTTTAATGAATATTTTTGAATATTCATTTGAGGATCTATGACTCCGATTATTTGCTGAGATTTGTTCTTTATTTTATTAAAGAATAAGGTGTAAATAATCAAACTTATTTTCGATTATTCAAATAAAGATATTACTTTCGTATAAGTATATCTTTGATTATTTGCTATTCATTTCAAGTATAAGTTTTAATAGTTCTACTTCAATTATTTTATAAAGATTATTCTTTATGGGAATATTATTTAAATAATAATATTCAGACATTTTCTAAATATTCTGGGGACTGATTTACTTCATTAAATCAGCTTCACTCCAAACATTCTTAAAAATGTTTTGCGAGTCTTCAAAATGATTTTTTTTAAAAGTTAGAGCGGATCCCAAAACTCATTTTTTTAAGATCCTCCTTTCGAAGGGGATTTAAATACTCGCTCAAAACCTGAGGGATCCGGCTCTGTGGTGTGTTTTATATTCGCAACAAGGTTGCTGTTTTGATAAATGAATTGATTACTTACCCAACACTCGGGAAGTAAAATTCTTGGAACAAGTTAATCCATTAACAGGCATCGCCTGGGAAATATCGGTGAGTTCTCCTTTCCAAATAGATACGACTTCTTGGTGGAGCCGTATCAACAAGTTTCTACTTGGGGAAAGTGGGGACAAGCTTTACGTTTCAGAGTCATGGATTCCATCTGAACTAGGAGTGGCGTAAGTGGCCGAGTAGCGCCGGCCCAGCCTTATTATATTGGCCCAAATGGCCTGGAAGTTCCGCTAAGGCGGTCCATTCCTTAGGAGTTCAGTGTTCTGTTGACAAGTAAATCCGACAGGTTCTCCTCTACATGTAGAAAATGGTGGGGTTGTACTACTACGACTGATCATCGTAAGTGGTCTTCCTGGCGCGGCAAACTCCCGTAATGAGTTCATCATCCAATTGGATAATTTCTGCAACATTACCCAGAGCACTTCGATAGAAAGGCTACGGTTGGGCGATTGTTGAGTGTTGGCAGGGTCAAGTTTTCAAAATGATGTTTACATCAAATGAAGTATCTCGTAACTTCATTTTATTTTGATAATATTTTAAAGATTTAATCTATTCAAATCTTGCCTTATAGTCTCATCTATGTGATGAACTTTTGAAGCTAATTATAACTTGAACGGTGGTAGTTCAAGTAGTATTTGGGAAAGATATAAGTATATTGGGGTATCTTGTAACTTCATCTTTTAAACTTATATCTAATTAATAATTGTATTATGAATGACAAAGATTTTCAGAAAAACGTTGAGACAAGGTTAGATATATGAGATCACCTTGCAACGATATTTTTTTTATACAGTTATACACTGGGACTTTGTGTATATTGTGCATGGAAGAGGACTTCCAATATTTTGAAAAGTATATATGTATATATATATACTGAATATTTTGCGACTTCATCGCATTAAGATATCAACTTGATTCATTTCTTTTGACCAAGACTTTCATGAGTACTATGAGAAGGCTCATATATTGTTAATCATTATACATATTATTTTGGTGGGCTTGCTGCTCACCCTTGCTTTCTTCTTTCATCACACAACATCAGATAGACAAGATGAACCGGACCAAGCTCCCGATTCGCAAGAGGTTAGGAGACGTTCCGCAGTTTTCTAGAAGCACTGATGCCGCCATAGCTGAGGTAGGAATTACCAATAGGCTAGGCTTTCAACTTTTGATGTATCAGATTATGTATATTTATGAATTGTAATAATGGCAAAGAAATGTAAATTTATTCAGAAACCTGTTTAAGGTGTATTGGCATATAATTGTGGAATAAAACGACTTGTGATTATTTTTGGATATTCATCTCTGAGATTATAACTTGTGGTGTGTGTGTTTATTGTGGGGTCACAGTACAGAGTAGTTGATTATTTATTAAGATTGGGTGTTGTTAAGGGAAATGGAACTCGTGACAACCCGGATCCCTGACCCCGGATTTGGGGGTGTTACATAATAGATGGTAGTGTTGGGCTGTTCCAAACCCTAAACTGTAAGATCTTGGAGTTGGTTGTGTATTCTTCATTAAAATGATGTAATAGCTATATTTATTTTGCTGTTTAAGTTGGGGGTGTGACAGTTTTGGTATCAGAGCTACGGTTTAGAGTCCCTGGACAACCCAAATAGGTTATAGGATTTGTGTGTAGGTTATAGATATTATGCGAGATAGTAGGTTAAGTAAATTATTATTAATACTCCTCTTATTGGTTGTCAGCAAAGGGCGCATTCCTCGTCATCCTCTGGGTCGGACGACACTATTGCTTTCTCCGTGATGCTAAGTTGAGGCGCGAGTTCGACATGCTTCAGGGCAAGTATGACCGACTGATAGACCGACTGAAGAACGTGTATCCGGACAGCCGAAACTACGAATGGAAGCCCAAGGAGCAGATGACTGCGAGACTTGAGACCTTGGTTCAGTACGTCAACACTAAGCTTGAGGAGATGCCAACACACCGGGACCGCACTAGCCAGTATGTCATTCAGATGGTGGCGAATGAGCTCCAGAGCATTGTGAAGACGCTTCGAGAGGAAAAGATTACCAAGCCCCGTTCAGATGGAGTGGAGCCTTAGTTCTTTCCATTTACCTTTCATGTTGTTGTACTGTCAGACTCTGTGGAATCCCCAGTTGTTTCCGTTTTTCCTTTAAATAAGCCTGTTATTCCTAGAAACAGACTATGTCCCAATCCTATGTACTGTGACCTTTAAAATTTCAATAATTATGTGCTATTGTTCCATTTGCTCTCAACTATTATTTTATGTTTTTATCATCATATCTGCTTAATTTGGAAACTTGACCCCATATGTAAATGAGAATGCCATGCGATACCCTCGAATCATTTTATCATTCATATCTGTTTTGACACAACTCTTATTTCAGTATCATGCCTCCCAAAAAGAAGAACCCAACAACCACCTCCACCACAGACCCAAATATTCTTCGACTACTGGAAACCTTGCAACAGCAAACCAATGCTATAGCTCAACAATAACTAACTCTTCAACAACGAATTGAAAACCAAGATAACCGTGAGCCACACCAACCACCTGAACCACCAGTACCACCTAGACAAATTGTCACTTTCAAGGCTTTTCAGAATGTGAATCCACCTGCATTTCATGATACCACTGATCCAGTGATAGCTAACACATGGATCAAGGAGATGGAAAGGGCTTTTGAGTTGGTACAGTTAGGAGACGATCAGAAGATGCCGTATGCTACTTACTTCTTGAAGGGAGAAGTCATCTATTGGTGGGAATCAGTAAAGGCTATGGAAGTCACTCAACAGGTTTCTTGGGAGAGATTGAAGAAGTTATTTCTGGACAAGTATTACCCTAAGTACATGCAGAATCAGATGGAGCTAAAATTTCTTGAGTTGAAGTAAGGGAACATGACTGTATTGGAGTATGAGAAGAAGTTCACTGAGTTGTCAAGGTTTGTGACAAAGTATACCAGCATTGAGGAGGAAAAAGCAAAGAAATTCCAGCAAGGATTGGAGCCTTGGATCAGAGATAGGGTGGCTATGTTTGAGCTTGAAACTTATGCAGGAGTAGTACAGAAAGCTGCTCTGATTGAGAATAATGGGATGTAGTCAAGGAAAGAGAGGGATAACAAGAAGAGGAAGGTTCCATTTTATGGAGAAAAGTATGAAGCCGGAAGTTCGCAAGATCAGAATATAAAGAGGATTGATTTCCAGAAGGGCGGAAATTTTCAAAAGAAGGGAAATTTGGGCAAAAGGCAAGAATCAAAAGGGAACAACCAGGCAAGCCAAGGGCAAGTTGGAGAAAACAGGTTCCAGAGACCGGAATGCAAGCACTGTGGAAGAAGGCACCCCGGAGTATGTAATAAGCTGAGCATAACCTGTTATAGGTGTAATCAGAAGGGACATTTGGCGAATGAGTGCAAGATGCTGAAGCCAGGAGTTACGTGCTACAAGTGTGGGAAGACTGAACACATGGCTAGGGAGTGTAAGGCAACCGGACCAGTCAAAGCTCTGATAAATGTGGCAAGTACTAGTGCGAGTGTGCCAGCCGAGGTATTGGCATTACCTCCACCACCCGCACCAACCCCGCAAGCAACAGCAAGGACATTTGATTTGAAGATGAAGGATGCTGTATAGAATTCAGAGGTGATAGCAGGTACACTTTTACTCAATAATGTCAAAGCTAAAGTATTGATTGATTCGGGAGCAACAAGATCTTTCATATCAGAATCTTTTGTTGATAAGCATCAATGTGAGAAAATGATTATGAGTGAGGTAGTAAATGTGGTAATTGCGAACCAAGAGAAGATTCTTGTGAATCAATTTTGTCCAAAGTGTGAGATTGATATTTCGGGGTATAAGTTCTCAGCCGACTTGATACTCTTTAAGTTAGGAGAGTTTGATATAATTTTAGGAATGGATTGGTTAGGAGAGAATAGCGCTCAGATAAATTGTAAGACCAAGAGAGTGTATTTAAAGACGAAGAGTGGAGAGAAGGTAGTATTTAAGGGGCAGAGGCAAGAGCAACTATTTCTTACAATTGTTCAGGCTAAGAAGTTACTTAGAAAAGGTTGTGAGTCATTCCTGGCATATGTAGTGGATTCAGAGAGAGGCAGCCCCAGCATGGAAGATATTCCTGTAGTTAACGAGTTCCCCGATGTGTTTCCCGACAAACTACCATGCTTACCACCAGATCGACAAATTGAGTTCGAGATCAACCTTGCTCCAGGCACGGAACCAGTTTCAAAGGCCCCGTATAGGATGGCACCAGTAGAAATGAAAGAGTTGGCAAGCCAACTACAAGAATTATTGGATAAGGGAGTGATAAGACCAAGTACGTCGCCATGGGGAGCACCTGTTCTGTTTGTAAAGAAGAAAGATGGGAGTATGCGACTATGCATAGATTATCGGGAGTTGAATAAGGTAACGATCAAGAACCGCTACCCGCTACCAAGGATAGATGACCTTTTTGATCAGTTGAAGGGAGCAAAATGCTTTTCGAAGATTGATTTGAGATCGGGATACCATCAATTAAAGATCAAAGAAGAAGATATTCCTAAGACCGCATTCAGGACCAGATATGGGCATTATGAATTCCTAGTAATGCCGTTTGGATTGACCAACGCTTCGGCCGTATTTATGGATCTGATGAATCGGGTATTTAAGAAGTATTTGGACAAATTTGTCGTGGTATTCATTGATGACATCCTTATTTATTCTAAGTCGGAAGAAGAACATAAGCAGCACCTCTGGATAGCATTGGAGATACTCCGACAAGAGAAGTTGTATGCCAAGTTTACCAAATATGAGTTTTGGTTAAAGGAAGTTCAATTTTTGGGGCATGTTATTGGAAATGAGGGAGTTAAAGTGGATCCGGCAAAGATTGAGGCAGTTATGAGTTGGGAGAGGCCAAAGACTCCTACGGAAGTGCGAAGTTTTCTAGGATTGGCCGGATACTATAGAAGATTCGTCAAGGATTTCTCGAAGATCGCCATGCCATTGACCAAGTTAACCAGAAAGAATCAAAAGTTTGAATGGAGTGCAGAATGTGAAGATAGCTTTCAAGAGTTAAAGCAGAAGTTGGTAACAGCTCCGGTGTTGGTACTTCCAGATGATCAAGGGAACTTTGTAATATTCAGCGACGCTTCGCTTAAGGGTTTGGGTTGTGTGTTGATGCAACACAGTAAAGTAATCGCATATGCGTCAAGACAGTTGAAGCCCCATGAGTTAAAGTACCCAACGCATGACTTGGAACTAGCCGCCATAGTGTTCGCACTCAAGATTTGGAGACATTACCTCTACGGAGAGAAGTGTGAAATCTACACGGATCACAAGAGTTTAAAGTACATTTTTACTCAGAAAGAGCTCAATATGAGGCAGAGGAGATGGTTGGAATTGATCAAGGACTATGACTGTTCGATAAATTACCATCCTGGAAAGGCGAACGTAGTGGCCGATGCTCTGAGTAGGAAGGAGAGATTGAATATGATGATAACATCAAAAGAGTTATCTGAAGAAATCGAAAGATTGGAATTGGAACTTTGTGCTTATGGAAAAGTCGAGGAAGTTTGTCGTGTAATGACCTTTCAGCTAACACTAGTAGAAAAGATAAAGAAGTGTCAAGAGGAAGTAATGGAAAAAGAGAAGAATCAGTTATCTGAAGAGGAGATTAATACTCAAAGGGATGAGCAAGGGATACTAAGGTTTTCATCCAGAATATGGATTCCCCATGTACCTGAATTAAAGAATGAGATCCTCCATGAAGCCCACAATTCGAAATTTTTAATCCACCCGGGAAGCACCAAGATGTATCGAGACTTAAAGAAGAACTTTTGGTGGCCAAATATGAAGCGAGACATGGTAGAATGGGTTGCGAAGTGCTATACTTGTCAGAGAGTAAAGGCAGAACATCAACGACCAAGCGGATAAATTCAGCCCCTGAAGATTCCAGAATGGAAATGGGAAAATATCGCTATGGACTTTATAGTAGGACTACCGCGAACGAAATCCGGACATGACGCAATATGGGTTATAATTGATCGTCTTACGAAGTCGGCGCATTTCCTTCCAATAAACGAGAAGTCGTCATTGGACAAGTTGGTTCATCTGTATGTGCGCGAAATCGTACTAAGGCATGGAGTACCCGTATCAATAGTTTCAGACAGAGATCCCCGATTTAACTCGAGATTCTGGAAGTAATTTCAGGAATGTCTTGGCACAAAGTTGAATATGAGCACGGCGTACCACCCGCAGACTGATGGCCAAAGTGAAAGGACAATTCAAACAATTGAAGACATGTTGCGCAGTTGTGCAATCGATTTTGCAGGAAGTTGGGACGACCATTTGCCGTTGATTGAATTCTCTTACAACAACAGCTATCATTCCAGTATCGGCATGCCACCATACGAAGCTTTGTACGGGCGAAAATGTAGATCACCAACAAGTTGGGATGAAGTAGGAGAAGGAAAAATTCTCGGCTCGGAATCGGTACAACAGTTGCATGACTCGGTCAAGTTAATTCAGAAAAGGTTGCTTGCTGCTCAAGATAGACAGAGGAAGTATGCGGATCCAGCACGTAAGGACGTTCAATTCCAAATTGGCAAAGCTGTGTTGCTGAAGGTGTCACCTAGAAAAGGGTTGATGAGATTTGGCAAGAAAGGGAAGTTAGCACCTAGATACATAGGTCCTTTTGAGATTTTGAGTCAAGTAGGAAAGGTGGCCTACGAGTTGGCCTTACCACCTCAGTATCGGCATGTGCATAATGTGTTCCATGTGTCGTTGCTTAAGAAGTACAATCCTGACGCTAGCCATGTGATAAAATATGAACCTGTAGAAATTCAGGCGGACCTGTCATTTGTGGAGCAACCGGTTAAAATACTCGACTGGCAAGTAAAGAGTCTTAGAAATAAGTCAGTAAAGTTAATAAAAGTACTTTGGAGGAACCCTAAGGTCGAAGAGTTGACTTGGGAGTTAGAGTCTGATATGCGTTCCCGGCATCCTCATCTTTTCTCTTAGATTCTGGGGACAGAATCCCTTAAGGGGGAGAGGATGTTACGACCGGCATTTTATGTAATATTATTTGTGGATTTGATATAATATTAAAGTCAAATGAAAATATATTCAATGATTGTATGCTAGTGTGAGTGAAAATTTCTGCATTATAAATTTGCTTTGTGTAGTATATGATTTTTCAAAGCAAGAGTTTATTTAATTTCTTTATTATTGCTTTATAAGGAATATTCTAAGCTTTGGAAAAAATTTCTTTTAAAGGTATTTTGTTCACAAATTTTGAAAATGATTTTATAAAGTCTCTAAAAATCCAAGTTATTTTATGGTATAAATTTTATAATTTTTGAACTTGTATTTTATTTTATAAAAATAAATCATTATAAATTTTAGTTGTCATATTTATCAAATTACATGAATATACTTGCATGCAAACTCTCTTCTATTCAACTAAAGGGCTAAAAAGGATAATTACAACCCCACTAACTCTCATCTTGCTAACCAAATTACTCCTTTATCCTTGCATGTAAAATGGTCCTAGTATGTGGGAAGGGTAATCTTGTCAATTCGCATTTCCACTCACTTATTTTAATCAATCAAAATCATAAAAACCCAAAGTACAAAGTGTTGTGATCATTCACCCCACTCCACACTCCACCCTCACTCTCTCCTCCCTCCCTCCTCCCTCACCTCTCGGTTTTTCCTCCCTCTCGGCAATCACCATAGCCGAAGCCCCCATCCCCTTTCTTTTCTCCATTCTTTCACTCAAACATCCATCTTATATTCAAGTAATCTTGCTCCCTACATGTTGTCTATATATATTTCAAAGAGTTTTGAGTAGAAAGTTTAAGTTTAAGGGTTGCATGTAAAGGTTTTAGTGAAACTCAAAATACAATCTTGATTCTTATGGATTTAAGGTTGTTTTTGAGAGGACTACAAGGAATGGATAAATGCCAAGTCTTGAGAAGGAAATTCTTGATGATTTAATGGCCATTTCCATCCATTTCATTCGGCCATGACCATATGGGAGCCGAATGAATGGTCCTTGAAATCATTCTTGTTGTGTTGATCAATTTTTGCATGTTTATGTGATAATGACTTGAATTTTGTGGTGAAAATTTGATAAAACTCCTTGCATGCTAAGTGATCATCTAGGTATACCTTATGCTATGCTTGCATGTCAATTTTAAGATGGAATATATGTAGAAAATGTGTTGTTTTGGTTTGAAAAACCCGAAGGCATGCATGCATGAGGATTTCTCTTATAATGTTGTAAGATTTTGATCATTTGGAAAGATTTTGTTAGTGAGCCTTAATTTCAGTAGGTATAATGTGTTAATATTGATTTATGTTTCTTGTTGCATGGTAATAATTCGTGATTATCTTTTATAAAAATGCATACCTTGTTGTTTCAAAAGCATGAAGATTTGTGATTTGTGAAGTATAGATTCTCTTGTTTTGCCATAATTGTACCTTAGGTAAGGATGATCTCACCAAGGTTATTTTGAGAATAAGGGAGTTAGTTCAGTAGAATACCATGTTTAAGTCTTGGTTTGAGTATTGGGTTGTTGGTAGTTGAGTTTGTCAAGTCAAAACCTTGGAGAAATGAGAGTTATAGTTTCTGCAGAAAATCAGTTTAGTACACTGAAGTTTAGAGTGAGTTTTGACCATGTCATTGGTGTGCACTTTGAGGCCCAAGCTACCAGAAGTTAGTATTTGGAGTATATAAAAGGTTTTAGGATTTGGTTGGAGGTTTGCATGTCATTTGGTTAGGTGCACAAGTAGAATATCAAAATCTGTCCAGCAGGGGACAGTTTTGTTGCAACTTAGAAATAGGGAGATTTGACCATGTCATGGGTAGGCCCTCATTAGGCCCAACTGGGCCTTAGTTAGAGGGAGTGTCAGAGAAGTTTTTCCAACCATATTTCATAGGATATGAGTTAGAACCATGTGTCACAAGTTAATTCAAGTCAGGGCATTTTCTGCCCAGAAAAACAGGGGAACCTTGGACTTTTAGCTTAGGCCCAAGAAGGCCCAAGCCAGGCCCTTGAGCCATATCAAGTTTGTGAGATGCCCTTAGGTCAGGAGAGTCTTGTGTAAAAGTTTTGAAGGAAAAATTGTAGTTTAAGAGTGTCTAATGCACTCAAGAAACTATAGTTGTCATTTTGAAATTTGCACCAGTGAGCACTATCACTTATCACATAGTTTTAGAACACTTAGAAGTGAGTATTAGGTCGACCACCATAGTTGTAAGATAGTATAAGGTCAGTAGAGAAAAAGGCACAAGTGAGGGTCAATAGGTTTTGGATAATTTAGGAAAGGCACATCGAGTTAGGGAGCCAAAATTTGAAGACTTTGTCTAGTTTAGCGACCAAGTGACTTAAGTTGTGAGTCGAGATCATCCAAGCCTAGTATTGCATTATGGTGTTATTTGGTATTAATATACGATATGTGATTATGTGGCTACGTGTGTACATTTGAAATATAAAGGTGGATATAAATTAGGTGCGTATAGGCCTAAGTGCCATCCATGTTTAATTTCGGGTTGTAAATAGGTTAAGATGGTAAGAATATATTATAATGAGGATTATTATTATTTATGTAGGATCTCGAGACGAGGGAAAACTTGCCATAAAAGTCGAGTGAAGCTCCAGTTGCTCCTACCAGTCATACCAGACCAGCCTATCTCAAGGCAAGTGATTCAACTTGACCTTCATATTTACTATAAACAGTTCATATATATCGATGCAATCATCCTGAGTCATTTTGATATGTTTAAATCAAGCGTATCACTCGCTTATCTTTGAATTATATAGAAATGCCATGAACCCTCGAGTATGTATTGCAAGTCGTTCAAAAGTCTTTTCATGATAGTTAAATGCCATGATAAAATAAAGAGTTGTTATATTACTTGATTGATCCTCTTGATTAACATACTGATGATTCCTAAGTATTGATATCTCATCCTAATACTTGAACCCCTATAGAACCTTACCTTGAACTCTGATAGTCAGAAACTTACCAACATGATTCCTCATTGATTGATACCCTCTTTCTTATCCTAAAGCTTGTCAATTCTGATATATCCTGAGCTAAAAATCATTTCTTCATACCTTAACACCCTTAGTATTCATGAAGCCTACATTCTTGATGATTCAGCACTTGAACCTTGATGAGAAACCATTGCTTTAAGCCCAATTTGGCACTTCCTTTCATGATATCCAATAGCCTCACTAAATTCCCTTGTCCAAACTTTGATACATGAAAACCATTTAGTTACCCTAATAGAGTTTAATTTTGTGAATCATGGCTCTGAGATTTAGTACCATATTTCCCGTGTTTCGAGTTGATCTATAATCCCTTGATAAAAATGTTTACTGTTAAAAGAGACTTTGTTATAATTCGGCATCAGTTTTTTTTTGAAATAAATAAAATGTGGGTATTCAGTCCCAAAGGGGGATAAATGTTTTCTTTGAATAGTGGATCTGGACTGAGACGCGAGTCATTTCCACACTTATATTAGGCTTAAAAGTTGCCTAGGGATTCCCGTTAATGTTTTAGAACCCAGCGAGGTTCGGGATTACTTCGCGGTTGATCACCGGCTGTAATCCGTAGCGTCATAAAATGATTTTGATTAAGAAATGATTTTAAAATTGTTTTGATGCAAGCAAAATGATGCCATCTCACATAGTTTTATCTCTCGTTATCATTAGTTATGTCTTTCCATTGTCATTCTTAAAAGTATATCTCAATTTATGTTTTGTATCATACTGTTAGCACTTGTTGAGCATTTGGTTCACTCCTTGCTTTACCCTGATATTACAGCTAGTAGCTATGGTTAGATTCAAGCAGACTGCCCGTAAGACCTGTGATGTTGATGCTTATGTTCGAGCTCAAGTAGAATAAGTAATAATAGTTGTGTGAGGACTCGGTATTTGTAATCAGATGTAATAGTTGGTAGTGTTGGGTTGTTCCAAACCCTAAACTGTAAGATCTTGGAGTTGGTTGTGTATTCTTCATTAAAATGATGTAATAGCTATATTTATTTTGCTGTTTAAGTTGGGGGTGTGACAAATCGATCCCAAATTCAACGATCTAAACGTCTATGCTAACAGAATCATCAAACAATTAACAGAACTGCAAACCCGAATTCAAGAAATTAAACCCGAAAATACAAATTTCAATTCAATCAATTAAACATAAAAAAGGATTACATAATTGAAAACTACAGATCATAAGCTTCAAAACGAGTACTTACACTAACGATTTGGACTCCGGAATCACGATGAAAATCAGCTTTGATCCTCCTGCTCTGTTCTTCACAAATCCTAACCCTAATTCCCTTTCTAATTTTCTTTTTTATTTTTCTGATTTTTAATTATAATTAACTGATTTAATTAATAGTAAATCAGGTTTTTATATTTATGAAAATAATACCCTTAAGTAAAATTAAGGGTCTAATTACACTCCTAATAAAATTATTTGGCCCCAATTTTTATAATTTTTGGGTATTAATATTGAATTTTTAAATATCCAATAATTACAAAATAAATGCTAAAAATTCCCAAAAATTGTGAATATTACAAAAATACAAAGAAAAATGATATATGATAATTTCATGATCATATAAAAATAAAAATGAAATTTTTGTGGGGTTTTTGGTACCCGAAGGGGTCCGGAAAAGTCGTTTTTCGCGAAAAAGGTAAATTTGTAAAACGTCTAAGGGTTCAGAATAGCGATATGGTATAGGGCATTTTAAATAAAATAGGGCCAATGATTTTGTTTGAAATATGGGCTTTTAAAACATAGTTTTGAGCTGTACGGGTTTTGATATAAAATATATAACTGACGATAAAATGCTTAATAAATATCCAAAACACGTTTGGATCAAAACAGCCAACACATAACACATAGTAGTTAGGGTTTAATGACTTAACACATTTAATCACATAATAATACACATAATTTATCATTATTATAATATAATACAAACGTAATTTCTCGGTCGTTACAGAGGGCTTAGGTTATGGAGATGGTAAGAACAGTAAGGGAACTGTAGAAACTGAGCCTATAGTTGTTAAACAAAAACCAAAGGTAAATCCTGTTAAGTTTGTAACTACAAAGTCTGATATTGATAAATCAGAAGTTAAGGAGAAAGTAACTTCTGACAAACCTAAACAGGATAAGTCAACTGAAGTTAACATAGGCTTAATGACTAAAAAGCAGCTTAAGCATAAGCTGAAAGATGTTAAGAATGTAAACAAGGTAAAGCCACCTAGGAAAAATAGGAATGGAAAGGAAGGTGTGAACAAAAGTAACAATTATAAGCCTGTTCCTAATGCTCCTAGAAAAACATGTCATAACTGTAGAAATTCAAACCATCTGGCTTCTTTTTGCAGGAAGAATAAGAATATAAACTCCTTGCCTTCAAAATCAGGAGTTAAGAGTCAGTCTGTTAGATATAAGCCACAAAGTCCTTGTTTTCATTGTGGTAGTTTATGGCATTCCATTTATACTTGTAAGGAATATCATAGTTTGTAATATGATTATTATCAAATAAAACCTTCTGTAAAGAAAGTTAGCATTATTCCTTCTAGTATAAGTTCTAATGCAAAGTCTGATATTGCAAATTCTGATAAGAAAATTGTTAACATAAACTCTGATGCTAAATCCGCTGCAAATGTTAATAAACTTAAAAAGTCCAAAGGATCGAAGCAAGTCTGGATCCTTAAAACTAATCATTAGTGGTCTTTGTGATTGCAGGGCAACAGGAATAACATCCTAGTTCTGGACAGTGGATGTTCAGGACATATGACTGGAAATAAAGCCCTGCTATCAGACTTTGTGGAGAAAGCTGGCCCAGGTATTTCTTATGGAGATGGCAACATTGGAAAAACTCTGGGATATGGCAATATCAATCTTGGGAATGTCATTATTAAAAAAGTAGCTCTGGTGTCAGGACTTAAACACAATCTGCTGAGTGTGAGTCAAATCTTTAACAGAGGTTATCATGTGGATTTCTTTGAAGAACACTGTGAAGTTGTAAGCAAATCTACAAGCAAAGTTGTTCTGAAAGGATAGAGGCATGGTAACATTTATGAAGCCAAGCTTTCAACAAGTACTGATGGTTCTGTAATATGTCTGTTACAGTAGAGCATCAATTGAAGAAAGCTGGGATTGGCACAAGAAACTCTCTCATTTAAATTTTAACAATATAAATGAACTAGTCAAGAAAGATCTTGTGAGAGGATTGCCAAAATTAGTATTTGCTCCTGATGGCCTTTGTGATTCATGTCAGAAGGCAAAACAAAGAAAATCTTCATTCAAGAGCAAGACCGGATCATCAATTCTTGAGCCTTATCACCTACTACATGTTGATCTATTTGGTCCAGTGAATGTCATGTCTATTGCAAAGAAGAAATATGCTATGGTCATAGTGGATGAGTTCACCAGATACACATGGGTGTATTTCTTGCACACAAAAAGTGAAACTGCATCTATCTTGATTGATCATGTCAAGCAACTGGATAGATTGGTCAAAGATTCTGTGAAGATCATAAGAAGTGATAATGGCACTGAGTTCAAGAATTTGATCATGGAAGAGTTCTGCAAAGATCATGGAATAAAGAAGGAATTTTTTGCTCCTGGAACTCCACAGAAAAATGGAGTTGTTGAAAGAAATAATAGAACTCTTATAGAAGCTGCACGAACTATGCTTGATGAAGCAAAGTTGCCAACCTACTTTTGGGCGGAAGCTGTGCAGACTGCTTGTTTTTCTCAGAATTAAACACTTATCAACAAGCATGGAAAAACACCATATGAGATGGTGAAGAAAAAGAAGCCAAATCTGAAGTATTTTTATGTATTTGGATGCAAGTATTTTGTTCTTAAGACTTATCCTGAACAGCTATCCAAATTTGATCTAAAAGCTGATGAAGGAATTTTTGTTGGATATCCACTTTCTACAAAAGCCTTCAGAGTCTACAATATAAGAACAAGGGTTGTCATGGAATCTATCAATGTCTCTTTTGATGATAAGAAGATTACTAGACTTGAAGATTTCAATGATCATGATCAGCTGAGATTCGAAAATGAAGTTTTTAATTCTGATTCTGTAAATCCTGATACCGCAAACTCTGATGGATTAAACTCTGATGTTATTGAAACTGCGGTGACTACGCTTAAGGAAAATACACCTGTGAAGATACAACCACATCTCAAGAAGCATCAGAACCTATAACAGGCTCTTCAAGTTCTGACAGGCCAAGTTCTGATAATTTTAGAAACTCATGTTTTGATATTTCTAGAAACTCAAATAATGAAGGATCCAACTCAGAGAGCATAATTTCAGGGGGAGCATCAGAAAATGTTGATGGAGACAGCATGGATCATGGGGGAGCATCCAGTTCTAGAGAAAACCTTCCATCTGCAAGGAAGTAGACTAAAGCACATACACCTGACTTAATTATTGGAAATCCCGATGCAGGTGTCAGAACTAGAACAGCTACATCAAATGAATGTCTTTATCATTCATTTCTTTCTCAGACTAAACCAAAAAAAGTGGAAGAAGCTCTTCAAGATGCTGATTGGGTGCAAGCAATGCAAGAAGAGTTAAATGAATTTGAAAGAAATAAAATCTGGACCCTAGTGCCAAGACCACGAAACAGATCAGTTGTTGGCACAAAGTGGGTCTTCAGAAACAAAACTGACAGTGATGGCATAATTACAAGCAACAAAGCAAGGCTGGTTGCAAAATGATACTCTCAACAGGAGGGAATTGATTATGATGAAACATTTGCACCAGTTGCTAGATTGGAAGCCATAAGGATATTTTTGGCTTATGCTGCTCACAAGAAGTTTAAAGTCTTTCAAATGGATGTGAAAAGTGCTTTTCTCAATGGAGAATTGGAAGAAGGTATATGTTGAACAACCTCCAGGCTTTGTAGATCCCAAATTTCCCAATCATGTCTACAGGCTTGATAAAGCACTTTATGGCCTTAAGCAAGCTCCAAGAGCATAGTATGAGACATTAGCTCAGTTTCTTCTGGAAAGTGGATTTAACAGAGGGACTATTGACAAAACATTATTCTACCTCAACCATGGAAAGGGCTTACTTTTGGTGCAAATATATGTTGATGATATCATTTTTGGTTCAACAAATGACAGACTTTGTAAGAAGTTTGCCAAGCTGATGCAGTCAAGATATCAAATGAGTATGATGGGAGAACTTAACTATTTTCTGGGCCTTCAAGTCAAGCAAAATGAAGAAGGAACTTTTATTTGCCAATCTAAGTACACCAGAAATTTGTTGAAGAAATTTGGAATGCAGGATTGTTCAAGTGCATCCACTCCTATGGCCACTGCAACAAAGTTGGATAAGGATACTGGTAACTCAGTAGATATTACTGATTACAGAGGTATGATTGGCTCTCTACTCTATCTAACTACAAGTAGACCTGATATCATGTATGCTACTTGTCTTTGTGCAAGATTTCAAACAGATCCAAGAGAACCTCACTTAATAGATGTGAAAAGAATTTTCAAGTACCTTAAGGGTATAGCTGATCTGGGATTCTGGTATCCAAGAGAATCAGACTTTAAGCTAATAGGTTACTCAGATGCAGATTTTGCAGGATGCAAAATTGACAGGAAAAACACAAGTGGAAGCTGCCAATTTCTTGGAGGCAGATTGGTTTCTTGGTTTAGCAAGAAACAGAAGTCAATTTCCACATCAAATGTAGAAGCAGAATACATTGCTGCAGGAAGCTGTTGTGCACAGATTCTTTGGATGAAGAATCAGTTACTGGATTATGGGTTAGAATTTTCTAAGATCCCTATTTACTGTGATAATCAAAGTGCTATTGCTATGATAGGTAATCCAGTTCAGCACTCAATGACAAAGTGCATCAGCATTAGGTACCACTTCATAAGGGAACATGTGGATGAAGGTACAGTGGAATTGCATTTTGTTCCCACAGATCAACAACTAGTAGATATCTTCACAAAACCACTGTGAGAAGCTACTTTTATAAGATTGGTAAATGAACTTGGAATGGTTTCAGGTTCTTTCTCTAAATCTGCTTAGTTTATGTTCTGATACATCAGACTTTATGATCAGTATTTATATATATTACTATCTTTGTGTATTATGTGTTTAAATTGAAAATTACTTAAGTGATGATTGTTGTCTGATGTGAATTTCTAAACTCTGATAGTGATATGAATGTTTCTGTGACTATTCAATCCAATAAGGATAACTGTGCTAGATGCTGACCTTGTAGTCTTTAAAATACTAAAGATCCCATGTTTGAAGTAATTGTCTATGTGGAAATCTTTTAACACAAGCAAATTCTGATATTGAGCTTAGTTAAGTTTACTTTGTGTATCTTATTACTAAGTCAAAAACTAGAATAGTGCTTCTTATCTGTTAAGTTCTGATGTTAGTAAATTTGGTGGATGTACTAAGTGCTGATAAGCCTCATATATCAAAAGAAAAAGAAATGAAATGAAATAAAAATTAGGTACTCCTTTGAGATCTAGTGTAAAAATGTGGAAGGGAAGACCCAAGTGCATTGCTGATATTAAGTAATATGCATTAGAAAAGCAAAATAAAATTTTCTTGGTGACTTTTCACACTCTATGATTACTGGAGAAATACTCTGATAACAGTATAAATTCTGATAAGCAGTCGTGACTCACTTACACTGAGAAGCCACTGTAAAATAGAATTTCAAAAGATGCATAAAATGAGCACAAAACAGTCGAGGTGGACTCATGCATGAACTCATTCAATAGTAGGCTTCAGAATAATGACAGATTTTGAGTAAAGTTCTTAGTTATGCCTTATTTATAAGATGTACTGAAGTGAATCTGACTTTACTCTTTGTTTGATATTTAGATTAATGCACACACTTACACTCCATATGAATAACGAAAATTAGTGTGGTGATCAATGTTATTTTAGATGAACAGTCTATGTGTCAGATTGTATAAATTCTAAGGACAAGTTCTGATGGAAGTTCTGATGATTAAGTTCTAATGAAACCATATCAGTATTTGTGTGAAGAATTACAGGAATACACATTCACTTTTTGAGTTAAGGAGCCATATTCTGATGACTTTTAAATCCTGATAATAATCAAGTTTTGATGCTGACGTGGCAGTATTTATTTACTTGGTTTATTTTTGGTCATTACTTGAATGATAATATTTTTTACAGAATATTGGTTAATGTGAGATAAAACAGTCATAATCATTATGGGTTAGTGGTTAGCGTGTATGTCTTGAAAACCTGCATGCGCACAGTAATTATTATCATATCCCGTGCCCATTAACTCTGGCTTTAGATCTTTTACTGACTGTTATTATTACACATCAGTCTAGAGAATCTCTCCGTTAGCAAGAACGGATCATCCGTCTTGCAGTGCTCTTCGTCAGCAGCAGAAGGAGTTGGTTGT
The DNA here is from genome assembly GCF_009905375.1 of Apium graveolens. NCBI lineage: Eukaryota > Viridiplantae > Streptophyta > Magnoliopsida > Apiales > Apiaceae > Apium > Apium graveolens. The sequence goes on from NC_133654.1 coordinate 120,026,132, forward strand.
TAGGTCTTCTTAGACTATGACTAAGGCTGTTGATGTTAGGAATCGTAGAATAGGACTATCTTGTAATTTTTGCATGTAATCGATAAATTTCATCGAATGTAATCATCTGATATATCAATGAAATTTTCTTTAATTGCAAGATTTGTTCTTTGTTTCTCAAATTATGTGACTGTGCATGTTTAATTGCAATTTATTAATCTTTACTTCATCGACTTTCAATTTTATTTTGTGATGAATGTTTTGATTAAATTCTGTTGATTTGAGAAAACAGCTGAGGAACAGGTTCTTATATCAGAACCTGTTGTTTTAGAAGCTGAGAAGCTTTCTTCTCAGAAAGATACTGTAACTGGGAGTTCTAGGTCCCTCAAAAGGCTTAGAAAATTAAATTCTGATGATAAAGCTCCTACAGTGTCTTCACCTTTGAAGAAAGTAAAGAAACAGAGAGCTCATAGGGACATAGTTGAGTCAGATTCAGATGTAGTGGAAGCAGCTAAGGAAGGAAATCAGGAATCTCTGATCTCAACAGAACCAGTTGTTATTGAATTACTTCCTTCTGCACAACCAGAAACTGCTCAAGCTAAAATACCTACACCTCATATGTCACCTATAGTTGATCCAGTACATACTGAAGAACCAGGTACAAGTGCTGAAATTGATATTCATAACTTGATTGTGCCTGAGGTTTTGTACTTGGAAGCTCCACCAATTCAACTCACTCCACCAACAACATCAATTTTGGATGTTGATCAGAACCTGGATGCAGATCAAAATTTAGAGGATGATGTTGAAGCCTCTATAGCCTCACATACTGCTATTTTATCCGAGGATGCTGATACTGCAGATTCTACAGGTTATGATGCTGCCAATGAAGAAACTGCTGGTGAAGCTGCTGCTAATCTAGATGCTGATGCAGCTGGTCCATCAGGATATGCACCTCAACAAACTATTCATAAAGCTGATTTAGTCAAGAAGTTTATTACAGGGGAAGCACCAGTACCTTGGAGTGAAACTCCTAGAGGTAAGGAATGGAACACAGTTAGTTTTGTTCCTTCTGAAAAGATTCTTGCTGAGCGTCTTGCAAAAGCTGATGAAATGCTGATAAATGATGATTTCAAGGCACAACTATGAGTTACTGCATTGAGTACAAGGCACCTTCAAGGTCAACACTCAATAACTCATGACAAGGTGAACAAAATTCAGGAAGCTCTAATCCAGCATAATATGAATGTGAAACTTGAAAAGAACAGATTTTTCAAGCCAGCCTTTGACAGAATTGCCTATATTGAGAAAACTCAGGAGAAGCAACAAACTCAAATTGAAGAAATTCTGAAGAATTAAGCTTCTCACCAACATCAATTCAATGAGATCCAATCCTCAGTGGAATTGCTTGTCTCTCTTCTTTTACATGCTGATGCCAAAAAGGGGGAGAAAGTGATTAAGTCCAAATGTAAATCTATTCAGACACTGAAAGGAAAGGATGATGGAAATGATGACCAGGGAAACTCTAATAAGGGTAGAGGTCAAGGTCAAGGCAAAGGATTTTTATCAAGTAAAGCTAGAATTACAAGTCAAGGAACAAGTTCTGATACTGGGAGAAGAATAAGTTCTGATACTGGTAAAAGGATAAGTTCTGGTGAACATCTGGAACTTGATGAAGAAATTTCAAGGGAGTTATTTCTTAAAGAAAATCCAGGAATGGACTTTGAGAGTCTAAAGGAAGAAGAAGCTAGACTCAAAGCAGAAGGTGTCAAGACAAAATCTAAAGCTTCTGTTGTAGAAAAGAAATTTCCGAAGCCTAAGGGTATTGTGATAAAGGAAAGAACAAGTTCTGAGGCAACCAAGGCCAAATCACAAATGGAAATTGATCCAAGGTCCAAGGGCAAAGAAAAAGTTGATGAACCTGTAAAGGTTTATATGCCAGTCATGGATGAAGAAATAACTTATGATGAAGAAGATACTCGTCTTACTCTGATTTCAAAGAAGATTTCTCAAACAAACTCTAACATGGCTCATGTTGTTCAGAGTCAAGATGTAGTAAGTTCTAATATGACTGTGAATCAAGCAACCTCTGACTTAGCTTAAGTTGGCTTGATATCAGAAGATAAGGAAAAGGAAACCTCTGACATTGCTCATGTTAAACCTTCAAAAATACTCTGTAATAACCCCAAAAATTTTGAACTTTTTTGTAACCCTTATGAATAGTGATTTTGCTGATTATGCTGAATAAGAAAACTTTTCATGCCACACTTTTTAGAGATTCTTTTATTGTTATTTTGAGATCTTATTAGTACTCTATATGGTATATAAGTGTATGTAAAGATCGTCAGAATCCAAATTCGAACACTTTGATTTTTCCCGAAAATCCACCAGATACCAAAAGAATTGAGTATAAGGTAACTGGATAAAAAGGATTTAAATTCAAGGATTATAAGAGAGGATCATAAAAGGAATATAATGTATTGAGAAAGGTTAAGGGAACCCAAGTAATAAGATCCCGGGTATGATCCCTCAAATGATAAACGAGAACGAAAGTTAAGCGAACCGTATAACAGATCAGCAGTCATTAGCCAAGTAATTAGGAGTTAATCAAAGAGGTTAGTGGATGATGATGTCATCACACCAACAAGAGGAATACAAGTGTAACAGGATGACATAAGTAGATGACATAAGCATGACCAAATGGGAAAGGTTGGTTGGTTGACAATGAGCCACACAATTTTTACCATGGTAAAAGGTTAATTAACAAGCAAAAAAGGAAGCAACCAAGCCAACAATTATCATAACACAAAAAAATCAAGAAGCTCACTTTGTTCCTCAAGAACAAAGCTCTCGGCCCTTCTTCTTTTTCAAAGAAAAGAAAATCCAAATTCAAGTTCCAAGCTTTGATAATTAGTGAGGTAATTATCCAAGGTTCCTTGTACATAGATATAGATATCCTATGAATTTAAGCTTCCATTTCCTTCACAATCTATTCCAATAATTCATGGAAGAAGAGATTGAATAGTGTTTTCAAGAACTTGAAATTTTGATCTTGTGTTTTTGTTTAGATAAAGCTTTAGTAAGGATTTCCAAGGGTTGTTTCAAGCTCCTTAGTTACTCCTACTCACCAAGGAAGGTATAATCTCATACCCTAGCCCTACTTTTGATTATTTAGAGCATTTTATGCTTGGTTTAGTTCTTGGGAAGTATGATCCATGTATATTTAGAGTTGGGTTGGATTTATAATGAGTTTAGAGTTGTAAATCTTAATTATTGATTAATGAACTTAAGTATAAGCTTTTAGTTCATGATTGAGAGTAGTATAAATTAGAAATCTTGAGATGTTGGCGCAGTTGTAGTAGAGTATGGATGGAATTTGGTTGTAGTAATGATTGTGGGTTGATTGTGGATTGATTTGGAGTGGTACAAATTTGGTAATCGCGTAAACATAGCCGTCATAATGCCCAATTTACCTTAGACTGCTTTTGTTCTTAACATCAGGACCCGTGAACTCACTGTTAGGTTTTGACCATTGCCATGATTAGATAGTTCATGTTACGAGCTTCGTTTTGATATGTGGGTTGATATGTGGTTTATTTTGATATGCTTATAAGTTGCATAATACTTATGCTAGAGATAAGCAGTAGTTGCGTATACCCTTGGTATAGGGGACCCAAAGGTGAACATTTTCTAAACCGAGAGACGATGTTCCCGAGTATATTATATATATATATATATAGATAAATAGTTTTCAAAACTATTATTCGAATAAGGTTTATTCGATAACTTTATTTTACTTAATGAATATTATTTTGAATATTCATTCGAGGACTTATGACTCCGCTTATTTTATTTAATGAATATTGTTTTGAATATTCATTCGAGGACTTATGACTCCGCTTATTTTATTAAATAATATTCTTTATTTTATTAAAGAATAATGTTTCGATAATCAAACTTATTTTCGATTATTCAAATAAAGATCATACTTTCGTATAAGTATATCTTTGGTTAATTATTATTATTCATTTCAAGTATGAGTTTTAAAACTTCTACTTCAACTATTATTATAAAGATCATCCTTTATGGGAATATTATTTAAATAATAATATTCAGATATATTCTAATATATCGGGACTGATTTATTTTATTAAATTAGCATTACTCCAAACATTCTTAAAAATGTTTTAGAGTCTTCAAAATGATTTTAAAAGTTAGAGCGGATCCCAAAACTCATTTTTATATTTAAGATCTTCCTTTCAAAGGGGATTTAAATACTCGCTCAAAACCTGGGGGATCCGGCTCTGTGGTGTATTTTATATTCGCAATGAGGTTGCTGTTTTGATAAATGAATTGATTACTTACCCAACGTTCGGGAAGTAAGTCCATCTATTTGAGTCGGCATAAGCAACATGGGCTCAGTGGGCGTCCATGAAAGTTTAAGTGGCTCAGTGGGAGTCCATCAATGCGTAAGTGGCTGAGTGGCAGTCCAACATAGGTCCTAATGCGGCCAGGGTGATGACCGGTTAGGAATTCGTCCATCTACTAGTAGAAAAGGTTACTTATTGGTATCTTTGCCTGATCAGCAATATATCAGGTTTATGCCAAGGTTTTCTCCTTTCCAAATTCATTGGATATTGCAACTCTGTTTATAATTTTCATAATAGAGGTTTTCAAGGAGTGTATGAAATGTATATAAATATAGGTGCATATATATATCGGGACTTAATGAAGTATCTCGTAACTTCATTTCTTTCAAATGATATTTCAAAGATTGAATCTATTCAAGTCTTATCTTGTAGTCTCATCAGTGTGATGAACTTTTAAAACTAATTATAACTTGAACGGTGGTAGTTCAAGTAGTATTCGGAAAAGATATAAGTATATTGGAGTATCTTGTAACTTCATCTTTTAAACTTATATCTAGTAAATGATTATCTTATGCATGTCAAAGATTTTCAGAAAAACGTTGAGACAAGGTTAGATATATGAGATCACCTTGTAACGATATTTTTATACAGTTATAAACTGGAACTCTGTGTATATTATACATGTCAGAGGATTTCAAAGATTGTGAAAAGTATATATGTATATGTATATACTGAATATTTTGTGATTTGTCGCGTTAAGATATTAGCTTGGTTCATTTCTTCTTGACCAAGACTTTCATGAGTGCTATGAGAATGCTCATATATTGTAAATTATTATACATATTATTTTGGTGGGCTTGTTGCTCACCCTTGCTTTCTTCTTTCATCACACAACAACAGATAGAAAAGATGAACAGGACCAAGCTCCCAATTCACAAGCGGTTAGGAAACATTTCCCAGTTTCCTGTAGGCGTTGATGCCGTTGTAGCTGAGGTAGGATTTACCAATAGGCTAGGCTTTCAACTTTTGATGTACCAGACTATGTATATTTATGAATTGTAATAATGGCAAAGAATATGTAAATTATTCAGAAACCCTTTTTAAGGTGAAATGGTTTATAATTGTGGAATAAAATGACTTGTGTTATTTTGGTATTCATCTCTGAGACTATAACTTGTGGTGTGTGTGTGTATATTGTGGGGTCACAGTACGCAGCAGTTGGTTGACTGTTAAGATTAATTATGGATAAGGGAAATGGAACTTGTGACAACCCGAATCCCCGACCCCGGATTTGGGGGTCTTACAGAAATGGTATCAGAGCTAAGCATTATAAACCTCAGAGATGATGTGGTGTTAAGATAATAAGTTCACTAAGATAATAAGAACTCTTGCCAAGTTCATAGTCGGGCTACCTAATGTAGTACTGACAGTTAAAACCCTTATGGGAACCCTTATAAATATCGTGATAGAAGCGTAGTTCGTTATCGTATATGGTAGCGGAACTCCGAACCCTGAGGTTGAGGAGAAACAGCGCGATGATGTTTTATTACTTATTGGAGATCAGATTGTGGATCCGATAGAACATCCTAACGAGGGACCGAATGATGTTCATATTGAGGATGTAGTGGTTAAGGATGTTGTCCTAGAAGGGATTGTTGATGAATAGGATCCCGTGGAGGATCTTGACAAGAATGAATAAAGAACCACTGATGAATTGATAACCATGGTTAGGGAAACTATTAGAGGTAGGATTGGCCGGTCACTACCGGAGGTTCGTTCAAGTTTGTAAAGATAGTAGCCCCTTTAACGCGGCTTACTCGTAAGACTGAGAAGTTCGAATGGACAGAGAAATGCGAGAACAACTTTTAAGAACTGAAGCAAAGATTGGTGACAGCCCCTATGATGGCGTTGCCGGATGGAAAATGAGATTTGTGATGTGTAGTGACGCTTCGCATAAGGAATTAGGGTGCTTCTTATACAGCACAATAAGGTAATCGCGTACGCATCAAGACAATTAAGGGAATATGAAATTCGATATCCCCACCCATGAGCTTGGGCTCGTGGCAATAGTTTTGCCCTAAAGATTGGAGGCACTACTTGTATGGAGAGAAGTGCGAGATTTACACAAGCCATAAGTGCTCTAGTGCATTTTCACGCAGAAAGAGCTCAACATGCGCCAGAGGAGGTGCTTAGAGCTAATCAAGAAATACGATTAAGAGATTCTTTATCATCCAGGGAAAGCCAAAATGGTGGCTAATGCCCTTAGTATAAAAGAGAAACTCAAGGTGAAAATGTCTTTGGGAGAGTTGATAAGAGATTTTGAAAAAAAATGCAAATAAAAGTGAAGGTAACTGGAGCCGGTACTAAAAAGCTGTTTGAGATTGTAATGCAGCCCGAATTATTGGAAAAGATCATATGGTGCCAAAAAAATGATGAATGAAGGCAGAAAGCCAATGACTGGAGAAGAGATTAATACTGAGAAAGATGATAAGGGAATAATGAGGTATTCCTACAGAATTTGGGTTCCAAACGTTCAAGGGCTTAAGGACGAGATCTTAGATGAAAGCCATAGTTCGAGGAATAAGATTTAGGGCAAACCCTGAATGTGATAGTCAGGGAGGTCACCATCAAGAAAGAAAGAACCCATAATATAATGAAATGAAAAACAAGGATTTTAACGTATAAGATAACCCTGATTATGAGAGAAGGATGAAACATTTCATATTGAGAAAATAGAAGTCAAGCAAGATAAGGAGACCCGAGACGGTGCTCCTATACGGCAATTCATGGACCTGTCTAAAAAAGAACTTAGACTATTATCCCCAACCACCACCCTGAGGAGACAGTGCGGTGGGAAATTCTTTCAGGACCTTTAAGTCGCTAAGCTCTCAGAGTTCCAAGGAACAAGCAAACCCAGTAGAGGCGAGAGCCTGGCTAAAGGAAATATAGGAATCATTTGAGATTCTAAATGATGGACGAATCACAAAAGACTATTTTTGTCACTTACCCTCCTAAGAGAGAGGCCACCCGCTGGTGAAAGACCAAGAAAGGCACGAAGCCAGAGGTTATAATAAACTGATTAAAGTTCAGTCAATTGTTTTCGGGAAAGTAATTCCCAAGGTTATGGAGATAGTGTAAAAGCTTTAGAGCCAGAACAAAGGCGGACAAGTATGATGAATTATGAAGCTAAGTTGTAAAAGTTGTAAAAGTTGTCAAGATTCATTCTGATGACCAGAATCCCATAACGACGTGATGTTTGAAGTCAATGAGTAGTGGGTTCATGAAATTATAGTAATAGAAAAGAAAATAAAAAGAAACTGAAGTGGAAAGGAAAATAAAGACAATAGAGTTTGAGGAATGATAAGGGAGTTGGGTGTGAGGAAACCCTAAAGACTCGTAGCAATAGAAATAGAAAAGTATGTAATCGTCAGGATGAGGGTGATTCACCATAAGTTAAAGTTGATGGTTGAAGGCATAAGAGATACATATATTTTATCCCCTGTAAGTGGGGAGGATTCGAGGAAACCTTGAGATAGTTTGAAGGATAAATAATGAGACGCGGATAGACTTAGGAGAAAAGAAAATATGAAATTAGGAAAATTGGATGAAGGAAGTGACCTTCAAGAATGTGAAATGTAAGTAACGCATATCAATTGATACCCAAAAAGGGAGACACCAAGTATAGAAGATATCTCAACATTGAGATGACTGTTGAGATAAACAACAAAAGTAAATGAGGATTTAGTAAAAAGAAGTTCACGTTGAACACGACCAATATCTTCTAGAACATCCATGTTATCATTACTGAATCAGGCAATAAAAGTAGATAACCGTTGTTATCTTTTGGAGGCCATATTGATTGACCTCATTTTGAATACAGATGTTATTGTGAAATTAGGCATATACTATCGAGATGGGAATGATTGAATAAGATACCCTTATTAGGGATATATGACTTGATTTATCCATGTAAGGATGCAAGTACCTTTTTAAAGGTGGAATTAAGGACATAACATCAATAGCTTGAGATGAACCATGGGGGATGCATAAAGGATGGCATTTCACCCTTAATAGGGACATTATGAGTTTGGGTAGTATGGAACGAAGGACTAAGGTAACAACAACCTTTAAAGATCAGTAGAGAAATTTTTTAGAAATACATAGACAATGGTTCTAGTATTAGTAAATGGTATTTTGATATGCCCTGTATCTAGGGAATACAGGAGGAACGATTCAAGGATAACCTTAGAGGTTTTACAAGGAAAAAAGGTAATATTCAAAGTTCTCAAGAATAGAAATTTTGATAAAGGAAATGTGACGTAATTATAATAATGCCAAGTGGGGCACATGTTAAACCATGAGAAAGTATAGATAGAGCCCAATGAAGGTCAAGATTGGTGAAAACAAGAAGGACCCAAGATAAGAGATGTCCTAAGTATGATCAAGAGTCAGTCGTGATAATGTTAACCTCTAAAAACCGAGGCAATAACTTATGGAAAAATGGTGATATTTTTTTTTCTCTCACCAATGCTTAAGGGAGAGCATTTTCACACAAGCAGTGATTTGAAATGAGGTAGAAAATTTAATTGGAGGTGGTTAAAATGATATTGATTGTAAGAAAATTTTATTATCAGGAAAGGCCAGAGAGGTGGCCGACACTTTAAGTGTAAGAGGACAATTATAGGCGCTCGTGCCAGAGGAATACAGTGATAATGGTTAAAGCCGTGAAGATTGTATTATGGTTTGAAAGATTGATATTGCACTGATGATTGTGCGATACTCAACCGTGATAGTAGTTTGGTAAAGATTTAATTTATGTAATCGCCGTGAGCGGGCTATCTATCTTATAAGGTCATATCTTGAGATAAGCCAGGACCATGTTACGAAAGTACTAAATGAGCCTTTGAACTTCATGAAGACATATGGTTAATAATGGTATTAACCAGCTATCATTGTTTTTATTGAAACTCTTCTGCAATTTTATCTGCTTTATGTCATATGTACGCCAAGTTCAGGAGTGTTCTTCACGAATCATGGAATGGTGATTATGTTGCCTGCTTAGAAGAATTTGATACGACATGTATGGACTCCGTATGGTTAGCTATTAAGATTTCATAGAAAATGAATGACTACAGTAGGTCAGTGGTGGACCATAGTAATACAACAATGATTCTGCAAGTAATGAGCCGATTACTTGCAACCGTGAGAGTTGTATAGGAATGGATGTTGAGATTGAGTACCACTAATCGGGTCGTGATGGTGTATAAGTTATCATTGATAGACTAATTAAGTAGATTATCTACCTATTGAATACTTATTCCTTCTTATCAATAGAGAGTCATATTACTATACGAGGAAGGTTGCGGTGCAAGCACAGGATTCTAGTAACGATGATGTCTAGAATGAGACCCCAGATTCGATTTTCGATGATGAGGGAGTTTCAAAGGTGATTGAGTATAAGCTCGAGGAAGAGCATGGGTACATAGAATGATGGACGGAATAGCAAAAAATATTTAGGCATGTGAAATGTGATGCTATTATACTTGATGTTGATTTATATAGATATATGTTTTGTTCTCCTATGATAAACCTCTATAGTTCAGAGGTAGATTCCAAGCCAGATATTTTTTGGCAGTATATTTTTTTTATATATACAATTCTCTTCAAATCGTTCTTTTCTCTCCTTTTCATTTCATGTAAGCTGAGAAGAACAATCCTTCCAGAAGGGGAGGTATTGCCGAATGACTATCTATCTGTGTGATAGAAGCCTAGTAGGATACCACATGTTGTTTAATTGCTTGTCAAGTACTAAAGGATGGCCACCTTCTGTACTAACTATGCGATATAACAAGTGTCATGATCATAGTGATCTCTCAATAAATTTTTTTACTTCTATATGAAGGACCAAGCTTTTGAAGATAGAAGCAGCTAGAAAGGAGTAGTATCAGCGCAGTAGTATTCCGAATCTAACACGTTCATGATACTAAGGTTGACGCGGTTATTAAAAGGTTATAGAATACTAACGAGCAAAAGTGTAACCAGTATAGTATTATGTACGGAAGATAGTAATGACTACGAACAAGAAAAGAAGGAGTATTGAGAAGCAAAAGCTATAGTGTTAGAAGCTATTATGAGAGTCTGTGTAATAGACTTGAAAGAATTTGGAATGATCATTTATCACGGATTGAGTTTTCTTACGACAATAGATCATATGTCATTATCGAGATGTCACCTTATGAGATCCTTGAGGGAAGACAATGTCAATCTCCCTTATTCTAGGACGAAGTTGCAGAGTGCAAAATGCTCGGACCAGCAGTAGTCCAAAGGACCAAGGATATAATAGATCTAATCAGAGGACGACTGGTAGTAACCCAAGATGGACATAAGAAGTATGTTGAATTGACACGAAAGGACAAAGAATAGGAAGTAGGGGACCTAGTGCTGTTATAGGTATTCCCTTGGAAAGGATGAATGAGGTTCGGAAAGAAAAGAAAGCTAAGCCCACGGATTGTTGGCCCCTTTGAGGTATTAAGACATATTGGGAAGTTAGCATATGAGCTAGCCCTACCCCCCGAAACTGTAGCAAGTTCATAATGTGTTCCATATGTCAATGCTAAGGAAGTATCATTGGGATGTCAGACACATAGTGGAGTACGAGCAGGTGGATATGCAACCAGATCTAACTTACGTGGAGAAACCAGTAAAGATTATAGATAAGAAGGAACAAGTGCTTCGGAACAAAGTGATCAAGCTAGTCAGAGTGCTATGGCAGAATCATAATATGGAGGAATCAACTTGGGAACTAGAGAGCGCAATTCTAAAAAAGTACCCCCAATTGTTCTCTATCTGATTCCGGGATGGAATCCTTTTAAGGAGGGGAGACTGTAATAACCCCAAAAATTTTGAACTTTTTTGTAACCCTTATGAATAGTGATTTTGCTGATTATGTTGAATAAGAAAACTTTTCATGCCACACTTTGTAGAGGTTCTTTTATTGTTATTCTGAGATCTTATTAGTACTCTATATGGTATATAAGTGTATGTAAAGATCGTCAGAATCCAAATTCGAACACTTTGATTTTTCCCGAAAATCCACCAGATACTGAAAGAATTGAGTATAAGGTAACTGGATAAAAAGGATTTAAATTCAAGGATTATAAAAGAGGATCATAAAAGGAATATAATGTATTGAGAAAGGTTAAGGGAACCCAAGTAATAAGATCCCGGGTATGATCCCTCAAACGATAAACGAGAACGAAAGTTAAGCGAACCGTATAACAGATCAGCAGTCATTAGCCAAGTAATTAGGAGTTAATCAAAGAGGTTAGTGGATGATGATGTCATCACACCAACAAGAGGAAGACAAGTGTAACAAGATAACATAAGTAGATGACATAAGCATGACCAAATGGGAAGGGTTGGTTGGTTGATTGTGAGCCACACAATTTTTACCATGGTAAAAGGTTAATTAACAAGCAAAAAAGGAAGCAACCAAGCCAACAATTATCATAACACAAAAAAATCAAGAAGCTCACTTTGTTCCTCAAGAACAAAGCTCTCGGCCCTTCTTTTTTTTCAAAGAAAAGAAAATCCAAATTCAAGTTCCAAGCTTTGATAATTAGTGAGGTAATTACCCAAGGTTCCTTGTACATAGATATAGATATCCTATGAATCTAAGCTTCCATTTCCTTCAAAATCTCTTCCAATAATTCATGGAAGAAGAGAGTGAATAGTGTTTTCAAGAACTTGAAATTTTGATCTTGTGTTTTTGTTTAGTTAAAGCTTTAGTAAGGATTTCCAAGGGTTGTTTCAAGCTCCTTAGTTACTCCTACTCACTAAGGAAGGTATAATCTCATACCCTAGCCCTACTTTTGATTATTTAAAGCTTTTTATGCTTGGTTTAGTTCTTGGGAAGTATGATCCATGTATATTTAGAGTTGGGATGGATTTATAATGAGTTTGGAGTTGTAAATCTTGATTATTGATTAATGAACTTAAGTATAAGCTTTTAGTTCATGATTGAGAGTAGTATAAATTGGAAATCTTGAGATGTTGGGGCAGTTGTAGTAGAGTATGGATGGAGTTTGGTTGTAGTAATGATTGTGGGTTGATTGTGGATTGATTTGGAGTGGTACAAATTTGGTAATCGCGTAAACATAGCCGTCGTAATGCCCGATTTACCTTAGACTGCTTTTGTTCTTAACATCAGGACCCGTGAACTCACTGTTAGGTTTTGACCATTGCCCTGATTAGATAGTTCATGTTATGAGCTTCGTTTTGATATGTGGTTCGCTTGAATCCGATGTACGGTTTAGGAGAAATGACCGTTTTAAGTAACGGCATCTCGCGAACGAACCATTACCCCTCGCCTTACTTTGAAACCTTGGTTAAGACCCTTAAATGACTAATTGGGGTATGAAACAATTATGTAAAGTGGATTATGCAGTTGGTAAGGAACTCGGGAAAAAATCGCCTTAAAATTCTTAATGGTTAATTTATTAAAAATGGTGGAGCCGAGGGTGCTCGAGCGACTTAAGTGAATCGTTAAGCGCAAAAGCGAACGTTAGGGTCTAATTGGTTAAAGTATAGATTCTTAAGCGACTTTGGTTTAATTCCAACTTATATGATGTTTATAGGTTACCAGACTCGTCCCAGGCATTTTATCACCCCCGGTCGCTCAGGCAAGTTTTCTACCCGTTATACTGTTGTTGTGATGTATATATGTATATGCATTATCTTGTGATAGATGCATGATGGTTATTAGCAAATCTTGCGATATATTGGTGCATGCTAATATGGTTTATATGCATGCATGTTTCATAATCTTGATATCTAATTGTTGATGCAAATGCTTATAAGTTGCATAATACCTATGCTAGAGATAAGCTGTAGTTGCGTATACCCTTGGTATAGGGGACCCAAAGGTGAACATTTTCTAAACCGGGGAACATCGTATATTATATATATATATATATATATATAAATAGTTTTCGAAACTATTATTCGAATAAGGTTTATTCGATAACTGTATTTTACTTAATGAATATTATTTTGAATATTCATTCGAGGACTTATGACTCCGCTTATTTTATTTAATGAATATTGTTTTGAATATTCATTCAAGGACTTATGACTCCGCTTATTTTATTAAATAATATTCTTTATTTTATTAAATAATAATGTTTCGATAATCAAACTTATTTTTGATTATTCAAATAAAGATCATACTTTCGTATAAGTATATCTTTGGTTAATTATTATTATTCATTTCAAGTATGAGTTTTAAAACTTCTACTTCAACTATTATTATAAAGATCATCCTTTATGGGAATATTATTTAAACAATAATATTCAGATATTTTTTAATATATCGGGACTGATTTATTTTATTAAACCAGCATTACTCCAAACATTCTTAAAAATGTTTTAGAGTCTTAAAAATGATTTTAAAAGTTAGAGCGGATCCCAAAACTCAATTTTATATTTAAGATCTTCCTTTCAAAGAGGATTTAAATACTCGCTCAAAACCTGAGGGATCCGGCTCTGTGGTGTATTTTATATTCACAACGAGGTTGCTGTTTTGATAAATGAATTGATTACTTACCCAATATTCGGCAAGTAAGTCCATCTATTTGAGTCGGCATAAGCAACATGGGCTCAGTGGGCGTCCATGAAAGTGTAAGTGGCTCAGTGGGAGCCCATCAATGCGTAAGTGGCTGAGTGGCAGTCCAATATAGGTCCTAATGCGGCCAGGGTGATGACCAGTGGGGAATTCGTCCATCTACTAGTAGAAAAGGTTACTTATTGGTATCTTTGCCTGATCAGCAAGATATCAGGTTTATGTCAAGGTTTTCTCCTTTCCAAATTTATTGGATACTGCAACTCTGTTTATAATTTTCATAACAGAGGTTTTCAAGGAGTGTATAAAATGTATATATATATATAGGTGTATATATATATCGGGACTTAATGAAGTATCTCGTAACTTCATTTCTTTCAAATGATATTTCAAAGATTGAATCTATTCAAGTCTTATCTTGTAGTCTCATCAGTGTGATAAACTTTTGAAATTAATTATAACTTGAACGATGGTAGTTCAAGTAGTATTCGGAAAAGATATAAGTATATTGGAGTATCTTGTAACTTCATCTTTTAAACTTATATCTAGTAAATGATTATCTTATGAATGTCAAAGATTTTCAGAAAAACGTTGAGACAAGGTTAGATATATGAGATCACCTCGCAACGATATTTTTATACAGTTATAAACTGGAACTCTGTGTATATTATACATGTCAGAGGATTTCAAAGATTGTGAAAAGTATATATGTATATATATACTGAATATTTTGCGACTTGGTCGCGTTAAGATATCATCTTGGTTCATTTCTTCTTGACCAAGACTTTCATGAGTGCTATGAGAATGCTCATATATTGTGAATTATTATACATATTATTTTGGTGGGCTTGTTGCTCACCCTTGCTTTCTTCTTTCATCACACAACAACAGATAGAAAAGATGAACAGGACCAAGCTCCCAATTCGCAAGCGGTTAGGAAACATTCCCATTTTCCTGTAGGCGTTGATGCCATTGTAGCTGAGGTAGGATGTAATATACGGGATATATCGTGTAATTATTTTTGATATTATATAATTATTATGTGTGTTCAGTATCTATTCTGTGAGCTAATTATTAAGTGTTATCTGTACTTGAATATTCAAAAATAATATTAATTGAGTATTTTAATTTTTATATGTCCAAAATAAAATATAGATAATTGTCATATCTTCCTAATTATTTTTATGTTGGTTTATGGATTTATAAGAATCATATGAAATTTCTAAAATCTTTTTCCGGGTAATTAAAATCTATTTTATAAAAACGGGAACCAACCGACGTCATCCGTTGTTACGTTTTTGGAACCCGAAACTCTTTCGAGAACTCCTTCCTAACCTAATTGTAATATTCCGAGCATATTCCATGTTTCGACTTTTTCGATCCGGCTTACGGTTTGTCCTGCGCGGGTCCCGGCGCAACATTTTCGATACAATATTCGTTTCGGTAAATCAATAAAACCCGTATTTTCGATAAACGGGAGCTTTTTTATTAAACTATCCCAATTATCACTTCGTAATACGTGTAACCAGGCGCTGAGACCAAGACCGCAGTACAAATTGTACTGATTTGGATAATTATCCCAAAAACCGATACCGTTTGGATCAGTTTTTACAAATAAACGTACCGTTTTAAATCCAGAATGATCCAACGGGATACAAATTTTCCGTAATTATAAATAGCCTTTTACCGTATTTTATTTCGTATCAAAATTATTTGCAGATAGTTAATTATATAATTTTCAGAGAAAAGCCCTAATTTCCTAAAACTGTTCTAAGAATCAAACAACAAAACGAAGGCGTTACCGATCTCTGTTTTCAAAGCTTGAGTAACCAAAACGAAGGATTTGAGGTGTTCTATCAGATTCTGAGCTTTGTTTCACTGCAGAAATCAAGGTTATTTTTTCTAAAAATTTATTTATTTTCGAATTTATTTTATTAAAAATATGAATTTTTGTTCGGATGATTGTTTGTATGATTTGATGATTGCATGTTGTAGAGCTTGTTTTCCTGATGATTTTCATATGTCATACGTCTGATTTGGAGTTCAATAACATGCTCAAAAGTGGGTTTAATTTTCGAATTTCAAAATTAGGGTTTATAACCCGTATTAATGTTCTTAATTGAAATTTGGGGGTTTCTTATTATGTGATAGATTGATGTTGCGTTATAGTGGGTTGTGTTCTCTGTGAAATTTGCAATCTAGTCGTATAAGTTTCATGAACCAACGAGGTCTGTAGAGAAGGGAGTTGTGTTTTGAAGTTTTCTGATGTTCGCCGGAAACTGGAAAACTTCACGGCCAAATTCCGGCCAACTCAGGGATTGTTAGGATGAATTGATTGCATGGTTGTGTTCCTGATGTTGTGTAGATGTGATCTGGAGGTGTTGGTGGGGTGAGGACGCCGAGAACTTGTTCTCCGGCGAACCCGACTGTTTTCCGGCGTCGGGGTGTAAAATTGCAGTTTGGTCCCTGGACTTTTGGGGACGATACAGTTAGGTCCCTGAAGTTTCCAGACTTTGCAAATTTAGGATTCCTGTTTATAAAATGTTTAAAAATCATATTTCCTATTTATTTTTATTATAAAAATTCATTTTTAAATTCTGAAAATTCTAAAAATTATTATTTTAATTCTGAAAATTATTTTTAATTTACAAATAAATCTAAATTAATTAGTTAATTAATTTCAGTTAATTTATAATTGATTAATTGGTCAATTAATTCAAAAATTAATTGATTAATTGATTTAATTAATTATTAATTGATTTTTATTAGTTATTTAATTAGATTTAATTATTTAAAAATGATTTAAAAATTCTGAAAAATAGTTTCGAGCTTTAAAATATTATTCTAAATTATTTCCAAGGCTCGATAATTATTCTAAAATTATTTCGGAGCCAGAATGGGCCAACCGAACCCTGTTTATTAACCCAAAATTGATCCAACGACCCGTTTTAATTCCGAAAAATGTTTTAAAAATCATTTTAAATACCAGAAAGCCTATTTATGACCCGAGACTTCTTTATAAATAATATATCATTGATTACGTGATGTATTATGTGCTATATGTGACTTGTTAATTGACTATCGGTCTATATATTCGGTGTTTACTTGATTATTGCATAACTTTCAATCCGTTAATCGGATTTGGGTAAAACGAAGGGTAGATAGAAGTATGTGTTGAATAGAATTCCATGAGTAAATTATTGATAGATGCTTATGATATGTGAGCAGAAGAGGCAAGACGTAAGAAAGGGAAACAGGTAGTTGAGGAGTAAAACGATTGTGATTGGAAGCGAGTGCAGTGTAGTAAGCTAATACTAGGCAAGTGTTCTGAACTTTCTCGAGATATTGTAGTACTTGATAATCCTGTGATATTGCAAGTGCTTTGAAGCACAGAAACCTAAATCTTGATTTCAGTTATTGTCCTTGAGCCATGAATCATATTCTATCTAATCCATTGATTATTGTATACCCAAACAAGAACCACAAATCTACGATACTACTTTACAAATACATACAAACTAAATACCAAACACTAAAATGAACTATTATATACTCAACCCATGGTATCTTATACTTTGAAAGATCGAATCCTTGAAATCTTGAAACGTTGATTCCTTTGTTATCCAATTCTTTCATTACCCAACATCCAAGCTTTTAAATTGCCTTATTGATCCTTACAAGGATTGAAACCCTTTCATTGTTAAACATTTATTGTTGTTAATGATTTCGGTTATTGTTTACTATTGCATATTCTGTTATTATGTTAGAATTGGATTGTTTTTATAAAATTATGGACCAGATTCGTGGTCAGACCATATAATGGTCAAGTTAGGCCAATGTGTGCCTTGGATCCAGTAGTTAGAGCAATGTTGTGTGCCTTGCTCAGGGTTAGTGCGTGACTGATCAGCAGCCTAACCTTGGTTTTTAAATTAAAAGTATAATATCCAATTCTAAATCATAATCCATTGTTCACTTGATATCATAAACATATTCACCTGATGATCATTATTCTCAGTTTTGTCATTGTGACTTGCTGAGCTAGTTAGCTCATTCGTGCGATGTTGTTTATATTCTTTCCAGTTAAAAAGGAACCAGTTGGTAGAGAGGATCCCCAGTCCAGCGCGAGAGCTAGGGGTTCCGGTTGAGAAAGCTGAGCTAGTAGGCTTCTTTTGGAATAATTTAAGTTTGTAAAAGTTTGTAATATTGTTTAATACTCAGTTTGAATTTGAAATAGTTGGGATTTGAACGATTTGTAATAAATTAGTGTGTTTGGCTTGTGTGCATACTTTAACCTGTTGCGGTCCGTGGTGGTTGGTAAGTAGGGTCATTGCATATATTATTATTATTTTATTATTGTTATAAGCAGGTTATAATTAAGGTGTGTGTGTGGACCCCAAACTTCTGACCCGGGTTTGGAGGGCGCCACAGGTTTGGTATCAGAGCTACAGGTTATAAGTCACTGACACAAGCCTAGGTTGACGGGAATGGGTAGAGGGATAGGATTAGAAGTAAGGTATAGGATGATAGAACGTCGAGAGGTTGAGTGTTATGGTATAACTGGTATTAGTATAGTTTGCGTCGTGGTACGAGATTCTTATGTTACGATATGATTTCAGATAGCAGAGATGGCCGACTCTTTTATTCCCGTATCAGCTGATCACTCAGAGCCTTCAGTTGGAGCACCAACATCGGATCCACGTCCTGTTATTCCACCAGCATTGGCTATTCTACCTCCACCGGTGTTGCAGCCCGTACCATTGCAGGCTATTCCACCTCCAGGCATGAGGCCACCTGTCAGAGGACCCCCACCAGCTGATTCAGATTCCACTGGGCATTCAGTAGCGAGTGCCCCATTCCAGTCTACATTGCCCCCAGTTCCTTATTACCGGTATGAGGCTCTTTTATTGAAGCGTGATTCCTTATTGGCTCAGATTAGAGAGTTACAGCATATCATTAGGACTACAGATGTTGATCGTGGTGTGAGGGAGCTTCGAGAGGATATTCATGTGATACGGAGGGTTCTTGAGGCTAGGCTACATAGAGCTACACTACCTGGCAGAGGCCCTGATGCATTGCTGGGCTAGGCTACTGAGGTAATGGAGGACTTTGAGAGGCTGGCAGGACCAGAGTTTCCTTGGAGCTGAGTTAGAGATTTTGAGATGGAGTTGCTGAACAGTGTTGTTATGGTTATGTAGTATGGACAGTAGTGTGTAGTGTGTATCAGTAGACTTTTGAGTTGTATTTATAAACTAACGATGCTGACTAGTGAGTAGGTTGTTGTACCCTTTTTGCTTTTACTTTCGAAGCGTCTTTACGCTTGTACTACCTAAAACTTTTGATCTATATATCAGTACCTTTTCCTTTCCAACACTGTCATTTACTTTATCGCACCTGTTTTACTTACCTTATTTATTGCACCAGTATACCTGTGATACCATGTACCCTGTTTTTCATAACTGTTTATATTCTGTAAAGAAGCATGCAATTTACTTAGTTATAACTGTTTTCAAAAAAGAGATATTTCTATTTTACAAAACTTTTCTTTTATACAAAGATTTGATTCAAAAGCTAAATAAATTGATTGATTCTTTACAGAAAATGCCTCCCAGAAGAAATACCCGCACCAACACCCAGAATGAAGAAACCAACAACAACAACAATAACAACAAAAATGATATAAACCAGAATGTGAACCCAGGACACATGGACCCAGCAATAGCCCAGATTCTATAAATCTTGGCTCAACAAACAGTTCACCTGGCACAACAACAGCAGAGACAGACCAATCCCCAGGTAACTTTCAAAACTTTTCAGGCAGTAAACCTACCAGAATTCAAGGGTTCCTTAGAGCCAATTGAAGCAAATGTGTGGTTAAAGGAAATAGAGAAGGCTTTTACCTTGGTAAAAGTGAAAGAGGAGCAGAAGGTTGAATTTGCAAGTTACTATCTGAAGAATGAGGCCACCTATTGGTGGGAAATGGTGAAAACATTGGAAAGTACAGATGTTATTACTTGGGAAAGGTTTAAGGAGTTGTTTTTAGAAAAGTATTTTCCTCAGTTTGTTCAGGATCAAATGGAGCTGAAGTTTTTAGAATTAAAGCAAGGGAACATGTCGGTAACAGATTATGAGGGGAAGTTTGAGGAATTGTCAAGGTATGTGCCGTCGTATGTTGATACTGATAGAAAGAAAGTTAAGAGATTCCAGTAAGGCTTGAAGCCATGGATCAGAGGGAAGGTAGCTATTTTTGAATTGGATACCTATGCCGGGGTTGTACAGAAAGCTATGATCGCAGAGACAGAGAGTGAGATGTTCCAGAAAGAAAAGGAAAGCAAGAAAAGGAAAGTTGAGGGAAGTGAGGGTCAGTCACAAACAGGGAAGTTTCCAAATTTTAAGAAGGGCAAGTTTCAGCCAGGGAGAAATTTTAATTTCAGGAGACAAAATGCAGGAGACGGAGGCCAGGGCAATCGTTCAGCTAATGTGAATCAGCCGAATCAGTTGAGATTAACTTTTCCAGATTGTCAAGTATGTGGAAAGAAGCATGGAGGAGTTTGTAACAAGTTGAATGTGGTATGTTTTAAATGCAACCAGAAAGGGCACTACTCGAGGGAGTGCCGAAATCAGCCAGCAAGAGAGCCAGCAAATAAGGATCAACCTATCCGGAATCCAGCAGTGAAAGTTCCAGTCATTGGATTTACATGCTTTAAATGTGGGAAGCCAGGACATATGGCCAGGGATTGCAAGACACCAACCCCAGTCAGTAATGCATTAAGGATTATGGGATCTACCCCAACAGTGAATGAGACTCCGAGGGCTAGAGTTTTTGACATGTCGGTGAAGGATGCGATCCAGGATACGGATGTCGTGGCAGGTACGCTTAATGTGAACTCTTTATGTGCCAAAGTGTTAATAGTTTCGGGAGCAACTCGATCGTTTGTTTCACAAGATTTTGTTAGTAAGTTAAATTGTCCAGTTGGGTATTTAAATGAAATAATGACTGTGGAATTAGCAAATCAAGAACGTGTAACTGTTAATCAAGTTTGTGGGAATTGTGAGATTGAGATTTCTGGTAGTAAGTTTTGTGTAGATTTGATACCGTTTAAGTTAGGAGAATTTGACGTTATATTAGGAATGAATTGGTTATCTAAGCATGATGCTCAGATAGATTGTCGAAATAAGAAAGTAATGGTGAAAACGCCAGACGAAAGAATAGTAACGTTCAAGGGACAGAAGCAGGTAAAGAAGTTCTTAACGATGATTCAAGCCAAGAAGTTACTACGACAAGGATGTGAGCATTTCGTAGCATATGTGATTGACAGAAGTCAGGAGCCAGCAAAACTTGAAGATATTCCAGTTGTAAATGAATTTCCAGACGTATTTCCCGACGAGTTACCAGGACTTCCTCCAGATAGAGAAATTGAATTTGCAATTGATTTAGCACCTGGAAATTCCCCGTATAGAATGGCGCCCGTTGAGATGAAAGAATTAGCAAAGCAATTGCAAGAGCTGTTAGAGAAAGGAGTAATTAGACCCAGCGTATCCCCGTGGGGTGCACCGGTATTATTTGTCAAGAAGAAGGATGGAAGCATGAGACTGTGCATCGACTATAGGGAGCTCAACAAGTTGACGATTAAGAATAAGTATCCGTTACCCAGAATTGATGATTTGTTTGACCAATTGAAGGGAGCCGAGTATTTCTCCAAAATCGATTTAAGATCGGGATATCATCAACTGAAGATTAAACCAGAAGATATACCAAAGACAGCTTTCAGAACAAGGTATGGGCATTACGAGTTTTTAGTGATGTCTTTTGGATTGACCAATGCCCCAGCAGCGTTTATGGACCTGATGAACAGAATTTTCAAGGAATATTTGGACAAGTTCGTTATAGTATTTATAGACGATATTTTGATCTATTCAAAGACGGAGGAGGATCATGCGGAACATTTAAGGATAGCTTTGGAAATTTTAAGGAAAAAGAAGTTATATGCTAAATTGTCGAAGTGTGAGTTTTGGCTACAGGAAGTTCAGTTCTTAGGACACATAGTCAGTAACGAAGGAATCAAAGTGGACCCGGCAAAGATTGAGGCAATTACGAATTGGGAAAGACCGAGAACACCCACTGAGGTAAGAAGTTTCTTGGGATTGGCGGGATATTATCGACGATTCGTTCAGAATTTCTCAAGAATTACAACACCATTGACAAAGCTTACACAAAAGAATGAAAAGTTTATATGGAATGACAAGTGCGAAGAAAGTTTTCAGGAATTGAAGCGGAGATTAATCACAACACCTGTTTTGTCACTTCCAGACGATCAAGGGAATTTCGTAATTTATAGCGATGCTTCCTACAAAGGATTAGGATGTGTTCTTATGCAGCACGACAAGGTGATTGTGTATCCGTCAAGGCAATTGAAACCACACAAACAGAAGTACCCTACTCATGATTTGGAGTTAGCAGCTATAGTTTTCGCTTTGAAGATTTGGAGACATTATTTGTATGGAGAAAAGTATGAAATTTTCACGGATCACAAAAGTTTGAAATATATATTTACCCAGAAGGAACTTAATATGAGACAAAGGAGATGGTTAGAATTGATCAAAGATTATGATTGCTCGATTAATTATCATCCCGGTAAGGCGAACGTTGTAGCAGATGCGTTAAGTCGGAAGGAAAAGTTAAATGTATTATCCGTACCTGAAGAGATATATAAAGAATTTCAAAAATTGGAATTGGAGATTAGAATTTGCAAGCCTGAGGAAGCAAAAGTGTACAGTATGATTTTCCAACCGGAGTTATTGGAGAAAATAAAGAAATGCCAGAAAGAGGTAATGGATCAAGATATAAATAGTTTGGTAGGTGATGAATTATGCACGCAACAAGATGATCAAGGTATTCTTAGGTTTTCTTCAAGAATTTGGATTCCACCAGTAACGGAGCTGAAAAATGAAATTTTACAAGAAACACATAGTTCAAGATATTCCATCCATCCAGGGAGTACCAAAATGTACAGAGATTTAAAGAAGAATTATTGGTGGCCAGATATGAAGAGGGAAATTGCGGAATGGATTAGCAAATGCTATACCTGTCAGAGAGTTAAAGCAGAGCATCAGAAACCAAGCGGATTGCTACAACCATTGGAGATTCCAGAATGGAAGTGGGACCATATTACCATGGATTTCATAGTTGGATTACCTAGGACAAGGACTAATCATGATGCCATTTGGGTTATAGTAGATAGACTTACCAAGTCAGCTCATTTTCTGCCTATAAATGAACGATTTTTGCTTGACAAGTTAGTTCATATGTACTTGAAAGAGATCGTAGTTCGTCATGGAGTTCCAGTGTCTATTGTATCTGATCGAGATCCAGATTTAATTCAAGATTTTGGAAGAGTTTTCAAGAATGTTTGGGAACAAGACTGAATATGAGTACAGCTTATCACCCCCAAAAGGATGGCCAAAGTGAAAGAACGATTCAGACAATCGAGGACATGCTACGTGTTTGTGCTATTGATTTCAAAGGAAGTTGGGATGAGCATTTACCCCTGGTAGAGTTTGCTTATAACAACAGTTATCACGCCAGTATTGGGATGCCACCTTATGAAGCCCTTTATGGACGCAAATGTAGATCTCTAGTATATTGGGACGAAGTAGGAGAACGTAAAATACTCGGACCTGAATTGGTACAACAGACAAAGGAAGTTGTTGAAATTATCCAGAAAAGATTAATAGCTGCACAAGATCGTCAAAGGAAATATGCGGACCAGTCAAGAAAAGACATGGAATTTGAAGAAGGAAGCTTGGTATTATTGAAAGTATCTCCGTGGAAAGGACTAACGAGGTTTGGGAAGAAAGGGAAGCTAAACCCAAGATATGTCGGACCTTTTGAAATCCTAAAGCGTATTGGCAAAGTAGCTTACGAGTTGGCGTTACCTCCGCACATGGAGCACATTCACAATGTTTTTCACATATCAATGCTTAAGAAATATAATCCAGACTCCAGGCATGTAATAGAATATGAGCCAATAGAACTTCAAGCAGATTTATCATATATAGAGAGTCCGATAGAGATTCTAGAGGAAAGAGAGAAAGTATTGAGAAATAAAGTGGTAAAGTTAGTAAGAGTATTGTGGAGACACCCAAAGGTTGAAGAGTCAACCTGGGAATTAGAAAGTGATATGAGAGAAAAGTACCCTTATTTATTTTCTTAGAGATTCTGAGGACAGAATCCTTTTAAGGGGGGAAGGATGTAATATCCGGGATATATCGTGTAATTATTTTTGCTATTATATAATTATTATGTGTGTTCAGTATCTATTCTGTGAGCTAATTGTTAAGTGTTATCTGTACTTGAATATTCAAAAATAATATTAATTGAGTATTTTAATTTTTATATGTCCAAAATAAAATATAGATAATTGTCATATCTTCCTAATTATTTTTATGTTGGTTTATGGATTTATAAGAATCATATGAAATTTCTAAAATCTTTTTCCGGGTAATTAAAATCTATTTTATAAAAACGGGAACCAACCGACGTCACCCGTTGTTATGTTTTTGGAACCCGAAACTCTTTCGAGAACTCCTTCCTAACCTAATTGTAATATTCCGAGCATATTCCATGTTTTGACTTTTTGGATCCGGCTTACGGTTTGTCCTGCGCGGGTCCCGGCGCAACATTTTCGATACAATATTCGTTTCCGTAAATCAATAAAACCCGTATTTTCGATAAACGGGAGCTTTTTTATTAAACTATCCCAATTATCACTTCGTAATACGTGTAACCAGGCGCTGAGACCAAGACCAGTACAAATTGTACTGATTTGGATAATTATCCCAAAAACCGATACCGTTTGGATCAGTTTTTACAAATAAACGTACCGTTTTATATCCGGAATGATCCAACGGGATACAAATTTTCCGTAATTATAAATAGTCTTTTGCCGTATTTTATTTCGTATCAAAATCATTTGTAGATAGTTAATTATATAATTTTCAGAGAAAAGCCCTAATTTCCTAAAACTGTGCTTAAAGAATCAAACAGCAAAACGAAAGCGTTACCGATCTCTGTTTTCAAAGCTTGAGTAACCAAAACGAAGGATTTGAGGTGTTCTATCAGATTCTGAGCTTTGTTTCACTGCAGAAATCAAGGTTATTTTTCTAAAAATTTATTTATTTTCGAATTTATTTTATTAAAAATATGAATTTTTGTTCGGATGATTGTTTGTAATTTGATGATTGCATGTTGTAGAGCTTGTTTTCCTGATGATTTTCATATGTCATACGTCTGATTTGGAGTTCAATAACATGCTCAAAAGTGGGTTTAATTTTCGAATTTCAAAATTAGGGTTTATAACCCGTATGAATGTTCTTAATTGAAATTTGGGGGTTTCTTATTCTGTGATAGATTGATGTTGCGTTATAGTGGGTTGTGTTCTCTGTGAAATTTGCAATCTAGTCGTATAAGTTTCATGAACCAACGAGGTCTGTAGAGAAGGGAGTTGTGCTTTGAAGTTTTCTGATGTTCGCCGGAAACTGGAAAACTTCACGGCCAAATTCCGGCCAACTCAGGGATTGTTAGGATGAATTGATTGCATGGTTGTGTTCCTGATGTTGTGTAGATGTGATCTGGAGGTGTTGGTGGGGTGAGGACGCCGGGAACGTGTTCTCCGGCGAACCCGACTGTTTTCCGGCGATGGGGTGTAAAATTGCAGTTTGGTCCTTAGACTTTTGGGGACGATACAGTTAGGTCCCTGAAGTTTCCAGACTTTGCAAATTTAGGATTCCTGTTTATAAAATGTTTAAAAATCATATTTCCTATTTATTTTTATTATAAAAATTCATTTTTAAATTCTGAAAATTCTAAAAATTATTATTTTAATTCTGAAAATTATTTTTAATTCACAAATAAATCTAAATTAATTAGTTAATTAATTTCAGTTAATTTATAATTGATTAATTGGTCAATTAATTCAAAAATTAATTGATTAATTGATTTAATTAATTATTAATTGATTTTAATTAGTTATTTAATTAGATTTAATTATTTAAAAATGATTTAAAAATTCTGAAAAATAGTTTCGAGCTTTAAAATATTATTCTAAATTATTTCCAAGGCTCGATAATTATTCTAAAATTATTTCGGAGCCAGAATGGGCCAACCGAACCCTGTTTATTAACCCGAAATTGATCCAACGACCCGTTTTAATTCCGAAAAATGTTTTAAAAATCATTTTAAATATCAGAAAGCCTATTTATGACCCGAGACTTCTTTATAAATAATATATCATTGATTACGTGATGTATTATGTGCTATATGTGACTTGTTAATTGACTATCGGTCTATATATTCGGTGTTTACTTGATTATTGCATAACTTTCAATCCGTTAATCGGATTTGGGTAAAACGAAGGGTAGATAGAAGTATGTGTTGAATAGAATTCCATGAGTAAATTATTGATAGATGCTTATGATATGTGAGCAGAAGAGGCAAGACGTAAGAAAGGGAAACAGGTAGTTGAGGAGTAAAACGGTTGTGATTGGAAGCGAGTGCAGTGTAGTAAGCCAATACCAGGCAAGTGTTCTGAACTTTCTCGAGATATTATAGTACTTGATAATCCTGTGATATTGCAAGTGCTTTGAAGCACAGAAACCTAAATCCTGATTTCAGTTATTGTCCTTGTGCCATGAATCATATTCTTTCTAATCCATTGATTATTGTATACCCAAACAAGAACCACAAATCTACGATACTACTTTACAAATACATACAAACTAAATACCAAACACTGAAATGAAATATTATATACTCAACCCATGGTATCTTATACTTTGAAAGATCGAATCCTTGAAACCTTGAAACGTTGATTCCTTTGTTATCCAATTCTTTCATTACCCAGCATCCAAGCTTTTAAATTGCCTTATTGATCCTTACAAGGATTGAAACCCTTTCATTGTTAAACATTTATTGTTTTTAATGATTTCGGTTATTGTTTACTATTGCATATTCTGTTATTATGTTAGAATTGGATTGTTTTTATAAAATTGTGGACCAGATTCGTGGTCAGACCATATAATGGTCAAGTTAGGCCAATGTGTGCCTTGGATCCAGTAGTTAGAGCAATGTTGTGTGCCTTGCTCGGGGTTAGTGCGTGACTGATCAGCAGCCTAACCTTGGTTTTTAAAGTAAAAGTATAATATCCAATTCTAAATTATAATCCATTGTTCACTTGATATCATAAACATATTCACCTGATGATCATTATTCTCAGTTTTGTCATTGTGACTTGCTGAGCTAGTTAGCTCATTCGTGCGATGTTGTTTATTTTCTTTCCAGTTAAAAAGGCACCAGTTGGTAGAGAGGATCCCCAGTCCAGCGCGAGAGCTAGGGGTTCCGGTTGAGAAAGCTGAGCTAGTAGGCTTCTTTTGGAATAATTTAAGTTTGTAAAAGTTTGTAATAATGTTTAATACTCAGTTTGAATTTGAAATAGTTGGGATTTGAACGATTTGTAATATATTAGTGTGTTTGGCTTGTGTGCATACTTTAACCTGTTGCGGTCCGTGGTGGTTGGTAAGTAGGGTCATTGCATATATTATTATTATCTTTATTATTGTTATAAGCAGGTTATAATTAAGGTGTGTGTGTGGACCCCAAACTTCTGACCCGGGTTTGGAGGGCGCCACATCGGATCTACCAATAGGCTAGGCTTTCAACTTTTGATGTACCAGACTATGTATATTTATGAATTTTAATAATGGCAAAGAATATGTAAATTATTCAGAAACCCTTTTTAAGGTGAAATGGTTTATAATTGTAGAATAAAATGACTTGTGTTATTTTGGTAATCATCTCTGAGACTATAACTTGTGGTGTGTGTGTGTATATTATGGGGTCACAGTATGCAGCAGTTGGTTGACTGTTAAGATTAAGTATGGATAAGGGAATTGGAACTCGTGACAACCCGAATCCCCGACCCCGGATTTGGGGGTGTTACATACTCCTACCAGGATTCACCAAAGCTAAACAGGCTCAACCTTTGAAGACTGCAACTAGTGGTTTTGAAGCAAGAGTTGTTACAGGAAAGGAAGTAAGAGATAAATCTGGGTTGGGTAGTTCTGATCAAAGAAGAGTACATAACACTACCAATGATCTAACTTCCTTAAGTGAACCAGGTGTTGGAGCAACTCCTGAAAGATTAAATCGACTTGAATCTGTACAAATGGTTTACCATACCTTCTTGAAAGAGCATATCTTGTTATATTTTATGACAGATAGAAGGGTATACCAAATTAAGCAGAATTCTATACCACTAAAATATTTTGAAGAACTGGAACATGTTCTATTCCTACTTCAAGTGAAAGACAGATTAACAGATAATGCTGCAGGATATTTAAAGTCTCAAATTCAAAGACAGAAGAAGCTTTATTCTGTAAAGTCTGACAGCACATACTGTCCCAAGTATAGAGATCACAAGGGTGATATTGTCGATATGAAACCTAACTCTACTAAGATTATAACTAATTTTCTGGGTTATAAAGCTGTGGAATTCAATCTAGAGTCTGACAAGGCATATCTGATTAGACTATATCAGAAGATAAGAAAAGCTAAGATAAATGATCTTAGAGCAGCTATTTTTCAAACTGGAGAAGATACAGCTTAATTGATAAATGTTAAAAGGAGGATGGTTAATGAACTTGAATATGCTGAGAGATGTTTATTGAAGAACTATCTCAGGACAACTCCTGATATCAAAGAGATCAGAAATTGAAAGTGAAGCCAAGTCAAAGATCTACAACTGCTTAAATTCTGAAGTATATACAGACTGAAGCTGTTATCAGAAGTTAAAGATGGTAAAGCTGAAAAGACTGTAAGTTGTAGTTATCTAGTCAAATTCTCATACATTTGTACTTAATGTTTTTGACATCATCAAATATCTGTTGAACTTGTATATTATGCTAATTTACAAGTTGGGGGAGATTGTTAGATATATTTGATAATGTCACGTGTAATATGATTTGTGTTTAGTTTTCAGATCTTACCTAACAGGACAAATCAATACTTAACTAGAAATCAGCATTTATACTGAAGACATAACTTAAGATATCAGAACTTAAGTTATCAGAACTTAAGTGATCAGAAGATATTTATCAGGAGATAATATCAGGACTTAAGATGACTTTCAGATAAGGCAGGCGGCTGATTGAAAGGAAAGAAGATCGAGACTAAGACAGAAAGAATTATGCATGAAGAAGGAATTCTATGAAGAATAGAATACTTGGAAGAAAAGATAACTAGTTGATATATTTTAGGAAGCAGTATTATATTCCATATCAATTAAAATTTATCTTGTAACTGTGTAGTATATAAACACGGGCATAGAGTTTACACTATAAGTGTTACGATTATCGAAGTTATTATTTTTTATAACTCTAGCAGCTCTCGTGATAATTTGTTCATCACTGAGAGAGGACAGTTCCATATTGTAACAGAATTTATTGTGTTGAATAAAATCTGTTTTCTGTTACTTTAGTTCTTATAATCGATTTGATTATGTTAAACAATGTATTTAACCCTCTTCTACAGTGTGTGTGTGTGACCTAACAGACGATTTTAAGACGTAGATCTCGAAATTAGCTTTCCAACCATTACTCATAATAAACTTTTGAGCGTACGGTTGATTTTATACGATTTTTACAAGTTTGTGCTAATAATAGCATTTTATCACATAAAAATCAATTAAAAATGCACAATCACCAAACTAAATCCGTCTATCATTTTTACAAAGTCTCTAGGACTATTTCGAAGATAACAAAACAAGTCTCATGCCTTTACCTTACTCAGATAATTTTATAAAAATGTGCGAAGGTTAAATAAACCTTATTTAAATCGAATAATTCCCTTAAATCCATAAAATATTAACTGATCACGTAATCACGCATACAGACAAGCAAGCACATATACTGACACATGACAACTCATGTCTGATCATAAAAATTTCCCTTTTTATCATTACTCCTCTTTTCGCGTATCGTATCGGGTCACGTTCTGCCTGACGGCCCGACGCTCAGTGTTTCAATTACGCTTTACAATATCATTATCGACCGACAGGTCACTAGAACGCAATACTTCACTTAAACATTCATTTCACATAATAACACATATTTCATATTTTAAATACTTTAACCCCTTGTTGGGACGGGTTCCGTTCTACCTGAAGGCCCGACAACACAGCTTAATTCCTAAGCTGACTCTTTAAATTGGAACGCGTCTATCTACGCTCCCAGATACTAATATATAATAAAGACAATTAATCATCACTTAATCACATATTTTATAATCACATCACATAAATCATACTTTATTGACTTAATTACATCGCCAAATTCTCAGTTGTCACAATCTACCCTCCTTAAAGGATTCTGTCCCCAGAATCTATTCTAGGAAAATAGA
The DNA here is from genome assembly GCF_009905375.1 of Apium graveolens. Taxonomy (NCBI): domain Eukaryota; kingdom Viridiplantae; phylum Streptophyta; class Magnoliopsida; order Apiales; family Apiaceae; genus Apium; species Apium graveolens. The sequence continues at coordinate 120,056,550 of NC_133654.1, forward strand.
TGGGGATACTTTTCTTGCATTTCACTTTCTAATTCCCAAGTTGATTCTTCCACTAATGGATTTCTCCACAATACTATGACTAGAGGTACAACTTTATTTCTAAGTGTCCTCTCTTTTCGGTCTAAGATTCGAACTAGTTGTTCCATGTAAGACAAATATGGTTGAATTTTCACTAGTTCCAATTTAATCACATGGCTCGCATCAGCATTACACTTCTTTAGAAGAGATACATGAAATACATTATGTAGATGTTGTATTTGCGGAGGTAGCGCCAATTCATATGCCACTTTTCCAATTCGTCACAATACCTCGAATGGTCTAATATACCTAGGACTCAACTTCTCTTTCTTTCCGAATCCGGTTATACCTTTCCAAGGAGATATTTTTAACAAGACTTTGTCTCCAGGTTCGAATTGCACATCTTTTCGTTCTCGATTTGCATACTTCGTTTGTCGATCTTGAGCGGAAATTAATCTTTTTTGAATCAATTCCACCTTTTCCTTCATTTGTTGAACTAGCTCTGGGCCAATTAATTTGCGCTCACCAACTTCGTCCCAATACATAGGGGATCTATATTTTCTTCCATATAACGCTTCATAAGGAGGCATGCCAATACTCGCGTGATAACTGTTGTTGTAAGAAAACTCAATTAACGGCAAATGTTCATCCCAATTTCCTTTGAAATCTATTGCACAAGTTCGTAACAGATCCTCAATTGTCTGAATTGTCCTTTCACTTTGTCCGTCTGCTTGCGGATGATATGCCGTACTCATTTTCAGCTTAGTTCCCAAATGATCATGGAATTGTCTCCAAAATCTCAAGTTAAACCTTGGATCTCTATCAGATACGATAGATATAGGAACTCCGTGACGCATCACAATCTCATCCAAATACAATTTGACCAACTTTTCCAATGAAAACCTTTAATTTATTGGCAAGAAGTGTGTTGACTTCGTCAATCGATCGATTACCACCCAAATCGCATCATAGTTAGACTTGGTTTTAGGTGATCCTACCATGAAATCCATCGCGATATGTTCCCATTTCCATTCTGGTATGTCCAGTGGTTGAAGCAATCCGCTTGGCCTTTGATGTTCTACTTTTACTCTTTGACACGTATAACACTTTCTTATCCATTCCGCAATTTCCTTTTTCATGTTTGGCCACCAATAACTCTCTTTTAAATCCTGGTACATTTTCGTATTTCCAGGGTGAATTGAAAATCTCAAGTTATGCGCTTCTTGCAAAATCTCGTGGTTTAGCTCTACAACATTAGGTATCCAAATACGTGAATTAACACGATATATTCCTTTTTCATCTTTTCGAGCTTTGACTTCTTCTCCGGATAACTTATCCTTTTCGCGATTCATCACTTGCTCTTGAAAACATCGTATCTTTTCCAAAATTTCGGGTTGAAATGACATCGCATATATAGCTTCATCTCCAATTTCTGAAGTCTGCACTTCTATTTCGATCTTTTCGAAATCCTTGATCAAATCTTCCGATGACGTTAAAATATTCAACCTTTCCTTGCAACTTAGAGCGTCTGCTACCACATTTGCCTTTCCAGGATGATAGTTTATCGCACAATCATAATCTTTGATCAACTCTAACCATCTTCTTTGTCTCATATTCAAATCCTTTTGGGTGAAAATATACTTTAAACTCTTATGATCTGTATAAATCTCACACTTTTCCCCGTATAAATAATGTCTCCAAATCTTAAGGGCAAACACAATTGCTGCCAATTCTAAATTATGTGTGGGATACTTTTGCTCGTGCGGCTTGAGTTGCCTTGACGCATATGCTATTACCTTCCCATGTTGCATTAGTACACATCCTAGTCCTTTATACGAAGCATCACTGAATATCACAAATTCTCCTTTTTCATCAGGTAATACCAACACTGGGGCAGTTACCGGTCTCTTCTTTAACTCTTGAAAGCTTTCCTCGCACTTTTCCGTCCACACAAACTTCTCGTTCTTTCTTGTCATCTTTGTTAATGGGACAACAATCTTAGAGAAATCTTGCACAAACCTTATGTAGTATCCGGCTAATCCCAAAAAACTTCTAACTTTCGTAGGAGTCTTGGGTCTTTCCCAATTCATTACAGCTTCTATCTTGGCTAGGTCTACTTTGATTCCCTCTTTATTAACTACATGACCAAGAAATTGCACTTCCTTTAGCCAAAATTCACATTTCGAAAACTTAGCGTACAACATATCTTTCCTCAGAATTTCCAAGGAAATCCTCAAATTCTCCTTATGATCTTCTTCCGTCTTGGAATAAATCAGTATATCGTCGATAAAAACTATAACGAACTTGTCTAGGTATTGCTTGAACACTCTGTTCATAAGATGCATAAATGCGGCTGGCGCGTTCGTCAAACCAAACGCCATTACCAAAAACTCGTAGTGTCCATATCTCGTTCGAAACGCTGTCTTGGGTATATCTTCCGCTTTAATCTTTAATTGATGATACCCATATCTTAAATCAATCTTGGAGAAACACGAAGCTCCTTTTAACTGATCAAACAAGTCATCGATTCGCGGTAGAGGGTACTTATTCTTAATCGTCAACTTATTCAATTCACGATAATCAATGCACAACCTCATACTTCCATCCTTTTTCTTAACAAATAATACTGGTGCACCCCACGGGGATACAATCGGCCGAATTACCCATTTATCCAATAATTCTTGCAACTGTGCTACCAATTCCTTCATCATGACTGGCGCCATACGATAGGGAGCTTTCGATAATGGTTCCGTTCCAGGAGCCAAATCAATCGTAAACTCGATATTTCTATCTGGAGGTAGTCCAGACAATTCATCAGGAAATACATCAGGAAAATCTCTTACTATTGGAATATCTTCAATCCTTACGGATTCTTTTTCCACATCTTTAACATGAGCTAAATAAACTTCGCATCCTTGACGTAATAATCTTCTCGTCTCGATAGCTGTTAGAATCTTCTTATCTTGCCTCTTCCCTTTGAATATCATTTCCTCACCATCCTTGGTTCTTAACTTCACCTTCTTACTTTTACACTATATTTGCGCCTCATGGTTTGACAACCAATCCATTCCTAGTATAACCTCAAATTCTCCTAACTTAAAAGGAATTAAGTCAGCAGAAAAGTGCCGACCTTCTATAACCACATCACAATCGGGACAAACCTTATTAATAATAACCTTCTCTTGATTTGCTACCTCTATAATCAAATTAGGTTCCAGAGGGTATGCGACACAATTTAACTTATCAAGAATACTTTCAGAAATAAAAGATCTAGTTGCTCCAGAATCCATCAATACTTTTACTTCTACTGAGTTTATAACGAGCATACCTGCCACCACGTCCACATCTTGCACCGCATCTTTCATTGTCATATTAAAGGTCCTAGCTCTGGGTTGAGCTGACGGTGTTGGGAGAGACGGTGGTCCAGCAATCCTAAGAACATTGGCCTTCTAAACAGGCTCCTTGCAGTTTCTGGCCATATGGCCCACCTTTCCACATTTGAAACAAGCCAAGTCAGGTTTCCTTGCTCCATTTGGACACTCTGAAGAATAATGCCCTTTCTGGTTGCACTTGAAACAGTTTACGTCCAACTTATTACACCTTCCCGGGTGTCTCTTCCCACAAACCTTGCATTCTTGAAACTGGGGTCTGTTATCCTTTCCCGGTTGTCCTACTTTCTGGAAACGGTTCTTCTGGGCTCCGTTACCGGTTTAAACTTCTGAAACTTTTGGTGCTGACCTCCACCATTCCTTCCAAACTTTCCTCTAAACTTTGAACTTCCTTGCTCTTGCTCCGAGTTGTCAAACTTTCTTTTCCTTCCTTCATTTTCTCTCTTCGTAGCTTCACGCTCTCCTTCTACTATCATTGCCTTCTATACCAAGGCAGCATAATTCTTGATCTCCAATCATGCCACTTGACTTCTAATCCATGGCTTAAGTCCCTATTGGAACCTCTTAGCCTTCTTTGCCTCCTTATTTACGTACTCAGGTACAAATCTAGACAGCTCCGAAAAATTCACTTCATACTCTGCTACTAACATATCTTCTTGTCTAAGGTCCAGAAATTTCATCTCCAACTGATCTTGCATATAACTTGGCAAATATTTCTCCAGAAATATTTCAGTGAACTTCTCCCATGATAAGTCCTTTCCTTCCAACAACGCCTTCGAAGATTCCCACCAGAAGCTCGCTTCATCTTTGAGGTAATAACTCGCATACTGGGCTTTCTTGTCATCCTTAACTTCTGCTAGTTCGAATGCTTTTTCCATTTCTCTTAACCATGACTGAGCTTTAATCGGGTCTGGCAAACCTAAGAATTCTGGGGGATGAACAGATTGAAAGTGTTTGAAGTTTCCAACTTTAGGGGCCACAGGTTGTTGCAAAAGCTGAGCAAGTCTGCTCATCATAATGGTTTCTGGGTTTACTTCTGGGTCTTGGGTTGGAATTTCTTCTTCTTGGTGATCTGGTGAGTTGGCCATTTCATACAAACCTGATTGAGCAATTATTTAGCAATACGATAGCATGGCATATATAACAACATTTTATTATGGAATCTCTTTTGCGGGTTTTAAGCTTTACCAATTTTTGCACATGCAATCCTATTACTACATAATTCTCATATCAGTGTTTTTCTCATGGCACAGGATAGGGTGTTACGATATTTTAAACACGGTTGTATGAAAACACGGTATTCAGAACATTTATGCAAATCTTTAGGGTGCACGATAGAAACAAGATATATAATGGATTCACCAAACAAAGGGTTCATAAAAAGTCTGGTTATCACAAGTACAAAAATAAGGTACAATCAAAGGGTTAAACAGAGGAAAAACTGGAAAATATCCCCCTATCTACCCCTAACTTCTAATAACTAGTACAAAGTTCTGAAATATAATACAAAAAATGAAAAAGGGATCCCGGCATCTGACCAAGTATCCCAAAGCCTACCGGCGCTGAAAACAACAACTACGGGCTCAACCAACAGTCCCGCCTAACAACTAATCATCCAGAATCTCTCTCAACACGACCAACATCCAGCGAATGATCTTATGCAGCCTCCGGGCCTCAGCATCAGCATCACTAGTGGATGGTCCCTCATCTAATCTCCTCCGGGAAACCTGCTCCACCAACTGAATCCTAGCTCTCCACTCCTCCATCACTACTGAAGTCCTCTGCCTAGAGTCTCGAATCAACCTATCCACCAAAGCTCCCAACTCAGGAATACGGGAGTACACAAAGTCTCGGTCCTGGGCTAACTTGCCACCAACACTGACAGGCACAATCTTAGGCATCTCAGACTCTGGCTCAGGGGCAGGGGTCTCTGAATCTGGCCTCAAGGGTGAAATCTGCATAGGGATCTCACTACTCTCAGAAGGATCCTCCTCCGGATCTGAACTAACATACACAGGCTCCTTTGGAGAGGGTGGAATGTGGTCCACTGGGGTACCGGTCAAACTAATCTCTGAATCTGAATCACTACCACTACTGGGATCCTGAGAGAAAACACAAAACAGCAACCAAGAAACAACGTTAGGGTCAAATAAAGCTTCTAGCTAACTCACACACTAACTCTAGTTGCCATTTAGCTAATACACACTTTTCCTTAGACTATACCTAATAGTCTAACTCAACTCTATATGAGTCGAACTCTCTCGCGATATATAAATATATACCCAAAATACCCTTTTAATCCTAATTTATCTCAGGGACTAGATCCTGTAGCTCTGATACCAACTTGTGACGCCCTCAATCTCGGGGTTAGGAAATGAGGACCCACACACCTCTAATTTACTAATTAAATAAGCATAAACCCCGATTACCTATTAACAGGATCAAACAGGATAAAGTATGAGACAAGATTACAACTACTAATCAGGAAATATAACTTACAACCCCAAAATAAAATCAAATATACATAGTCGATCCCGACTTGGAACCGACAGATAACTCATTGTATCTTTACAACTCTCTGGCTAAGCGCTTGCTCACTCAAAACACTACTACCTGCTCTGGCAACCGGAAGCCCTCAACACGATAGGGACCACCAGGTACGCTCTTACGAGCAGTGCACCTAAGCCTGGCCATCTTCTTGCTTAACTGCCATGGTTAGATTAAAACAAAACATATGAGTATAAAACTCAGCAAGTAACTATAAAGAATTTCTACGATGTAAAACCCACAATATACTTTATCAATCTTAGGGCATTCTACTTTATCAGATCTAGGTGGTAGATTTATATCTTCCGGGCTATGAAGAAAAATTTTTGGGCTTTCAAGAAACAAGGCTCAAAGCAGGGGGAAAGCCGACATTCATCTCAAATCATTAAAAGACCAAAGCAGATCTTTCAAATGGAAAGCGACAATCTTTTCATTATATGGAATCAATTGTATGATCAACAGAATTAAAATTAGGGTTCATGAATTATAAGCTTCACAATATCACAATCAACTCTTTTCAAAGCAATATAAACCATTTTCATTTTCAAAGAATCAATTACTGAGTAGGAAGTTTCAATTCCTTTTTAAAATCAATATGGAACCCTTGATTGGACCACTTTATCTTTTATTTCATTATAATACGGGTGATCAGCCCGTATCGACCTCCATCCGGTCTTTAAGGTACCAAATGGCATAATTTCAGCCTTAAACTGGACTAGCCCCGCTAGCCTCTTACTACTACTGGACTAGTCCCACTAGCCTCTTACATCCCAATCCAATCCATTAGGAATTTGTTTGGAAAACCTTAAGTTGGAAAATAGGTTTTCTAAATTCATTTTATCATTGTCAAGAATATGAAATCATTCGGACTCTTTCAAGTCGAAACTCATTCTTAGATTCAATTTCAAGAAATCAAAGTTAAGGAAATGAATCAAGGATAAGAAGGTGCAATTCTAGGGATCTTGAATCAATGATAACAAAGTACTTAAGTTAGAAGAATCAAAACTGTTTCGAGGATCAATAGGGAATATGGTGATAAAGGAATGTAGCATCATTACAAAGGATTTGTAAAGGTACTTATAGAGTTTATAACAGTTCATGGTATGACAAATAATTTGAACAAGAAGATAGGTTATCAAAGGTTTGAATCAATAAGCTTATCAATAACAGTTTTACAAGATCAAAGATAGGGTATCTCAAATCAATAACATGGGTTCATTCTTTTAACATTTCAATACTCTACATGGCATGAACAATATCCTCTCCATAACTATTTACACAAGTAATTAGAGTTACTTGCCTGAATTCGCTTTCCTGAAGGTTGAACTACTGCCACCTAGTATACCTTTCCCTTTCCTAGTCTGAATGCCCTCACGTTCCGAATCTACAATCAAAACCAAAACCTTAATTAGTTTTTCAACTCTCGTCCCCCGGAACGTTCACTCAATACGATAGCTCGACTATACTTTTGACTCGAACTATACGAATATAGCTTATAGACACACATGCACATAGCACATAACACATACTTTTCTCGTAGCCTTTATAAATACTCAATAATCAACTTATACTCGCTTTAATCTCAACTTTTCTTTAAATCAAACGATTCATACTCCACTAAATCTTTATAACCATAACTATCACTTATAGCTTTTAAAATCAATCAACTTAGCTCCCTTTTCTTTTATTCCTTAATTCCAACCATATACCATAATCAAACAATCAAATCCATAGACATTTACATTTACATACCCAATCATTCTTTCGATTATCAAAAACCAAGTTTTGATCTTTAACTCTTAGGGCCTATTCGGCCTTATTACAAATACCAACCACAAAATCAACCAAATACTTATCTAGTTCACATAAACACATAACTCATTCAAAAATCCTTAAAGAATCATTTTCCTTTAATCAACAAAATTCGAACCATAACCATACACATATGTTTACATGCAATTCAAGTTCACCTCTTAATTAAATCAAACACTCATTTTAACCACAATTTCTGAATTACACATCAAAACATCACTTAATGATTCAAACCCTAATCAAATTTTCCTAATTAATCATGCATGCATTCACTTAGCATCAAACCAATCTCTTTTAGACTCATTTTTCATTCGGCTATAACCATAAATCACAACTCAAGAACCAAACAATGACATGCATCACTAATTCTTCTTTTAAACCAACATGCAATCTCATTTCTCACTAATTAAACATAGTTTACACCAAGCTCAAGTCACAAAATCCAATTCCCTTTTTATTAGTACAAAGGCCGAACCAAAACCTAATATGCAACCCTCAAATTTGATTTCTTAAGCATCCAAATCAATTACACAAGTCCAAATACTTTTAAAACAATCATAAAGATCCTTTTATCAATCAACAACTTATTTTCATCATAAAACCAACTTAATAAACAAAAACCAGTCGATTTTTAAGCAAAACAATACATGTAACTTCTATTTTGATTCTCTAAATCCTCAACTAATCAAATCTCTTATTTACCACTAAGAACATGCATGAACAAGTCATTTCATCAAGAACAATCACATTTATTTTTCTAAAAATCAAGGACTCATTCGGGTTTTTCAAAAATAACACATGCAACAATCAAAAAATTTATTTTTTTGGTGTGGTAGAGCTCAGTGATTACATCATCACTCACCACCGGTTCACCGGAGTTCATCACCGGTGGCGGTGGCTTCACGTTGGTGCCCTCATTTGAGGGTGTCCAACCACGAAACCTCGGATTACTTCTAAAAATCACAACAACTGTTATATATATTTGTGATGTCATGTCTAATATGATTTGTGTTTAGTTTTTAGATCTTACTTAAACAGGACAAAGCAGTACTTAACTGGAAATCAGTACTTATACTGAAGTCAGAACTTAAGTTGTCAGAACTTAAGTTGTCAGAACTTAAGTTATCAGGAGATATTTATCAGGAGATAATATCAGGACTTAAGGAGACTTTCAGATAAGGAAGGCGGCTGATTGAAAGGAAAGAAGATCAAGACAAACAGAAGAAGAGATATGTGTGAAGATGGAATTCTGTGAAGAATAGAATGCTTGGAAGAAAAGATAACTGATTGATATATATTAGGAAGCAGAATTGTATTCGATATTAATTAGAAGTTTATCTTGTAACTGTGTAGTATATAAACACAGATATAGGGTTTACACTATGTGTGTTATCATTATCGAAAATATTATTCATTGTAACCCTAGCAGCTCTCGTGATAATTTGTTCATCACTGAGAGAGGACAGTTCCATATTGTAACACAGTTTATTATGTTGAATAAAATCTGTGTTCAGTTACTTGTGTTCTTATTTCAATTTGATTGTAGTAAACACTGTATTCAACCCCCTTTTACAGTGTGTGTGTCCTAACAAGTGGCATCAGAGCAATATGTTAACACACAAACAGTTTAAGATCCAAAATCAATCATGTCTGAAAAAACACAAACTCCAACCAAGACCACCAAAACTGAAGAACCTCCAAAGACTCAAATCCATAATCGATATGAGACTATTAGGGTTCCCATACTGAAACCATCTGAATATCCCATATGGAAGGTGAGGATGTCTATATTTCTGGAAGCTACAGATCCAGAATACCTTGACAGAATCAATGAAGGACCATATAAGCCAACCAAGCTCTCTGTTCTAGTTGCAGATCAGCCAGCACAGACAGTACCAAAGGAAAAAAGTGAATATATAGCTGAAGATATCTCATCTATTGCTAAGGATGCAAAGGTACGACATTCGCTACATAGTGCCATTGATAATGTCATGTCAAACAGGGTAATCAACTGCAAGACTGCAAAGGAGATATGGGATGCCTTGGAAATAAGATGTCAGGGAACTGATTCAATTAAGAAGAACATGAGGACTATACTCACTCAAGAGTATGAACACTTTGACTCAAAACCTGATGAGTCATTAACTGGATTATATGACAGATTTGTCAAACTCTTGAATGATCTGTCACTGGTGGACAAGGAATATGAACTTGAAGATTTAAATCTTAAATTCCTGTTAGCTCTTCCTAAAAGTTGGGATTTGAAGGCCACCACTATAAGAGACAACTATGTTCTTGATGAAACAACTCTTGATGAAATTTATGGGATGCTCAAGACTCATGAACTTGAGATGGAACAAAGAAGCAAGAGGAATGGAAGGAAGTCAAGGACAGTTGCTCTTAAGGCTGAGGAAGATGTCCCCAAAGTAGCTGCCTCAAGAAAATGCTAAGGAAAAGCTCTCATCACAAAGTCTGATACTGAGTCATCAAGTTCTGATAGTGATGATGACTCAGAAACAGAAAGCTTACCTGAGATGGATCCAGATGAAGAGACGATGAAGCTGTGTGCTCTTATGGTGAAATGAATCACAAGGATTGCATACAGGAAATTCAGAAAGGGAAAGAAATTTTCCAGGAAAGGTGCAAGTTCTGATAAGAGAGGTTTCAGAATATCTGAAGGCAAAGAAGGAAAGTCTGACATAGGAGATTACTCAAATGTCAAATATTACAACTGTGGTGAGAAAGGCCATATATCTCCTGATTGCAAGAAAGTGAAGAGTGACAAAGGCAAGGCACTTGTCACAAAGAAGAAAAGCTGGATAGACACTTCAGATTCTGAAAGTGAGGTGAACTATGCCTTAATGGCAAATGCTGATAGCAGTTCTGATGCTGCTGAGTTAAAGGTACCTCAAACTACTTATGCCTTTCATACTGATGATATTACTGAGTTGAGAAGATATCTTAAAACCATGTTCATTAGTTATAGAGATCAAACTTTAACATGTGAAAGATTAGCTTCTGAAAATCTTGCTTATAAAAAGAGGAATGATTATTTAGAAAAACAGTTTGTCATGTTCCATCAAACTCAGAAAGATAGAGATGATGCCTTTTATGTTAGGGATGAAGTACTTAAAATGAATGAATCTCTAAAAACTGAGTTAGAAAAGGAAAGAGAGATTATCAGGACTTGGACTAACTCTGGCGGAACAACTCGGAATTTGTTAAGTAGTGGAAACTGGAAAGAGGTTTTAGGTTATGGAGATGATAAGAATGATAAAGGAACTTTGGAAATTGAGCCTATAGTTGTTAAACAAAATCCAAAGGTAAATCCTGTTAAGTTTGAAGCTGTAAAGTCTTATATTGATAAATCAGAAGTTAAAGAGAAATTAACTTCTGACAAACCAAAACAGGATAAGCCAACTGAAGTTAATATAGGCTTAATGACAAAGAAGCAGCTTAAGCATAAGCTGAAAGATGTGAAGAATGTAAACAAGGTAAAGCTACCTAGGAAAATAAGGAATAGAAAGGAAGGTTTGAATAAAAGTAATGATTATAAGCCTGTTCCTAATGCTCCTAGAAAGAAATATTATAACTGTGGAAATTCTAACCATCTGGCTTCTTTTTGCAGGAAGAATAAGAACTTAAACTCCTTACCTTTAAAGTCAGGAGTTTAGAGCCAGTCTGTTAGATATAGGCCACAAAATCCTTGTTTTGATTGTGGTAGTTTATGGCATTCCATTTATACTTGTAAGGAATATCATAGTTTGTACTATGATTATTATCAAATAAAACCTTCTTTAAAGAAAGTTAGCATTATTCCTTCTAGTGTAAGTTTTGATTCAAAGTCTGATACTATAAATGCTGATAAGAAGAATATTAACATAAACTCCGATGCTAAATCCGCTGCAACTGTTAACAAACTTAATAAGGCCAAAGGATACAAGAAAGTCTGGGTCCTTAAAACTAATCATTAGTGGTCTTTGTGATTGCAGGGCAACAGGAAAAACATCCTAGTTCTGGACAGTGGATGTTCAGAACATATGACTGGAAATAAAGCCCTGTTATCAGACTTTGTGGAGAAAGCTGGCCCAGGTGTTTCTTATGGAGATGGCAACATGGGAAAAACTCTGGGATATGGCAATATCAATCTTGGGAATGTCATCATTGAAAAAGTAGCTCTAGTCTCAGGACTTAAACATAATTTGCTGAGTGTTAGTCAAATCTTGGACAGAGGTTATCATGTGGATTTCTTTGAAGAACACTGTGAAGTTGTAAGCAAATCTACAGGCAAAGTTGTTCTGAAAGGATATAGGCATTGTAACATTTATGAAGCCAAGCTTTCAACAAGTACTGATGGTTCTGCATTTTGTCTGTTAAGTAGAGAATCCATTGAAGAAAGCTGGAATTGGCACAAGAAACTCTCTTATTTAAATTTCAACAATATAAATGGACTAGTCAAAAAAGATCTTGTGAGAGGACTCCCAAAATCAATATTTGCTCCTGATGGCCTTTCTGATTCATGTCAGAAGGCAAAACAAAGAAAATCTTCATTCAAGAGCAAGACTGAATCTTCAATTCTTGAGCCTTATCACCTACTACATGTTGATCTATTTGGTCCAGTGAATGTCATGTCTATTGCAAAGAAGAAATATGTTATGGTCATAGTGGATGAGTTCACCAGGTACACATGGGTGTATTACTTGCACACTAAAAGTGAAACTGCATCTATCTTGATTGATCATGTCAAACATCTGGATAAATTGGTCAAAAACTCTGTGAAAATCATAAAAAGTGATAATGGCACTGAGTTCAAGAATTTGATTATGGAAAAGTTCTGCAAAAACCATGGAATAAAGCAGGAATTCTCTGCTCCTGGAACTCCACAACAAAATGGAGTTGTTGAAAGAAAGAATAGAACTCTTATTGAAGCTGCACGAACTATGCTTGATGAAGAAAAGTTACCAACCTATTTTTGGGCTGAAGCTGTGCAGACTGCTTGTTTTACTCAGAATGCAACACTTATCAACAAGCATGAAAAGATACCATATGAGATGGTGAAGAAAAAGAAGCCAAATCTGAAATATTTTCATGTATTTGGATGCAAGTGTTTTGTTTTTAAGACCCATCCTGAACATCTATCCAAATTTGATCTAAAAGCTGATGAAGGAATTTTTGTTGGATATCCACTTTCCATAAAAGCCTTTAGAGTCTATAATTTAAGAACAAGGGTTGTCATGAAATCTATCAATGTCTCTTTTGATGATAAGAAGAATACTAGACTTGAAGATTTCAATGATCATGATTAGCTGAGATTTGAAAATGAAGTTTTAAATTCTGATTCTGTAAATCCTGACAGTCTAAATCCTGACAGTCTAAATCGTGATACTACAAATTCTGATGGATTAAACTCTGATGTTATTGAAACTGTGGTGGCTACGCCAAAGGAAAATGCACCTATGCAGGGGGAGCATACTGAAGATCCAACCACATCTCAAGAGGTATCGAAATCTACAACAGGCTCTTCAAGTTCTAATTCATCAAGTTCTGATGGGCTAAGTTTTGATAATTCTGGAAACTCATGTTCTGATATTTCTAGAAACTCAAATTCTGAAGGATCCAACTTAGAGAGCATAATTTCAGGGGGAGCATCAAAAAATGTTGATGGAGACAGCATGGATCATGGGGGAGCATCCAGTTCTAGAGATAACCTCCCATCTGCAAGGAAGTGGACTAAAGCACATACACCTGACTTAATTATTAGAAATCCTGATGCAGGTGTCAGAACTAGAACAGCTACATCAAATGAATGTCTCTATCATTCTTTTCTTTCTTAGAATGAACCAAAGAAAGTGGAAGAAGCTCTTCAAGATGCTGATTGGGTACAAGCAATGCAGGAAGAGTTAAATGAATTTGAAAGAAATAAAGTCTGGACTATAGTGCCAAGACCAAAGAACAGATCTGTTGTTTGTACAAAGTGGGTGTCCAGAAACAAAACTGATAGTGATGGCATAATTACAAGGAATAAAGCAAGGCTGGTTGTAAAATGATACTCTCAACATGAGGGAATTGATTATGCTGAAACATTTGCACTAGTTGCTAGATTGGAAGCCAAAAGGATATTTTTGGCTTATACTGCTCACAAAAAGTTTACAGTATTTCAAATGGATGTGAAAAGTGCTTTTCTTCATGGAGAATTGGAAGAGGAAGTATATATTGAACAACCTCCTGGCTTTGTAGATCCCAAATTTCCTAATCATGTCTACAGGCTTGATAAAGCACTTTATGGCCTTAAGCAAACTCCAAGAGCATGGTATGAGACATTAGCTCAGTTTCTTCTGGAAAATGGATTTAACAGAGGGATAATTGACAAAACTTTATTCTATCTCAACCATGGAAAGGACTTACTTTTGGTGTAGATATATGTTGATGATATCATTTTTGGTTCTACAAATGACAGACTTTGCAGAAGGTTTGCCAAACTGATGCAGTCAAGATATCAAATGAGTATGATGGGAGAATTTAGTTATTTTATGGGCCTTCAAGTCAAGTAGAATGAAGAAGGAACTTTTATTTGTCAATCTAAGTTCACCAGAAATTTATTGAAGAAGTTTGGAATGCAAGATTGTTCAAGTGCATCCACTCTTATGGCCACTGTAACAAAATTGGATAAGGATACTGGTACATCAGTAGATATTACTGATTACAGAGGTATGATTGGATCACTACTCTATCTAACTATAAGCAGACCTGATATCATGTATGCTACCTGTCTTTGTGCAAGATTTCAAGCAGATCCAAGAGAACCTCACTTAACAGCTGTGAAAAGAATTTTCAAGTACCTTAAGGGTACAGCTAATCTGGGATTGTGGTATCCTAGAGAATCAGACTTTAAGCTAATAGGTTACTCGGATGCAGATTTTGCAGGATGCAAAATTGACAGGAAAAGCACAAGTGGAAGCTGCCAATTTCTTGGAGGCAGATTGGTTTCTTGGTTTAGCAAGAAACAGAAGTCAATTTCCACATCAACTGCAGAAGCAGAATACATTGCTGTAGGAAGCTGTTGTGCACAGATTTTTTGGATGAAGAATCAGTTACTGGATTATGGGTTAGAATTTTCTAAAATCCCTATTTACTGTGATAATCAAAGTGCTATTGCTATGACAGGTAATCCAGTTCAACACTCAATGACAAAGCACATCAGCATTAGGTACCACTTCATAAGGGAACATGTGGATGAAGGTACAGTGGAATTGCATTTTGTTCCAGCAGATCAACAACTAGCAGATATCTTCACAAAACCACTGTGTGAAGCTACTTTTACAAGATTGGTAAATGAACTTGGAATGGATTTAGGTTCTTTCTCTAAATCTTCCTAGTTTATGTTCTGATATATCAGACTTTATGATCAGTATTTACAGATATTACTATATTTGTGTATTCTGTGCTTAAATTGAAATTTTCTTAAGTGTTGATTATTGTCTGATGTGAATTTCTAAACTCTGATAGTGATATGGATGTTTCTGTGACTATTCAATCCAATGAGGATAACTGTGCTAGATGTTGACCTAGTAGTCTTTAAATACTAAAGATCCCATATTTGAAGTGATTGTTTATGTGGAAATCTTTTTACACAAGCAAATTCTGATATTGAGCTTAGTTGAAATTTACTTTGTGTATCTTATTACTAAGTCAAAAACTAGAATAGTGCTTCTTATCTGTTAAGTTCTGATGTTAGTAAATCTGATGGATGTACTAAGTGCTGATAAGCCCCACTTATCAAAAGAAAAAGAAAAGAAAAGAAATAAAAAATCAGGTACTCCTTTGAGATCAAGAGTAAAAATATGGAAGGGAAGACCCAAGTGCATTGCTGCTATTAAGTAATATGCATTAGAAAAGCAAAATAAAATTTTCTTGGTGACTTTTTACATTCTCTGATTACTGGAGAAATACTCTGATAACAGCATAAATTCTGATAAGCAGTCGTGACTCACTTGCACTGAGAAGTCACTGTAAAAAGGAATTTCAAAAGATGCATAAAATGAGCACAAAATAGTTGAGGTGGATTCATGCATGAACTCATTCTATAGTAGACTTCAGAATAATGACAGATTTTGAGCAAAGTTCTTAGTTTTGCCTTATTTCTAAGATGTACTAAAGTGAATCAGACGTTACTCTTTGTCTGATATTTAGCTTAATGCACACACATACACTCCATATGAATGATGAAAATTACTGTGGTGATAAATGTTATTTTAGATGAACAGTTTAAGTGTCAGTTGCATAAATTCCGAGGACAAGTTCTGATGGAAGTTCTGATGATTAAGTTCTGTTGAACCCATATTAGTATTTGTTAGATATATTTGATAATTTCATGTCTAATATGATTTATGTTTAGTTTTCAGATCTTACTTAAACAGGACAAATCAGTACTTAACTGAAATCAGCACTTATACTGAAGTCAGAACTTAAGTCATCAGTACTTAAGGTTCAGGAGATATCTATCAGAAGATAATATCAGGATTTAAAGGAAACATTCAGATAAAGAAGGCAGTTGATTGAAAGGAAAAGAAGATCAAGACAAACGTAAGAAGAGATATGCATGAAGAAGGAATTCTATGAAGAATAGAATACTTGGAAGAAAAGATATCTGATTGATATATTTCAGGAAGCAGAATTATATTCCATATCAATTAGCGATTATCTTATAACTGTGTAGTATATAAACACATACATAGGGTTTACACTATAAGTGTTATCATTATCGAGAAGATTATTCATTGTAACCCTAGCAGCTCTCGTGATATTTGTTCATCACTGAGAGAGGACAGTTCCATACTGTAACAGAGTTTATTATTTTGAATAAAGTTTATTTTCTGTTACTTAAGTTATTAAAGATCGATTTGATTGTGCTATACACTGTATTCACCCCCCTCTATAGTGTGTGTGACCTAACAAGTGGTATCAGAGCCTATCTGTTAACACACAAACAGTTTAAGATCCAAAAACAATCATGTTTGAAGTAGAAACTCCAACTAAGCCCACCAAAACTAAAGAACCCAAAGACACAAATCACAAGCCGATATGAGACTATTAGAGTTCCCATATTGAGACCATCTGAATATCCCATATGGAAGGTGAGGATGATTATGTTTCTGGAAGCTACAGATCCAGAATATCTTGATAGAATCAAGGAAGGACCTCACAAACCAACCAAGCTCGCTGTTGCAGTTGCAGGTGAAGCAGCAAAGTCAGTACCAAAGGAGAAGAGTTACTACACTGCTGAAGATATCGCATTAATTGTTATGGATGCTAAGGTACGATTACTGCATAGTGCAATTGATAATGTAATGTCAAACAGGGTAATAAACTGCAAGACTGCAAAGGAGATATGGGATGCCTTGGAAACAAGATGTCAGGGAACTGATACGATTAAGAAAAACAGGAAGACAATACTCACTCAAGACTATGAACACTTTGACTTAAAGGCTAATGAGTCATTGACTGATTTATATGGTAGATTTGTCAAACTCTTGAATGATTTGTCACTGGTTGATAAGGAGTATGATCTTGAAGATTCAAACCTTAAATTCCTGTTGGCTCTTCCTGAAAGCTGGGATTTGAAGGCAACAACAATAAGAGACAACTATAATCTTGATGAAACAACTCTTGATGAAATTTATGGGATGCTCAAGACTCATGAACTTGAGATGGAACAAAGAAGCAAGAGGAAAGGAGGAAAGTCAAGGACAGTTGCTCTTAAGGCTGAAGAAGAATCCCACAAGGCAGCAACCTCAAGGAAAGGCAAGGGTAAAGCTCTCTTCACAAAGTCTGATACTGAGTCATCAAGTTCTGATAGTGATGATGACTCAAAATCTGAAAGCTTGCCTGAGACGGATGCTGATGAAGAGATGATGAAGCTGTGTGCCCTTATGGTGAAAGGAATCACAAAGATTGCATACAGGAAGTTCAGGAAGGGAAAGAAGTTTTCCAGGAAAGGTGCAAGTTCTGATAAGAAGAATTTCAGAAAATCTGAGGGCAAAGGAGGAAATTCTGACAGAGGAGATTATACAAACGTCAAATGCTACAATTGTGGTGAGAAAGGCCACATATCTCCTGATTGCAAGAAAGTGAAGAGTGACAAAGGCAAGGCTCTTGTCACAAAGAACAAAAGCTGGACAGACACCTTAGATTCTGAAAGTGAGGAGAATTATGCCTTGATGGCAAATGCTGATATCGCAAGTGCTGAAAGCAGTTCTGAAGCTGCTGAGTTAAAGGTACCTCAAACTACTTATGCCTTTCATACTGATGATATTAATGAGTTGAGAAGATATCTTAAAACCATGTTCATTAGCTATAGAGATCAAACTTTAACATGTGAAAGATTAACTTCTGAAAATCTTGCTTGCAAAAAGAGGATTGATTATTTAGAAAAAGAGTTAGTCATGTTCCATCAAACTCAGAAAGATAGAGATGATGCTTTCTATGTTAGGGATGAATTACTTAAAGTGAATGAATCTCTAAGAGCTGAGTTAGAAAAGGAAAGAGAGATTATCAGGACTTGGACTAACTCTGGCAGAACAACTCAGAATTTGTTAAGTAGTGAAAACTGGAAAGAGGGCTTAGGTTATGGAGAGGATAAGAATGATAAAGGAACTGTAGATATTAAGCCTATAGTTGTTAACAAAAGCCAAAGTTAAAACCTGTTAAGTTTGTAGCTGTAAAATCTGATACTGAGAAATCCGAAGTTAAAAAGGAATTACCTTCTGACAAACTAAAACAGGAAAAGACAACTGAAGTAAACGTAGGCTTAATGACAAAGAAGCAGCTTAAGCATAAGCTGAAAGATGTTAAGAATGCAAACAAGGTAAAATCACTTAGAAAAAATAGGAATGGAAAGGAAGGTGTGAATAAAAGCAATGATTATAAGTCTGTTCCAGATGCTCCTAGAAAAACATGTCATAACTGTGGAAGTTCTAACCATCTGGCTTCTTTTTGCAGGAAGAATAAGAACATAAACTCCTTACCTTCAAAGTTAGGAGTTAAGAGTCAGTCTGTTAGATATAAGCCACAAAATCCTTGTTTTCATTGTGGTAGTTTATGGCATTCCATTTATACTTGTAAGGAATATCATAGAGTTTACTATGATTATTATCAAATAAAAGCTTCTTTAAAGAAAGTTAGCATTGTTTCTTCTAGTGTAAGTTCTGATTCACAGTCAGATAGTGTAAATTCTGATAAGAAAAATGTTAACATAAACTCTGATGCTAAATCCGCTGCAAATGTTAACAAACTTAATAAGGCTAAAGGATCCAAGCAAGTCTGGGTCCTTAAAACTAATCATTAGTGGTCTTTGTGATTGCAGGGTAACAGGAAAAACATCCTAGTTCTGGACAGTGGATGTTCAGGACATATGATTGGAAATAAAGCCCTGCTATCAGACTTTGTGGAGAAGGCTGGCCCAAATGTTTCTTATGGAGATGGAAACATTGGAAAAACATTGGGATATGGCAATATCAATCTTGAGAATGTCACCATTAAAGAAGTAGCTCTGGTCTCAGAACTTAAACACAATCTGTTGAGTGTTAGTCAAATCTGTGATAGAGGTTATCATGTGGATTTCTTTGAAGAACACTGTAAAGTTGTAAGTGAAAGGAATATATCCTAAGTCCAATCATGTATTAGGATTTAGGAATAACTTCCTGTGTAATCTGTTTTGATTTCATTGATATTAATAAAAGACTTATTTTGTTTTATTACGGGCTTTATCTATTTAAGTGTTTAAATAAGATATACCATAGTTTAGAGTAAAGCTTTTTATGGATTATGATGAGATCATAATAGTGAGACCTAAAAAGATGATAACTCTAAACTTAAATAGTTCCTGGTCGTAGGATTACTAACTGGTAATTAATAATCCGCAAAGATCGGTACATACTATGCTTGCTTCATTATGAAGGATGTTTATTCTCATAGACATTTGTGTGGTGACACTATAGCTAGTATGTAGGTGCTTATTATAGAATAAGTTCACTGAACATGACTCGCCCAGCTGAACAACTGATGGAGTTCACTCACGTGTCAGCAGTTGTTCGCTTAGTGATAGTTGTACAAGTATCCTTAGACTTGAGGTCATCATAGTCATCTTGTGTACACTAAACTATGCTTTGGTTTAGTTCTTAGTCTTCAGGGACAATTATTAGGGCTCTTCTGGGTATAGGAATTTGTACACGAAGATAGTGTATGATCAATAAAGGATCTACCCCTTCCAGTGAAGGAAGCGAATGTTCAAGGCTGATCCACTTATGCTAGTTCAGGAATCTCTGGCCAGAGTGAATGAAATTAGAAAGGAGTTTCTAATTTGCATAGAACTACGCATAGTAAATGGTAAGCAAGTGATTGAATTAGATAGGCTTGACACGAGATCCATGCCTTGTATTTAATCGGGACATTGTAGGGTGGAAGGAGTTTATTGTACGGTAACTATTCACTGAATAGGTTCTTGGTATTCTAAGCAGTGAATTCATATTATCCGGATAGTCGCGATATGCTGAGAAGTATCCCTCACGGTGTAGAATAAATGTGATTAATTAATTAATCATATTTAATAAATTAGAGAATTTATATAAATAATGATAAAATAGTTTTATTATTATTTATTTCTACTACCGGCTTAATATTGAACCTACAGGGTCACACCATAAAAAGAGAATGATTTAATGGTAGAGGAATTAATTAATAATGGCTAATAATTATTTATTTATGAAATAAATAATTAATTGGAAAATTTAATAATTGATTAAATGAGATTTAATTGATTATAAATTAATTAAGAAAAGTTCTTAATATTATTAATTAAAGGATTTAATTTTTGGAAATTAAATCAAGAGAGAGAATTATTTCTAAAGTGTTTAGAAAAAGGATTAATAATTAAAAGGTGTTTTAATTATTAATGAGAATAATAAATGGAATAATAATAATAATATTTATGAGAAAATTTCAGCTGAAAATTTTGCCTATAAATACACTATTATAGACCATAATTTTATTCTAACCCACATCGAACCCGAAAACCCAAAAAGTTTGGAAAACCCAATTCTCTCCACCTCCTTCCTCCTCCTTAACATCGTTTTCTTGGTGGATACCGGTGGAGTGCTTCACACTTAAGGAACAACTGCTAAGGATCTCTGATCGTTGTCTCCGAATTATTTTAAAAGGTTAGATTCGATCCCTCGAATTTTTATTCACGATTTATATGCTTTTATTTGGATTTTGTATGTGTAAAAGTGTTTGACCATGACCCCGCTGCGTTTAAAATCCAACAATGGTATCAGAGCATAGGTTGTATGCATATAGATCTGTGGTAAAAATTTCAGAATTTTATGTGCTTGTATGAATTAATTATGATTTTTACAAGTTATATCATAGATTAATTTTGTCTGATGAGAAATCATTTTTCAGAATAATTTTGAATGTCGATTTGGGTTCTACAAGTGTTGTAGATCGTCTGGGTATTTTTTTCATAATTTTATGATGTATAGATTATTTATTATGAATTTTTGAAGTTCTTGTAATTAAAATTCATAATTAAATAAGTAAATATATGTATATATAGTGTATATATATATATGTTTGTATATATCTGTACGTCTGCAAAGATTGTCTGTTGTTGTTTGTTGATGGCACGGACAAAGACAAAGGTACAGGTGACAGACAGGCACGGAAATTGAAGACAGAGAAGCTGTCAGGCGGCAGATGGCGGGCGCGTGTGGCGCACGCGCGAGGGAAGGCCTATTGCGCATTTGTAGAATGCGTTACACCCTTTATTGGCTTAAAAGGGGTGTAACGCATCACGGGAATGCGTTACAGGTCCTGTAACGCATTCCTGTAATGCGTTACAGCCCGTCTGTTGATTTTAAATTTGATTTTCTGGGAATTTCGTAACTCCGTTTTGGGCGTGCAATATACCGTTGGATTCGTTTTTCCGAGAAGGATCTAATGGAGTGATCAATTTTAGTTTATATAAAAGTTTTGAACTGTTTATATTCCATGAAGTGTTTTAAAGCTGTTTTTGATCGTTTGAATTGATTTTAAATGCTTCATGTGATACATAGAGATGTATATTGCTTAGAACAATGTGCTAGATGATGTAACATGCCTACCTTGATGTTTATTCATGTTTATATATGTGATATATGGTTAGTTTATCATGCGATGATAGATTTAGGTGAACTTAAATAAACATAAGGCGTTTGTTAGACAACCTAGTATAGTGAAATTGTTTCATAACCTTAAGAATAATATTATGAATACAATCATGAGATTCTTGTGTTTATGAAACACGTAATTGAATATGAATTTTTGATATGAGAGAAAGGATGATTCTGTCAACAACAGATTTCTATCTGTAAGAAAGGGTTATTAAGTGACGCCTCTTGACAATGCTCCACCCGATCTGGGAATCATCTGATTATTGATTATTGATTTGAAATATTTAATTTAAAAGGAAGAATCACTTTATAATATGATTATGATTGTAACGTAATATAATCCCTCTAAAATTAATAATATCAAGTAGTAATTGGCCAATGACACAACGGGCTTGTGTCGGTCATAGCCTTCCAACATGATAGAAAAGTAGTTCTTATTTTTGAATCATTGTCGGTTCGTGCTACAGCCGAGGGCTTTGATTTCGAAATAAAAAATACTTGTCTATTACATAGAGATGTGTACATTGAATAAGAATCTAAAGGTCGGTACGTGCTACAGCCGTGGGCCTTTGGGGACTGATTCAACTGTACGGAATGTTGGGTTAGACTTGACTTAGAATATTGAGTTTGTCGTGCTACAGCCGAGACTCAATTATTCAAGAGGCTAAAGTTTGATTAGGGAATAACATGAGATGTAATTGACAAGAGTTGTCTTCCTATTGAACATTACATGGTGGTTCGTGCTACAGCCGGGGTCGTGTAATGGAATGTAGGATCCCTATTCCCACTAGCATTATGAATGCTTAGTTTTTCACGTAGGGGGTTGAATAAATTAGGTAAACTGGTGGGAGCCACTTATGAATAAAGACCCGATTCATATAGTGTTTTGAAATGAAATCGAATATTTGCTAAGTGTTGTTATGTGTTTATCATTTACAGATTTACAATATACATTATGTCTTCTGCACTATCACTCAGGAGCATACTGGATGCTCACAAATTGACTGGTCCTAATTATGCTGACTGGCTTCGAAACTTGAGAATTGTTCTCAGGATTGAGAAGCTGGAATACGTGATTGACTCACCTAAGCCTACTGAACCTGCTAGTGATGCACATAATGATGAACATGTTGTGTATCATAAGTGGATAGATGATGCAAATGTTGCTCAATGCATCATGCTAGCTTCCATGAACATTAAGCTACAGAAGCAACATGAGCATATGGATGCTCACACTATCCTCATGCATCTACAAGAGTTGTATGATGTGGCAGGGAGGACAGCTCGATATGAGATATCGAAGGAGTTGTTCGGTTGTAGGATGTCTGAGGGATCATCTGTGAATGACCATGTACTTAAGATGATCAATTTGATTGAACGTCTTGGACAACTTGGTTTTGCCATGGATGGGGAGCTGAGCCAAGACTTGGTCTTGCAATCGCTTCCGAGTTCGTTCTCGCAGTTTGTTGTGAACTTTCACATGAATAAGTTGGATGTCAGCCTGCCTGAACTCCACAATATGTTGAAGACTGCAGAATCGAATTTTTCCCCTAAGAAGAGTTCTGTTCTTCTAATTGGTGAAGGTTCCAATCCTAAGAAAAGGAAGAGGAACTTTTCCAAGAAGAAGAAAGTAGGTGAGAAAATGCCGGTTCCACCAAAAGCTGAAGACCCCAAGAGCAAAGTTGTTTGCTTTCACTGTAATAAGGTGGGGCACTGGAAGAGGAACTGCAAGGTTTACCTTGCAGAATTGAAGAAGAAGGGTAGTGAGACTACCGCTTCTGATTCAGGTATGTTCATGATAGAAGTGAATATGTCATTTCTACTTGGGTATTAGATACCGCCTGTGGTTCTCATATCTGCAATTTGTTGCAGGGACCAAGGAGAAGTAGGACTCTTGAGGAAGAGGAGGTGATTCTACTGATGGGAAATGGAGCAAGAGTTGCTGCTGAAGATGTAGAATCATTTCATTTACATAGGCCTACAGGCAAGACTTTTGTTTGAAATAATTGTTATTTTGTTCCCTCGATTGTGAGGAATATTATTCTCATGTTAGACTTGGCTGGATTTTCATTTATTATTGAGAATAATGAATGTTCTATTCTTAGAGATAATATTCTTTATGGACTTGGTACTTTAAATAATGGTCTGTTTATATGTGACATAATTTACTTCAGATTGAACAAACTAATAAAAGAAAAGGGATGATGAAAATCTCACTTTATAGTGGCATTGCAGTCTCCATTTAGTAGACATGGAGAGAGGGCTGCAAATTTGCTAGGAATGGTACACACAGATGTATGTGGACCAATGTCTACGCAAGCCATGGGTGGATTTTCATACTTCATTACTTCCATAGATGATATATCTGGATTCGGATATGTGTTTGATGAAACACAAGTCTGAGGCCTTTGAAAAGTTCAAAGAATATAAGTATGAAGTGGAGAAACAACCAAACATAGTATTATAACTCTTCGATTAGATCGAGGTGGTGAATACTTGAACGGAGAGTTTCTGGATTATCTCAAAGTAAATGGTATAGTCTCCCAGTGGACTCCTCCAGATTAGTATCTGAAAGGAGAAATCAAACTTTGTTAGACATAGTTCGGTCCATGATGAGCTATGCAAATCTTTCCAGTATTCCTATGGGGTTATGCATTGGAAACCTCAGCATATTTACTGAATAAGGTGCCTTCCAAAATCTGTTCCTCAAACTTCGTATGAGATATGGAAAGAAAGGAAACCGAGTCT
The DNA here is from genome assembly GCF_009905375.1 of Apium graveolens. Lineage (NCBI taxonomy): Eukaryota > Viridiplantae > Streptophyta > Magnoliopsida > Apiales > Apiaceae > Apium > Apium graveolens. The sequence goes on from NC_133654.1 coordinate 120,081,271, forward strand.
TAAACACGTTAAGATTTGGGGATGTCCAGCTTATGTCAAGTAAGTTGACCCAGATAAGCTGGAATATCGATCCATAAAATATAGTTTTGTGGGATATCCTCAAGAGACTTTAGGGTATTACTTTTACACCGATCATCGGGTGTTTGTCTCCAGACATGCTACCTTCTTGGAAAAGGAGTTTATCCTTGAAGGAAACAGTGGGAGCAAAATTGAACTTGATGAAGTTCAAGCAGCACAAACTACTACAGATCAAGTGGAAACACCTGTTCTGACTGAACAACCTTTTGTGGAACAGCCCATTCATAGATCAGGGAGAGTGTCTCGCCAACCTGAGAGGTAATATGGCCTTGTCATTGAGAATGACAATGAGTTGTCGATCATTGATGATGACGACCCTGTGACCTATAATGAGGCTATGAGTAGTGTTGACTCAGAGAAATGGCATAGTGCCATGAAATCCGGAATGAAATCTATGTATACGGTATACAAAAGATAGATTATAGCAGATGGCCAGGTGGAGACCTTTAAGGCCAGGCTTGTGGCGAAAGAATTCAAACAAAGGCAATGGATTGACTTTGATGAAACCTTTTACCTGTAGCCCTGTTAAAATCAGTTCAGATTTTGCTTGCAAATGCTGCTTACTACGACTATGAGATCTGACAATTAGCCAGATGGTTTTCTTTCCAAGAGAAATGAAAACCTAGTGTGTAAGCTGCTGCGAACCATATGTGGTTTAAAGCAGGCTTCTCGAAAGATGGAACATTCGTTTTGATGAGACAATCAAAGAGTTTGATTTTATCAAAAATGTAGATGAACCATGTGTCTACAAAAGGGTTAGTGGGAGCGCGGTAACATTTCTTGTATTGTATTGAAATAGAGTTGACACACATAACAACATAGCAGACCCACTCACAAAGCTACTTTATGAAAGTCACTTTGATCGTCATAAAGACAAGATGGGTATTAGATACCAGAGTGATTGGCTTTAGTACAAGTGGGAGATTGAAAGGAATATGTCCTAAGTCCAATCATGTATTAGGATTTAGGAATAACTTCCTGTGTAATCTGTTTTGATTTCATTGATATTAATAAAAGACTTGTTTTGTTTTATTACGGGCTTTATCTATTTAAGTGTTTAAATAAGATATACCATAGTTTAGAGTAAAGCTTTTTATGGATTATGATGAGATCATAATAGTGAGACCTAAAAAGATGATAACTCTAAACTTAAATAGTTCCTGGTCGTAGGATTACTAACTGGTAATTAATAATCCGCAAAGATCGGTACATACTATGCTTGCTTCATTATGAAGGATGTTTGTTCTCATAGACATTTGTGTGGTAACACTATAGCTAGTATGTAGGTGCTTATTATAGAATAAGTTCACTGAACATGACTCGCCCAACTGAACAACTGATGGAGTTCACTCACGTGTCACCAGTTGTTCGCTTAGTGATAGTTGTACAAGTATCCTTAGACTTGAGGTCATCATAGTCATCTTGTGTACACTGGACTATGCTTTGGTTTAGTTCTTAGTCTCCAGGAACAATTATTAGGGCTCTTCTGGGTATAGGAATTTGTACACGAAGATAGTGTATGATCAATAAAGGATCTACCCCTTCCAGTGAAGGAAGCAAATGTTCAAGGCTGATCCACTTATGCTAGTTCAGGAATCTCTGGCCAGAGTGAATGAAATTAGAAAGGAGTTTCTAATTTGCATAGAACTACGCATAGTAAATGGTAAGGAAGTGATTGAATTAGATAGGCTTGACACGAGATCCATGCCTTGTATTTAATCGGGACATTGTAGGGTAGAAGGAGTTTATTGTACGGTAACTATTCACTGAATAGGTTCTTGGAATTCTAAGCAGTGAATTCATATTATCCGGATAGTCGCGATATGCTGAGAAGTATCCCTCACGATGTAGAATAAATGTGATTAATTAATTAATCATATTTAATAAATTAGAGAATTTATATAAATAATGATAAAATAGTTTTATTATTATTTATTTCTACTACCGGCTTAATATTGAACCTGCAGGGTCACACCATAAAAAGAGAATGATTTAATGGTGGAGGAATTAATTAATAATGGCTAATAATTATTTATTTATGAAATAAATAATTAATTGGCAAATTTAATAATTGATTAAATGAGATTTAATTGATTATAAATTAATTAAGAAAAGTTCTTAATATTATTAATTAAAGGATTTAATTTTTGGAAATTAAATCAAGAGAGGGAATTATTTCTAAAGTGTTTAGAAAAAGGATTAATAATTAAAAGGTGTTTTAATTATTAATGAGAATAATAAATGGGATAATAATAATAATATTTATGGGAAAATTTCAGCTGAAAATTTTGCCTATAAATACACTATTATAGACCCTAATTTTATTCTAACCCACATCGAACCCGAAAACCCAAAAAGTTTGGAAAACTCAATTCTCTCCACCGATACCGGTGGAGTGCTTCACACTTGAGGAGCAACTGCTAAGGATCTCTGATCGTTGTCTTCGAATTATTTTAAAAGGTTAGATTCGATCCCTCGAATTTTTATTCACGATTTATATGCTTTTATTTGGATTTTGTATGTGTAAAAGTGTTTTACCATGACCCCGCTGCATTTAAAATCCAACAGTAAGTAAATCTACAGGCAAAGTTGTTCTGAAAGGATACAGGCATGGTAACATCTATGAAGCCAAGCTTTCAACAAGTACTGATGGTTCTGCAATCTGTTTAATGAGTAGAGCATCAATTGAAGAAAGCTGGAATTGGCACAAGAAACTATCTCCTTTAAATTTCAACAATATAAATGAACTAGTCAAGAAAGATCTTGTGAGAGGACTGCCAAAGTCAGTATTTGCTCCTGATGGCCTTTGTGATTCTTGTCAGAAGGCTAAACAAAGGAAATCCTCATTCAAGAGCAAGACTGAATCATCAATTCTTGAGCCTTATCACCTACTACATGTTGATCTATTTGGTCCAGTAAATGTCATGTCTATTGCAAAAAAAAAATATGCTATGGTCATAGTGGATGAGTTCACCAGATACACATGGGTGTATTTCTTACACACAAAAAGTGAAACTGCATCTATCTTGATTGATCATGTCAGGCAACTGGATAAATTGGTCAAAGATTATGTGAAGATAATAAGAAGTGATAATGGTACTGAGTTCAAGAATTTGATAATGGAAGAGTTCTGCAAAAACCATGGAATCAAGAAGGAATTTTCTGCTCCTGGAACTCCACAGCAAATTGGAGTTGTTGAAAGAAAGAATAGAACTCTCATTGAAGTTGCACGTACAATGCTTGATGAAGCAAAGCTTCCAACCTATTTCTGGGCTGAAGCTGTGCAGACTGCTTGTTTTACTTAGAATGCAACACTCATTAACAAGCAAGGAAAGACACCATATGAGATGGTGAAGAAAAAGAAGCCAAATCTGAAGTATTTTCATGTATTTGGATGCAACTGTTTTGTTCTTAAGACTCACCCTGAACAGCTATCCAAATTTGATATAAAAGCTGATGAAGGAATCTTTGTTGGATATCCACTTTCCACAAAAGCCTTCAGAGTCTATAACTTGAGAACAAGAGTGGTCATGGAATCTATCAATGTCTCTTTCGATTATAAGAAGATTACTGAACTTGAAGATTTCAATGATCATGATCAGCTGAGATTTGAAAATGAAGACTTAAATTATGATACTAAAAATCCTGACAGTCTAAATCCTGATACTGCAAACTCTGATGGATTAAACTCTGATGTTATTGAAACTGTGGTGACTACGCCAAAGGAGGATGCACCTATGCAGGGGGAGCATACTCAAGATACAACCACCTCCCAAGAAGCATCAGAACATACAACTGGCTCTTCAAGTTCTGACAAGCCAAGTTCTGATAGTTCTGAAAACTTAAATTCTGAAGGATCCAACTCAGAGAGCATAGTTTCAGGGGGAGCAACCGAAAATGTTGATGAAGATAGCATGGATCATGGGGGAGCATCCAGTTCTAGAGAAAACCTTCCATCTGCAAGGAAGTGGAATAAATCACATACACCTGACTTAATAATTGGAAATCCTGATGCAGGTGTCAGAACTAGAATAGCTACTTCAAGTGAATGTCTTTACAATTCTTTTCTTTCTCAGACTGAACCAAAGAAAGTGGAAGAAGCTCTTCAAGATGCTAATTGGGTGCAAGCAATGCAGGAAGAGTTAAATGAATTTGAAAGAAACAAAGTCTGGACCCTAGTGCCAAGACCAAATAACAGATCTGCTGTTGGTACAAAGTGGGTATTCAGAAACAAAACTGATAGTGATGGCATAATTACAAGAAATAAGGTAAGGTTGGTTGCAAAAGGATATTCTCAACAGGAGGGAATTGATTATGATGAAACATTTACACCAGTTGCTAGATTGGAAGCCATAAGGATATTTTTGGCTTATGATGCTCACAAAAAGTTTACTGTCTTTCAAATGGATGTGAAAAGTGCTTTTCTCAATGAAGAATTGGAGGAGGAAGTATATGTTGAACAACCTCCAGGCTTTATAGATCCCAAATATCCTAATCATGTCTACAGGCTTGATAAAGCACTTTATGGCCTTAAGCAAGCTCCAAGAGCATGGTATGAGACTTTAGCTCAGTTTCTTCTGGAAAGTGGATTTAACAGAGGAACTATAGAGAAAACACTGTTCTACCTCAACCTGGTTCAGATATATGTTGATGATATCATCTTTGGTTCTACAAATGACAGACTTTGCAAGAAGTTTGCCAAACTGATGCAGTCAAGATATCAAATGAGTATGATGGGGGAACTTAGCTATTTTCTGGGCCTTCAAGTCAAGCAGAATGAAGAAGGCACTTTTATTTGTCAAACCAAGTACACCAGAAATTTGCAGAAGAAATTTGGAATGCAAGATTGTTCAAGTGCATCCACTCTCATGGCCACTACAACAAAACTGGATAAGGATACTGGTAAATCAGTAGATATTACTGATTACAGAGGTACGATTGGCTCTCTACTCTTTCTAACTGCTAGTAGACCTGATATCATGTATGCTACCTGTCTTTGTGCAAGATTTCAAGAAGATCCAAGAGAACCTCACTTAACAGCTGTGAAAAGAATTTTCAAGTATCTTAAAGAAATAGCTGATCTGGGATTGTGGTATCCCAGAGAATCAGATTTTAAACTAATAGGTTACTTAGATGTAGATTTTGCAGGTTGCAAAATTGACAGGAAAAGCACAAGTGGAAGCTACCAATTTTTTGGAGGCAGATTGGTTTCTTGGTTTAGCAAGAAACAAAAGTCAATTTCCACATCAACTGCAGAAGCAGAATACATTACTGCAGGAAGCTGCTGTGCATAGATTCTTTGGATGATGAATCAGTTACTGGATTATGGGTTAATATATTTTAAAATCCCTATTTACTGTGATAATCAAAGTGCTATTGCTATGACAGGTAATCCAGTTCAACACTCAATGACAAAGCATATCAGCATTAGGTACCACTTCATAAGGGAACATGTGGATGAAGGTACAGTGGAATTGTATTTTGTTCCAACAGATCAACAACTAGTAGATATCTTCATAAAACCACTGTGTGAAGATACTTTTACAAGATTGGTAAATGAACTTGGAATGGTTTCAGGTTCTTTCTCTAAATCTGCTTAGTTTTTGTTCTGATGCATCAGACTTTATGATCACTATTTACAGAAATTACTCTCTTTGTGTATTATGTGCTTAATTGAAAATTGTTTAAGTACTGATTGTTGTCTGATGTGAATTTATAAACTCTGATAGTGAACTGACTGTTTCTGTGACTATTCCATCCTATGAGGATAACTGTGCTAGATGCTGACCTAGCAGTCTTTAACATACTAGAGATCCCATGTTAGTAGTAATTATTTATGTGGAAATCTATTGACACAAGCAAATTCTGATATTGAGCTTAGTCACGTTTACTTTTTCTATCTTATTACTAAGTCAAAAACTAGAATAATGCTTCTCATCTGTTAAGTTCTGTTGTTAGTAAATCTGATGGATGTACTAAGTGTTGATAAACCTCAGTCATCAAAAGAAAAAGTAAAAGAAAAGAGAATAAAAAGCAGGTACTCCTTTGAGATCTAGAGTAAAAATGTGGAAGGGATGACCCAAGTGCATTGCTGGTATTAAGTAATATGCATCAGAAAAGCAAATAATTATTTTTCTTGGTGACTTTTCACACTCTATGATTACTGGAGAAATACTCTGATAATAGCATAAATTCTGATAAGCAGTCGTGACTCACTTACGCTGAGAAGCCATTGTAAAATGGAATTTCAAAAGATGCATAAAATAAGCACAAAACAGTTGAGGTGGACTCGTGCATGAACTCATTCAAAAGTAAACTTCAGAATAATGACAGATTTTTAGTAAAGTTCTTAGTTATGCCTTATTTCTAAGATGTACTGAAGTGAATCAGACTTTACTCTTTGTCTGATATTTTGCTTAATGCACACACTTACACTCCATATGAATGATGAAAATTACTATGGCGTTCAATATTGTTTTAGATGAACAGTTTATGTGTCAGATTGTATAAATTCTGAGGACAAGTTCTAATGGAAGTTCTGAAGATTAAGTTCTGAAGAATCAACATCAGACTTTGTATGAAGAATTACGGAGATAGGCATTCACGTTTTGAGTTAAGAAATCATGTTCTGATGACTGTTAAGTTCTGATATAAGTCTAAGTGCTGATATTAAATTCTGATTCTTTACTTGACTTATTTGTGGTTAAAATCTGCAACAGTCGTATTTTAATTCAGAATATGTTTAGGTGGAATATTAACAGTCAATATAATTAGGGTTAGTGGCACACGTCCATGCACAATAATATTTATTTGTTTCTTATGCGCATTAAACCCTGTTTTACATTTCCAATGACTGTTTTTCTTCTTCCCAGTCTAGGGAGACGAGGTAGAATTATTTCTACATGTCCGCATTAAATTATCCTCGTGTATCCTGGCATTCTATTGCCTATATAAACCATCACCTCACATCAGCCTACACATCCTTTCTTTTCTCACATACTCACTCTCTTTTTCTTCATACCAACACAATCATGGTTAACTACAATATGTTTTTAAACTATGAGACCTTCAACATGGAGTTGAGCTGTGAGGACTGGCAGCAGGAATGGCACGTAACTGTCATTCCTGATGAGATTTGGGACTCGGTTCCCCAGGAGGTTCTCACATACCTCCTATTCTTTTACATGGACTACCATCGCCATCTGGAGCGATTGGAAGAAGAAAGGTTGGAAGCTCTCCGCCAACAAGAGCAAATCATTCGACTCGCTATTTATTTTGTAGAGAGTCGGAAGAAGAAATAATTTGTTTTCTTCTTCCTGTTTTTCTTCATCATCAGCTTTGTCCGGCTTCTTAGCCAAGGACAAAAGCTGTTGATGTTAGGTTTAGTAGCTTAGAATAGTCTTGTAATGTTCAGATGTAATTTTCAATTTCATGAATGTATTCTCTTAATATATTAATGGAATTTTATATTTTTACAGGACTCTGTCTCTGAGATGTTTTGCAATTCTACTGCATTATTAAATCCTGATATATCCATATTCTGATGACCATTTTAATTATTGATTTAAATTAAGTTCTGATTTTAAAATATCAGTACTTGTTTACTTGATTTATTTTGGTCATTCTCACACTTGAATTTTTTTACAGAATATTGGTTTTGCAGTGAAAATGATTAAATAAGTGGGAACAGTTTAAATTTTGAATTAAAACTGACTTACCTCAATTAATGGGATTACTTGGTAAGTGGAACGGTTTTTTTCCTTGAAAAACTGCATGTGATAAGTAATGATTACTGTTTTCCCGTGCCCATTAACTATTCATTATTGCTGCATGTCTGACAGGTGTCCAACGGTTATTTTTTTATAACCAAGTATAAGTAAGAGAGAGAGAAGATTATACAATCTCTTATTTACTTTCGCACTTTATCTCTCTTTCTTTGCTTTTACTCTCTCTCATCTCCTGACGTTGGTTTTTCATACAGACATTTTATCAAACACCTTACAGGAAATCTTAATTTTTAATTTTTCTCATGGCACCTAAGGACTTGATCATCGATGGAGCCAAGTTCGTTCCCAACAACTATGCTGCAATCCTAAATCATGATGAAGCTCCATCTGAGTTGCATTTTGTGCAAGATCCTCTTGCACACAATGAAATTGGGTATGCATTGACCCAACCTTCAGTCTTTTCAAGCCAACAAGTTCTGACGTTTTGGCGGACTGGGCATTTTGATAATGGTGGTGCAACTGGTACTCCCAGTATTGTTTTTGAAGTCAATGATGATGAGCATGTGGTAACTCCTAGAACAGTTCGCAAGGCTTTACTTTTACTAGAAGGCTGCATTTTCTCAACACCAGAGGAACCAGCTCTACAGCAGCTCATGGCCAATTTGGGGTATGAGCAGAGTTTGGCTAAGCTTGGATAGTTGAAACGAGCACATATCAGAAAGGAATGGAGCTTTTTTTTCGACTGCATCACTAAAGCCTTCGGAAATAAGTGTTCCAACTTTGATTCCATTCCAATAATGAGTCAGCACATCGGGTATGCTATTATTAACCAAACTCATTTTGATTTTGCAAGTGTTGTGCTAGGTTTTATAGGGGATAGGATGACAGAGGATAGGAATGTTATCTACTTTGCTAGATTTTGTCAGCTTATATATAATTTATGTTGTGCTGATGAACCCCAACCTACCACTGACTTATTTCCACCCTTTAAACTTGCAAAACGGGCTTTTAATGACTTGGTAAATACTGACCTTAAGAAAACGGTGGTTAGACCTTTACAGATTCCTCGGTCTGTAAAACAGATCCTGGTAAATACTGATCCTCAAACCTATAGATCTGTTTATCCTGATGTTCAACCTACCACCACATCCTAAACACCACACCAACCATCAGAACATACCACACATACATCTATACCTCAACCCTCTCTCAGAACATATCTCAAAACTTATCTCACACCTTCACAGACTGCTCAACCTTCATCCTCAGCACCTATTGTGAAGCCTTCATCTTCCAAGCACAAGAGGACAAAGACTGTTCCTCAGACACCACAGAAGAGAAGGAGGATTGTTCTGAGAGATGAGTCTGATAGTGAGGAACATGTTTCTGCATCAGAACCTGTTATTAAAGAAGCTGAGAAGGTCCCTTCTCAGAAGGATTCTAGAATTGGGGGATCTAAGCTTCTCAAAAGGCTTAGAAGAATGACTTATGCTGAACCTCCCAAGGAATCCCCACCTTCAAAGAGATACAAGAAACAGAGAGCTAAAAGGCCAGCTTCAGATGATGAGGAAGCAGCAGCTAAGGAAGGAGATCAGGAATCTCTGATATCAAAAGAACTAGAATATGCTGAAGCTACTGCATCTCCCTCTTCATTGTCCCCAACTCAGGAAGCTGCTACAGATAAGGCAAACACACCATATGTGTCTCCTGTACATGAAACTGTATCTCCTGTAGACTCAGGTACAAGTGCTGAAATTGATATTCATAACCTGGTTGTGCCTGAGGTTCTCTACTTAGAAGCTCCAACAACAATTAATCCATCAACAACACCTTTTACTGATGCTACTCAAACTCCAGAATTATCTATAACACCTTCTCTGCATCTAGATGTTGATGATCAGAATATAGGTGAGCATCAGGATATGGCTGTTGATCAAAACTTGGAAACAGATCAGCACTTAGAGGATGATGCTGAAGCCTCGATTGCTTCTCATACTGTTGTTATATCAGAAGATGCTGATTCTGTCAGTTCTGATGCTTCAAATGCTGATACTACTGGTGATGCTGCTACTAATGCAAATGCTGATGAAGCTGGTCCTTCAGGACATGCACCTCAACAAACTGTTCATAAATCTGAACTAGTTAAGAAGTTTGTTACAAGAGCAGCACCAATACCTTTGAGTGAAACTCCTAGAGGACAGGAGTGGACTAAGGAATGGAACTCAGTTACCTTTGTTCCATATGACAAGATTCTTGCTGAACACTTGGCAAAAGCTGATGAAATGTTAATTAATGATGATTTCAAGACACAGCTTCGAGTCACTGCATTGAGTACTAGACAACTGCATGGTCTCCATTCAACAACTCATGCAGAGTTACATAAAATTCAGGAAGAATTGCTCAAGCAAGAAACGGTTAAGAAAATTGAAAAGAAAAAAATTCTTCCAACCTACCTTTGACAGAGTTGCTTATATTGAGAAGACCCAAGAGAAGCAATAGTCTCAGATTGATGATATTTTGAAAAATCAAGCTTCTCAGCAATCTCAACTTGATGAAATCCAAGACTCGGTGGAATTGCTTGTCTCTCTTCTCTTACCTGCTGATGCCAAAAAGGGGGAGAAAGTAATTAAGTCCAAATGCAAAACTGATCAGACACTGAAGGGGAAGGATGATGAAAAAGATGACCAGGGAAACTCTGGAATGGGTGGAGGTCATGGTCAAGGCAGAAGTTTCTCATCAAGAAGAACTAAAATTACAAGTCACAGGACAAGTTCTGATACTGGAAAAAGAATTACTTCTGCTGCTGGTAAAAGGATAAGTTCTGATGAACTTTTGGATCTTGATGAAGAATTATCAAGACAGTTATTTCTTAAGGAGAATCCAGGAATGGACTTTGAGAGTCTGATGGAAGAAGAAGCTAGACTTAAGTCAGAAAAAGTCAAATCTAAATCTGAAGCTTCTGTTGGTAAAAAGAAACTTCCAAAGACCAAAGGCATTGTGATAAAGGAAAGAACAAATCCTGAAGCAACCAAGGCTAAATCACAATTGCAGATAGATCCAAGGTCCAAGGGCAAAGAGAAAGTTGGTGAACCTATCAAGGTTTATGTGCCTCCTGTGGATGAAGAAATTACTGTTGAAGATGCTGATCTTGCTCTGACTTCAAGAAAATTTTCTAAGACAACCTCTGACATTGCTCAAGTTGTTCAGAGTCAAGATATGGTTAGTTCTGATATCTCAAAGAAGCAAGTAACCTCTGACATAGCTCAAGTTAACTTGATATCAGAAGATAAATCAAAGGAAACCTCTGACATTGCTCATGTTAAACCTTCAAAGATACTCCTACCAGGATTCACCAAAGCCAAACAGACTCAACCTTTGAAGACTGTTGTAAGTGGTTTTGAAGCAAGAGTGGTTACTGGAAAGGAAGCAAGAGATAAATCTGGATTGGGTAGTGCTGATGAAAGAAGAATACAGAACACAACCAATGATCCAACTTCCTTAAGTGAACCAGGTATTGGAGCAACTCTTGAAAGATTGAATTAACTAGAATCTGTACAGATGGTTTACCATACCTACTTGAAAGAACACATCTTGTTGTACTTCATGACAGATGGTAGGGTTTATCATATAAGGGAAAATGCCATTCCATTGAAGTATTTTGAAGAATTGGAACATGTATTATTCTCACTTCAAGTGAATGACAAAATAACAGAAAGTGCTGCAAACTATTTGAAGAGTCAAATTCAGAGTCAGAAAAGGCTTTATTCTGTTAAGTCTGACAGCACATATCTTCCAAAGTACAGAGATCACAAGGGTGATATTGTTGAGATGAAGCCTAACTCTGCTAAGATCATAACTACCTTTCTGGGTTACAAGGCATTGGAATTCAATCTTGAGTCTGACAAGGCATATTTGATCAAATTGGATCAGGACATAAGGAAAGCTAAAATTAATGATCTCAGGGCTGCAATCTTTCAAACTGGTGAAGATTCTGCAGAACTTAAAGATGCTAAAAGGAGGATGATTGATGAACTCAGATATGCTGAGAGATGTTTATTAAAGAACTATCTCAGAACAACTCCTAACATCAGAGAGATCAGAAAATGAAGCCAAGTCAAGATCTATAACTGCTCAAATTCTGATATGAATACAGACTGAAGTTTTTATCAGAAGTTAAAGTTGGTAAAGCTTTAAGGACTGTAAGTTATAGTTATCTAGTCAAATTCTCATGCATTTGTACTTAATGTTTTTGACATCATCAAATATCTGTTAACTTGTATATTATGCTAATTTACAAGTTGGGGGAGATTGTTAGATATATTTGATAATGTCATGTCTAATATGATTTATGTTTAGTTTTCAGATCTTACTTAAACAGGACAAATCAGTACTTAACTGAAATCAGCACTTATACTGAAGTCAGAACTTAAGTCATCAGTATTTAAGGTTCAGGAGATATTTATCAGAAGATAATATCAGGACTTAAAGGAAACGTTCAGAGAAGGAAGGCAGCTGATTGAAAGGAAAAGAAGATCAAGACAAACGTAAGAAGAGATATGCATGAAGAAGGAATTCTATGAAGAATAGAATACTTGGAAGAAAAGATATCTGATTGATATATTTTAGGAAGCAGAATTATATTCCATATCAATTAGCGATTATCTTGTAACACTGTAGTATATAAACACAGACATAGGGTTTACACTATAAGTGTTATCATTATCGAGAAGATTATTCATTGTAACCCTAGCAGCTCTCGTGATATTTGTTCATCACTGAGAGAGGACAGTTCCATACTGTAACAGATTTATTGTTTTGAATAAAGTTTGTTTTCTGTTATTAAAGTTCGATTTGATTGTGCTATACACTGTATTCACCCCCTCTACAGTGTGTGTGACCTAACAGTATTTGTATGAAGAATTACAGGAATAAACATTCACTTTTCGAGTAAAGGAGCCATATTCTGATGACTTAAATTTTGATATTAATCAAGTTCTGATGCTGACGTGGCAGTATTTATTTACTTGGTTTATTTTTGGTCATTACTTGAACGGTCATATTTTTACAGAATATTGGTTTATGTGAGATAAATCAGTCATAATCATTATGGGTTAGTGGTTAACGTGTATGTCCTGAAAAACTGCATGTGCACGATAATTATTGCTTATTTTACGTGCCCATTAACTTCTGCTCTAACCGTTTATTGACTGTTCACATGGTGCTAGGTGTAAAGTGTATCCCATGCTTCAAAAATACAACTGTTGAGTGGAGAGAGTGTATATATGAGAGATAAAAGATTTTCTAATCTTTTACTTAATTTTCTATTTTAAATCTCTTTTACTTTCTGTCTCTCTCTCTCTCTCTCTTATTTTTTGAAGTTATTTTTCTTACAGGACTTTTCACAAACACTTTGCAAACATTCTCATACTCACTTAATTTCTTACAGAGATGGCACCAAAAGACGTAATTTTTGATGGGGCTAAGTTTGTTCCTAATAACTTCTCCACTATTCTTAGCAAGGCAGAAGCCCCATCAGAACTTCACTTCATTCAGGACTTTCTTACTAGTTCTGATATTGGGTACGCTTTGACCCAACCTGATGCCGTCTCTGGTACTCAAGTGTTGGAGTTCTGGAGAAGCGGAGTATATGATGATGGTGGTGCTCAAGGGTCCCCAAGTATTATTTTTTCATCAGGGGAGGATGAGCATGTCGTGACATTGGCCACGGTTCGACAAGCACTGTAGCTGCCTGAGAACTGTGTTTATTCTACTGTTGAGGAGCCAGTTCTTCAAAACATGATGGCCAGTCTGGGGTATGAGAGGACATTGGCAAAGCTGGGTCAGTTGAAGAGATCTTACATATGGAGGGAATGGAGTTTCTTCTTTGACTGCATAACCAAGGCTTTTGCAAACAAATGTTCTAATTTCAATGCAATCCCCTTATTCAGCCAACAAATCGGGTATGCTCTCATTAACTAAACTAATTTTGATTATGCAAGTGCTGTCTTAGGTTTCATTGGGGATAGAATGACAGAAGACAGAAATACTGTTTAATTTTCTAGATTCTGTCAGCTTATTTATAGTTTTTGTTGTGATGATAAGCCCCAATCAGCTAGTGAATTAATTCCATCATTCAGACTAGCTAAAAGAGCTTTTAATGAGTTATTATCTACTGATAATAAGAAGGCTGTGTTAAGACCCCTCCAAGTTCCTTTATCTGTCAAAGAAGCCTTAATAACCTATGATCCACTTAAATACACTGAACTATATCCTGATGTCCAACCATCAGAACCTCAACTGTCAGCACCTACCACATCTACAAAACCACCTCAAACTTCTCAACCACAACCATTAGCACATCCAGTGAAGCCTTCATCTTCAAGACCAAAGAGGAAAAATAATGTACCTCAGTCTCAACAGAAGAAACGGAGAATTATTCTGAGAGATGAATCGGATTCTGAGGAATAGGTTCCTATTTCAAAACCTGTTATTGTAGAAGCTGAGAAGGTATCTTCTCAGAAAGATATTGTAACTGGGAGTTCTAGGCCTCTCAAAAGGCTTAGAAAGCTAAATCCTAATGATAAAGCTCCTACAGTGTCTCCACCCTTGAAGAAAATGAAAAAGCAAAGAGCTCACAGGGACACAGTTGAGTCAGATTCAGAAGATGAGGAAGCAGCTAAGGAAGGGGGTCAGGAATCTATGATCCTAACAGAACCAATTGTTATTGAATCACTTCCTTCTGCACAACCAGAAACTGCCCAAGACAGAGTGCCTACACCTCCTGTGTCACCTATAATTGAACAAGTACATACTGATGACCCATGTACAAGTGCTGAAATTGATATTCATAACTTGATTGTGCCTGAGGTTCTGTACTTGGAAGCTCCAACAACTCAACTCACTCCACCAACAACACCAATTCAAGATACTGATTTCAATGAAGATGTTCCAACTACACCAATTCTGAATCTGGATGATGAGAATCAGATTTTAGGTGGGCATCAAGATTTGGCTGTTGATCAGAACTTAGATGCAGATCAGAATTTAGAGGATGATATTGAAGCCTCTATTGCCTCACATACTGCTATTCTATTAGAGGATGCTGATACTGCTGGATCTATAAGTTCTGATGCTGATAATGTTAAAACTACTGGTGAAGCTGATACTAATATAGATGCTGATGCAGCTGGTCCATCAGGACATGCACCTCAACAAGCTTCATGCAAAGCTGATTTAGTCAAGAAGTTTGTTAGAGGGGATGCACCAGTACCTTGGAGTGAAACTCCTAGAGGAAAGGAGTGGACTAAGGAATGGAACACAGTTAGTTTTATTCCTTCTGAAAAGATTCTTGCTGAGCATCTGGCAAAAGCTGATGAAATGCTGATAAATGATGATTTCAAGGCACAGCTGAGAGTTACTGCATTGAGTACTAGGCACCTTCAAGGTCAACACTCAACAACTCATGCCAAGGTGAATAAGATTCAAGAAACCTTGATCCAGCAAGATTTGAATGTGAAACTTGAAAAGAACAGATTTTTCAAGCCTGCCTTTGACAGAATTGCCTACATTGAGAAAACTCAGGAGAAGCAACAAACTCAGATTGCTGAAATTCTAAAGAATCAAGCTTCTCAGCAAACTCAACTCAATGAGATCCAATCCTCAGTGGAATTGCTTGTCTCTCTTCTTTTACCCGCTGATGCCAAAAAGGGGGAGAAAGTGATTAAGTCCAAATGCAAATCTATTCAGACACTGAAGGGAAAGGATGATGGAAATGATGACCAGGGAAACTCTGATAAGGGTAGAGGTCGAAAATTAAGGCAAAGGATTTTCATCAAGTAAAGCTAGAATTACAAGTCAAGGAACAAGTTCTAATACTGGGAGAAGAATAAGTTCTGATACTGGTAAAAGGATAAGTTCTGGTGAACATCTGGAACTTGATGAAGAAATTTCAAAGAAATTATTTCTTAAAAAAAATCCAGGAATGGGCTTTGAGAGTCTAAAGGAAGAAGAAGCTAGACTCAAAGCAGAAAGTGTCAAGACAAAATCTAAAGCTTCTGTTGCTGAAAAGAAACTTCCAAAGCTTAAGGGTATTGTGATAAAGGAAAGAACAAATTCTGAGTTAACCAAAGTTAAATCACAAGTGGAAGTAGATCCAAGGTCCAAAGGCAAAGAAAAAGTTGATGAACCTGTAAGGGTTTTTATGCCAGTCATGGATGAAGAAATAACTGATGAAGAAGATGCTAGTCTTACTCTGATGAAAAGGAATATTTCTCAAACAACCTCTGATATGGCTCATGTTATTCAGAGTCCGGACTTAGTAAGTTCTGATATGACAGTGAAGCAAGCAACCTCTGACATAGCTCAAGTTGACTTGATATCAGAAGTTAAGGAAAAGGAAACCTCTGAAATTGCTCATGTTAAAACTTCAAAGATACTCCTACCAGGATTCACCAAAGCTCAACAGACTCAACCTTTGAAGACTATATCAAGTGGTTTTGAAGCAGAGTTGTTACAGGAAAGGAAGCAAGAGATAAATCTGGATTGGGTAGTTCTGATGAAAGAAGAGTACACAACACTACCAATGATCCAACTTCCTTAAGTGAACCAGGAGTAGGAGCAACTCCTGAAAGATTGAATCAACTTGAATCTGTATAAATGGTTTACCATTCTGTTTTGAAAGAACATATCTTGTTATATTTTATGATAGATGGAAAGGTATTCCATATCAGGCAGAATGCTATTTCACTGAAGTATTTTGAAGAACTGGAACATGTTCTATTCCTACTTCAAGTGAAAAATAGATTAACAGATGGTGCTGCATGTTATTTAAAGTCAGAAATTCAAAGACAGAAGAAGCTTTACTCTGTAAAGTCTGACAGCCCATACTGTCCCAAGTACGGAGATCACAAAGGTGATATTGTTGAAATGAAGCCTAACACTGCTAAGATCATAACTACTTTTCTGGGTTATAAGGCTGTGGAATTCAATCTAGAGTCTGACAAGGCATATCTGATCAGACTTGATCAGGATATAAGGAAAATGATCTCAGAGCAGCTATTTTTCAAACTGGTGAAGATACAACTGAATTGAAAAATGCTAAAAGGAGGATGGTCAATGAACTTGAATATGCTGAGAGATGTCTTTTGAAGAACTATCTCAGAACAACTCCTGACATCAAAGAGATCAGAAATTGAAGCCAAGTCGAAGATCTACAACTGCTTAAATTCTGAAGTGTATACAGACTGAAGCTGATATCAGATCTTAAGGATGGTAAAGCTGAAAGGACTGTAAGTTGTAGTTATCTAGTCAAATTCTCATGCATTTGTACTTAATGTTTTTGACATCATCAAATATCTGTTAAACTTGTATATTATGCTAATTTACAAGTTGGGGGAGATTGTTAGATATATTTGTGATGTCGTGTCTAATATGATTTGTGTTTAGTTTTCAGATCTTACTTAAACAGGACAAATCAGTACTTAACTGGAAATCAGTACTTATACTGAAGTCAGAACTTAAGATATCAGAACTTAAGTTTTCAGAACTTAAGTTATCAGGAGATATTTATCAGGAGATAATATCAGGACTTAAGGAGACTTTCAGATAAGAAAGGCGGCTGATTGAAAGGAAAGAAGACCAAGACAAAAATAAGAAGAGATATGCTTGAAGAACGAATTCTATGAAGAATAGAATACTTGGAAGAAAAGATAACTGATTGATATATATTAGGAAGCAGAATTGGATTCGATATCAATTAGAAGTTTATCTTGTAACTGTGTAGTATATAAACACAGACATAGGGTTTACACTATGTATGTTATCATTATCGAAAATATTATTCATTGTAACCCTAGAAGCTCTCGTGATAATTTGTTCATCACTTAGAGAGGATAGTTCCATATTATAATAGAGTTTATTGTGTTGAATAAAATCTGTGTTCAGTTACTTGTGTTCTTATTTCGATTTGATTGTAGTAAACACTATATTCAACCCCCTTCTACAGTGTGTGTGACCTAACAACAACAAACACATGCAAGACATGATCATCACAAATTCACATCATCTTGATTTTATAAAACAAGAACTCGACAAAACCGAACCTACACACAGACATACACACATATCCGCATGCAAGTACCAAACCACACATGCAAGTGGATAAAATCTTTTATATAAAACAAGGATGAAGTTCTATGGAAGAATCCATAAAAATCAAGTGAAGAAGAGAGATGTACCAAGAGGAAAAGAGAGAGAGAGAGAGAGAGAGAGAGAGAGAGAGAGAGACTTCGAGAGTGAAAGAGAGAAGAGAGAGAGAGAGAGAAGAATGAGAAAATGGAAAAAAAAGAAGAAGTGGCCGGGTGGAAAAGAAAGAAAGGGGAAGAGAATGAGTTTATATATAATAAGGGGGCAGGGGTAATTTGGTAATTCACTAATCCCCCTTTATTTTTGATTTACCTTCTCTTTTTACTCAAATAAGATAGAAATTGAATATTGAATTTATCCCTCTCGGAAAGTCGAAAATTATTGCGAGTGACGATTTTAAGACGTAGATCTCAAAATTATCTTTCCAACCATTACTCATAATAAACTTTTGAGCGTACGGTTGATTTTATACGATTTTTACAAGTTTGTGCTAATAATAGCATTTTATCACATAAAAATCAATTAAAAATGCACGATCACCAAAATAAATCTGTCTATCATTTTTTAGAAAGTCTCTAGGACTATTTCGAAGATAACAAAATAAGTCTCATGCATTTACCTTACTCAGATAATTTTATAAAAATGTGTGAAGGTTAAATAAACCTTATTTAAATCGAATAATTCCCTTGAATCCATAAAATATTAACTGATCACGTAATCACGCATACAGACAAGCAAGCACATATACTAAAACATGACAACTCATGTCTGATCATAAAAATTTCCCTTTTTATCATTACTCCTCTTTTCGCGTATCGGGTCACGTTGTGCCTGACGGCCCGACGCTCAGCGTTTCAATTACGCTTTACAATATCATTATCGACTGACACGTCACTCGAATGCAATACTTCACTTAAACATTCATTTCACATAATAACACATATTTTATATTTTAAATACTTTAACTCCTTTTTGGGACGGATTCCGTTCTACCTGACGGCCCGACAACACAGCTTAATTCCTAAGCTGACTCTTTAAATTAGAACGCGTCTATCTACGCTCCCAGATACTAATATACAATAAAGACAATTAATCATCACTTAATCACATATTTTATAATCACATCACATAAATCATGGTTTATTGACTAAATTACGTCGCAAAATTCTCAGTTGTCACCGCATTTGGTCATCTCCAGCTATTTCTTATCTCTCCAATATTGTTTAGTACCATTTTCTTGGCAACTATATTAAATCCAAAGTTTTTCTTGATTGCAGAGAAAATGGTCACCAAAGAGGAATAATCTTCATTGAAAATTCTGTGAAGTGGCCATGTAATCTCTTTGCCACCCTTGTACCTGAAGAGTAATCTCTCTAGAAGGTGCTTGTGGGAATCAATAAATTTGACTTCTTCTAGCTCATCCAGATAGAGATTTATGTCTGAAAATTCTTTGATGTCACCTATGAGGAGTTGGTCTCCCTTGTTGACGGTAGGTTTGGGTTTGGCCAAAGACTTAGATTGAAGTTTAACAGGCTTGACGATTTTGACTGCTCTTTTTTTTGTCTTCCTTTATTTCGAAAAGATTGGAATGTTCAGATCAGGAAGAGGTAAGTTGTCCCAATCTATGGGTTCATCCTTGGGAATCACAGGTTCACCATGAAAGGTGATGTTAGGATCAACCTTGAACTCAGCCTCCTCCAATGTAGGTATGGCTGGTTGACTTGATGTTGTAGATTGAGTAGGCAAATAGTCTTCCTTATCTTCATTGAAATCTAGCTTTCTCTTTGCATGAAATTTCTACCTTATTTTCTTTGACTGCATTTGGCTTTTCTTGCTTTTCTTCATTCAGATTTTTAGTTGTCACAACAGGCAATGCAACTTCTGTGATTGCAGGCTTCTTGGCTAGGTTATTGGCTTCTAAGGCAGCTTGCTTTTATTGTTGTTTAAGCCTCACCTTTTCTTCTTTCTTAGCCTCTGCAAATTATGGATGTCCAGCCACCACACATATTAGTTTACCATTACTGTAGATTTTAGCAATTATGTTCTTTGACACTGTGTCTCTGGGATTTTTGGATAAAGCAATAGACCTTGCAAGCAGCTTCTTTTCATCTGGCCTAGGGGTTTCATAAGATAGGTCCAGTGGATTTTTGTCTGAATTCCTTGGATTATTTCTTTTTGGCTGAAAAATTATATTGGCCTTTGGAGACTTGATTGATGAGGGTTGACCCATTTCCATGTTCCCTAGGCTCATTTCATTAGCTGAAGTTTGTCTCAATTGGCAGAAGTGAGAAAAGACCTTGTCTTGCTTCTCAATTGGACCAAATTTCTTCTTAATATTTTCATCAAGCTACTTCCATTTTGCATCCAGCTCTTGCTCAACTGCTGCAACATCAAGCTTTTTAAATTTTTCATTGGATTCCAACTTAGCTGTTGCTAGCTTGATTAAATCAATGCTGTCAAGAGTTGGTGGTGACTTTGTGAAAACAATTGCTGGAACAATCACTTTGCTTACTTGAATCTTGAGAATTTTCTCCCCCTCACTTGTTGACTCCCCCTGGCTAACTGAGATGATAGAATCTTTCTCCCCCTTTTTGTTAGCATCAAGTTGAGTAGAGGTGGAGGAATGTGCAACCACCAACTGTTGTAGTAGACTTTTTTGAGCTTCCTGATTTACATGTATCTTGGCCACTGATTTCTCTATATTTGTCAGTCTAAAATTTATGGCCTCAACCTTTCTTTTCAAATCAGCTTCCTTTCTGAGCTTTTGAGCTATTTCAGTCATGGTGGTGCCTGGAAGCCTAGTGTTAGATATATTTGCGATGTCATGTCTAATATGATTTGTGTTTAGTATTCAGAACTTAACAACATGACAAATCAGGACTTACTGGAAGTCAGGACTTAATATCAGAACTTAAGGTCATATCAGAACTTAAGTGCTGGAAGACTTACAGTTAAGGAATGGAACTGATTTACAAGAGAAGATCGAGACTAAAACAAAAGAAGATATGCATGAAAAGAGTTAGAAGACTGGAAGACTTGTAGAAGATATCTGATTGATATATTTTAGGAGACAGAATTGTATTCCATATCTAGTAGAAGTTATCTTGTAAATGTGTAATATATAAACACAGACTTAGGGTTTACACTAGATGTGTTATTGTTGGATTTTAATCACAGCGGAGGCATGGTAAAACACTTTTTACACATAAAATCCAAATAAAAACATATAAATCGTGGTAAAAACATAGGGATCGATTACTAACCTTTAATAAGCGATCCAAGAGCAACGATCGGAGATCCTTAGCAGCTGCTCCTCAAACGTGAAGCACTCCACCGGTATCCACCAAGAAAACGACGTTAAGGAGGAGGAGGAAGTGGAGAGAATTAGGTTTTTATAAAAATTGGGGTTAGAATAAAAATAGGGTTTATAATAGTATATTTATAGGCAAAATTTTCAGCTGAAATTTTCCCATAAATATTATTATTATTATCCCATTTATTATTCTCATTAATAATTAAAACACCTTTTAATTATTAATTCTTTTTCTAAACACTTTAGAAATAATTCTCTCTCTTGATTTAATTTCCAAAAATTAAATCCTTAATTAATAATATTAAGAACTTTTCTTAATTAATTTATAATCAATTAAATCTCATTTAATCAATTATTAAATTTGCCAATTAATTATTTATTTCACAAATAAATAATTATTAGCCATTATTAATTAGTTCCTCCACCATTAAATCATTTTCTTTCTATGGTGTGACCCTGTAGGTTCAATATTAAGCCGGTAGTAGAAATAAATAATAATAAAACTATTTTATCATTATTTATATAAATTCTCTAATTTATTAAATATGATTAATTAATTAATCACATTTATTCTACATCGTGAGGGATACTTCTCAGCATATCGTGACTATCCGGATAATATGAATTCACTGCTTAGAATACCAAGAACCTATTCAGTGAATAGTTACCGTACAATAAACTACTTCTACCCTACAATGTCCTGATTAAATACAAGGCATGGATCTCGTGTCAAGCCTATCTAATTTAATCACTTGCTTTCCATTTACTATGCTTAGTTCTATGCAAATTAGAAACTCCTTTCTAATTTCATTCACTCTGGTCAGAGATTCCTGAACTAGCATAAGTGGATCAGCCTTGAACATTCTCTTCCTTCACTGGAAGGGGTAGATGTGGCGCCCTCCAAACCCGGGTCAGAAGTTTGGGGTCCACACACACCTTAATTATAACATGCTTATAACAATAATAAATATAATAATAATATATGCAATGACCCTACTTACCAACCACCACGGACCGCAACAGGTTAAAGTATGCACACAAGCCAAACTCACTAATATATTACAAACCGTTCAAATCCCAACTATTTCAAATTCAAACTGAGTATTTAACATTATTACAAACTTTTACAAACTTAAATTATTCCAAAAGAAGCCTACTAGCTCAGCTTTCTCAACCTGAACCCCTAGCTCTCGCGCTGGACTGGGGATCCTCTTTACCAACTGGTTCATTTTTAACTGGAAAGAATATAAACAACATCGCACGAATGAGCTAACTAGCTCAGCAAGTCACAATGACAAAACTGAGAATAATGATCATCAGGTGAATATGTTTATGATATCAAGTGAACAATGGATTATGATTTAAAATTGGATATTATACTTTTAATTTAAAAACCAAGGTTAGGCTGCTGATCAGTCACGCACTAACCCCGAGCAAGGCACACAGCATTGCTCTAACTACTGGATCCAAGGCACACATTGGCCTAACTTGACCATTATATGGTCTGACCACGAATCTGGTCCACAATTTTATAAAAACAATCCAATTCTAACATAATAACAGAATATGCAATAGTAAACAATAACCGAAATCATTAACAACAATAAATGTTTAATAATGAAAGGGTTTCAATCCTTGTAAGGATCAATAAGGCAATTTAAAAGCTTGGATGCTGGGTAATGAAAGAATTGGATAACAAAGGAATCAACATTTCAAGGTTTCAAGGATTCGATCTTTCAAATATAAGATACCATGGGTTGAGTATATAATAGTTCATTTCAGTGTTTGGTATTTAGTTTGTATGTATTTGTAGAGTAGTATCGTAGATTTATGGTTCTTGTTTGGGTATACAATAATCAATGGATTAGAAAGAATATGATTCATGGCTCAAGGACAATAACTGAAATCAGGATTTAGGTTTCTGTGCTTCAAAGCACTTGCAATATCACAGGATTATCAAGTACTACAATATCTCGAGAAAGTTCAGAACACTTGCCTGGTATTAGCTTACTACACTGCACTCGCTTCCAATCACAACCATTCTACTCCTCAACTACCTGTTTCCCTTTCCTACGTCTTGCCTCTTCTGCTCACATATCATAAGCATCTATCAATAATTTACTCATGGAATTCTATTCAACACATACTTCTATCTACCCTTCGTTTTACCCAAATCCGATTAACGGATTGAAAGTTATGCAATAATCAAGTAAACACCGAATATATAGACCGATAGTCAATTAACAAGTCACATATAGCACATAATACATCACGTAATCAATGATATATTATTTATAAAGAAGTCTCGGGTCATAAATAGGCTTTCTGGTATTTAAAATGATTTTTAAAACATTTTTCGGAATTAAAACGAGTCGTTGGATCAATTTCGGGTTAATAAACAGGGTTCGGTTGGCCCATTCTGGCTCCGAAATAATTTTAGAATAATTATCGAGCCTTGGAAATAATTTAGAATAATATTTTAAAGCTCGAAACTATTTTTCAGAATTTTTAAATCATTTTTAAATAATTAAATCTAATTAAATAACTAATTAAAATCAATTAATAATTAATTAAATCAATTAATCAATTAATTTTTGAATTAATTGACCAATTAATCAATTATAAATTAACTGAAATTAATTAACTAATTAATTTAGATTTATTTGTGAATTAAAAATAATTTTCAGAATTAAAATAATAATTTTTAGAATTTTCAGAATTTAAAAATGAATTTTTATAATAAAAATAAATAGGAAATATGATTTTTAAACATTTTATAAACAGGAATCCTAAATTTGCAAAGTCTGGAAACTTCAGGGACCTAACTGCATCGTTTTCAAAAGTTGGGGTACTAAACTGTAATTTTCCAGCCCTTCACCGGAAAACAGTCGGGTTTGCCGGAGAACACGTTCCCGGCGTCCTCACCCCACCAACACCTCCAGATCACATCTACACAACATCAGGAACACAACCATGCAATCAATTCATCCTAACAATCCCTGAGTTGGCCGGAATTTGGCCGTAAAGTTTTCCAGTTTCCGGCGAACATCGGAAAACTTCAAAACACAACTCCCTTCTCTACAGATCTCGTTGGTTCATGAAACTTATACGACTAGATTGCAAATTTCACAGAGAACACAACCCACTATAACACAACATCAATCTATCACAGAATAAGAAACCCCCAAATTTCAATTAAGAACATTCATACGGGTTATAAACCCTAATTTTGAAATTCGAAAATTAAACCCACTTTTGAGCATGTTATTGAACTCCAAATCAGACGTATGACATATGAAAATCATCAGGAAAACAAGCTCTACAACATGCAATCATCAAATCATACAAACAATCATCCGAACAAAAATTCATATTTTTAATAAAATAAATTCGAAAATAAATAAATTTTTAGAAAAATAACCTTGATTTCTGCAGTGAAACGAAGCTCAGAATCTGATAGAACACCTCAAATCCTTCGTTTTGGTCACTCAAGCTTTGAAAACAGAGAGCGGTAACGCCTTCGTTTTGCTGTTTGATTCTTAGAACAGTTTATGTAATTAAGGTTTTTCTCTGAAAATTATATAATTAACTATCTGCAAATGATTTTGATACGAAATAAAATACGAAAAAAGGCTATTTATAATTACGAAAAATTTGTATCCCGTTGGATCATTCCGGATATAAAACGGTACGTTTATTTGTAAAAATTGATCCAAACGGTATCATTTTTCGGGATAATTATCCAAATCAGTACAATTTGTACTGCGGTCTTGGTCTCAGCGCCTGGTTACACGTATTACGAAGTGATAATTGGGATAGTTTAATAAAAAGCTCACGTTTATCGAAAATACGGGTTTTATTGATTTACCGAAACGAATATTATATCGAAAATGTTGCACTGGGACCTGCGCAGGACAAACCGTAAGCTGGATCGAAAAAGTCGAAACATGGAATATGCTCGGAATATTACAATTAGGTTAGGAAGGAGTTCTCGAAAGAGTTTCGGGTTCAAAAAACGTAACAACGGGTGATGTCGGTTGGTTCCCGTTTTTATAAAATAGATTTTAATTACCCGGAAAAAGATTTTAGAAATTTCATATGATTCTTATAAATCCATAAACCAACATAAAAATAATTAGGAAGATATGACAATTATCTATATTTTATTTTGGACATATAAAAATTAAAATACTCAATTAATATTATTTTTGAATATTCAAGTACAGATAACACTTAACAATTAGCTCACAGAATAGATACTGAACACACATAATAATTATATAATAGCAAAAATAATTACACGATATATCCCGGATATTACATCCTTCCCCCCTTAAAAGGATTCTGTCCTCAGAATCTCTAAGAAAACAAATAAGGGTACTTTTCTCTCATATCACTTTCTAACTCCCAGGTTGACTCTTCAACCTTTGGGTTTCTCCACAATACTCTTACTAACTTTACCACTTTATTTCTCAATACTTTCTCTCTTTCCTCTAGAATCTCTATCGGACTCTCTACATATGATAAATCTGCTTGAAGTTCTATTTGAAAGGAAAATGTCCTAAGTCCAATCATGTATTAGGATTTAGGAATAACTTTTATGTAATCTGTTTTGATTTCATTGATATTAATAAAAGATTTGTTTTGTTTTTATTACGGGCTCTATCTATTTAAGTGTTTAAATAAGATATACCATAGTTTAGAGTAAAGCTTTTTATGGATTATGATGAGATCATAATAGTGAGACCTAAAAAGATGATAACTCTAAACTTAAATAGTTCCTGGTCATAGGATTACTAATTGGTAATTAATAATCCGCAAAGATCGGTACATACTATATTTGCTTCATTATGAAGGATGTCTGTTCTCATAGACATTTGTGTGGTGACACTATAGCTAGTATGTAGGTGCTTATTATGGAATAAGTTCACTGAACATGACTCGCACAGCTGAACAACTGATGGAGTTCACTCACGTGTCAGCAGTTGTTCACATAGTGATAGTTGTACAAGTATCCTTAGACTTGAGGTCATCATAGTCATCTTGTGTACACTGAACTATGCTTTGGTTTAGTTCTTAGTCTCCAGGGACAATTATTAGGGCTCTTCTGGGTATAGGAATTTGTACACGAAGATAGTGTATGATCAATAAAGGATCTACCCCTTCCAGTGAAGGAAGCGAATGTTCAAGGCTGATCCACTTATGCTAGTTCAGGAATCTCTGGCCAGAGTAAATGAAATTAGAAAGGAGTTTCTAATTTGCATAGAACTACGCATAGTAAATGGTAAGCAAGTGATTGAATTAGATAGGCTTGACACGAGATCCATGCCTTGTATTTAATCGGGATATTGTAGGGTAGAAGGAGTTTATTGTACGGTAACTATTCACTGACAGGTTCTTGGTATTCTAAGCAGTGAATTCATATTATCCGGATAGTCGCGATATGTTGAGAAGCATCACTCACGATGTAGAATAAATGTGATTAATTAATTAATCATATTTAATAAATTAGAGAATTTATATAAATAATGATAAAATAGTTTTATTATTATTTATTTCTACTACCGGTTTAATATTGAACCTACAGGGTCACACCATAAAAAGAGAATGATTTAATGGTGGAGGAATTAATTAATAATGGCTAATAATTATTTATTTATGAAATAAATAATTAATTGGCAAATTTAATAATTGATTAAATGAGATTTAATTGATTATAAATTAATTAAGAAAAGTTCTTAATATTATTAATTAAGGATTTAATTTTTGGAAATTAAATCAAGAGAGAGAATTATTTCTAAAGTGTTTAGAAAAAGGATTAATAATTAAAAGGTGTTTTAATTATTAATGAGAATAATAAATGGGATAATAATAATATTATTTATGGGAAAATTTCAGCTGAAAATTTTGCCTATAAATACACTATTATAGACCTTATTTTATTCTAACCCACATCGAACCCGAAAACCCAAAAAGTTTGGAAAACCCAATTCTCTCCACCTCCTTCCTCCTCCTTAACATCGTTTTCTTGGTGGATACCGGTGGAGTGCTTCACACTTGAGGAGCAACTACTATGGATCTCTGATCGTTGTCTCCGAATTATTTTAAAAGGTTAGATTCGATCCCTCGAATTTTTATTCACGATTTATATGCTTTTATTTGGATTGTGTATGTGTAAAAGTGTTTTGCCATGCCCCCGCTGCGTTAAAAATCCAACAATGGCATCAGAGCATAAGTTGTATGCATATAGATCTGTGGTAAAAATTTCAGAATTTTATGTGCTTGTATGAATTAATTATGATTTTTACAAGTTATATCATGGATTAATTTTGTCTGATGAGAAATCATTTCTCAGAATAATTTTGAATGTTGTTCTGGTTTCTACAAGTGTTGTAGATCGTCTGGGTATTTTTTTTATAATTTTATGATGTATAGATTTTTTATTATGAATTTTTGAAGTTCTTACAATTAAATTCATAATTAAATAATCATATATATATATATTATTTGTTAGTATGTATATGTATATCTGTATTGCTGTGTTACACCCCTGTATGTCTGTTGATTGCACGGAGATAGTGAAGAACTGACACGGCAGAAAAGGACAGGCACGCTGATCGAGAACGTCTGTCAGGCGGCTGAGAAAAAAAAAATATAGGGGTATAACGCATTCCGGGAATGCGTTACACACCTGTGGCGCATTCACGGAATGCGTTACACCCTTTAATGGCTTAAAAGGGGTGTAACGCATCATCGGAATGCGTTACAGGGCTTGTAACGCGTTCCTGTAATGCGTTACAGCCCTCTGTTGATTTTAAAATTGATTTTCTGGGAGTTTCGTAACTCCGTTTTGGGTGTGCAATATACCGTTGGATTCATTTTTCCGAGATGGATCTAATGGAGTGATCAATTTTAGTTTATATAAAAGTTTTGAACTGTTTATATTTGCATGAAGTGTTTTTAAGCTGTTTTTGACTGTTTTAGTTGCTTTTAAATGCTTCATATGATACATAGAGATGTATAATGCTTAGACGAATGTGCTAGATGATGTAACATGCCTACCTTGATGTTTATTCATGTTTATATATGTGATATATGCTTAGTTTATCATGCGATGATAGATTTAGGTGAACTTGAATGAACATAAGGCGTTTGTTAGACAACCTAGTATAGTGAAATTGTTTCATAACCTTAATAATAATATTATGAATACAATCATGAGATTCTTGTGTTTATGAAACACGTAATTGAATATGAATTTTTGATATGAGAGAAAGGATGATTCTGTCAACAACAGATTTCTATCTGTAAGAAAGGGTTATTAAGTGACGCCTCTTGACAATGCTCCACCCGATCTGGGAATCATCTGATTATTGATTATTGATTTGAAATATTTAATTTAAAAGGAAGAATTTCTTTATAATATGATTATGATTGTAACGTAATATAATCCCTCTAAAATTAAATAATATCAAGTAGTAATTGGCCAATGATACAACGGGCTTGTGTCGGTCATAGCCTTCCAACATGG
The DNA here is from genome assembly GCF_009905375.1 of Apium graveolens. Lineage (NCBI taxonomy): Eukaryota > Viridiplantae > Streptophyta > Magnoliopsida > Apiales > Apiaceae > Apium > Apium graveolens. The sequence continues at coordinate 120,110,063 of NC_133654.1, forward strand.
TAGAAATTAGTTCTTATTTTTTGAATCATTGTCGTTTCGTGCCACAGCCGAGGGCTTTGATTTTGAAATAAGAAATACTTATCTATTACATAGAGATGTGTATATTGAATAAGAATCTAAAGGTCGTTACGTGCCACAGCCGTGGGCCTTTGGGGACTGATTCAATTGTACGGAATGTTGGGTTAGACTTGGCTTAGAATATTTAGTTTGTCGTGCCACAGCCGTGACTCAATTATTCAAGAGGCTAAAGTTTGATTAGGGAATAACATTAGATGTAATTGACAAGAGTTGTCTGCCTATTGAACATTACATGGCGTTTCGTGCCACAGCCGGGGTTGTGTAATGGAATGTAGGATCCCTATTCCTACTAGCATTATGAATGCTTAATTTTTCATGTAGGGGGTTGAATAAATTAGGAAAACTAGTGTGAGCCACTTATGAATAAAGACCCGATTCATATAGTGTTTTGAAATGAAATCGAATATTTACTAAGTGTTGTTATGTGTTTATCATTTACAGATTTACTTTGTACGTTATGTCTTCTGCACTATCACTCAGGAGCATACTAGATGCTCACAAATTGACTGGTCCTAATTATGCTGACTGGCTTCGAAACTTGAGAATTGTTCTCAGGATTGAGAAGCTGGAATACGTGATTGACTCACCTAAGCCTACTGAACCTGCTAGTGATGTACATAATGATAAACATGTTGTGTATCGTAAGTGGATAGATGATGCAAATGTTGCTCAATGCATCATGCTAGCTTCCATGAACATTGAGCTACAGAAGTAACATGAGCATATGGATGCTCACACTATCCTAATGCATCTACAAGAGTTGTATGATGCGGCAGGGAGGACAGCTCGATATGAGATATTGAAGGAGCTGTTCGGTTGTAGGATGTCTGAGGGATCATCTGTGAATGACCATGTACTTAAGATGATCAATTTGATTGAACGTCTTGGACAACTTGGTTTTGCCATGGATGGGGAGCTGAGCCAAGACTTGGTCTTGCAATCGCTTCCGAGTTCGTTCTCGCAGTTTGTTGTGAACTTTCACATGAATAAGTTGGATGTCAGCCTGCCTGAACTCCACAACATGTTGAAGTCTGCGGAATCGAATTTTCCCCCTAAGAAGAGTTCTGTTCTTCTAATTGGTGAAGGTTTCAATCCTAAGAAAAGGAAGAGGAACTCTTCCAAGAAGAAGAAAGTAGGTGAGAAAACGCCGGTTCCACCAAAAGCTGAAGACCCCAAGAGCAAAGTTGTTTGCTTTCACTGTAACAAGGTGGGGCACTGGAAGAGGAACTGCAAGGTTTACCTTGCAAAATTGAAGAAGAAGGGTAGTGAGACTACCGCTTCTGATTCAGGTATGTTCATGATAGAAGTGAATATGTCATTTCTACTTGAGTATTAGATACCGCCTGTGGTTCTCATATCTGCAATTTGTTGCAGGGACCAAGGAGAAGTAGGACTCTTGAGAAAGAGGAGGTGATTCTACTGATGGAAATGGAGCAAGAGTTGCTGCTGAAGATGTAGAATCATTTCATTTACATATGCCTACGGGCAAGACCATTGTTTGAAATAATTGTTCCCTCGATTGTGAGGAATATTATTCCCATGTTAGATTTGGCTGGATTTTCATTTATTATTGAGAATAATGAATGTTCTATTCTTAGAGATAATATTCTTTATGGACGTGGTACTTTAAATAATGGTCTGTATATATGTGACATAATTTACTTCAGATTGAACAAACTAATAAAAGAAAAGGGATGAAGAAAATCTCACTTTATAGTGGCACTGCAGTCTCCATTTAGTGGACATGGAGAGAGGGCTGCAGATTTGCTAGGAATGGTACACACAAATGTATGTGGACCAATGTCTACGCAAGCCATGGGTGGATTTTCATACTTCATTACTTTCATAGATGATAGATCTGGATTCAGATATGTGTTTGATGAAACACAAGTCTGAGGCCTTTGAAAAGTTCAAAGAATATAAGTATGAAGTGGAGAAACAACCAAATATAGTATTATAACTCTTCGATTAGATCGAGGAGGTGAATACTTGAACGGAGAGTTTCTGGATTATCTCAAAGTAAATGGTATAGTCTCCCAGTGGACTCCTCCAGATTAGTATCTGAAAGGAGAAATTGAACTTTGTTAGATATAGTTCGGTCCATGATGAGCTATGCAAATTTTCCAGTATTCCTATGGGGTTATGCATTGGAAACCTCAGCATATTTACTGAACAAGGTGCCTTCCAAATCTATTCCTCAAACTCCGTATGAGATATGGAAAGAAAGGAAATCGAGTCTTAAACACGTTAAGATTTGGGGATGTCCAGCTTATGTCAAGTAAGTTGACCCAGATAAGCTGGAATATCGATCCGTAAAATATAGTTTTGTGGGATATCCTAAAGAGACTTTAAGGTATTACTTTTACACCGATCATCGGGTGTTTGTCTCCAGACATGCTACCTTCTTGGAAAAGGAGTTTATCCTTGAAGGAAACAGTGGGAGCAAAATTGAACTTGATGAAGTTCAAGAAGCACAAACTACTACGGATCAAGTGGAAACACATGTTCTGACTGAACAACCTTTTGTGGAATAGCCCATTCATAGGTCAGGGAGAGTGTCTCGCCAACCTGAGAGGTAATATGGCCTTGTCATTGAGAATGACAATGAGTTATCGATCATTGATGATGACGACCCTGTGACCTATAATGAGGCTATGAGTAGTGTTGACTCAGAGAAATGACATAGTGCCATGAAATCCAGAATGGAATATATGTATACGGTATACATAAGATAGATTATAGCAGATGGCCAGGTGGAGACCAATAAGGCCAGGCTTGTGGCAAAAGGATTCAAACAAAGGCAATGGATTGACTTTGATGAAACTTTTTACCTGTAGCCCTGTTAAAATCAGTTCAGATTTTGCTTGCGAATGCTGCTTAATACGACTATGAAATCTGGAAGATGGCCAGATGGTTTTCTTTCCAAAAGAAATGAAAACCTAGTGGGTAAGCTGCTGCGAACCATATGTGGTTTAAAGCAGGCTTCTTGAAAGATGGAACATTCATTTTGATGAGGCAAACAAAGAGTTTGATTTTATCAAAAAACGAAGATGAACCATGCGTCTACAAAAGGGTTAGTGGGAGCGCGGTAACATTTCTTATATTGTATTGAATTAGAGTTGACACACATAATAACATAGCAGACCCACTCACAAAGCTACTTTATGAAAGTCACTTTGATCGTCATGAAGACAAGATGGGTATTAGATACCAGAGTGATTGGCTTTAGTACAAGTGGGAGATTGAAAGGAAAATGTCCTAAGTCCAATCATGTATTAGGATTTAGGAATAACTTTTATATAATCTGTTTTGATTTCATTGATATTAATAAAAGACTTGTTTTGTTTTTATTACGGGCTCTATTTATTTAAGTGTTTAAATAAGATATACCATAGTTTAGAGTAAAGCTTTTTATGGATTATGATGAGATCATAATAGTGAGACCTAAAAGGATGATAACTCTAAACTTAAATAGTTCCTGGTCATAGGATTACTAATTGGTAATTAATAATCCGCAAAGATCGGTACATACTATGTTTGCTTCATTATGAAGGATGTCTGTTCTCATAGACATTTGTGTGGTGACACTATAGCTAGTATGTAGGTGCTTATTATGGAATAAGTTCACTGAACATGACTCGCACAGCTGAACAACTGATGGAGTTCACTCACGTGTCAGCAGTTGTTCACATAGTGATAGTTGTACAAGTATCCTTAGACTTGAGGTCATCATAGTCATCTTGTGTACACTGAACTATGCTTTGGTTTAGTTCTTAGTCTCCAGGGACAATTATTAGGGCTCTTCTGGGTATAGGAATTTGTACACGAAGATAGTGTATGATCAATAAAGGATCTACCCCTTCCAGTGAAGGAAGCGAATGTTCAAGGCTGATCCACTTATGCTAGTTCAGGAATCTCTGGCCAGAGTAAATGAAATTAGAAAGGAGTTTCTAATTTGCATAGAACTACGCATAGTAAATGGTAAGCAAGTGATTGAATTAGATAGGCTTGACACGAGATCCATGCCTTGTATTTAATCGGGACATTGTAGGGTAGAAGGAGTTTATTGTACGGTAACTATTCACTGACAGGTTCTTGGTATTCTAAGAAGTGAATTTATATTATCCGGATAGTCGCGATATGTTGAGAAGCATCACTCACGATGTAGAATAAATGTGATTAATTAATTAATCATATTTAATAAATTAGAGAATTTATATAAATAATGATAAAATAGTTTTATTATTATTTATTTCTACTACCGGCTTAATATTGAACCTACAGGGTCACACCATAAAAAGAGAATGATTTAATGGTGGAGGAATTAATTAATAATGGCTAATAATTATTTATTTATGAAATAAATAATTAATTGGCAAATTTAATAATTGATTAAATGAGATTTAATTGATTATAAATTAATTAAGAAAAGTTCTTAATATTATTAATTAAGGATTTAATTTTTGGAAATTAAATCAAGAGAGAGAATTATTTCTAAAGTGTTTAGAAAAAGGATTAATAATTAAAAGGTGTTTTAATTATTAATGAGAATAATAAATGGGATAATAATAATATTATTTATGGGAAAATTTCAGCTGAAAATTTTGCCTATAAATACACTATTATAGACCCTATTTTATTCTAACCCACATCGAACCCGAAAACCCAAAAAGTTTGGAAAACCCAATTCTCTCCACCTCCTTCCTCCTCCTTAACATCGTTTTCTTGGTGGATACCGGTGGAGTGCTTCACACTTGAGGAGCAACTGCTATGGATCTCTGATCATTGTCTTCAAATTATTTTAAAAGGTTAGATTCGATCCCTCGAATTTTTATTCACGATTTATATGCTTTTATTTGGATTTTGTATGTGTAAAAGTGTTTTGCCATGCCCCCGCTGCGTTAAAAATCCAACACTATTGGCTCATATTCTATTACATGCCTGGAGTCTGGATTATATTTCTTAAGCATTGATATGTGAAAAACATTGTGAATGTGCTCCATGTGCGGAGGTAACGCCAACTCGTAAGCTATTTTGCCAATACGCTTTAGGATTTCAAAAGGTCTGACATATCTTGGGTTTAGCTTCCCTTTCTTCCCAAATCTCGTTAGTCCTTTCCACGGTGATACTTTCAATAATACCAAGCTTCCTTCTTCAAATTCCATGTCTTTTCTTGACTGATCTGCATATTTCCTTTGACGATCTTGTGCGGCTATTAATCTTTTCTGGATAATTTCAACAACTTCCTTTGTCTGTTGCACCAATTCAGGTCCGAGTATTTAGCGTTCTCCTACTTCGTCCCAATATACTGGAGATCTACATTTGCGTCCATAAAGGGCTTCATAAGGTGGCATCCCAATACTGGCGTGATAACTGTTGTTATAAGCAAACTCTACTAGGGGTAAATGCTCGTCCCAACTTCCTTTGAAATCAATAGCACAAACACGTAGCATGTCCTCGATTGTCTGAATCGTTCTTTCACTTTGGCCATCCATTTGGGGGTGATAAGCTGTACTCATATTCAGTCTTGTTCCCAAACATTCTTGAAAACTCTTCCAAAATCTTGAATTAAAGCTTGGATCTTGATCAGATACAATAGACACTGGAACTCCATGACGAACTACGATATCTTTCAAGTACATATGAACTAACTTGTCAAACGAAAATCGTTCATTTATAGGCAGAAAATGAGCTGACTTGGTAAGTCTATCTACTATAACCCAAATGGCATCATGATTAGTCCTTGTCCTTGGTAATCCAACTATGAAATCCATGGTAATATGTTCCCACTTCCATTCTGGAATCTCCAATGGTTGTAGCAATCCGCTTGGTTTCTGATGCTCTGCTTTAACTCTCTGACAGGTATAGCATTTGCTAATCCATTCCGCAATTTCCCTCTTCATATCTGGCCACCAATAATTCTTCTTTAAATCTCTGTACATTTTGGTACTCCCTGGATGGATGGAATATCTTGAACTATGTGCTTCTTGTAAAATTTCATTTTTCAGCTCCGTTACTGGTGGAATCCAAATTCTTGAAGAAAACCTAAGAATACCTTGATCATCTTGTTGCGTGCATAATTCATCACCTACCAAACTATTTATATCTTGATCCATTACCTCTTTCTGGCATTTCTTTATTTTCTCCAATAACTCCGGTTGGAAAATCATACTGTACACTTTTGCTTCCTCGGGCTTGCAAATTCTAATCTCCAATTCCAATTTTTGAAATTCTTTAAATATCTCTTCAGGTACGGATAATACATTTAACTTTTCCTTCCGACTTAACGCATCTGCTACAACGTTCGCCTTACCGGGATGATAATTAATCGAGCAATCATAATATTTGATCAATTCTAACCATCTCCTTTGTCTTATATTAAGTTCCTTCTGGGTAAATATATATTTCAAACTTTTGTGATCCGTGAAAATTTCACACTTTTCTCCATACAAATAATGTCTCCAAATCTTCAAAGTGAAAACTATAGCTGCTAACTCCAAATCATGAGTAGGGTACTTCTGTTCGTGTGGTTTCAATTGCCTTGACGCATACGCAATCACCTTGTCGTGCTGCATAAGAACACATCCTAATCCTTTGTAGGAAGCATCGCTATAAATTACGAAATTCCCTTGATCGTCTGGAAGTGACAAAACAGGTGTTGTGATTAATCTCCGCTTCAATTCCTGAAAACTTTCTTCGCACTTGTCATTCTATATAAACTTTTCATTCTTTCGTGTAAGCTTTGTCAATGGTGTTGCAATTCTTGAGAAATTCTGAACGAATCGTCGATAATATCCTGCCAATCCCAAGAAACTTCTTACCTCAGTGGGTGTTCTCGGTCTTTCCCAATTCGTAATTGCCTCGATCTTTTCCGGGTCCACTTTGATCCCTTCGTTACTGACTATGTGTCCTAAGAACTGAACTTCCTGTAGCCAAAACTCACACTTCGACAATTTAGCATATAACTTCTTTTTTCTTAAAATCTCCAAAGTTGTCCTTAAATGTTCCGCATGATCCTCCTCCGTCTTTGAATAGATCAAAATATCGTCTATAAATACTATAACGAACTTGTCCAAATATTCCTTAAAAATTATGTTCATCAGGTCCATAAACGCTGCTGGGGCGTTGGTCAATCCAAAAGACATCACTAAAAACTCGTAATGCCCATACCTTGTTCTGAAAGCTGTCTTTGGTATATCTTCTGGTTTAATCTTCAGTTGATGATATCCCGATCTTAAATCGATTTTGGAGAAATACTTGGCTCCCTTCAATTGGTCAAACAAATCATCAATTCTGGGTAATGGATACTTATTCTTAATCGTTAACTTGTTGAGCTCCATATAGTCGATGCACAGTCTCATGCTTCCATCCTTCTTCTTGACAAATAATACCGGTGCACCCCACAGGGATACGCTGGGTCTAATTACTCCTTTCTCTAACAGCTCTTGCAATTGTTTTGCTAATTCTTTCATCTCATTGGGCGCCATTCTATACGGGGCCTTGGATACTGGTTCGGTTCCAGGTGCTAAATCAATTGCAAATTCAATTTCTCTATCTGGAGAAAGTCCTGGTAACTCGTCGGGAAATACGTATGGAAATTCATTTACAACTGGAATATCTTCAAGTTTTGCTGGCTCCTGACTTCTGTCGATCACATATGCTACGAAATGCTCACATCCTTGTCGTAGTAACTTCTTGGCTTGAATCATCGTTAAGAACTTCTTTACCTGCTTCTGTCCCTTGAACGTTACTATTCTTTCGTCTGGCGTTTTCACCATTACTTTCTTATTTCGACAATCTATCTGAGCATCATGCTTAGATAACCAATCCATTCTTAATATAACATCAAATTCTCCTAACTTAAATGGTATCAAATCTACACAAAACTTACTACCAGAAATCTCAATCTCACAATTCCCACAAACTTGATTAACAGTTACACGTTCTTGATTTGCTAATTCCACAGTCATTATTTCATTTAAATACCCAACTGGAAAATTTAACTTACTAACAAAATCTTGCGAAATAAACGATCGAGTTGCTCCCGAATCTATTAACACTTTGGCACATAAAGAGTTCACATTAAGCGTACCTGCCACGACATCCGTATCCTGGATCGCATCCTTCACCGACATGTCAAAAACTCTAGCCCTCGGAGTCTCATTCACTGTTGGGGTAGATCCCAAAATCCTTAATGCATTACTGACTGGGGTTGGTGTCTTGCAATCCCTGGCCATATGTCCTGGCTTCCCACATTTAAAGCATGTAAATCCAATGACTGGAACTTTCACTGCTGGATTCCGGATAGGTTGATCCTTATTTGCTGGCTCTCTTGCTGGCTGATTTCGACACTCCCTCGAGTAGTGCCCTTTCTGGTTGCATTTAAAACATACCACATTCAACTTGTTACAAACTCCTCCATGCTTCTTTCCACATACTTGACAATCTAGAAAAGTTAATCTCAACTGATTCGGCTGATTCACATTAGCTGAACGATTGCCCTGGCCTCCGTCTCCTGCATTTTGTCTCCTGAAATTAAAATTTCTCCCTGACTGAAACTTGCCCTTCTTAAAATTTGGAAACTTCCCTGTTTGTGACTGACCCTCACTTCCCTCAACTTTCCTTTTCTTGCTTTCCTTTTCTTTCTGGAACATCTCACTCTCTGTCTCTGCGATCATAGCTTTCTGTACAACCCCGGCATAGGTATCCAATTCAAAAATAGCTACCTTCCCTCTGATCCATGGCTTCAAGCCTTGCTGGAATCTCTTAGCTTTCTTTCTATCAGTATCAACATACGACGGCACATACCTTGACAATTCCTCAAACTTCCCCTCATAATCTGTTACCGACATGTTCCCTTGCTTTAATTCTAAAAACTTCAGCTCCATTTGATCCTGAACAAACTGAGGAAAATACTTTTCCAAAAACAACTCCTTAAACCTTTCCCAAGTAATAACATCTGTACTTTCCAATGTTTTCACCATTTCCCACCAATAGGTGGCCTCATTCTTCAGATAGTAACTTGCAAATTCAACCTTCTGCTCCTCTTTCACTTTTACCAAGGCAAAAGCCTTCTCTATTTCCTTTAACCACACATTTACTTTAATTGGCTCTAAGGAACCCTTGAATTCTGGTGGGTTTACTGCCTGAAAAGTTTTGAAAGTTACCTGGGAATTGGTCTGTCTCTGCTGTTGTTGTGCCAGGTGAACTGTTTGTTGGGCCAAGATTTGAAGAATCTGGGCTATTGCTGGGTCCATGGGTCCTGGGTTCACATTTGGATTTGTATCATCTTGGTTGTTATTGTTGTTGTTGTTGGTTTCTTCATTCTGGGTGTTGGTGTGGGTATTTCTTCTGGGAGGCATTTTCTGTAAAGAATCAATCAATTTATTTAGTTTTTGAATCAAATCTTTGTATAAAAGAAAAGTTTTATGAAATAGAAATATCTTTTTTTTTTTTGAAAACAGTTGTAACTAAGTAAATTGCATGCTTCTTTACAGAATATAAACAGTTATGGAAAACAGGGTACATGGTATCACAGGGGTATAACTGGTGCAATAAATAAGGTAAGGTAACACAGGTGTAATAAAATAAATGACAGTGTTGGAAAGGAAAAGGTACTGATATATAGATCAAAAGTTTTAGGTAGTACAAGCGTAAAGACGCTTCGAAAGTAAAAGCAAAAAGGTTACAACAACCTACTCACTAGTCAGCATCGTTAGTTTATAAATACAACTCAAAAGTCTACTGATACACACTACACACTACTGTCCATACTATATAACCATAACAACACTGCTCAGCATCTCCATCTCAAAATCTCTAACTCATGGCAAATCTGGACCTCCTATCTCCTCAAGCTCTTCTAGGATCCACTTAGCCCACTCCACTAGGAAATCAGGGGTGATATACTCATGTGTAGCCTCAACAATCCTCACAGCAGCTGTTCTGCGAAACTCCTGAAGCCTCTCCCTAAGTCGCCTCTCACCACTCCCCATCTCTCTGGTACGCATGATATGCAATAACTCCTGGATCTGACCCTGTAGGAATCGCTGCTCCATAAGGCAAGCCTCAAACTGATGATATGGAACAGGATAGGAAGAGAACTGGAAAGGTACTCCTGTGACTGAATGACTAGTAAAGCCTGAATCAGCAGGTGGGGGTCCTCTAACAGGTGGCCTCATGCCTGGAGATGGAATAGCCTGCAATGGTACGGGCTGCAACACCGGTGGAGGTAGAATAGCCAATGCTGGTGGAATAACAGGACGTGGATCCGATGCTGGTGCTCCAACTGAAGGCTCTGAGTGATCAGCTGATACGGGAATAAAAGAGTCGGCCATCTCTGCTATCTGAAATCATATCGTAACATAAGAATCTCGTACCACGACGCAAACTATACTAATACCGGTTATACCATAACACTCAACCTCTCGACATTCTATCATCCTATACCTTACTTCTAATCCTATCCCTCTATCCATTCCCGTCAACCTAGGCTTGTGTCAGTGACTTATAACCTGTGGCTCTGATACCAAACCTATGGCGCCCTCCAAACCCGGGTCAGAAGTTTGGGGTCCACACACACCTTAATTATAACATGCTTATAACAATAATAAATATAATAATAATATATGCAATGACCCTACTTACCAACCACCACGGACCGCAACAGGTTAAAGTATGCACACAAGCCAAACTCACTAATATATTACAAACCGTTCAAATCCCAACTATTTCAAATTCAAACTGAGTATTTAACATTATTACAAACTTTTACAAACTTAAATTATTCCAAAAGAAGCCTACTAGCTCAGCTTTCTCAACCTGAACCCCTAGCTCTCGCGCTGGACTGGGGATCCTCTTTACCAACTGGTTCATTTTTAACTGGAAAGAATATAAACAACATCGCACGAATGAGCTAACTAGCTCAGCAAGTCACAATGACAAAACTGAGAATAATGATCATCAGGTGAATATGTTTATGATATCAAGTGAACAATGGATTATGATTTAGAATTGGATATTATACTTTTAATTTAAAAACCAAGGTTAGGTTGTTGATCAGTCACGCACTAACCCCGAGCAAGGCACACAGCATTGCTTTAACTACTGGATCCAAGGCACACATTGGCCTAACTTGACCATTATATGGTCTGACCACGAATCTGGTCCACAATTTTATAAAAACAATCCAATTCTAACATAATAACAGAATATGCAATAGTAAACAATAACCGAAATCATTAACAACAATAAATGTTTAACAATGAAAGGGTTTCAATCCTTGTAAGGATCAATAAGGCAATTTAAAAGCTTGGATGCTGGGTAATGAAAGAATTGGATAACAAAGGAATCAACGTTTCAAGGTTTCAAGGATTCAATCTTTTAAAGTATAAGATACCATGGGTTGAGTATATAATAGTTCATTTCAGTGTTTGGTATTTAGTTTGTATGTATTTGTAGAGTAGTATTGTAGATTTGTGGTTCTTGTTTGGGTATACAATAATCAATGGATTAGAAAGAATATGATTCATGGCTCAAGGACAATAACTGAAATCAGGATTTAGGTTTCTGTGCTTCAAAGCACTTGCAATATCACAGGATTATCAAGTACTACAATATCTCGAGAAAGTTCAGAACACTTGCCTGGTATTAGCTTACTACACTGCACTTGCTTCCAATCACAACCGTTCTACTCCTCAACTACCTGTTTCCCTTTCCTACGTCTTGCCTCTTCTGCTCACATATCATAAGCATCTATCAATAATTTACTCATGGAATTCTATTCAACACATACTTCTATCTACCCTTCGTTTTACCCAAATCCGATTAACGGATTGAAAGTTATGCAATAATCAAGTAAACACCGAATATATAGACCGATAGTCAATTAACAAGTCACATATAGCACATAATACATCACGTAATCAATGATATATTATTTATAAAGAAGTCTCAGGTCATAAATAGGCTTTCTGGTATTTAAAATGATTTTTAAAATATTTTTCGGAATTAAAACGGGTCGTTGGATCAATTTCGGGTTAATAAACAGGGTTCGGTTGGCCCATTCTGGCTCCGAAATAATTTTAGAATAATTATCGAGCCTTGGAAATAATTTAGAATAATATTTTATAGCTCGAAACTATTTTTCAGAATTTTTAAATCATTTTTAAATAATTAAATCTAATTAAATAACTAATTAAAATCAATTAATAATTAATTAAATCAATTAATCAATTAATTTTTGAATTAATTGACCAATTAATCAATTATAAATTAACTGAAATTAATTAACTAATTAATTTAGATTTATTTGTGAATTAAAATAATTTTCAGAATTAAAATAATAATTTTTAGAATTTTCAGAATTTAAAAATGAATTTTTATAATAAAAATAAATAGGAAATATGATTTTTAAACATTTTATAAACAGGAATCCTAAATTTGCAAAGTCTGGAAACTTCAGGGACCTAACTACATCGTTTTCAAAAGTTGGGGTACTAAATTGTAATTTTCCAGCCCTTCGCCGGAAAACAGTCGGGTTCGCCGGAGAACACGTTCCCGGCGTCCTCACCCCACCAACACCTCCAGATCACATCTACACAACATCAGGAACACAACCATGCAATCAATTCATCCTAACAATCCCTGAGTTGGCCGGAATTTAGCCGTGAAGTTTTCCAGTTTCCGGCGAACATCGGAAAACTTCAAAACACAACTCCCTTCTCTACAGACCTCGTTGGTTCATGAAACTTATACGACTAGATTGCAAATTTCACAGAGAACACAACCCACTATAACACAACATCAATCTATCACAGAATAAGAAACCCCCAAATTTCAATTAAGAACATTCATACAGGTTATAAACCCTAATTTTGAAATTCGAAAATTAAACCCACTTTTGAGCATGTTATTGAACTCCAAATCAGACGTATGACATATGAAAATCATCAGGAAAATAAGCTCTACAACATGCAATCATCAAATCATACAAACAATCATCCGAACAAAAATTCATATTTTTAATTAAATAAATTCGAAAATAAATAAATTTTTAGAAAAATAACCTTGATTTCTGCCGTGAAACAAAGCTCAGAATCTGATAGAACACCTCAAATCCTTCGTTTTGGTTACTCAAGCTTTGAAAACAGAGAGCGGTAACGCCTTCGTTTTGCTGTTTGATTCTTAGAACAGTTTATGTAATTAAGGTTTTTCTCTGAAAATTATATAATTAACTATCTGCAAATGATTTTGATACGAAATAAAATACGGAAAAAGGCTATTTATAATTACGAAAAATTTGTATCCCGTTGGATCATTCCGGATATAAAATGATACGTTTATTTGTAAAAACTGATCCAAACGGTATCAGTTTCCGGGATAATTATCCAAATAAGTACAATTTGTACTGCGGTCTTGGTCTCAGCGCCTGGTTACACGTATTACGAAGTGATAATTGGGATAGTTTAATAAAAAGCTCTCGTTTATCGAAAATACGGGTTTTATTGATTTACCGAAACGAATATTGTATCGAAAATGTTGTGTCGGGACCCGCGCAGGACAAACCGTAAGCCGGATCGAAAAAGTCGAAACATGGAATATGCTCGGAATATTATAATTAGGTTAGGAAGGAGTTCTCGAAAGAGTTTTGGGTTCCAAAAATGTAACAATGGGTGACGTCGGTTGGTTCCCGTTTTTATAAAATAGATTTTAATTACCCGGAAAAAGATTTTAGAAATTTCATATGATTCTTATAAATCCATAAACCAACATAAAAATAATTAGGAAGATATGACAATTATCTATATTTTATTTTGGACATATAAAAATTAAAATACTCAATTAATATTATTTTTGAATATTCAAGTACAGATAACACTTAACAATTAGCTCACATAATAGATACTGAACACACATAATAATTATATAATAGCAAAAATAATTACACGATATATCCCGGATATTACAGTAGATCCTTTATTGATCATACACTATCTTCGTGTACAAATTCCTATACCCAGTAGAGCCCTAATAATTGTCCCTGGAGACTAAGAACTAAACCAAAGCATAGTTCAGTGTACACAAGATGACTATGATGACCTCAAGTCTAAGGATACTTGTACAACTATCACTATGTGAACAACTGCTGACACATGAGTGAACTCCATCAGTTGTTCAGCTGGGCGAGTCATGTTCAGTGAACTTATTCTATAATAAGCACCTACATACTAGCTATAGTGTCACCACACAAATGTCTATGAGAACAGACATCCTTCATAATGAAGCAAGCATAGTATGTACCGATCTCTGCGGATTATTAATTACCAGTTAGTAATCCTACGACCAGGAACAATTTAAGTTTAGAGTTATCATCTTTTAGGTCTCACTATTATGATCTCATCATAATCCATAAAAAGCTTTACTCTAAACTATGGTATATCTTATTTAAACACTTAAATAGATAAAGCCTGTAATAAAAATAAAACAAGTCTTTTATTAATATCAATGAAATCAAAACAGATTACACAGGAAGTTATTCCTAAATCCTAATACATGATTAGACTTAGGACATATTCCTTTCAGTTATCATTATCGAGAAGATTATACATTGTAACCTAGCAGCTCTTAGTGATATTTGTTCATCACTGAGAGAGAACAACAGTTCATATTGTAACAAAGTTTATTGAATATATTTGATCTTTGTTACATACTTATGTTAAATTGATTTGATTGTATAAACAATGTATTCAACCCCCTTCTACAGTGTTGTGTGACCTAACAAATGGTATCAGAGCATATCTATTAACACACATACAGTAAAGATCCAAACAATCATGTCTGAAAAAGCACAAACTCCAACCAAGCCCACCAAAACTCAAGAAACTCAAGTCACTCAAACCCATAGTCGATATGAGACTATTAGGGTTCCTATACTGAGACCTTCTGAATATCCCATATGGAAAGTGAAGATGGCTATATTTCCGGAAGTTACAAATCCAGAATACCTTGATAGAATTAATGATGGACCACATAAGCCTACCAAGCTCTCTGTTGTAGTTGTTGATCAACCAGCAAAGACCATACCAAAGGAGAAAGGTGAGTACACAGCTGAAGACATCTCATCTATTGCCAAGGATGCAAGGGTAAGGCATTTGCTGCATATTGCCATTGATAATGTCATGTCAAATAGGGTAATTAATTGCAAGACTGCAAAGGAGATATGGGATGCTTTGGAGACAAGATGCCAGGGAACCAATGCAATCAAAAAGAACGGGAGGACTATACTCACTCAAGAGTATAAGTACTTTGACTCAAAAGATGATAAGTCATTAACTGACTTATATGACAGGTTTGTCAAACTCTTAAATGATCTGTCACTGGTGGACAAGGAATATGATCTTGAAGATACCAATCTAAAATTCCTTTTAGCTCTTCCTGAAAATTGAGATTTGAAGTATACTACCATAAGAGACAACTATGACCTTACTGAAACTACTCTTGATGAAATTTATGGTATGCTCAAGACTTATGAACTTGAGATGGATCAAAGGAGCAAGAGACATGAAAGAAAGTCAAGGACAGTTGCTCTTAAAGATGAGGAGGAATCTCCTCAAATGGCTGCCTCAAAAAGGGGCAAAGGAAAGGCTCTCATCATAAAGTCTGATTCAGAGTCATCATATTCTGATGATGATGATTCAGAAACTGAAAGTTTACATGAAATGGATGCTGATACAGAGATGATACAACTGTGTGCTCTTATGGTAAAGGGCATCACCAAGATAGCCTACAGGAAATTCAGAAAAGGCAAGAAGTTTTCCAGGAAAAGTGGAAGTTCTGATAAGAAAACTTCTTGCCTTTTCTGAACATAAGGTGAACTATGCCCTGATGGAAAATGCTGATAGCAGTCCTGAAACTGCTGAATTGAAGGTACCTCAAACAACTTATGCCTTTCATACTGATGATATTACTGAGTTGAGATTATATCTTAAAACCATGTTCATTAGTTATAGAGATCAGACTTTAACATGTGAAAGATTAACATCTGAAAATCTTGCTTATAAAAAGAGAAATGATTATTTAGAAAAGGAGTTAGTTTTTCTTCATCAAACTAAGAAAGAAAAAGATGATACTTTATATGTTAGAGATGAAGTGTTAAAATTGAATGAATCTCTAAAAGCTTACTTAGAAAAGGAAAGAGAGATTATCAGAACTTGGACTTACTCTGGAAGAACAACTCAGAATTTATTATGTAGTGGAAACTAGAAAGATGGCTTAGGTTATGGAGATTATAAAAGTGAAAAAGGAACTGAACAAATTGAGCCAATTGTTGTTAAACAGACTGCTAAGCCAAAGGTAAATCCTATTAAGTTTGTAGAAAAAACTGTAAAGTCTGATTCTGAAAAGATGAAAGAGTCTAGGACAGAAGTCAAAGAAAAGCCAACTTCTGACAAATTAAAACAGGATAAACCAGATGAAGTTAACATTGGCTTAATGACAAAGAAGTAGATTAAGTATAAGCTGAAATAGATTAGAAATATGAACAAGGTACAGGAAGCTAGGAAAAATAGGAATGGAAAGGAAGGTGTGAATAAAAGTAATAATTATATGCCTGTTCCTAATGCTCCTAGAAAGAAATGTTATAACTGTGGAAACTTTAACCATCTTGCTTCTTTTTGCAGGAAAAATAAAGATATAAACTCTTTACCTCCTAAATCAGGAGTTAAGAGTCATTCTGTTAGGTTTAAACCACAAAATCCTTGTTTTCATTATGGTAGTTTATGGTATTCCATTTATACTTATAAGGAATATCATAGTCTGTACTATGATTATTATCAAATAAAACCTTCTTTGAAGAAAGTTACTTTAATTCCTTCTAGTGTAAAGTCTGATGAAAAGTCTGATATAAACTCTGATAAACAGCAAGTTAGCATAAACTCTGAAATTAAATCCGCTGCAAATGCTAACAAACTTAAACAGGCCAAAGGATCCAAGCAAGTCTGGGTCCTTAAAACCAACCAATAGTGGTCTTTATGATTGCAGGGCAACAGGAAAAACATCCTAGTTCTAGACAGTGGATGTTCAGGACATATAACTGGAAATAAAGCCCTGCTATCAGACTTTGTGGAGAAAGCTGGCCCAGGAGTTTCTTATGGAGATGGCAACATGGGAAAAACTCTGGGATATGGCAATATCAATCTTGGGAATGTCATCATTGAAACAGTAGCTCTTGTCTCAGGACTTAAACACAATCTGCTAAGTGTGAGTCAAATCTGTGACAGAGGTTGTCATGTGGATTTCTTTGAAGAACACTATAAAGTTGTAAGCAATTCTACAGGCAAAGTGGTTCTGAAAGGTTACAGGCATGGTAACATTTATGAAGCCAGACTTTCAACAAGTTCTGATGGTTCTGCAATTTGTTTGTTGAGTAGAGCATCAATTGAAGAAAGCTGAAATTGGCACAAAAGACTCTCTCATTTAAATTCCAACAACATAAATGAGCTTGTAAGGAAAGATCTTGTGAGAGGACTTCCAAAATCAGTTTTTGCTACTGATGGCCTTTGTGATTCATGTCAAGAGGCAAAACAAAGAAAATCTTCATTCAAGAGCAAAACTGAATCTTCAATTCTTGAGCCTTATCACCTACTGCATATTGATCTATTTGGTCCAGTCAATATCATGTCTATTGCAAAGAAGAAATATGCTATGGTTATAGTGGATGAGTTCACAAGATACACTTGGGTGTATTTCTTGCACAAGAAGAATGAAACTGTATCTACTCTAACTGATCATGTCAGACAGCTGGATAAATTGGTCAAAAACAATTTCAAAATTATAAGAAGTGATAATGGTACTGAGTTCAAGAATTCAATAATGGAAGAGTTATGTAAAGAGCATGGAATTAAGCAGGAATTTTCTGCACCTGGAACTCAACAGCAAAATGGAGTTGTAGAAAGAAAGAACATGACTCTCATTGAAGTTGCACGAACTAGGCTTGATGAAGCAAAGCTACCAACCTACTTTTGGGCTGAAGCTGTGCAGACTGCTTATTTTACACAGAATGCTACACTCATAAACAAGCATGGAAAAACACCATATGAGATGGTGAAGAAAAAGAAGCCAAATCTGAAATAGTTTCATGTATTTGGTTGCAAGTGTTTTGTTCTTAAGACTCATCCTAAATAGCTGTCAAAAATTAATTTAAAAGCTAATGAAAGAATTTTTGTTGGATATCCACTTTCCACAAAAGCCTTCAGAGTCTACAATTTAAGAACAAGGTTGTCATGGAATCTATCAATTTATCATTTGATGATAAGAAGCTTACTGGACTTGAAGATTTCAATGATCATGATCAACTGAGATTTGAAAATGAAGATTTAAATTCTGATACTATAAATTCTGATAACTTAAACTCTGATCCTGTAAGTTCTGATGGGTTAAGTTCTGATGTCATTGAAACGGTGGTAACTACTGAAAGGGGAAATGCACCTATCCAGGGGGAGCAAGCTAATGATCCTACCACAACTCAAGACTCTCAAGAAGCATCAGAATCTGTCATTGGCTCTTCATGTTCTGATTCATCAAGTTCTGATGAGCCAAATTCTGATAATTCTGGAAACTCTGACTGAACCAAAGAAACAAAGAAATTCTGATAATTAATCAAGTTCTGATTCATCAAGCTAATGTCTCTATAATTCCTTTCTATCTCGGACTGAACCAAAGAAAGTGGAAGAAGCTCTTCAAGATGCTGATTGGGTGCAAGCAATGCAGGAAGAGTTAAATGAATTTGAAAGAAATAAAGTCTGGACCCTAATGCCAAGACCAAAGAACAGATCCATTGTTGGCACAAAATGGGTGTTCAGAAACAAAACTGACAGTTATGGCATAATTACAAGGAACAAGGCAAGGCTGGTTGCTAAAGGCTACTCTCAACAGGAGGGTATTGATTACAATGAAATATTTGCACCAGTTGCTAGATTGGAAGCCATAAGAATCTTTTTGGCTTATGCTGCTCACAAAAAGTTTAAAGTCTTTCAAATGGATGTGAAAAGTGCTTTTGTCAATGGAGAATTGGAAGAAGAGGTATATATTGAACAACCTCCAGGCTTTGTAGATTCATAATTTCCAAATCATGTATACTGGCTAGACAAAGCACTTTATGGCCTTAAGCAAGCTCCTAGAGCATGGTATGAGACTTTAGCTCAATTCCTTCTGGAAAGTGGATTTCACAGAGGTACAATTGACAAAACAATGTTCTACCTCAACCATGGAAAGGACTTACTTTTGGTACAGATATATGTTGATGATATCATTTTTGGTTCTACAAATGCCAAACTCTGTGAAAGGTTTGCAAAGCTAATATAGTCAAGATATCAAATGAGTATGATGGGAGAACTTAGCTATTTTCTTGGACTTCAAGTCTAGCAAAATGAAGAAGGTACTTTTATCTGTCAATCCAAGTACACCAGAAATTTACTCAAGAAATTTGGAATGCAAGACAGTTCAATTGCATCCACTACCATGGCCACTGCAACCAAGTTAGATAAAGATACTGGTTCATCAGTATATATTACTAACTACAGAGGTATGATTGGCTCTTTACTCTATTTAACTGCAAGTAGACCTGATATCATGTTTGCTACCTGTCTTTGTGCAAGATTTCAGGCTGATCCAAGAGAACCTCATCTAATAGTTGTGAAAAGAATTTTCAAGTACCTCAAGGGTACATCTGATCTAGGATTGTGGTATCCTAGAGAATCAGATTTTAAGATAATAGGTTACTCAGATACAGATTTTACAGGATGCAAAATAGACAGGAAAAGCACTAGTGGAAGCTGCCAATTTCTTGGAGGCAGATTGGTTTCTTGGTTTAGCAAGAAACAGAAATCAATTTCCACATCAACTGCAGAAGCAGAATATATTGCTGCAGGAAGCTATTGTGCACAGATTCTTTGGATGAAGAATCAGTTACTGGACTATGGGTTAGAATTTTCTAAAATACCTATTTACTGTGATAATCAAAGTGCTATTGCTATGACAGGTAATCCAGTGCAACACTCAATGACAAAGCACATCAGCATTAGGTACCATATCATAAGGGAACATGTAATGGAAGGTACAGTGGAATTGCATTTTGTTCCAACAGATCAACAACTAGAAGATATCTTCACAAAACCATTATGTGAAGCTACTTTTACAAGACTGGTAAATAAACTTGGAATGGTTTCAGGTTCTTTCTCAAAATTTGCTTAGTTTTTGTTCTCATGCATCAGACTTTATGATCAGTGTTTACAGATTGTCTTATCTTCATGTCATCTATGCTTAAATTATAATATATTAAATACTGATTGTTATCTAATGTGGATATGTATACTCTGATAATGTTTTGAATGTTCTGTGACTATTCAATCTAATAAGGATTATTGAGCTAGATTTTAACCTAGTAGTCTTTAACATACTAGGAATCCCATGTTTGAATTAGTTGTTTATGTGGAAATTCATTAACACAAGCAAATTCTGATTTTGAGCTTAGTCAAATTTACTTTGTGTATCTTATTACTAAGTCACAAACTAGAGTCTTGCTTCTTATATGTCAAACTCTAATGTCAGTAAATCTTAAGGATGAACCACATGCTTGATAAGCCTCACTTATCTGAAGAAAAGAAAAAAAAAAGAAAAGAAAAGAAAATTTAAGTCAGGTACTCCTTTGAGATCTAGAGTAAAAATGTGGAAGGGAAGACCCAAGTGCATTTTTGGTATTAAGTTATGCATTAGAAAAGCAAAAAAAAAATCTTGGTGACTTTTCACATTCTCTGATTACTGGAGAAATACACTGATAATAGCATATATTCTGATGGCAGTTGTGACTCACTTACACTGAGAAGCCACTATGAAAAAGAATGTTAAAAGATGCATAAAATGGGCACAAACAGTTGAGGTGGATTCTTGCATAATTTATTCTATAGTAGACTTTATTATTCATGACAGATTTTAAGCACTTTTCTTAGTTAAGCCTTATTTCTAAAATGTACTGAAGTTTATCAGACTTTAATTTTTATCTGATATTTTGCTAATGCACACACTTTCACTCCATATGAATGATGAAAATTACTGTGGTGATTCAGTTATTTTAGATAAACAGTTAAGTGTCATTTGTATAAATTCTGAGGACAAGTTATGATGAATAAACTCTGAAGAAACAAGTCAATATTTGTATAAAGAATCACAGAAACAAAAATTCACTTTTTGAGTACGGAAGCCGTGTTCTGATGACTGTTAAAATCTGATAATAGTCAAGTTATGATATTAAATCCTGATGGAAACTCTGATGCTTGCGTGGCATTATTTATTTACTTAACTTATTTGTGGTATATACTATAACGGTCATATTTAATCAGAATATAATTAGGTGAGATAAAAACAGTCATAATCATTTAGTAAGTGGGAAGCGTGTTTTCCTTGAAACACTCCATGTGCACATTTATTACTGCTTAATACCCGTGCCCACTAATAATGTTTTGACTAATGATATGCCGCCAGGTGTCTAAAGTCTGTTCTGCTTAATCATAACAATTGTCAAAAAGAGAGTATAAATATGGGAGTTAAAGATTTTATAATCTTTTTATCTACTTTTCTTTCTCTCATCTCTCTTATTCTCTCTCTCTCTCTAATATTCTCTGAAGCTTTTTCTTACAGGATTTTTATCAAACACCTTGTGTACACTCTATTTTCTCACTAATTTCTTACAGAAATGGCACCCAAAGACATCATTTTCAATGGAGCTAAGTTTGTTCCCAACAACTACTTGGCTATTCTTAGCAAGGGTGAAGCTCCATCAGAACTTCACTTCATTCAGGACTTCCTTGCTAACTCTGAGATTGGGTATGCTTTGACCCAACTAGAAGCAATCTCTGGAACTCAAGTGCTGGAGTTTTGGAGAAGTGGCATGTATAATGATGGTGGTGCTCATGGGTCCCCAAGTATTATCTTTTCAACAGGGGAGGATGCTCATGTGGTGACTTTGGCCACAGTTCGACAAGCACTCCATCTGCCCGAAAACTGCACATATTCAATAGTTGAGGAGCCAGCTCTTCAACAGCTAATGGCCAATCTGGGCTATGAGAAAACTTTGGCAAAGTTGGGACAGTTGAAGAGACCCAACATAAGGAGGGAATGGAGTTTCTTCTTTGACTGCATCACCAGAACTTTTGCAAACAAATGTTCTAATTTTGATGCAATCCCAATTCTCAGTCAATAAATTGGGTATGCTCTCATTCATCAAACTCATTTTGATTATGCAAGTGCTATTTTAGGCTTTATTGGGGATAGGATGACTGAAGATAGAAATACAGTTTACTTTGCTAGATTATGTTAGCTTATTTATAGTTTTTGTTGCTCTGATGCACCCCAACTAGCCAGTGAGTTAATTAAACCATTTAAACTTGCTAAGAGGGCCTTTACTGACTTATTATCTACTGATAATAAGAAGACTATTTTGAGACCCCTCCAGATTCCTACTTCTGTCAAACAGTTTTTGGTAAATTCTGATCCAGCCACATATTCTACCAAATATCCTGATGTCCAACCAACCCAACCCCCATCAGTACCTCCAACAACTACACAACTAATAACCTCTCAACCTCAACCAACTCAACCTACCATCAGAACTTACTTCCAACCATCAACTCAATCCTCACAACAACAACCATCAGCAAATACCATCAGACCTTCATCTTCCAAGCCTAACAGGGCAAAGTCTGTTCCTCAACCTCCACAAAAGAGAAGAAAGATGATTCTCAGGGATGAATCTGATAGTGAAGAGGAACAAGTACAGGTTCATGCATTAGAACCTGTGACTGTTGAAGCTGAAACAGTGGTTTTTCAGAAAGAAACAGGAGCTGAAGGGTCAACCCAACAGATAAATGCTGAAGCTCAAAGTTCTGATACTTTGAAGAGGAAGAGAACTGCTAGTTCTAATGCTCAAGCAACTCCTTCATTATCAAGGAGATTGAAGAAAATGAGGGAAAAAAGGCACATGGCTAAGCCTCCATCAGAAGATATTGAAGAAGCTGAGGAAGGGGATCAGGAATCTCTGATCTCACAGCCTATTGTACTTGAAACTTTGCCATCTCAAATTCAAGCTCAAGACACTGCTCAAGATACGGTGCTCACCCCTCCTATCTCTCCAATAAAAGCAACAGATGATGCTGAAGAACAAGCAACAAGTTCTGAAATAGATATTCACAATCTGAATATTCCTACTATTCTTTATCTGGAAGCTCCTACAACAGCTCAGACATCTCCGACTCATTCTCCAATCTTAAATGCTGAGATACCATCCACACCAATTCTTGATCAGGAACCTGAAGATCATAATTTAGAAGAGGTAGTTCCAGAATCTCCCATTGCCTCACATACACTTATCTTCACAGAGAATGATGAGTCTTCTTCCAGTACTAGAGACAGTGTTTCTGTTGATACTCCAGCTCCCATTCTGGGAAATGAAACATTAGTTAAGAAGTTTGTTGAGCAAGCTGCACCTGTTCCTTGGGAAGAAACTCACGGGGGAGTTGAGTGGACAAAGAAGTGGAATGAAACTGATTTCATTCCAAGCTCTAAAGTTTTGAAAGAGCACATTGCCAAGGTTGATGAGCTGATGACAAGTTCTGATTTCAAGACTCAACTTAAAGTCACAACTCTAACTACCAAAATCCTTCAAGGTCTACACTCTGAAACTCAAGCAAAGGTTGATAAACTACAAGAATCAGCTAATAAGCTAGATATGCAGATCAAGCTTGACAAGACAAGGATTATCAGACCTACTCTTGAGAAGGTTGAAGCAATTGAGAAGATTTAAGAGAAGCAATAGGCCCAAATTGCTGAGATCTATAAAATCAAGCCTCTCAGAAAGCTCAATTGGATGAGATCCAATCTTCGGTTGAACTTCTTCTCTCTCTCTCATACTACCTGATGATGCCAAAAAGGGGGGAAAGATAGTAAAGTCCAAATGCTCTAATGATCAAGTACTGAAGAAGAAAGATGATGAAGCAGATGACCAGGGAAACCCTAGCAAGGGTAGAGGTCAAGTTTAAAGTAAAGGGCAGAGCAACAAGGTTTCTTCAAGGAAACTAATTACTGATGCAAGCAAATCTTCTATTCAAAAGAAGACAAGTTCTGAAGCTGGTCAAACTCAAAATCTGATAGCAAGTACTGTAACTCAAAATCTGATATCAAGTTCTGATGAGCAAAGTCTGATGACAAAGCCTGATGTTCTGATACAAGGTGAAAGTCAAGACTCTCAAAAGTTTATGCAAACTCTGAAGCTAAAGGGGAAGCAGACTACAGTCTACTACAAAGATCCCAAGATTCAGACACTTGATGAGGAAATTGCTAGAAGATTATTTCTGAAACATAATCCTGGAATGGATTTAGAAAATTTCAAGGAGGAAGAAGCTAGATTTAAAGCTGAAAAGACAAATCTAAAGCCAAAAGTTTCTGTTGCAAAGAAACCTCCAAGGCATAAGGAAAAGGCATTGTGATCAAGGAGAAGTCAAAGACTAAGGCATCAAAGCCCAAAACAAGATCACAGATTGAGATTGATCCCAAAGACAAAGGAAAGGGAAAAGTTGATGAACCAACCAAGCCACTGGAGATGAAAATTCCTGAAATCCTGATAACACCAGTGTGCAAAATGGTTCAAGTTACCGATGATACTCTTGCTGAAGATGAATATGTTCAAACTCTGAAAAGAAGGAAGATTACTAAAGAATCAAAGAAAACCTCTGATAGAGCTCAAGTTGTTCAGAGTGAAGAACTGCAAGCTACAACAAAAACAACAAATTCTTACAAGGTCATCAAGACATCAACCTCTGACATAGCTCAAGTTGATTTAGACAAGATGGAAGTAGCTGACAAAAAGACACTTCTGTGGAAAAATGTCAAACCATCATATCCAAAGAAAAGCCAATTGTTATCTGATTTCATGACTGTTGGATAGAAAGCCAGAGAAGCAAGAGACAGAGCAGGGCTAGGTTCTGATGAAGTTAAGATCAAAACAGGAGTTGAAGTGCTTACTAGAGATCCATTTCTTAACTGACCAACTTCTTGAAGATGTTACACAGAAACACCTTGATAAGGTTATCTCTGTTCAAGTGGTATTGGATGCTCATGACAAGCATAATGTCAAGGAAAATCTGATTCTATTTCTTAAAGATGGAAGGACATATCAGATGTCAGAATCAGATGTGCTAAACAAATCACTGAAAGAACTTCAATTCTTTCATTACCTTTTAGAGGTAAAGGCTGATTACCAGGAGATGGTCAAATTTCATATTGAAGACCATAAGAGATAAAGCTAGAATTTCTGGTTCAAGGGTTACATAATTCATTCCTAATATTGTTGAAGATGATGGAAGTGAGATTCCAATGAAGAAGGATTCTGCTATGCTTGAAGTGATACTGAAAGAGAAATGTCTATGCTATAATGAAGATTCTTCTCATCCAAGGGTAATAAGATTGAATGATGGTTTAGAAAGAAACCATATCTCTGGTTTAAGGACTGCAATCTACCAGATTAGAAGTCAGAATGAAGAGATGAAGCAAGTCAAGACTACACTCTCTCAAGTCCTGAGCATTAAAGAAGAAAAGCTGATATCAAACTTTGTGAAGAATCATTTTGGATTCAGATTGACTCAGTGAGATTGGTAAAAGCTACAAGGACTGTAAGTTGTAGTTAGTTATCTAGTTAAACTCTTATTTCCATTTGTACTTAAAATGTTTTTGACATCATCAAATCTATTAACTTGTATATTTTGCATAATTTACAAGTTGGGGGAGATTGTTAGATATATTTGAGATGTCATGTCTAATATGATTTGTGTTTAGTTTTCCGAACTTAACAACAGGACAAATCAGGACTTATTGAAATCAGGACTTACTGGAAGTCAGAACTTAATATCGGAACTTAAGGTCATATCAGAACTTAAGTGCGGGAAGTTTTACAGTTAAGGAATGGAGCTGATTTACAAGAGAAGATCGAGACTAAAACAAAAGAAGATATACATAAAAAGAGTTAGAAGACTAGAAGACTTGTAGAAGATATCTGATTGATATATTTTAGGAGACAGAATTGTATTCCATATCAATTAGAAGTTATCTTGTAAATGTGTAATATATAAACACAGACTTAGGGTTTACACTAGATGTGTTATCATTATCGAGAAGATTATACATTGTAACCTAGCAGCTCTTAGTGATATTTGTTCATCACTGAGAGAGAACAACAGTCCATATTGTAACAGAATTTATTGAATATATTTGATCTTTGTTACATACTTGTGTTAAATCGATTTAATTGTATAAACACTGTATTCAACCCCCTTCTATAGTGTTGTATGACCTAACACCTTGCATCCAACTTTGCTACAAAGTCTTGTTTAATCTCACCAATTTCCTATTTGATGGCATCCATATTTTGACTTTGTTAAAGAGCTTGAATTTTATGTAATTGGAGAGATTCCAGGTGAGCTGAAAGTAGCCTTTTGGTGCTTTCACTGGTAGATGCTTGAATTATTGTTTGGGTGTGATGGATAAGTTTGAATAGAGTAGATTGGAGATGTGAATAAGAGCATTCCTTGTGCAGCATCCATGATGAAGTTTCTTCATCTCCCCCTATGCTCTAGCCTTCATCCTCATCATCCTCACCATAATCCCCAAATGAGTCTTCAACAAATTCAAAGTCATTGCCAGATGTGGAGGGCATAGCAATTATAACATCCTTTTCCCTTTACATTGAAGCAGTAATGTGCACCAATTTCAACATCTTCTTAGCATTCTCATTGTCATGTCTAGTCATAATTTGATATGCTGGAACAAGATGAGTAAATATCTCAGCATCCAAAAAGATAGAATCTATGATAGCTTGATATTCTTGCTGAAATAGTCTCTCTTTTTCTGCATCACTGACATTCATTGACTCACTAGCAATGGTTTCCATCCATATCTCTCATGTACCTGCTTTTCTCTCATGATCTCTCTATTTTTGCATCAAGGGCTCCCCTTGGCTTCCCACCCTCACACCCTCACCTTCACCTACTAAGGTGGGACTCCACTCACTCACTTTTGCCAAGCTTGAAGAAATAGCTTGCAGATTTTCACTCTTTTCCTCTCCTTTTCCTGAGAGAAACTCAGCCTCTCACTCTATTCACTCCCTTCCCTCAAGCCTAAGAGTGATTGTACAACCACTAAATCATCTGCACTTGTAACATTTGTTGAAATTTGAAGTTGTGTAGTGACATACAACGGATGAGGAACATCCGTCGAAGTAGTAGTTGGAAGTGTCAACGGATGACTGCTGTTAAGCACATTTGTCGTGACTGCTGTTAAGCACATCTGTCGAGATACAATCACTAGTCAATGGATGAGCAATACCCGTCGAGATAGTAGAAATGATAGAGTTTGGAGTAGAGACTACTATAGAATCTGTGGTGATTGATTTAAGATTCATAGTATTCTCAATAGAATCGGAAAGAAAAGGCAAGTGAGCCAACAAATCATCTAAAAGATGTTGCTTACTTGCTGTAGATTTTGGCTTCTCCATGAGAGTTAGAGATGGAGAATCAGGAATTGATGTATGAATCATATCAACATCTAGAGAATTTGTGGGTGAGTTGGTGTGTTAGGTGCTTCTATAATTAAAGAGTTTGGTTGTGACTCCATATTTATTGGAGCCACATCAACCTGACTTTGAGAAGGTGCATGAACCGAGTCTTTGACTGCAGTAGGCACAGTGTGTGCACCCTGTGTATCCCCAATGGTTTTTAATTTCTTCTTTCTAATATAAGTTTTGGGTGAGCTTGTGTTTCTAACCCTTTTGGCCAGTGCTCTTGGCTGTGAGCTTTGTTCAATAGTCACATCCTTGTGGGAAGATGTAACTAGTAATGAGCTAATGTCCTTATTAAGCACTGCAGTTTGTTGGGAAACTGCAGTGTGGCTAGGCTGGGATACACTCACCCCTCTATCCTTATTCTTAGGGCTTCTTTGATGTTCACCATGTCCCTCACCAGTCTCACTTCCCTTCACACTACCCTCTTGGATTTTGGTGGATTTTACAACTAGTTTCTGTTGAGAGAAACTAGAGGGGGCTTTCTTTGACTTGGATTTGGAGTTTTTGGTTTTGTGGCTTGGGTAGGCATTTGTTTGGTCACTGTCACAAATTCCATAGCCATAGTTGATTGCAAAGAAGTAATAGGTTGGGAAGTAGTAGGGATATAAATGTTTACCTCACTTACCTGAGGCAGTTCCATGATTGGCATGTACACAAGAGTAACATCCTTGTGATGACTTGCCCTGTTTAGATCATCAATAATTCTCCTCTCTTGGACCCAACAAGCTAACTTGTTTGTTGGGTTCTCAATTGAGAGATTCTCATAAACAAAATTAGCTAGCATCATGAAAAATCTAGCATAATAAATATTCTAAGACCTCCTTTTAATATCCCCTAACTGACTCCCTATCTCATACATAACAGAAGTGCTGAAATTAAAGTGCTTATCACTAAGAAGCATGTATAGCATGTGAACAAGTGAATAAGATATAGCATCAGAATTGCTAATTTTTCCAGAAAATTCTTTGATAAATGAATCACACAGAAAACTCCATTCTTTTCTAAGACCCAGTCTCCTAACATCACCTAACTTAGTGGCATCAAGAGCATAGCCCATAGAAACTAGCATGTTACTCAAATCAGTGTCTGTGTGTGAAGCAAGAGTGTTGTTTTTAGGCAATTTAAAGAACTTCTAAATAGCATCACAATTAACACAATGTTCATTACCTTTGAGAGTGAAGGTAATAGTTTTATCCTTAGAGTTGAACACTGCCGTAGTCCAAATTTCCTCGACAACTTCACAGTAGATGGTTGGGGACTCAAACATTGCACAACTCAATTTGCAGTTCAGTATGAAGTCCACCATCTTGTGATAATCTACAAATGCCGGAATTTGATTGTTTACAAGAGCCACAAAGTTGTTCTTTTCATAAAAAAACCCAGTTGAGGACATAAGTTTGACTACAGGTGCCATTGTTGTGATTGAGATTAGTTGCAGAGAGAGAGAGAGTATTTGCTTTGGAGAAGAAGAAAGTTAGAGAAATTGCTTTGAGAATGATAAAAGAAAAGAGTAAAAATGAAATTAGCTTCTATACCATCTCAGAAATAAACTGTCAAAAATTAAAAAGTGAAATAAAGTAACCAATCAAATTAGCCCAAAATAGTCGTTTAAAAATAAAGAAAACTGTCAAAATTCTAAGATTATCCGTTGAAATATACATATAGGTTGTTAGTAAATTCGACGGATAATGCTCAAAATCAACGGCTAAGATTGAGTGTAATTCGACGGATAATGGTAGAAGTACCCAGAGTAATAATTGATACTTCAACGGATGATATAATTTAACGGATATTCATTTTCTACGGATAATGAACATCCGTCGAGATACAAATTCTGACTTAGTCAAAATTTTATCTTAGAAAAGAAATATCAGCTTTTACTCTGGCTGCATTACAAATTGCTTGGACATCAAAATAGATTAAGAATAATTAAGCATACCTAACTCACTTACCAACCTCGTGAAGGTGGATTCATCAAGTGGCTTGGTAAAGATGTCTACAAGTTGTTTTTCACTTGGAACAAAATGAAGTTCCACAATACCATTCATAACATGCTCTCTAATGAAATGGTACTTGATGTCTATGTGCTTGGTCCTTGAATGTTGTACTGGATTCTCAGTGATGGCAATAGTACTAGTGTTATCACAGAAAATAGGAATTTTATTCACCTGTAGACCATAGTCCAACAGTTGATTTTTCATCCATAAAATTTGTGCACAGCAACTACCAGCAGCAATATATTCAGCTTCAGCTGTAGAAGTTGAAACTGAATTTTGCTTTTTACTGAACCAGGACACTAGCTTATTTCTTAAAAATTGACAGGTTATTGTTGTACTTTTTCTATCAATTTTACAACCTGCATAATCTGCATCTGAATAACCAGTTAGATCAAAACCAGAATCTCTAGGATACCAAATGCCAAGTTTTGGTGTTCCTTTGAGATATTTGAAAATTCTCTTAATAGCTACTAAATGAGATTCTCTAGGATCATCTTGAAATCTAGCAAAAAGATATGTAGAAAACATTATATCTGGCGTATTGGCTGTTAAATATAGAAGTGAGCCAACCATGCCTCCATAGCTTGAAATATCCACATACTTTTCAGTAGTGTTTAATTCAAGTTTAGTTGCAGTAGCCATAGGAGTTTTTGCAGATGTTCAATCCATTAGGTCAAACTTCTTCGAAAGATCATATATATTAGGTTTGACTAATGAATATTCCATCACTAACTTGCTTAACTTGTAAACCAAGAAAGTAAGTAATTTCTCCCATCATGCTCATTTCATATTTACTTTGCATCAATTTGGCAAACGTTTTGCAAAGTTTTTCATCTGTAGAGCTAAATATAATATCATCTACATAAATTTGAACAAGTATACTAGAGCCATTAACATTTCTATAGAATAAGGTTTTGTTAACGGTACCTCTAGTGAAATGATTTTCTAAGAGAAATTTTGACAAGGTATCATACCAGGCTCTAGGTGCTTGCTTTAATCCATAAAGTGCTTTCAAAAGAGAGTAGACATATTCTGGAAATTTTGGGTCTTCAAATCCAGGGGCTGACATACATAGACGTCTTCCTCCAAATCTCCATTCAGAAAAGCACTTTTGACATCCATTTGATAGACTTTGAAATTGGCATGGGTTGCATAGGCTAGGAAAATTCTGATGGCCTCAAGTCTAGCAACAGGAGCAAATGTTTCATCAAAATCTATTCCTTCTTGTTGACAGTAGCCCTTAGCAACCAATCTAGCTTTGTTACTGACAATTATGCCATCTTCATCCATCTTGTTTCTGAATACCCACTTGGTGTCAATAGGATTCTTTCCTTTAGGCTTGGGTATCAGCTTAAAAACTTTATTCCTTTCAAATTGGTTTAGCTCCTCTTACATAACTAAAATCCAATCAGGATCCAACAGAGCTTTATCTACCTTTTTAGGCTCTTCCTGAGATAGAAAGCTGCTATATAGACATTCTTCTTGAGTTGCTTTCCTTGTTTGCACTCTAGAGGATACATCACCAATAATTAATTCAAATGGGTGATCTCTAGTCCATTTTCTCTGTTGGGGTAGATTAGCTCTAGATGAAGAGGCATCACTGTTGTCTTGATGATTGACAGAGTTTTGATGATCAGAAACTCCCCCTGAGTTTATGGATCTTTGACTTGAAATTGGAGTTCTTTCTGATTGTGATCTAACTTGGCTTTCAGCTCCTATTGATAGATCAACGGATGTTGCTCTTTGCCTTTCAATGGATGATGTAGATTGTCTTTCGACGGATGATGCACTTGGTCTTTCGACGGATATTGAATTATGTGCTTCATTGGTTGTAGATTTTTCTGCATTGTCCTTAGATATTTGTTCTTGATCACTTTCATCATCACTGTCTTCACTCATCATCTCCATATTGTCAAATTTGAGGCTTTCATGGAAATATCCATCTTGCATTCCTTCAATCTTTTTATCATCAAACAAAACATGTACAAATTCCATAACAATGTTGGTTCTAAGATTGTAGACTCTGTATGCTTTTCCAACTGCATATCCAACAAAAATGCCTTCATCAGCTTTGGCATCAAATTTTTCATGCTGATCAGTTTGATTCCTTAATAACATTTGCAGCCAAAGACATGAAGAAATTTTTATGTTGGTTTTTCTAATCTTGAACAATTGGTAGGGTGTCATGCATTTTGATTGATTAACCAAAGAAATATTTTGAGTATAGCATGTAGTGTTTACAGCCTCTGCCCAAAAGTATGTTGGTAACTTTGACTCTTCGACCATTGTTCTTGCAGCTTCAATAAGAGATCTATTCTTTCTTTCCACTACTCCATTTTTTGTGGAGTCCTTGCTGCAGAAAACTCATGCATGATCCCATTCTCTTCACAAAATAGTCTCATCACAGAATTCTTGAACTCAGTTCCATTGTCACTCCTGATTCTTCTTATTTTGAAATCAGGATGATTGTTGACTTGTCTTATGTGATTGATGATGATTTCACTAGCTTCATCTTTGGATTTGAAAAAATATGTCCAAGAGAACTTTGAGAAATCATCCACAATTACTAGACAATATCTTTTCTTTGAGATTGACAATATGTTGACTGGTCCAAATAAGTCCATGGGCAGTAGTTGTAGAGGTTCTTCAATTATTGAATTAAGCTTCTTTCTGAATGATGCCTTGATCTACTTTCCTTTATGACAGGCATCACACAGTCCATCCTTTGAGAATTCCACTTGAGGAATACCTCTCACCAAGTCTTTCCTGACCAGCTCATTCATAGTCTTGAAGTTAAGGTGGGACAGCTTCTTGTGCCATAGCCAACTTTCATCTTGACTT
This sequence comes from Apium graveolens, assembly GCF_009905375.1. Taxonomy (NCBI): domain Eukaryota; kingdom Viridiplantae; phylum Streptophyta; class Magnoliopsida; order Apiales; family Apiaceae; genus Apium; species Apium graveolens. The sequence goes on from NC_133654.1 coordinate 120,142,640, forward strand.
GCCTTGCTAAATAGGCAAGTGACAAATTCTGCATTTGATGAGTTGAAATCAGCTAAGTATACATTTCCTTTTCTCATTCCAGTGAGAACTGTTTGGGCGAAATCACGCGCTAATAATACACGCAAGTATACGCGTTCGCAAGTATACGCGTTCGCAAGTAATATAGAATACTTTCTAGTTCATTCCCACAGAGACTCAGACTAATTATGTTCAATTAAACTCACTCACCAATGTATGATTACTTCTCAATGTTAAGATAATAACACTTAGAATTGATTAACTAATTATTAACTACAATTAACTACTACAATTAAGCACTTAATTAACACTTAGAATTAACAATATTAAAACCCTGATGAGATCACAACTTCATTACTACTTCCTTCAATAGTCATTGTTATTACCCTTAGCATGCAACAGTGATGATATTAATCAAATAACACGAAACTGATAAAAGCCAACTTTCATTGTACTAATACCATTCTACCAAACATCCACAATTAAGATAGAAGTTGAATAGGCATCAATTATGTTGAGTCCCTATATGTCTACAAGAATTGATAACATAACGATTTAAGAACAAGTTATTCCTTTTGATTACACAGGGCGAATAAAACGGTTAGAGTTACTCACTAATCATGCATACTCATACATGAACCTATGCTAGCATGGCAAGTTCTAAATCTCAAGATCCACCGTCGCTTCACAAGAGATTAACACCCTATCTTATATGTTCGCGACGCATATAAGACGAATAAGCACAACCAATACTAGATATCATATAATCATCACACACTAAGGTATTAAACAACTAACTAAAGAATTCTATAGTAAATCCGTTATGACCCCATGATCACGATTAGCCCATGATAGCACTCATCGTCATCATGGGTTCATATGAAAACATGATAAATAAACACAAGAGAATAATAACTAAACTAATTATATTAAACCAGAGTACGTCACAAGAGTAAATAGGTTCAAAGTAAGAAAACTAGCATACAACGTTACCACGAAATAAAGAATCACAGAAAATATGCTTCCTCTTCGTTGCGGTGTGCTAAAACAGTCTTCTTCCTTATTATCTCCTTTGCTCCTTGATTAATACCACGATTCAACCGTAGTGAAACGTCTCTGAAATTTACTTATATATGAGTCCCATAAAACCCAGATTACTCAGAAGTTGGAAACCAAACAAAAATAGGAGTCTAAAATAATTATTCTGAATTCATGACCCTGCGCGGCCGCTCAGCATAGCTGAGCGGGCGCTCAGCTTCCTGCGCGGCGGCTCAGCATAGCTGAGCGGGCGCTCAGACCCCTTCTGGAAAAATGGTCTGTTCTGCTCCATTTCTTCGCTGTAATCTGCTCCTATCTTCCCACTTACAATGCTGAACACATGCCAAGGCTTATTATTGATGAATTCTCCCCCGAAATGCAACTAATACCCTGAAATGCACAAACACTAGAAAAACGCATCAAATACACAAAGTACTTGATTTCAAGACACCAATTTAAGCACCATAAAATGACATTTTTCCCAATTGAGCACCAAATTAGTTTCTACGCACCTTTTGAGTACGGCACGAAGATTATTCAAAAATTCATCATACGAATGTCCAAAGACAGAGAAGTCATCCATGAACACCTCGACATTATTTCCAATCATGTCAGAGAATATAGCCATCATACATCTCTGAAAAGTGGTCGGTGCGCCACATAACCCAAACGAAACTCTGCGAAAAGCAAACGTGCCAAATGGACAAGTGAAGGTAGTCTTTTCTTGATCCTCTGGTGCAATACAAATCTGATTATACCCTGAGTAGCCATCCAAAAGACAATAATACTCGTGACCGGCCAACCTGTCAAGCATCTGATCAATAAATGGAAGCGGGAAGTGATCTTTCCTTGTGGCCTTGTTCAACTTTCGGTAATCCATGCATACTCTCCATCCTGTGACTTTTCGAGTGGGGATGAGCTCGTTCTTTTCATTTGCTACCACAGTGATACCTCCTTTCTTAGGTACACATTGCACGGGGCTCACCCAAGAACTGTCAGAAATAGGATAAATGATTCCTGCATCCAGCCACTTCAGAATTTCTTTCTTCACCACCTCTTTCATGATAGGATCAAGTCTGCGCTGTTGTTCAACAGTTGGCTTACTACCCTCCTCTAGCAGAATCTTATGCATACAGTATGAAGGGCTGATCCCTTTGATGTCTGCTATGGTCCATCCAATAGCCAATTTGTATTCTCTCAATATCCTTAAGAGCTTGTCCTCCTCACTACCAGAAAGGTCAGATACAATAATACAGGTAAAGTAGATGCATCACCTAAAAAAGCATACCTCAAGTGTCCAGGTAATGGCTTAAGCTCCAAGGTAGGTGCTTCCTCAATAGATGGTTTGAGCTTTCCTTCAGCATTTTTGAGGTCAGAAGCACCAAGAGATTCAAACGGCATGTCTAGCTTTCGCCTCCAGGGAGAAGCATTAAGATATTGTAGTTTCTCATTGCCATCCTTATCATCACTGTCAAAATCCTCCATTAAGGCCTTCTCTAATGCATCAGACATTAGCATATGATCGAGTTCTGAAGTAACCGCAGAATCAATCAAATCCACTTTTAAGCACTCCTCATCTTCTGTAGGGAATTTCATTGCTTTGAATACATTGAATGTCACATCCTGATCTTGCACCCGTATAGTAAGTTCAACTTTCTGCACATCTATCAAGGTACGGCCAGTAGCCAAGAAAGGTCTTCCCAAGATTATGGGAATCTTCTTATCTTCCTCAAAATCCAGAATAACAAAGTCTGCAGGAAAGAAGAGCTTACCCACCTTGACTAGCACATCCTCCACTATGCCTTTTGGGTAAGTAATAGAATGATTAGCCAATTGTAGAGACATGTAGGTGGGCTTTGGATCAGGCAGATCCAACTTTTTAAAGATCGACAACGGCATCAGATTGATGCTTGCTCCCAAATCACAAAGGCACTTATCAAAAGACAACTTGCCAATGGTGCAAGGAATGGTGAAGCTACCTGGATCTTTCAGCTTTGGAGGTAACTTTTGCTGCAGCATAGCACTGCATTCTTCCGTTAGAGCAACGGTCTCAAGGTCATCCAGTTTCACCTTCCTTGAAAGAATACTCTTCATAAACCTCGCATAACTAGGCATTTGCTCCAGAGCCTCATCGAAAGGTATATTGAACACCTCCAGAAACTTACCGAACTGCTTATCCAGCTTTTGTTGTTGCAATCTCTTAGGGAAAGGTGGTGGAGGATAGAGTTGTTACTCCCCTGTATTACCCTCAGGCAGAGTGTGTTCAACAGTAGTCTTCCTTGGTTCCGCCGCTTTCTCCTTTTATTTACCTTCTGCATCTCCAACTTCAGCTTCTCCTTCTTTTGCTTTTTCAGCATCAGCAACTTTTCCAGACCTTAAGGTAATAGCTTTGACTTGCTCTTTAGTTTCCTTCATACCTGGCACTTCAGTGTCACTGGGAAGTATGCCAGGTTGACGATTGAGCACTGTATTGGCTATTTAACCAATTTGATTTTCCAAGGTCTTGATTGACACCGCCTGACTCTTGCACAACAGCTTAAGTTCTTCAAAATCAGCACTAGTGGGTGCAGCCGCACCTCCCTGTTGAGGATATGATTGCCTTTGAGCATAATGATGTGGTTGCTGAAATCCAGGTGGATTGAACTGCTTACTTATACCTTGCTGATATGGTTGCTGAATAGCATTCTGATTATTACTCCAGCTGAAATTTGGATAATTTCTGTTGTTAGGATGATAAGTGGCTAGCACAGGCTGCTGTTGTCACTGATAATTGTTCACATACTGAACAGATTCATTAAAAAGAGAACACTGATCCGTAGCATGAGAACCTGTACAAAGCTCACAGACCATAGCTATCTGATTGACTCCATAGGTGGCTAGAGAATCGACCTTCATAGACAGCGCTTGGAGCTGTGCTGTAATAGCGGTGGCTGCATCGACTTCCAGAATACCTGCTACCTTCCCAGGTATCATCCTTTGAGTTGGGTTTTGATGCTCATTTACAGCCATAGTCTCAATAAGATTATAAGCCTCAGTATAGCTTTTGGCCCACAATGCGCCTCCAGCTGCTGCATCGAGCATGGGCCGAGATTGGGCCCCCAAACCATTATGGAAACCAGTGATCACCATCCAATCGGGCATTCCATGATGTGGACACTTTCTCAACATCTCCTTGTAGCGCTCCCAAGCTTCACACATAGATTCTGTAGGTTGCTACACAAACTGAGTAAGAGCACTCCTCATAGCCGCAGTCTTCGCCATTGGATAAAACTTCACCAGAAACTTTTGCACGAGATCTTGCCAAGTAGTGATGGACCTAGCTGGTTCAGAATGTAACCAGTCCTTAGCTTTATCCCTCAGAAAGAATGGGAAAAGCCTCACCTTTATAGCCTCATCCGTCATACCATTGTATTTAAAAGTACTGCAGATCTCGACAAAATTCCTTATGCGCATGTTGGGGTCTTCAGTCGCAGCACCTCCGAATGAAACAAAATTCTGCACCATCTGAATAGTGCCCGACTTGATTTCAAAGTTATTGGCCTCAATAGCCGGGTGCATGATGCTAGACTGAATGTCATCAATTTTAGGCCGAGAAAAGTCCAAAAGAGTTGGATCTGCCGGAACAATACGATCACCCATGATTACTGGCTCTTTCTGCTCACTTCCTGAATCCGAATCTTCAAAATCTATCTTCTCTGGAATAGCAAGAACTTCGTCTGTCTCCTCAACTGTATCTAAAGTCCTCTTGCGAGTACAAGAACGAGTTTGCATAAACGCTCGCTAAAGTACCTGAAACACAACCGGAAACGATAAGTAACAAGTCCTAATCACTGAGTCCTAATGACCAATGATGGTAAGTACATAAACTAAACAAATACGCCGAGTCCCCGGCAGCGGCGCCAAAAACTTGTTAGGGTGAAATCACGCGCTAATAATACACGCAAGTATACGCGTTCGCAAGTAATATAGAATACTTTCTAGTTCGTTCCCACAGAGACTCGGACTAATTATGTTCAATTAAACTCACTCACCAATGTATGATTACTTCTCAATGTTAAGACAATAACACTTAGAATTGATTAACTAATTATTAACTACTACAATTAAGCACTTAATTAACACTTAGAATTAACAATATTAAAACACTCATGAGATGACAACTTCATTACTACTTCCTTCAATAGTCATTGTTATTACCCTTAGCATGCAACAGTGATGATATTAATCGAATAACACGAAACTGATAAAAGCCAACTTTCATTGTACTAATACCATTCTACCAAACATCCACAATTAAGATAGAAGTTGAATAGGCATCAATTATGTTGAGTCCCTATATGTCTACAGAAATTGACAACATAACGATTTAAGAACAAGTTATTCATTTTGATTACACAGGGCGAATAAAACGGTTAGAGTTACCCACTAATCATGCATACTCATACATGAACCTATGCTAGCATTGCAAGTTCTAAATCTCAAGATCCACCGTCGCTTCACAAGAGATTAACACCCTATCTTAAATGTTCGCGACGCACATAAGACGAATAAGCACAACCAATACTAGATATCATACAATCATCACACACTAAGGTATTAAACAACTAACTAAAGAATTCCATAGTAAATCCGTTACGACCCCATGATCACGATTAGCCCATGATAGCACTCATCATCATCATGGGTTCATATGAAAACATGATAAATAAACACAAGAGAATAATAACTAAACTAATTATATTAAACCAGAGTACATCACAAGAGTAAATAGGTTCAAAGTAAGAAAACTAGCATCCAACGTTACAACGAAATAAAGAATCACAGAAAATATGCTTCCTCTTCGTTGCGGTGTGCTAAAACGGTCTTCTTCCTTATTATCTCCTTTGCTCCTTAATTAACACCACGATTCAACCGTAGTGAAACGTCTCTAAAATCTACTTATATAGGAGTCTCATAAAACCCAGATTACTCAGAAGTTGGAAGCCAAATAGAAATAGGAGTCTAAAATAATTATTCTGAATTCACGACCCTGCGCGGCCGCTCAGCATAGCTGAGCGGGCGCTCAGCTTCTTGCGCGGCCGCTCAGCATAGCTGAGCGGGCGCTCAGACCCCTTCTGGAAAAATGGTCTGTTCTGCTCCGTTTCTTCGCTGTAATCTGCTCCTATCTTCCCACTTACAATGCTGAACACATGCCAAGGCTTATTATTGATGAATTCTCCCCCGAAATGCAACTAATACCCTGAAATGCACAAACACTAGAAAAACACATCAAATTCACAAAGTACTTGATTTCAAGACACCAATTTAAGCTATTATAAGACGTTCTAAGTGAGATAAAATGCCACTTATCAAGAACCACTTTGTTGCTTCTCTTGTTGGTCACAACATAAGCTTCAGAGTTGAAAGTTATTGAGTTGCCCTTATCACAAAGTTGGATGATACTCAACAAATTGTGCTTGAGTCCATCTACCAGGGCAACTTCCTCACATTGTCTTTTAAAATCAAGCCATATCCCACAGTATAACCCTTGCTGTCATCTCCAAAAGTGATACGTGGGACAACTCTCTCCTTGAACTCAGTGAGCAGGGTAGAATCTCCAGTCATGTGCCTTGAGCACCCACTTTCCAAATACCAAAGATTCTTTCTATTTTCCTGCACACAACAAAATCAAATCAAGTTGATTTTGGTACCCAAGTTTCCTTGGGTCCTGTTTTGTTAGCCTTTTTTTTAGGTTTCTGAGGCTTGTCTTCATTTGACTTAGGCATTTGAGATTCATCCTTAGCCAATTGAATAGAACCCTTAAAACCATTCATCATTGCAGAATTATCATGCACAGGCTGATTAACATGGAAAGGCATATTCTGTGCAAACATGTTATTCCAGTATGGCAAGCTAAATGGTATTTATGGCATACTAAATGCAGCATAGTAAGGATTTTGTGCAAATGGCATATTAGCAAATTATGCATTCAAATTATGTGCAGGCATAACATTCACAGGCATTGTAGGCACACTGGAAAATGAAGGAGGTGCAGACATTGGAGCAGGCATAACAAGTTTGCAATTAACAGACAAATAATTAACACTACCACACTTAACACAGACTTTTTTGGTGCATATTTATCAGGTGTGTAGTTGTTATGTTTTTTAATTCCCACTTTTCCATTTCTATTATTTTTCCTTTTAGACTCTGCTTTCACTTCAATTTTTTCCAATCTGTCATTTAATTGCTTAATAGACAGATGCCCTACATTGACTCTCTTGTTCTGTTTCATTTGACTTGTTTCTCCTGGAACAAAATTCTTAGAAACTGATCCATATTTTTTATTTAATTTAGCTAGCTTAGCTTTGTTGACTGGTTTACTTTCACTCAATGGATGTGGCTCATTATCTTTCAACGGATAATTTTTTTGATTATTCGACGGACAATGTTCATCATCCGTCGAATCCACATCCGTTGAAAGTCCTTCAACCAAATTGGAATTAAGCTTCTCCTTGCTCTTTTTCCAGGCTGCATCACAGAAGGATTCTATACCTTGAACTTTAGTAATTTGAGCATGAACATATCTATATGATTTCCATGCCTTAATTACTTCATGTTCTTGTTCAAGCTGCTTTCTTAAAATATCATCTTTCTTTAAGGATTCAGTTAGTTCATCTTTAGCAATCTTGCACTCTATCTTTAGTTTTTCAAACTCAACAAATTGAGTTTCTAATATAGTATTTCTTTCTCTTAAAAATAGATTGTTCTCTTTAAGTTTAGTTCCTACGTAAATAAGAAGTTGAGCAGCAGCTACAAAATGGGAGTTTGAGAGAATATAGAATAAGGATATACAAATTTATTTAGTGAAAGACTTGAGTGTAACACGCATGTGATATAATTCAGTAGACATGTCATTTATGGCATCATTACACTCATCTTTAGATAAATGTGCTAGGTTAGTGGTGATTACGTGATTTCTTGATGAACTGGCCTCTGTTTCATCTAATTTGGCCATAAGTGCTAGATTGACATAGCTTGTATCTTCATCCTCATCTAATTCATCTGCAGCCCAGTCATTTTCTTGTGTGATGAAAGCCCTTTCCTTTTGTTTGAGCAACCCAAGGTATTTCTGTTTGTAATCAACATATTCAAACTTCTTTTTATCAGGATCAGACTTTCTGCATTCACTGGAAAAATGACCTGTCAACCCACACTTGAAACATTTGAATTTAGACTTATCAACCATGTTTCTGTTAGGCTTGGCTGCTCTAAAATTCTTCTTGAATTTGAGCTTGGAAAATCTCCTAGATAGAAAAACAAGATGTTCATCTATGTCATCCATGTCATCTTGACTAAGATTGTCTTCATGTTCAGCTACTAGCCCATTTCCCTTGCCTTCACAAACTCTATGGCTTGGTGCAGATTCAACAGTTTCAACCTTTATCTCCTTCTCCTTCTCTTGCTCAGCAACCAATGCAATGGATCCTCCCTTCTTTCTTCCTTTCTCCAGCTTCTCATCTTGCTCTATTTCAAGCTCATAGGTCTTTAGAATCTCATAAAATCTATCCAAGGTGAACTCCTTGTAATCTTGAGAATTTCTCAATGAGACTGTAATGGGCTTCCATTCCTTTGGCAGAGATTTAAGCAATTTGAGGTTTGAGTCTTTTGTTTGATAGACCCTTTCATGTAGTTTTAGAGCATTCAGTAGTTTTTGAAACCTACTGAAAATGTCAGTGAGTGACTCACTTTCTTCACTGTGAAAATGATCATATTGTTGAATCAAGAGTTGCATTTTGTTCTCCCTTACCTGCTCAGTTCTATTACATATAACCTGAATTGTGTCCCAGACATCCTTAGCAGTTTTGCAGTTTATGATATTGTCAAACATGTCACCATCAACACTATTAAACAAAATGTTCAAGGCCTTTTATCCTTATGAACTTGTTCAATATCAGGGTCAGACCATTCTGCTCTAGGTTTTGGGACATATGTTTCATTTCCTGTAGCAGCTCTCATAGGGACATGTGGACCTTTCTCAATGCAGTCCACATAAGCTTTATCTTGAGATAGGAGATGCAGATGCATCTTCACCTTCCAATGGTGATAATTGTCTTTGTCCAGAATTTGAATTTTTACTCCAGCATCTTTTCTGCTCATCTTGTTAGTTGTTATGATCTTTAAACTCTGTGTACTTCAAGAGCTTGCTCTGATAGCAATTGTTATTCCCAAACAATCTAAACAAGAATTACAGAAGGGGGGTTGAATGTAATTCTGGCTACTTTTCAATTTTAAGAACAGTTCTTCAATAAATTAATATATAACTGTGTTTGATTTAGCAATGGTGCAGAATAAAAGAAGTGTAGAAATCAAGACACAAAGTATTTGAATACAAGTACTTAAAAACTTTCTGGTGGATTGAACTTTTCCACCAGAGATATATATTTAGTAGAGAACTCCGTGTTACAGAATTGTACACAGCTGCTTACAAGTTGAATCTACAAAATCCAGAGAAAATCTTTACAAATTATGCCTAATCTATTTCTCAGGAAAATTGCTTCCTAACTTGGATACTATTCAACTTGCTATCCTTGGTTTATATATCACCACGTTACATGATAAAAAGACAAGATAATAAGAAAAACTATTTCTAGTCTAACTTCATGCTGCTACACTTCTCTTTCCAGCATCTTTGAATATCTTCAGTTTAGCATGGAAATGAAAATGCTTCTTTATTCTCTAAAACCTGAATTAGGCTGCCACATTCTATTTGCATACAATCAATTCATGTGAATGTCAAGTCACTATCAACTGCTCTTTTGAATTTGATCATCCGTTGGAACTCTATTTAATCATCCGTTGGAACTCTGTTTGATCATCCGTTGAAACCCTGTTTGATCATCCGTCGAGACTTATGTTGATCATCCGTTGAGACTTTGTGAATCATCCGTTGAGACTGTCTTCTTGGCAGTTAACTTTATTTCATTTACACAAGATTACAAGGCATCTAATATTTACAATTAATCATCCTATCTTGCATATCAATCTAGTAGTCAACATGACTTGAACAATCTACAACATTTAGTTCACTAAGTTATTTAAGTATGCAGAAATGTGCTACTAATCTTTTTGTTACATAACCTACTCTTTCAACGGATGTTGAAATGATCATCCGTTGAAAACTACATAATCACTTAACTAAAATCTACTTGGTGTTTTGTTTAAGTTATCATCAAGTACACAATAAAATCCTAACAAATATTTATATTATTATTATAAAGATACATATAAGTTCTCAAGTTCGAATCTCGTTTACAACAAACATATATATTATTATTTATAAAGATGTATATAAGTTTTCTGGTTCGAATCACACCACCAACAAATATTTACATTATTATTTATGAATAAGATCACATCATCAATGATATAATATTTACACTATTTGAACTTAACTTGAAATTACACACAATGAAAGTATATTTATGTAATTATTATTTAGTATTTAATTATTTATATAAAATTTTAATAAAATTATACAAAATAGAAATAAAAATATATAAATATTAACTAAGACCCGTGCATCACACGGGCGGTAAGCCCGTATTCGGCTAATCAAGGGTTTATAACTATAATTAGTAATACTATTCTTTACGTTTATTATTTGCATGTATTTCGAGATTTTTATAAAATATAATTTTATAATTATTTTTAATTTTTTTGAATACAAGTTTAAACATAAATTTTTATTGAGAAAACAAAAAATTTAAAAAAATTGTGGAATTATATTTTAAAAAGCGTGTCAAAAAGTAATATACTATAGAATTTGACGAGAGACATGGGGTAATATTTTTATTGTTAGACAGGATGGCTCAAGTTGTTTTCCCTTTCCCGGTCCAACTTTTACACCCCCTGACACCATCATCGATTACTCTCCCCCTACTTCCAAAGTCCACTCTCTTTTGTATTTTTTGAGTGGCGTTTAGATCGTCAATTATACTCCAATTATTACAGCTACCTGTTCTCCTACAAATATCCTTAATCACTCTTCCATACATAAACAAACACTTGTAAGTACTCATCATGTCTTCCTCTATTCATTGAACTCTCACATGTATTACACACTACACAAACACACACTTATGTATGTCAGTATGTGTAACTATTAGTCTGATTGAACCATGTTAGATCACTTTAATTTTTACAAGATATTTTTATTAATAGTCTATGTTTTGTTCTTTCTTGGTATTATCACCTCATATCTTGACTAATTCAATCAGAAAATTAAACTTCTTTTTATTTTTTGTTAACTTTGAATGTTCTAATTTGTACAGGATTTTGGGCTCTTGTTTCCAAGAAGCAGCACCTTTTTAGTTGAATTTTACATATGAGCTAAATATTTATTTGTGACATTTTTTGGCTTTACAAAAAGTCCCCTTTTTTTGACTTAGTTCATTTAGTTTGAATCTTGATTATTGGTGATTTAGGGTGTCTTTGAAATTTAGTTATTTAGTGATTTAAGTCATTTTCTTGATTGGGTAGTTTGTTGGAAAAAGATGGGGTCTTTTCCTGGCCATGCTTTACCAGGAACACTGTTTTTGTGTGTTGGTTTGTGGCACATATGGAGTTCTATTGTTAGGTATGTATCGAATCCAGGAACGTTTCGAGTTAGGGTATGGCATCCGGTTTCTGGTTTAGGTGGTAGGCTTAGGTACTTGGAGTTATATCTTATTGCTATTGGTGCTTTTGCTGATATGTGTATAGAGCTTTTGTATTCGACTCACCTCAAGTTCTTTACCAATGGAATCTTGAACCCGCATCATATGAACGATTTTGAGCACGGTGGGATGCTTCTGATGTTCTTTATCTACAGTGTTGTTATTCTGCTGTCGGAGCAGACCAGGTCAGTCTTTATCTACAGTGTTGAATATTCAAATTCTCTCTTCCACTTTTATTTGTGCAAAATAAATGGTATCCAGCTTACTTGATTAATTGTTTGGTTTTGAAAAGGTATATGTGAAATCAGGTTGGATACATAGTATCAGTTTTTAAGCTTTACGATCTGAATGGTGATCTCTCTTCCTTTTCTCCAAATGTAATTATATCCTTGATGATCTTCTGCTGATCATCTAAGTGGACAAATGTGAAACAGACCTTCTTGCACATCGATTCACTTGCATAGATATTTGTAATTGATTCAAAATGATATTAGACAGTGACTAGAAATGCATTAAAATAAATATCTTAATATTCAAACATCTCCATCTTGCCTAATTAGAAGATAAGAGAAACCCTGTTTTGATGTTTGTGTTAGTACTTTACAGTAGGTTGATGGCATGAGATGCTCACGGTATCCATTCTTTTATATTTTTCTGGATAAATTTGTTTGTCTGAAACCCCGTATCAGTTTTGCCAAGCACAACCATAAGCTTTTATAATGGCAGTTCAGTGTTTCCTGTGAAGGTTGATTGATCTTTATGAATATTTGACATAGTCACATAATTCTAAAGTAATAGGTTTATTTGGACGGCAATTGATTCTGGTGGAATCTTGTATTGTCCAAGAGGAAATGACATGGCTTACAGGGCCAAAAGAAAGTTTGAGTCTTCCAATGTTTTATGCAGTTTTTATTAACATATATTTAATTGAAATTCCTCAGTGCCAATGTTTTTTTAGAGTGTTTAATGGCTTGTTGTAAATTGTTTTACTGCATGCAACTCTTTTTCTAGTTCTGGTTGTTCCTTATTATTTTTTTGGGTCAAAGAACACTAATGACAAGAGTTTTGTCCAACAGACCACGAGTCACATAACAGTGCATGGATTAACCATCACTAAATCAACAAAGTGCTAAGACAACAAAGTACTCTTGAAAATTTATTACTGTCTAACATATATGTATACCTTACTTTTGTAAAATGAAGGCAGCATGTGTTAGTATTGAAATTTGCACATGTGAGATATTGATCTTTACTATTCAAAGTTTTGAATGCTTATTATATGACTACTCAATTAGTTAAAAGTGGATGACTGCAATCTTCATAGTAATGATATAATAAAATCCATTTAATAGAACCCATGATCTACCTTAGGAAAGCTTTAATAAGCGATGGAAAGTATTAGCGGCCACCAAAAAGCTGTAGTTTAGAAGCTGCTCTGCCCAACATGTAGGTTGTATTTATGCTCCTGACATCTATTTGATTATTATTTACCTTTTCTGTTGTAGTACTGGAGAAATTTATCCTTTTTGTTGTATATATAGTCTGCAACATTTTAAAATGAAAACTGCATAGAGAAGTTTGAACATGTAGTGTGCAGACAGGTCAGAGGTCTTTTATGTGCATTATACTGCTGAGATGTAATACTACGATATGATATTGGATTAAACTATAGTAATAATGATGATAATACCAACACAAATTGTTGAAAAGTTTTATCCTGAATAGTGCTTGCATTTTTCGCACACTGCTTACACTTTGTCCTTGTTTTATCAGCTTTCTTCCATTGCCAGAAGGAGCTTTATGTTTCATCGCCTCCACAGCATTCTGTGCAGAGTACCTGTTATTCTACTTTCACTCGACTACCCATAAAGGCCTTGAGGGTCACTACCATCTCCTCCTCGTCCTTCTTGTAGCATTCTGCATATTATCTAGTGTCGCAGGAGCACTCATGCCAACTAGCTTTGCCGCTGATTTGTCTAATGGCATTGCATTAGCACTGCAAGGCCTTTGGTTCTATCAGTCCGCTTTCACATTGTACGGACCGTCCATGCCAAATGGTTGCCAACTCAAAGAAAACGAGATCTCGTGTATTTCTCCTGATCATGATATTAGAGGGCAGTTGCTTGCTAACTTTCAGTTATTTTCCATAGTATTGGGTCTCATGGTTGGGGTTGTGGGATCTTATGGTTTTGCAGCTAAGAGATATGGGCAAGCTGAAATTAGGAGTTCACATGGCTAGGATAATCCTGTATGATTTTCTTATTCTTTGGTGCTTCTTCCGGTGAAGGATTACATATGAAAATCTCTTTCTGTTTAAACAAAGAGAATATAGAATGTACTAATTATTTTTCTTTTGTCTTCATTCTTATGTTTGGCAACACAAGTTCTAGTTTGGCTATGCCAATGATCTTCCTAAAAGCTAATTTTAGTACTTTGTTTTTACAATTCCTTAAACTTTTTTTTTTGTGAAATGAGTGGGGGAGTTGATCTGTTGTCCTTTTTTTTTCCTGCCTTTTTTGCTATGTAAAAAATGTGCTCTTTGAGAAATGAGAAGAGCCTCTTGGAGCAATGATAATTTGATAACATCATTGTTTGATTAATTGTTTTCTTTGTATTGGTATTGTTCGAATAGCACATTAGTAATGGAGAGGGACCTTTTGCAATGCTGAATACTTATGAGTTCATTATGTTTTATTATAAGTTATGGGTGTTTGCAAACAGCAACAGTAGTTTTTCGCTGAAAAACAGTTAAAAAACTGTTTGGTAAAATTTAAAAGCTGTTTTTTGGAAAAGTGTTTTTGGCCTGAAAGTTAGAAAAGCGGTTCCATAAATTTGATTTCTAGTGGTCAACTGCAGCAGCTTCCTGCACTGCTGGAATCACCATTTGGCCTGTCAATGCCACATCTTCATGCACTGCTTCTCCTGGCATCACAAGTGGGCGCCTCCATACTGGCATTACATGAATAAACGCTGGTGCTGGGAGGAAGGCCGAAATCAACCGGGTCTTCTTCTATCACTAAATATTTTCAAATTTCTACTTAACCTTTTGACTAGTAGGTGTCCAGTGTGGCCACTGGCCAAACCCAAGTCCATGCTAAGGAGTTTTTCCACTGCTCCAACAGGCCCAGTGAGCGTGTACAACTGATGGCACCTTTCTCCTCCGATAAATGGCTACAATTCGATGACACAAACTTTTTAAAGCCTGCTTGGCTAAATTAACAAAGATGTGATTAGTGACTTTAAAATATTCAAAATATTTTAGCTTATTTTTTGTTTGAATAAATTATAGTTTTAGGTAATTTATAACTAAAGAAATGTGAAAAGTTAAAAATATATTTTCAAGGTGAATACATGATGATGATATTAATTTCTTCAAATAAAATTATAAAATTAACATATGTAGCACAAAAAACTACCTCCTACAAATTTCAAATTACTTTTTAAAATTTAAATCATTTTTTAATATATTAAACAACTAGACAATTTGTAACTCTACACTAATAATAACTTTAAAATTTTAGTTAAATCTTACAAAATTAACATATGTATAACAAAAAACTACCTCCTACAAATTTCAAATTACTTTTTAAAATTTAAATCAATTTTTAATATAATAAACAACTAGACAATTTGTAACTCTACACTAATAATAACTTTAAAATTTTAGTTAAAGCAACACAGGCGTGATTTGTTGGAGGGGTTCTTACTAAAATACACTATAATATCTATGATTTGTGAGCATCACTCACGAGTCACAATGAATGTGTAAAATTCATATTTATGGTAAAAATATAAATTATATTTTAACTATAAAAATTATTAATTTAATTTTTAGTTTTCAATTATAATTCAATTTTAAAATATTTGTCATCAAATATTATATTGAATTTTAATAAATAAATTTTAGTTTTCAATTATAATTCAATTTTTATTAAAAATTTTAAAAATTAAATATTTTATAATGAAAAAACATTAAATTAAACATTGGTAGAAAAATATATATATAAAAATATAAATTAAACATATGGTGAGATCTACTCACCATATGACCAACCATAGGAGTTCATGCAGTAGGACAGATGGACACACCCACATCTTTTTTTTTTTGAAACAATCACAATCACACCCACATCTTGATTCTTGTTTCTTAGCATTGGTATTAATACAATTTCTTTTGTGCATTTTTTGAACAAATCAATTAAATAAGAAGGTATGAAATGAGCATATAATATTAGCTTATGGGATAAACACTACTTATTAGCTTATAGTTTGAAATTAAATAAAAGAAAAAGCTAGAGGATCAAAAGTCTAAGTTATGAATTTTATGATAAATGATAGTTTTTAATATTTTTTTATCTTTTTTTATCTATATTTTAACAGCTGTAGAATTTAGAATAAAAAGTAAAACGACAAATTTTATTTATGATTCAGAAGTAAGTTACATAACTATGAACTGCACAATAGATAACTATAACATATTCAACCATAATCCTATTTTCCACCTAATTGTGGATAGGAGAAAATTAATAACAACAATATAATATATATAAATAAAATCTTTAAATGTTGGAATGTTCTTTCGATATCCCCGAGGAAGGCATCTGTGTAAGTGTATATAAATAATGCAACACCAATCCCATGAACATCATCAACATCAACAGTCTTAGAAACACCTACTATTACTATAGTATTACTATTTTTTGTCTGTGAATCTTACTTGTAAATTGGAAATGAAGATGAATTTTTTTGTTCTGATATTTAGTGGGCTTCTTCTCAATCTGGTCACATCACAAATTACTCCATCTGGTAGGAGTACTTGATTTAAGACAGAGAAAACACCATTGCTTATTTTTGTATTAACATTTTTCATACTCACAAGTGAAAATAAATATATTAAAATGTCATTTGTAAGAGGCATGGTTAACACACCACCTTTTCTTTTCTTAGCCCAAGTAAGAGTTTTCTTTTTCTATGAGAAATAAGAGCTTTTTAACAGGAACAAATAGATGTTTAATTTCTACTTTCTTTTAGTATCATTTTGTGTATTCTTTTTGTCCCGGAGAATTTGTTGTTTCCATATTTTTGAGGGTTCCTCATGTATTATATCTTATCAATGTTTTTTGTAGGACAAAATGACAAATATATTGTTATATTTTTTGTGTTGCAGCCTCAATTGGTGTGAATTTCGGAACGCTAGGAGACAATCTCCCATATCCCCAAGATGTAAAAAATCTTTACGGAAGATGTAAGATCCAGCAAATGAGACTTTTTGAACCAAACCAGGACATACTTGAAGCCCTGCGCAATTCAGGCCTTTCGGTTTGCCTAGGAGTGGTGAACAATGACATCCCAGGCCTGTCGAATTTCAACGATCCCCAGGCTTGTATTGATTGGCTTAATACCAATGTGGTTCCATATAAAGACGACGTTACATTTAAATACATAACCATGGGGAATGAAGTTATCCCTGGACCATTAGCTCAGTACGTTCCAGCGGCCATCAACAATATGCACAATGCTCTTAATTCCCTTGGTTTATCCAAGATTATGGTAACAACTGTCGTCCCTGGCAATGTTCTACAAACTTCTTATCCTCCCTCAGCAGGAGCATTTTCAGCCGATAGTTTACCAATAATGGGTGATATTATTTCATTTTTGTATGGAAATGGTATACCACTTATGGTGAATGTGTATCCCTACTTTTCTTATGCTGCGGACCCTGTTAGTATTTCACTTGAATATGCAACATTTCAATCCAAAACCCCTGTTGTGGTGGATGGGCAGTTTCAGTATTACAATCTTTTCGACGCTAGTGTTGATGCCTTTCATGCGGCAATAGAGAAGGTAAATGCAGGTAATATATCAGTTGCTATATCAGAGACAGGCTGGCCAACTGCAGGGAATGATCCTTATGCTAGCAAGGACAATGCACAAACTTACAATACTAATCTTGTCAACCATGTCACCAACAATGGGACTCCAAGGAGACCCGGGAAGATTATGTATACTTTTATTTTTGCAATGTTTAATGAAGATCAAAAGCCTCAAGGTGTGGAGCAGAACTTTGGATTGTTCTATCCCAATATGGACACTGTTTATCCCTTATTTTCCTGTTAAATTCGAGTGTATATTCAGAATTTAATTTGCAAAATATAATTATGGGAATGAATTATTGCTTATGGTCTTTTGTTTCTTTTCATCTTTTACAAACTTTTAAATTTGTTGCTTATGATATCACGATATGTAGCCTACTTAGACTTTTTCAATTATCGGGGGACTTTTAAAATTGTTGTTAGATTTTAACTTTGCCACAGAGTTTTTCGGATTTGATGTACAACTCAACATACAATTTTGGTTATCTCACAAGAATTTTTTAAAGTATCATCTAACTTGACTCCATTTCAAAATATGTAAAAAAATAGTAAGAAAATCTAGTTTGAGGTTTTTCAATACCTTATTTTTTTTAATATCACCAGATTTTTAGTGAATTATTTGACTTTTTCAATATTATCAGATTTTAATTAATTATTTTAGATCTCATTTGAATATCCCAAGATTTTAAGGAATTTTTAAAAATCGTGATTGAATACTTCAAAAAAATTGAAAGATTTTATAAAAGCCGAATTGAATGCTATCAGATTTTTTATGAATTATGGAAAATTTAATTAAACTCCCTTATATTTTTCTAATTCAAATAAATCTTTTTTTAAATTTTAATAAATATACCAAGACTCGTTTGCTCAAATCTACCAAAAAGTAATTTATGTAGCATCACTTATTGTGCACTATTTGAATATGACATCCCTTCCATAAAATTATAATCAATCTACTTGCATTAGTTTTGACGTGGTAAACCTCTAAGGCCATATTTGTTTCATGGGATTATAATCCTGGAATAATAATCCGGGGATAACTAATCCCATCAAAATTAGTTCTATGGATTAAATAATCATATCCTAAGTTTGTTTGAAAGGATTAAGTGTAGGATTGGAATATAATCCTTTAAAACTTTATCCTATGTTTGTTTCGTGGGATAGTACTTGAGATTGGAATATAGTCCTTTAAATTTTCCAATCCTATGTTTGTTTCATATGGGATAACAATAAGCGGATTATAATCTTTTAAAAAATGACTTGTAGAAGGGGATAAAACAATACCTCCTCCCACCAAGCATTAGATGGGATTATAATCTTATCCTCTACTTCAACAAAACAAACACGGGATATGATAATTTAAAGGATTATAATCCTTGGATAACCCTTCACTAATTTTTTACAAAACAAACATGGGATTGGAAAATTTAAAGGACTATAATCATATCCCCTACTTAATACCATTAAACAAACATGGCCTAAGAGAATCTACAATAGGGGTTGTTAAGGAGGTTGTCAAGTTTATGTGACATTTGGTTGCCTACTATTAGAGTTGGAGGTTGTCAAAATGTCGCATATTAAGGTTGCCAAAACTTGGCAACCCGTTAACAACTTCCTAAATTAGCAAAAAGTTATAAAAAATCTAAAGTATATATTACTCAATCCACTTTTATATTGCTAGAAGGCATCACCGTCTCTTTTGGAATTTTTGAAAGCGCTTTTCAATATTCCGTATCACCTCTCTATTTTTTTTTCTTCTTCTCACTTTTATTATTGAAAACTCCAAAAAAAAAAAATATTTGAAAAATTCAAAAATATTAGTTAGTTAATTGTTAAAAACCAATTTGTTGCATCATTCATTCTCTCACGTAGGATCACATCATCTAGATTTTCTTTTTGTATTTATTGTTTTCCATCTTATACAATTGTGGTGATTGCTGGAGGAAAGAGGTACGTACAATTTAGAATAATACACGTAGTGTAATGCATCCATAAGTGTTTATTATCTTGTTCTTTGTGTGCTGCATCATCTAATCAACCTTAAGGGCGCCACCCTATTACAAGATAAGGTGAGGGATTTTATCACCCTTTCATTGGCCCACAAATCACTAATTCCTTCATCTTGCATTAACCCACCTCAATAAAATTAAGTAGACGTTGGCCCCTAGGATTTCGAGCTCAATTAGGAAGGTACCTAAAAGAGGAAGTAAATTTGGAATTATTCGAACATTTGGTGACAAGGCAAGTGTATCACTTACTTGGCCAATTTGGATTGGTGACTAGGCTAGCGGTTCTCTAATTCAGCGCCTTGTTTACAAGGAAGTGCCCCCACTTACCTGGCCAATCGGTTTGAATAAATCTAGATTTATAGACTTTTTGGTGGTCCAAAACTTAGGAGCTGTCTAGATTATTTTTAGGATTACCCATAGATCAAAAATTTTCTTTTTGATTTTTCAATTTTTTTTAGGTGTTTACTTATAGCTATTGTTTGCTATGTGATTATTTGTCTTATATGCAAAGTAATTGGGTTCGAGACCATTCATCTAGATTAATAAGACACTCTAACCTTTCATCTCCTAAAGTAGTAAGGCAACTTAACTTTTCTTCACCCACTAATTTTTCTTCATCCACTAACTTTTCTTCACCCACTAAAATTGAGTCAAAAGAAGAAGTAGAAATTCCACCTGTAATCATGGCTGTCTCACTCAAAGACCGTTGTTATCCCGCTCATTCCGCTGAACCCTCATGCATAGTCCTACCTGAAGTAACCGCGAATAATTTTGAAATTAAACATCACCACATTAGCATGTTACCTAGGTTTTCTGGGGTAGAGGGAGATGATCCATATCTTTTCATTCGAGAATTTGAGGAAGTATGTGCTTTACAAAAACTCCAACAACTTAGCTCAGACTCCATTAGGCTCAGACTTATTAACTTTGCTTTAAAAGAAGAGGCTAAACAATGGTTGTATAGTCTACCCGTTAATTCTATATCCACGTGGGATGGATTTGTGTCTATCTTTCCTAAAAAATATTTTCCAAATCATAAGGCAAACAGACTTAGAAATGAAATCAACCAATTTCAACAAAATCGAAATGAGTCTTTTTGGAAGTATTTTGATATTTTTAAAAAGCTTTTGTCTAAGTGTTCTCAACATGGTATAGAAAAATGGAGACTTTGTAAAATTCTTTATGAAGTCTTAGACAGTCAAACCACTGCTTTGTTAGAGTCTATGTGCCAAGGTAAATTTATGGATAAAAATGAGGAAGAAGCTTGGCAATTTTTTGAGGAGTTGGCTGAAAAAACAATGTTGTGGGAGTCAACTAGGGAACCTAATCTGGAACCTGAAAGATCTAAGGGCTTACACGTAGTTAGTAATTTTATTGCAACCGAAGCTAAGTTAGCTACACTCACTAAACGTCTAGAGGCCTTAGAAACCAACAATGTGTCTTCTCAATTTTCTATATGTGCAAACTGTAGTTCTCCTAATCAAGGTAATAGACAATTGCTCTGAAAGTGAACAAGTCAATGGTATGTTTCAACCTAGATTTAGGAATGATCCATATGCACCCACATACAATCCTGGTTGGAAGAATCACCCAAATTTCTCATGGAACCAAGGTCAATACAATCAGTTTAATCAAAATTCTCAACATGCTTTTCAAAAGCCCAGTCCTGGTCCATGCCCAGCTCAAAATCCCAACACATATCCTCCTCAAAATCTTGGTCATTATCCTAACCCAGTCCCCTTAAATCCTCCTGGTTTTAGTGAATCTGATAAGAAATTGAATTCTATTGAAAAAAGTATGGAGGCTTTACTTAAATCTCAACAATCTTTCATGCAAGCTATGACCCAAGATAGGCAGTTGCTAAATTCAAACACACAAGCCATATCTAAGCTAGAGGTCCAAGTTAGTCAACTGGCAAACACAATCAGTGAGAGAGAGAAAAATCGTTTTCCTAGTCAACCCGAGGTTAATCCTAAATTTCATCAAAACCAAAAGTCTCATGAAACTGTAAACTCTGTCATCTCTCTAAGGTCTGGCAATCAATTCAACAATCATACTGGTATTAATACTCATCAGGAAGATAAACTAACAACTGAACCAAATCCTTTACTTTTGAATCCTAGTCTTCAACAACCCCCCAATCCAAATCCTGAAACTTCTGAATCTAATGAGTCATCACCATCCAAAGAACCACCTTCAAAACCCCACTCTGATGCGTTTAGTGAAAAAGTCTTTATGCCAAAATCTCCATTTCCCCAAAGACTTATCTCAAACAAATAATCTGCTCAGTTAGATAAGATTTTAGAAGTTTTTAAGCAAGTCAAGATCAACATTCCTCTTTTAGATGCAATTCAACAAGTTCCCTCTTATGCTAAGTGTCTAAAAGATTTGTGTACTCATAAAAGAACCACTCATGTTCCTAAGAAAGCTTTCCTGACCTCTCATGTTAGTTCTATCTTGTCAAATCAAATTCCTGTGAAGTATAAGGATCCTGGTTGTCCTACCATCTCTTGTGTCATAGGAAATACCTTCATTGATAAAGCTTTACTCGATTTGGGAGCTAGTGTGAATCTTCTTCCATTATCTGTCTATCAAGCCTTGGGCTTAGGTGAACTTAAAAAGACCAGTATTACTCTTCAATTAGCTGATCGTTCTGTTAAAACTCCTAAGGGTATAGTTGAAGATGTTTTGATAAAAATTAGTGATTTTGTCTTCCCCGTCGATTTCGTTATTCTGAAAACCGAACCAGTCAAAAATCTCAAAAATCAAATCCCCATCATTTTAGGAAGGCCTTTTCTTGCCACCTCTAATGCTTTGATTAATTGTAGAAATGGTTCGATGAAACTCACATTTGGAAACATGTCGATAGATCTGAATATCTTTAATGTAGAAAATCAACATAATGAGCTTTTTGAACAACATGTAGGAGTTAACTTGATAGATGAGGTTACGTCTTGGTCGAATCTTGAGGATATTGAAATTGAGTCTTTTCTTGAGGAAGATGTCTCGCGTGAGTATGAGAGCAATAGAGAACTTCATGAGTTATATAAGAATTTCACTTGTGATGATATGTTGGAGGAATTGAATGCCATTTGTTCTCAAGAAACCCAACTTGAGGATAGTTATTTTGATCCTAAGACCGTTGTTAAGAATTCTGTTGATGAGCCACCCACACTTGATCCTATTCAATCATTTTCCACTCTTAATCAATCCTTGGTAGTTAATAATGAAACTCATGATGTTATTTCTAGTAGAAAAGTACATAACCAAGAATTTCAAGTCATTAATTTGCTTAAACAACATATAAAAGCGTCTAATTGGTCTATGAGTTTTGATAGTGCTATGAGTTTTATTTTGATGCATGATCTAATTTCTCTAGTGGATAATGTTGCTATTTTGGGTGGGTTTCACATGTGTATTGATTGTGTTACGAAGTTAGTTTTCCCACGTTCTGGTATTGGTTAATAAATAATTTTATGTATGTGTCTCCCATAGTAAAGTTTAGGTATGGGGGAGTAACTATGTGTGTGAATGAATTTGTGTGTTATAGATAATTGTGTTCCTCTGTCATGCCCATATCAGGTATTCTCGTCATTTTACTTTGTCATTTTTCTCTCATTTGCATTCATTGAGGACAATGCATGATTTAGGTATGGGGGAGGGGTTTAGTAGTACTTACATATATATAAAAAAATCTAAAAAAACTGAAAAAAATGAAAAAAATCAGAGATATTTTAGCTAAGTTGTTCAGTCCACTCTTGTACTTTAATACTAGTTAGTAGTACTTAAATATATATAAAAAATCCAAAAAAATTGAAAAAATGAAAAAAATCAGAGATATTTTAGCTAAGTTGTTCAGTCCACTCTTGTACTTTAATACTAGTTGGTGTTAGCAATTTTTCAAAACTTATATATATAATGCCTTGAGATGATTTGAATGTAGTTGAGTAAGGTTGTCTTCATGAAATTTGTATCGAACGAATTTTTGCTTAAGAGTCCAAGACGGCACATTGGCACAAGGTCTTTGTAGGAAAGATTGTTTAGGGAAGTTTTCGATATCTGAGACAGAGCCCGCATGTTGAAACAATGTCGAATCAAATTTTGTGAAAAAAAGAGAAAAGAAAAGCAAAAAAAAAATGCTTGAATAAACTACTTCAATACCCAATATTCCTCACAAATAAAAAAAAGAGAAAAAAATTGAGATGATGGGCACAAGTAGTATAATTGACTAGTCTTGTTTTGTGGCCTTTGTTACTCGAGTAATTAAGTCCGTAGGGGTATTTCAAAATCTAGTGCCCTAAGACCATCTGGTTTGGGAGTCATTGGCCCAAAGCTCGCTACATGGGTAACATAGAAAGCCTAAGAAAACGGACATTGCACAGTCAGTTGAAAAAAAGAAAGAAAAAAACCGTGAATTTTGGCTAGATACTTGTTTTGATAGAGATTGGGTCCGTTCAATATTGGTTGAAAAAGAGGAAATGTAGTTACTCAATTGATTCTTTAGAGACCTATTTTCACGACACACCTTGGGATTTTTTGTAAACATTCAGAGTCGATATAAGTGGATTATTGATACCTATATCTTGGCTATAATTAGAAGAGTCTTAAAGGCATGTATTTTCCTAAAAATTCTTGTGTTCACACCGATGAATATTATTGTTGATAGAGTTTGGACACTTGCTAGAGTATTTCACAGATTTTATGGGTATATCTTCTGTAAACCCTTAGGAGACAACACTCCTCTTGTAGAGATCGTCTATGAGTTTAACGGGTTGGTAAACCTAAAATTTCCCGTCACGCCTACGAAAAGGAGCATAAGACTTTTCTTAGTTAGCATTTTTCTTTTTGATTTTTCTCGAGGACGAGCAAAAGATAGGTATGGGGGCATTTGATAGGTCCATATTATTGCATATTATTAATACCTATTTTATGTCCATTTTTGTAATTTTATTAATAAATAAATTATTTTACTTTGTTTTGTAGGAAAATAAATAAAATCAGAATTTGAGTTGGAAAAGGAGCAAATAAGGAAGGAGGTGGACCATTCAAGAAGTCAAGGAAATTGGAAGATAAATAGAATCCTTATTGGAGAAGAAGAAGAATTTACTTTAAGAATCCTACTTGTATTCCAAGAACCCAACCCTCATATTTTCCCTATATATATGGGTCTCCCCTCTTGTATTTTAGATATTCAACATTCAACATTCCAACACCCAAGACACCCAATTAGTTATTTGTTTTGTTCATCTTTTATCATGTGTAGCTAAATTTGTTCCCTAGGATGAAGATGAAATTAATTCAATTGCTTTGATATCTTCTCGTTCCTATTATTTGATTCTCATGATTTTTCTTGGTGCTTAATTGTTTAATTGACAAAGTGATTTTGATATATTATTATTACCAGATTTATTTTTCATAGCCTATGCTTGCTCCATGAAGTTTTGATGGGTTATTGTTAGATAACAAGTTTCATAGTATATGCTTGTCTCGTTAATTAAAATTTATTAGTGAAGAAAAGAGAATTGGTTTTAGGGCGAGTTGATATTAATTGTTATTGATTAACGGATTCGGATTCTTAGGTTTTCCATATCATTTGATCTATTTGCTAATTAGGTTAATTCAAACTCCTCTAAAATCTTATTGTCTAGTTCGCCTGATTTAAATTGTTAGGGTTTTGAAAATTCATAGTCTGTGTGGATCGACCTGTATTTGCTACAACTAACCGCTGTGCACTTGCAGTTATTTTACACATCAAAATGTAATCAACAATTAAATATAAACGGTCCCACTATGGCTAGTGGTGGACCCAGTGAGTCCGGGTCATAAATCAAACGCCAACTAACACAATATATGTCGACCCGACAATACGGGTATATGACACGTGATCACGGTACGAAACGACACGAATAGTAGTGTTTGAGTTCAAAAAATTGGTACACGAACACGAAAAAGCACAAATATAATTAGTGTCAGGTTTGGGTTTTCGATATAGGTACTGGACACGGAACGAAAGTACACGGAATAAATAATTAAATTTTTAAATATATAATATACATATATATACTAAATACCAAATGTGAATTTTACCTATTTTAAATAATATATATAATTTTAAATACTAAAATATATTTTATTGTCCCTTGACTGCGTGAGTGAGCACTCCACCATTTAATTATCTATTACATTTTTTAACAATTAATTTTTTTTCTTATATAATCCGTGTATTTTAGTGTACTAAAGCGGGTGAACATGAATATATTAGTTTTGAGTTAGTGTCACCAAATTGGTACACGAATGCAAATTCGGGTCAGGTTCGGGTTTAAGGTTTGGTACATGATAACACGTGAAAGGCATATATCATAGCCTATTTGTTTATTCGAGGATTTAACTCAACTCAAATAAGAAAGTAACAAGTAAATAGTAGATCCACCGTCAAAGAGATCTCTCAAAGTAACATCTGTCAAAGGATTCAGAAACAATGTTCATCTACAGACTTGAGGAATTACTTCACTGGAAGAAGTTCAAGAAATTGATCAAGCCTCGATGATATAAATCAAGATTGTGGATTTAATCAAGTGACATAGATCTTGTCAGGGTATCAGATAATTACAGGGATTTAATCTGAAGAAAATCAAGATTATCAAAGTCAAGACATGAAGAAACGTCACGGAAGTTAGTCACTCATGAACCAGACAGTACATCGAGTGTCAACATTGAAGTGGTGGAATTCATTCATTATTGTCAGTGATTTCAAGAAGATTTTTAGAAGAATGGTTGATGGTGATGAGTAGTATTAATTCTCTATTAATTAATTAAGTCATATAGTTTAATTAAGAAAATAAATTATACCTGCAAAGATTAATTTATTGATTAATTAAATTAATTGATTAATTAAATCTGAATTAATATCATGATTTTTCAGAATTGATTTTGAATTTATATTCAATATTAATTCAGCAAGACAATCATTTGAACTGGTATGACAATCAATTGTCATACCGAAAGTCATACCAGTTCATTCAATAGTCTTGCTGATTGTCATGCTAGTTCAGGAGATAGTCATACTGATTGTCTTCCTAGTACAAATGATTGTCTCACCGATTGTCTTGCTAGTTCAACAGATTGTCATGCCGATTGTCATGGTAGTACAACATATTGTCTCACCGAAAGTTCTACCAGCTGTGGGATTGTCATGCCAGTTCATTTCAGTTCTATTGATTATTATTTAAAAGACAGAAGTAGCAGACATTCATAATTTTTCACAACAGAAATCAACCAACCAAGAACAACAGCCGCAGAACAAATATTTCATCTCTCTGTTGAATTCAAGATCATTCATTTCTAGTTTTAAATTTAAATCCAAACAACTAGAAATCATTCTCTTGTTCTTGTGTAACTATCTAGCGGATCAAAATCCCTAGAACTTAATCTTAAATTGCGTTTAATATTTGATTCTTTTTATTGCAAAAATAGAAAAAGTTCATGTCGAATTTATACTAGATTTGTGATAATTAATTTGAGATTAATCCCTTTTAATCGATACCGTTGTTGTAACACCTTTCAAGTTTAATAATATTTTTATTTAACTTGAATTTTGTTTCAATTTTTTATTCCGCACTAAATTCGATTAAACGGTATAGTTTGTATTCAACCCCCCCTTCTACAAACATATTGGGACCTAACAATTGATATCAGAGCCTTCTGATTAACGAACAAATCAAGATCCTAGACTTTTGTGATTTCTCAATTCCTTGAATTTTTATTTATTCAAAAATTCATAATGACTTCACAAAAAGTTGGAACCGTTAAAATTCCACTATTTGATAAAGAAAATTATATAATGTGGAAGAAGATGCTCTTGTTTTTACAAGTTGCAAATCCCAAATATCTGAACTTGTTAAAGAAAGGTCCAAAAATTCCGATGGTTATTGAACCAGAGGTGATAGAAGATGATGTTGTAATTACCAAAGCTAGAACCTATGCAAAAGAGCCTGAGGATTTTACTCCTGCTGAAAAAGAAGAAGCCTCCTTGGATGCCAGCCTTCAATTAATTTTAGTTGATTCCCTTGATCCCTTGATGAACAGACATGTGATGAACTGTAAAAATTCTAAACACATCTGGGAAACTATTGAGGTGATTAATAAAGGTACAGAGGAAGTTAGGGAGAACAAGTTAGAGATCCTAACCTCTAAGTATGAACATTTTAAATCCAATCCGGGAGAAGGAATTGTTGAAGTGTTCGAGAGGTACAATGCATTGATCAACAACCTGAACATAAATGGAAAATATTATTCAATCAGGGAGATCAACAAAAAGTTCCTTTTAACACTGCCAACTCATCTTGAACATAGAATCACTGCCAAAAGAGAAGCTAGAGATCTGAGTGAGATTTCTTTGGATAGACTCTATGGTGTGTTAAAAACCTATGAGTTGGAGCAGATTCAGCAGAAGGAAGTCTATGGAAAAGATAAAGTGGTCAGCACATCTACTGCTCTAGTAGCTGAAGGTCAACAACAATAACAATCTCAACAGTCAGAGAGAATGGTACAGTATTCCAAGGCTGAGGAAAATGTGTGAGTAGCAGAATATGATCCTCCTACTATAAATCAATCCAGTGATGATTTTTACTCCTTGGAAGAGCTGGAGCAATTGGAAGATGAGTCAATGGTCCAGATTGTCAAGAGATTCTCCAATGTCAGATTCAAGAGAAATCCCAAGTTCAAGTACAAGTCCAACTACAACAGATTTCAGAAAGATGGATCTTCATCCTCTAACACCAACAGTGGTGGATACAAAACCGGGATGGTTGATCGGAGCACCATTCGATGCTTTAACTGTAATGAGTTGGGACACTTTGCCACAGAATGCAGGAAGCCAAAGCAAGTAAGGAAGAACTCTTATGATTCAAATCAGAAGAGTAACTCTGAAAGGGCTTATCTGGCAAAGGGAAGAAGCTGGGATGATACTAATAGTGAAGATGAAGAAGAAGGGAATCTTGATCTTATGATTATTGATGGAAATACTTCATCGTCAAGAAAAGAGGTAAAATTTACTGATGCTGAATTAGTTTATCATCTAGGAGGTTCCTTAGATTGTGCTCGTCGTGATAATGAACTGTTAAGTCAGCAGATCAAAGACCTTGAGAAAGAGGTCAATGAATTAAGACTTGTGCACATTAATCAAGACAAATTAAAAGAATAAGTATCTTTTTCTAGAGAATAGAGTTAACTTTGTTAGGTCACACACACTGTAGAGGGGGTGAATACAGTGTATAATACAATCAAATCGAACTTTAATATCTTAAGTAACAGAAAACAAACTTTATTGAAACAATAAACTCTGTTACAGTATGGAACTGTTACCTCTCAGTGATGAACAAATATCACGAGAGCTGCTAGGGTTATAATGAATAATCTTCTCGAATATGATAACACTTATAGTGTAAACCCTATGTCTGTGTTTATATACTACACAGTTACAAGATAATCGCTAATTGATATGGAATATAATTCTGCTTCCTAAAATATATCAATCAGATATCTTTTCTTCCAAGTATTCCATTCTTCACGGAACTCCTTCTTCATGCATATCTCTTCTTATGTTTATCTTGATCTTCTTTCCTTTAATCAGCTACTGTCCTTATCTGATCGTCCTTCAGTACTTAAGTTCTGATATCTAACTTCTGATGATTATCTCCTGATAATATAAGTACTGATATCCTTAAGTCCTGACTTCCAGTATAAGTACTGATCAACGGTTAAGTACTGATTTGTCCTGTTAAGTAAGATCTGAAATCTAAACATAAATTATATTAGCCATGACATTATCAAATATATCTAACAATCTCCCCCAACTTGTAAATTAGCATAATATACAAGTTTAACAGATATTTGATGATGTCAAAAACATTAAGTACAAATGCATGAGAATTAGACTAAATAACTACAACTTACAGTCCTTAAAGCTTTACCAATATTCAACTTCTGATAACAACTTCAGTCTGTACAAATATCAGAATTTAAGCAGTTGTAGATCTTCGACTTGGCTTCATCATCTGATCTCTCTGATGTCAGGTGTTGTTCTGAGATAATTCTTCAACAAACATCTCTCAGCATATCTAAGTTCATCAATCATTCTCCTTTTGGCATCTTTAAGCTCTGCAGTATCTTCACCAATTTAAAAGATTGCAGCTCTGAGATCATTGATCTTTGCTTTTCTTATATCCTGATCCAGTCTGATCAAATAAGCTTTATCAGACTCAAGATTGAATTCATAAGCCCTATACCCCAGAAAGGTAGTTATAATCTTAGCAGTGTTGGGCTTCATTTCAACTATATCACCATTGTGATCTCTGTACTTTGAAACGTATGTGCTGTCAGACTTAACAGAATAAAGCCTTTTCTGTCTCTGAATCTGTTCTTTCAAATAATTTGCAGCAGTTCCTGTTATTCTGTCATCCACTTGAAGTAAGAATAGTACATGCTCCAATTCTTCAAAATACTTCAATGGAATGGCATTTTGTCTTATATGATAAACCCTACCATCTGTCATGAAATACAACAAGATGTATTCTTTCAAGTAGGTATGGTAAACCATCTGTACAGATTCCAGTTGATTCAATCTCTCAGGAGTTGCTCCAATACCTGGTTCACTCAAGGAAGTTGGATCATTGGTAGTGTTATGTATTCTTCTTTCATCAGCACTTCCCAATCCAGTTTTATCTCTTCCTTCCTTTCCAGTAACTACTCTTGCTTCAAAACCACTTGCAGTAGTCTTCAAAGGTTGAGTCTGTTTTGCTTTAGTGAATCCTGGTAAGAGTGTCTTTGGTCTATCTTCTGATATCAAGTTAACTTGAGCTATGTCAGAGGTTACTTGCTTCTTCTGAATATCAGAACTTACAATTTCTTGACTCTGAACAACTTGAGCCATGTTAGAGGTTGTTTTAAGAACTTTTCTTGAAGTCGGAGCAAGATTATCCTTTTCATCAGTAATTTCTTCATCCTCAGGAGGCACATAAACCTTGATAGGTTCACCAACCTTTTCTTTACCCTTGGATCTTGGATCTATCTGCGGTTGTGATCTAGAAAATGTTGCTTCAGTATGTGTCCTTTCTTTGATCACAATGCCTTTGAGTTTTGGAAGTGGCTTTTTACCAGAAGCTTCAGATTTAGATGTGACTTTCTTTGATTTAAACCTGGCTTCATCTTCCATTAAACTTTCGAAGTCCATTCCTGGATTTTCCTGAAGAAATAACTGTCTTGACATTTCCTCATCAAGATCTAAAAGTTCATCAGAACTTATCCTTTTACCAGCAGCAGAACTTATTCTTTTCCCAGTATCTGAACTTGTCCTGTGACTTGTGATTTCAGCTTTTCTTGATGTGAATCTTCTACCTTGACTATGACCTCTACCCATTCCAGGGTTTCCTTGATCATCTTTTTCATCATCCTTCCCTGTCAGTGTCTTGTCAGTCTTGCATTTGGACTTAATTACTTTCTCCCCCTTTTTGGCATCAGCAGGTAGTAGAAGAGAGATAAACAATTCCACTGAGGATTGGATTTCAGTCAGTTGTGATTGCTGAGAAGCTTGATTTTTCAGAATATCATAAATCTGAGCTTGTTGATGATCTTGAGTCTTCTCAATATAAGCAATCCTGTCAAAGGTAGGTTGGAAGAACTTTTTCTTATCAATTTTCCAAACTTGTTCCTGTTTGATAAATTCTTCCTGAATCTTGTGTAGCTCTGCATGAGTAGTTGAGTGAAGACCTTGTAGATGTTTAGTACTCAATGCAGTGACTCTAAGCTGGTTTTTGAAATCATCAGAATTTAACATTTCATCAGCTTTAGTCAAGTGCTCAGCAAGATGCTTTTCAGTTGGAACACATGAAACTGAGTTCCATTCCTTAGTCCACTCCTGTCCTGCAGGAGTTTCACTCCAAGGTACTGGTGTTTCTCTGGTAACAAGCTTCTTAACCAGTTCAGACTTTAGAATAGTCTGTTGAGGAGCATGTCCTGAAGGACCTGCTGCATCAGCATCTGCAGTTAGAGCAGCATCACCGGTATCTCCAGCATTTACAGCATCAGAACTTAAAGAATCAGTATCTTCTGATAAGACAATAGTGTGAGTAGCAATGGAGGCTTCAGCATCCTCTAATTGCTGATCTGGTTCTAAGTTCTGATCAACAGCCATATCCTGATGCTCACCTAAAGTCTGATCATCAGCATCTTGATGCAGAGAAGGTGTTGTAGATAACTCTGGAGTTTGAACAGCATCAGTAACAGGTGTTGTGGAAGGATTAGTTGCTGTTGGAGCTTCTAAGAGAATTACTTCAGGCACAACCAAGTTTTGAACATCAATATCAGCACTTGTGCCTGGATGAACAGGAGACACAAAAGGCGTGTTAGCCTTTTCGGAAACAGCTTCCTTAGATGGAGTTGATGGAGAAGAAGTGACTGGAGCAAATTTCTTGTCTTGTGAGATCAGAGATTCCTGATCCCCTTCCTTAGCTGCTTCCTCTTCATCATCTGAAACTGGCCTTTTTGCCCTCTGTTTCTTGTATCTCGTTGTTGATTTGGATTCCTTGGGGGTTTCAGGAACTGTCATTCGTCTAAGCCTTTTGAGAAGCCTAGATCCCCCAATTCCAGAATCCTTCTGAGAAGTCTCTTTCTCAGCTTCACCTACAACAGGTTCTGAAGAAGGAACCTAGTCCTCAGTATCAGATTCATCTCTCAAGGCAATCCTCCTTCTCTTTTGAGGTGTTTGAGGAACAGTCTTTGTCCTCTTTGGCTTGGAGGATGAAGGCTTCACAGTAGGTGCTGAGGATGAGGGTTGAACAGTCTGTGAAGTGGAGAGATAGGATTTGAGATATGTCCAGAGGGTAGGTTGAGTAGAATGAGTGGTAGGTGACGAGGATGATGGTTTTTGGGTGTTTGTTGTTGGTTGGACATCAGAGTAAACAGATCTATAAGTATCAGGATCAACATTTACTAGGATCTATTTTACAGACTGAGGAATCTGTAATGGTCTAACCACTGATTTCTTAGTGTCAGCATTTACCAGGTCATTAAAGTAGCGTTTTGCAACTTTAAAAGGTGGGGTTGAGGAACTGACTAATTGAGGTTCATCAGTACAAAAAGTATAAATAAGTTGACAGAATCTAGCAAAATAGACAACATTCCTATCCTCTGTCATCCTATCCCCAATAAAACCAATTATACCAGTTGCAAAATCAAAATGAGTTTGATTGATAATAACATACCCAATGTGCTGACTTAGAATTGGGATAACATCAAAATTCGAACATTTGTTCCCAAAAGCTTTGGTGATGCAGTCGAAGAAGAAGCTCCATTCTTTTCTGATATGAGCCCGTTTCAACTGCCCAAGTTTTGCCAAACTCTTTTCATATCCCAAATTGGCCATTAACTCCTGAAGAGCTGATTCCTCTGGAATTGAAAAAGTACACTCTTCTGGGAGATGTAGAGCCCTGCGTATTGTACCAGGAGTAACTGCATAAGATGAATCACCCACTTCGAAAACAATACTGGGAGTGCCATATTTACCACCATCATCAAAGTGCCCAGTCCGCCAAAACGTCAGAACTTGTTGGCTCGAAAAGACTGAAGGCTGGGTTAATGCATACCCAATCTCACTGTGTGCAAAAAGATCTTGCACAAAATGCAATTCAGATGGAGCTTCAGCATGATCAAGAATTGCAGCATAGTTGTTTGGAACAAATTTAGCTCCATCAATGTTTAAATCCTTAGGTGCCATGTGAAAAATTGAGATAAATATTGTTGCCTGTATTGTGTTTGATAAAATGTCTGTATGAAAAATTGTCAGTAGATGAGAAAGGATGAAAGTAAAGAGAGAGGGATAAAAAAAAGTAAATAAAAGATTTGACAATCTTTTCTCTCTGTTACTTATACAAAAAGTAACCGTTGGGACACCTGTCAGACATGCAGTAATAACGGATAGTTACTGGGCGCGAGAAAACAATAATCATTACTTGCCCACTTGCCTGTTTTCAAGGAAAAACCGTTCCACTTACCCAGATATTCCATTAATCAAGGTGAAACAGTTGTAATTCAAAATTGAAACCGTTCCCACTTATTTAATTAATTTTCACTGCAACATTAATATTCTGAAAAGAAATCAAGTTAAAGTGACCAAGATAAATTATATTAGTAAGTATTGATAAAGGAAAATCAGAACTTAAATTAAAACAGAATTTATATGGTCTTCAGAATATGAATAATTATCAGGATTTATCAATGCATTACAAGATAACTTAGAGATAAAATCTTGAAACAAAAACAAATTTCATTAATATATCAAGAGAATACATTCATGAAATTGAAATGACATCAGTACTTATACAAGATTTCCCTAAGCCACTAAACCTAACATCAACAGCCTTAGTCCTAGCTAAGAAGCCTGACAAAGCTGATGATGAAGAAAAACAGGAAGAAGACGAGATTAAATCATTTCTTCTTCCTACTCTCGACAAACAGAATGGCGAGTCGGATGATTCGCTCTTGCTGGTGGAGAGCTTCCAGCCTTTCCTCCTCCAATCGCTCCAGATGGCGATCGTAATCCATATAGAAGAACAGAAGGTGGGTCAGTACCTCCTGTGGGACAGAGTCCTATATCTCCTCAGGAATGGCCGTGACGTGCCATTCCTGCTGCCAGTCGGCACAGCTTAGCTCCAGATTGAAGTTTTGGTAGTTCAAAAACATGTTGTATCTGACCATTGTGTATTTGAAAGAAAAAGTATGAAGGTAAGTTTGTGAGAAAGAATTTGATGGGAAGGCTGATGTGAAGTGGCTGCTTATATAGGCAAGAGAATGCCAGGAGACGTAAAAGTATTTAATGCTGACAGGTAGAATTAATTCTACCTCGTCTCTCCAGACTTGGAAAAAGAATAACATTCATTGGAAGGAGAAAATATGGTTGAATGCGCACAAGAAACAAGTAAAAGTGGACTGTTCAAGTACGAATACCATTAACCCTAACCATAGTGACTATTAATCTTCCACTTCAACATATTCTAGTTTGAACCGAGACTGTTATCAAATTTTATCCACAGATAAGTCAAGTAAAGAATTAGACTGTAATATCAGAACTTAGACTTATATCAGAACTTAACAGTCATCAGAACATAATTTCTTAACTCGAAAAAGGAATGCCTATCTGAGTAAATCCACATACAAGTTCTGAGTTATACTCTTCAGAACTTAATCGTCAGAATATGCAACCAGAACTTGTCCTCAGAGTTAGTGCAAAATGACACAATGACTGTTTATCTAAAACAACATAGACCACCACAGTAATTTTCATCATTCAGATGGAGTGATTAGTGTGTGCATTAAGCTAAATTGTAGACAAGGAGTAAAGTCTGATTCACTTCAGTACATCTTAGAAATAAGGCATAACTAAAATTTTGCTAAAGAGCTATCATTATCCTGAAACCTACTGATGAATGAGTTCATGCTTGAGTCCACCTCAACTGTTTTGTGCTAATTTTATGCATCTTTTTAAATTCTGTTTTACAGTGGCTTCTCAGTGTAAGTGAGTCACGACTGCTTATCAGAATTTATGCTATTATCAGAGTATTTCTCCAGTAATCATAGAGTGTGAAAAGTCACCAAGAAAATATTTTGCTTTTCTAATGCATATTTACTTAATACCAGCAATGCACTTGGGTCGTCCCTTCCACATGTTTACTCTAGATCTCAAAGGAGTACCTGATTTTATTCTTTGATCTTTTTGCTTTTTCTTTTGATAATTGAGGTTTATCAGCACTTAGTACATTCAGCAGATTTACTAGTATCAGAACTTAACTGATGAGTAGCATTATTTTAATTTGTGACTTAGTAATAAGATAAACAAAGTAAACTCAACTAAGCTCAATTATCAAAATTTGCTTGTGTCATAAGATTTCCACAGAAATAATTACTTCTTACATGGGATCATTTGTTTATTAAAGACTACTAGGTCAGTATCTAGCACAGTTATCCTCATAGGATTGAATAGTTACTTAAACAGACATATCACTTATCAGAGTTTAGAAACATATATCAGACAACAATCAGTATTTGAACGCATATTTCAATTAATCACAGAATACACAAAGAGATTACATTCTGTAAATACTGATTATAAAGTCTAATAAAACAAAACAAAACTAGACAGATTTAGAAAAAGAACATGAAACCATTCCAAGTTCATTTACCAATCTTGTAAAAATGGCTTCACACAGTGGTTTTGTGAAGATATCTGCTAGTTGTTGATCTGTTGGAACAAAGTGCAATTCCACTGTACCTTCATCCACATGTTCCCTTATGAAGTGGTACCTGATGCTGATGTGCTTTGTCATAGAGTGTTGAACTGGATTACCTGTCATAGCAATAGCACTTTGATTATCACAGTAAATAGGGATTTTGAAATATGTTAACCCATAATCCAGTAACTGATTCTTCATCCAAAGAATCTGTGCACAACAGCTTCCTGCAGCAATATACTCTACTTCTGCAGTTGATGTGGAAATTGACTTTTGTTTCTTGCTGAACCAAGAAACCAATCTGCCTCCAAGAAATTGGCAGCTTCCACTTGTGCTTTTCCTGTCAATTTTGCAACCTGCAAAATCTGCATCTAAGTAACCTATTAGTTTAAAATCTGATTCTCTAGGATACCACAATCCTAGATCAGCTGTTCCTTTAAGATACTTAAAAATTCTTTTCACAGCTGTTAAGTGAGGTTCTCTTGGATCTGCTTGAAATCTTGCACAAAGACAGGTAGCATACATGATATCAGGTCTACTAGTAGCTAGATAGAGTAGAGAGCCAATCATACCTCTGTAATCAGTAATATCTACTGATTTACCAGTATCCTTATCCAGTTTTGTTGTAGTGGCCATGGGAGTGGATGCACTTGAACAATCTTGCATTCCGAATTTCTTTAGCAAGTTTCTGGTGTACTTAGTTTGACAAATAAAAGTTCCTTCTTCATTCTTCTTGACTTGAAGCCCCAGAAAATAGCTAAGTTCCCCCATCATACTCATCTGATATCTTGACTGCATCAGTTTGGCAAACTTCTTGCAAAGTCTGTCATTTGTAGACCCAAAAATGATATCATCAACATAAATTTGGACGAGAAGTAAGTCCTTTCCATGGTTGAGGTAGAATAGTGTTTTGTCTATTGTTCCTCTGTTGAATCCACTTTCCAGAAGAAACTGAGCTAAAGCCTCATACCATGCTCTAGGAGCTTGCTTAAGTCCATAAAGTGCTTTATCAAGCCTATAGACATAATCTGGATGTTTGGAATCTACAAAGCCTGGAGGTTGTTCAACATATACTTTCTCCTCCAATTATCCATTGAGAAAAGCACTTTTCACATCTATTTGAAAGATAATAAACTTTTTGTGAGCAGCATAAGCCAAAAATATCCTTATGGCTTCTAACCTAGCAACTGGTGCAAATGTTTCATCATAGTCAATTCCCTCCTGTTGAGAATATCCTTTTGCAACCAGCCTTGCCTTATTTCTTGTAATTATGCCATCACTGTCAGTTTTGTTTCTGAATACCCACTTTGTACCAACAACAGATCTATTCTTTGGTCTTGGCACTAGGGTCCAGACTTTGTTTCTTTCAAATTCATTTAACTCTTCCTGCATTGCTTGCACCCAATCAGCATCTTGAAGAGCTTCTTCCACTTTCTTTGGCTCAGTCTGAGAGAGAAAAGAATTGTAAAGACATTCATTTGAAGTACCTGTTCTAGTTCTGACACCTGCATCAGGATTTCCAATTATCAAATCAGGTGTATGTGACTTTGTCCACTTCCTTGCAGATGGAAGCTTTTCTCTAGAACTGGATGCTCCCCCATGATCCATGCTGTCTTCATTTTCATTTTCTGATACTCCCCCTGAAACTATGCTCTCTGAGTTGGATTCTTCAGAATTTAGATTTTCAGCACTATCAGAACTTGGCTTATCGGAACTTGACGAATCAAAACTTGAAGAGCCAGATGTATGTTCTGATGTTTCTTGAGATGTGGTAGGATCTTGAGTATGCTCCCCCTGCATTGGTGCATCTTCCTTTGACGTAGTCACCACAGTTTTAATAACATCAGACTTTAATCCATCAGAGTTTACAGTATCAGGACTTAGACTGTCAGGATTTTCAGTATCAGAATTTGAGTCTTCATTTTCAAATCTCAGCTGATCATGATCAATGAAATCTTCAAGACCAGTAATCTTCTTGTCATCAAAAGAGACATTGATAGATTCCATGACCACTTTTGTTCTCAAATTATAGACTCTGAAGGCTTTTGTGGAAAGTAGATATCCAACAAAGATTCCTTCATCAGCTTTTAGATCAAACTTGGATAGCTATTCAGGATGAGTCTTGAGAACAAAACACTTGCATCCAAATACATGAAAGTACTTCAGATTTGGCTTCTTTTTCTTCACCATCTCATATGGTGTTTTTCCATGCTTGTTAATAAGTGTTGCATTTTGAGTAAAACAAGCAGTCTGCACAGCTTCAGCCCAGAAATAAGTTGGAAGCTTTGCTTCTTCAAGCATAGTTCGTGTAGCTTCAATGAGAGTTCTATTCTTCCTTTCAACAACTCCATTTTGCTGTGGAGTTCCAGGAGCAGAAAATTCCTGCTTTATTCCATGGTTTTTGCAGAACTCTTCCATTATCAAATTCTTGAACTCAGTGCCATTATCACTCCTTAAGATTTTCACAGAATCTTTGACCAATTTATCCAGATGTTTGACATGATCAATCAAGATAGATGCAGTTTCACTTTTTGTGTGCAAGAAATACACCCATGTGTATCTGGTGAACTCATCCACTATGACCAACGCATATTTTTTCTTTGCAATAGACATGACATTTACTGGACCAAATAGATCAACATGTAGTAGATGATAAGGCTCAAGAATTGATGATTCAGTCTTGCTCTTGAAGGAAGATTTTCTTTGTTTGGCCTTCTGACATGAATCACAAAGACCATCAGGGGCAAATACTGACTTTGGCAATCCTCTCACAAGATCTTTCTTGACCAGTTCATTTATATTGTTGAAATTTAAATGAGAGAGTTTCTTGTGCCAATTCCAGCTTTCTTCAATTGATGCTCTACTCATCAGACAAATTGCAGAACCATCAGTACTTGTTGAAAGCTTAGCTTCATAAATGTTACCACGCCTGTATAATTTTAGAACAACTTTGCCTTTAGATTTACTCACAATTTCACAGTGTTCTTCAAAGAAATCAACATGATAACCTTTGTCACAGATTTGACTTATACTCAGCAGATTGTGTTTAAGTCCTGAGACCAGAGCTACATCTTTAATTATGACATTCCCAAGATTGATATTGCCATATCCCAATGTTTTTCCAATGTTGCCATCTCCATAGGAAACACTTGGGCCAGCTTTCTCCACAAAGTCTGATAGCAGGGTCTTATTTCTAGTCATATGTCCTGAACATCCACTATCCAGAACTAGAATATTTTTCCTGTTGCCCTTTGTTTCAGCAGCTTCAGAACTGTTCTCAACACTTTCTTTATCAACATTTGCCATCAATGCATAGTTCTCCTCACTTTCAGAGTCTGAGGTGTCTGTCCAGTTTTTCTGCTTTGTGACAAGAGCCTTGCCTTTGTCACCCTTTACCTTCTTGCAATCAGGAGATATGTGGCCTTTCTCACCACAGTTATAGCATTTAACATTGGTATAATCTCCTCTGTCAGACTTTCCTCCTCTGCCTTCAGATCTTCTGAAATTCTTCTTATCA
Source organism: Apium graveolens (assembly GCF_009905375.1). Classification (NCBI taxonomy): domain Eukaryota; kingdom Viridiplantae; phylum Streptophyta; class Magnoliopsida; order Apiales; family Apiaceae; genus Apium; species Apium graveolens. The sequence goes on from NC_133654.1 coordinate 120,182,072, forward strand.
GAACTTATGCCTTTCCTGGAAAACTTCTTTCCCTTCCTGAACTTCCTGTATGCAATCTTTGTGATTCCTTTCACCATAAGAGCACACAGCTTCATCATCTCCTCATCAGCATCAGTCTCAGGCAAGCTTTCAGAATCTGAGTCATCATCACTTTCAGAACTTGATGACTCAGTATCAGACTTTATGAAAAGAGCTTTACCCTTGTCTTTCCTTGAGGAAGCTGCTTTGGGGGATTCTTCTTCAACCTTAAGAGCAACTGTCCTTGACTTTCCTCCTTTCCTCTTGCTTCTTTGTTCCATCTCAAGTTCATGAGTCTTGAGCATTCCATAGATTTCATCAAGATTGTAGTTGTCTCTTATTGCTGTTGCCTTCAAATCCCAGCATTCAGGAAGAGCTAACAGGAATTTAAGGTTTGAATCTTCAAGATCATACTCTTTATCAACCAATGACAAATCATTCAAAAGTTTGACAAATCTATCATATAGATCATTCAATGACTCATTAGTCTTTGAGTCAAAGTGTTCATACTCTTGAGTGAGTATTGTCTTCCCGTTCTTCTTAATTATGTCAGTTCCCTGACATCTTGTTTCCAGAGCATCCCATATCTCCTTAGCAGTCTTGCAGTTGATTACCCTGTTTGACATTACATTATCAATGGCACTATGCATTAAGTGTCGTACCTTAGCATCCTTAGCAATTGATGATATATCTTCAGCAGTATAATCACTCTTTTCCTTTGGTACAGTCTTTGCTGCTTCACCTGCAACTACAACAGCAAGCTTGGTTGGTTTGTGAGGCCCTTCCTTGATTCTATCAAGGTATTCTGGATCTGTTGCTTCCAGGAACATGGTCATTCTCACCTTCCATATGGGATATTCAGATGGTCTCTGTATGGGAACTCTGATGGTCTCATACCGACTCTGAATTTGCGTCTTTGGTGGTTCCTCAGTTTTGGTAGGCTTAGTTGGAGTTTCTGTGTCAGACATGATTGTGTTTGGATCTTTAACTGTATGTGTGTTAACAGATAGGCTCTGATACCACTTGTTAGGTCACACACACTGTAGAGGGGGTGAATACAGTGTATAATACAATCAAATCGAACTTTAATATCTTAAGTAACAGAAAACAAACTTTATTGAAACAATAAACTCTGTTACAGTATGGAACTGTTACCTCTCAGTGATGAACAAATATAACGAGAGCTGCTAGGGTTACAATGAATAATCTTCTCGAATATGATAACACTTATAGTGTAAACCCTATGTCTGTGTTTATATACTACACAGTTACAAGATAATCGCTAATTGATATGGAATATAATTCTGCTTCCTAAAATATATCAATCAGATCTCTTTTCTTCCAAGTATTCCATTCTTCACGGAACTCCTTCTTCATGCATATCTCTTCTTATGTTTATCTTGATCTTCTTTCCTTTAATCAGCTACTGTCCTTATCTGATCGTCCTTCAGTACTTAAGTTCTGATATCTAACTTCTGATGATTATCTCCTGATAATTTAAGTACTGATATCCTTAAGTCCTGACTTCCAGTATAAGTACTGATCAACGGTTAAGTACTGATTTGTCCTGTTAAGTAAGATCTGAAATCTAAACATAAATTATATTAGCCATGACATTATCAAATATATCTAACAAACTGTTATAGACAACTCGAAACTATTCTCAAAGACAAGATCACCGGTCTTGAGACTAAGGTTAAAGCTTACTTTAATTCTTGTTCGAAGGCTAAAGAGTTCTACATTAAGCAAGCTGTTAATTAAACATCTGGAATAGGTTTTGATTACAATGCTTCTATTGGAGAATTAGGCATAAACTCCCCTCCTCATGTCTGTGCTAAAGGTAGGGAAGTACTACATGTGCTTAAGGGTGTTGATAAACTCCTCTATAAAGGATCAATTGCTGGACCATTTGATGAGACCTCCTTCATTATTCAAGAAGAAATACGTGTTGAAGATCGTGCTAATGAGAAGGTTGTTTCCAAGCCAAGTGTGTCGAAAGTTCCAGTCAAAGTTGTGAAAGCAACTGAGACTAACTCAGACACACATGAGTTTGATAACAAAAATGCCATGTCTACCATGCATAATTTGCCTATTGTTAATCCCTCTCATAAAGTATGTGGTGTTCCTGATTGTATGTCTTGTGCTTTCAATTTGATGTATGCTTATTTTAATGGTAAGCATATTTCTAGTGATAAGACTACTCCTCATCAGCGTGTGAATAATAGGAAGCATGATAGGTCTAAGACTGCTAGTCCTTCTAAGGCTAGAAATAAGACATTTGTGCCTAAGCCTAAACAGAAATTTGTTAAGGCTGTTTACAAGGTCAAATGTCTAGTCATTGAGAAAGTTGAGAACATTAAAGTTAAGAATGTTGTTTTGCCTGACAAAGGTCAATTCTACAAGTATGTCGGACCCAACCAAGTTTGGGTTCCGAAGAAGGTTTAATCCATTTGTGTTGCAGGACATTAAACAGGTGGAACCAGTAGTGTGGATTCTTGACAGTGGATCGTCAAGACATATGACCGGAGATAGAGCCCTGCTATCAAATGTGGTTGAGAAAGCTGGCCCAGTTGTTACCTTTGGAGATAACAGCAAAGATTTAACTGAGGGATATGGCTGTTTGCAAGCTGGTAATGTTATCATTGAACTCAAACTTCTTTCAACGTTAGTGATTTCTTATTTCATTTAAAATCTTTTGAAATTACTATTGTACATCATTTCTCTCAAAAGATTAAATGTATAATTTTCATTCATTATCGATCTTAAGTACATTTTATCTCTATATTATCATATGTTCTGTGATACAGGTTCAGTCTCCAATGGCTTTCTTTCATTGACAGTCATGAGGTTGAAAACCCACAACATCTATCCCAGACTGTAAAGACAAACACAGAAACAGAATCAACCAACACTCTTTTACCACTAAAATGAAGTATGAATGAGCGTGAGGGAGATAGTGCCTTAGTGCACCACATAAGGAAGGTTCTGAAGTCAACCCAGCAGCTCTGTCTCCTACAAAGATGAGTAGTATTTAAACCGAGACAACTGCTAGCTCCCATACATCTTCTCAAAAAGATGTAATGGCTGAAAAGGCACAAAAACAGTTACTAGATTCATCCTCTCAACAGGGTGCGTCTATTAAAATTTGCCTGTCGGCCAGGGTAACCGATGTAGTGTCACCACCTCAAATATAAACAATTCTTGATGCACAAGGAAAGGTTACACACACAAAGGAGGAGTTGACGGAAACAAGAGTTTCGACCATTTTAAGGTCAGATTCAATTGTTCAAGGTTCTTTAATGGACCAATTGCCTTTACAGGTGTTAGGAGATGATACTGATCCAAATGCCATATGTCAGTGGTCAGTGTCAACCTCCCCAGGCTTAAATCCCCTGGATGCATCTGCGGATAGTGGATCTGACATAGGCGCATATCAGCAACTTGTTGACAATGATTCAGATATTAGCTGATGAGTCACAAGGAAATGTCTTTACAAACATTAGAAAGGAACTTTGATCTTTATGCTAAATTCTTTGGATCATTGTTTACCTTCCCAGAATTCAAATCTGGAACCCTAAAAGGGAAACTAGCAACTTGTAGATTATGACTCAGATTCATCTGACGAGTTTAACAAGGATGGGGATTTGCGAACTCCCATTGCACCACCTGTGACCTCCTTAAGGATGGCTAAGGTGATTTTCCTTGCAGGTACAGCTGAATTTTGGAGCTATGAGATGAGTGATACACTTGTGAGAATGAGTGTAAACACGAGTGGAGAGAAGAGTGAAACACATGTGAGGTACACTAAAACAGAATCACACACTCACAGTGAGGAAGAAAGAGAAACTACTTGTTATTTCTTTTCCAACCAAGTGGAATATGAGAACTCCTTCAGACAACGACATACATTCCTTCTCTAAGGGGGAGATAAAAGCTTAAGGAATAGTTTAGAGGATTCCTCAACTAAGGGGGAGAAATAGCAGGGAGGAAGAAAAAGATCCTACATATGTACACTACACCACACCATTGTTATTTGTAACTACGGATCCTATTGTACGGGAGAGGTGGTAAACACAAGGTGATCTCCTTTAAGAAGTTGATTCTCATAGGGGGAGAAGCAAGAGAGATATGCGCTTCTCATCAGGAAATGTGGTTGTACAAAAGAAGATGAAACTACTTGAAGATATGTTCAGTCTAGAGGAACATCTATTTGGATTCTGGAAAATGTTAAAAGTTATCTAAAACTTTTCTGCTATTTACTTTGCATTTCTGTTTACATATTTTTCTTATTTGTTAGTTGAGTTATCCTCTAGGTATTTGTTGTTATTGTCTAACAAACAAATAGGGGGAGATTGAAAGGCATATGTCATAGCCTATATGTTTATTCGAGGATTTAACTCAACTCAAATAAGAATGTAACAAGTAAATAGTAGATCCACCGTCAAAGAGATCTCTCAAAGTAACATCTGTCCAAGGATTCAGAAATAATGTTCATCTACAGACTTGAGGAATTACTTCACTGGAAGAAGTTCAAGAAATTGATCAAGCCTCAATGATATAAATCAAGATTGTGGATTTAATCAAATGACAGAGATCTTGTCAGCGTATCAGATAATTACAGGGATTTAATCTGAAGAAAATCAAGATTATCAAAGTCAAGACATGAAGAAATGTCACGGAAGTTAGTCACTCATGAAGCAGACAGTACATCGAGTGTCAACATTGAAGTGGTGGAATTGATTCATAATTGTCAGTGATTTCAAGAAGATTTTCAGAAGAATGGTTGTTGTTGATGAGTAGTATTAATTCTCTATTAATTAATTAAGTCATATAGTTTAATTAAGAAAATAAATTATATCTGCAAAGATTAATTTATTGATTAATTGAATTAATTGATTAATTAATTCAGAATTAATATCATGATTTTTCAGAATTGATTTTGAATTTATATTCAATATTAATTCAGCAAGACAATCATTTGAACTGGTATGACAATCAATTGTCATACCGAAAGTCATACCAGTTCATTCAATAGTCTTGCCGAAAGTCATGCTAGTTCAGGAGATACTCATACTGATTGTCTTCCTAGTATAAATGATTGTCTCACCGATTGTGTTGCTAGTTCAACAGATTGTCATGCCGATTGTCATGGTAGTACAACAGATTGTCTCACCGAAAGTTCTACCAGCTGTGGGATTGTCATGCCAGTTCATTTCAGTTCTGTTGATTATTATTTAAAAGACAGAAGCAGCAGACATTCATAATTTTTCACAACAGAAATCAACCAACCAAGAACAGCAGCCGCAGAACAAATATTTCATCTCTCTGCTGAATTCAAGATCATTTTATTTCTAGTTTTAAAGTTAAATCCAAACAACTAGAAATCATTCTCTTGTTTTTGTGTAACTATCTAGCGGATCAAAATCCCTAGAACTTAATCTCAAATTGCGTTTAGCATTTGATTCTTTTTATTGCAAAATTAGAAAAAATTCATGTCGAATTTATTCTAGATTTGTGATAATTAATTTGAGATTAATCCCTTGTAATCGATACCGTTTTTGTAACACCTTTCAAGTTTAATAATATTTTTATTTAACTTGAATTTTTTTTCAATTTTTTATTCCGCACTAAATTCGATTAAACGCTATAGTTTGTATTCAACCCCCCCCCCCCCGTCTACATACATATTGGGACCTAATAAAGTACACGGAACGTTGGCAGGTCTAAATATATGTACAAGAATGGTTGTTAAATCGAAAATAAAAATATTAATCCGTAGAGATATCGATTAATCGGTTAATTAGTAGAGATATCGATTAATCGGTTAATCAGATATTAATTGTAAGCATTAATCAGAATGAAAATTGAATGTCAATTTAATTACTAATTTTTATATAAATAATATAAAGTATATCAGTAAGTGCACATGCTATTGGAAAACAAAAAATGCACATATTGAATTAACTTTATAGAACATTAGTAGTAGCTAATTAAAAAGAATTGGGTTGGGATAGCTATGGTCATGGGCTTGTAATTAAATGGCCCAAATCATTTCATACTTCAATATCCCTGTTACTTAGGGCTGAGCATTCGGTTGGTTCGATCGAAAACTGAACCAAACCGAAATAACCGAACACCGAATTAATGTTTTTTTTTGAAACCGAACCGAACCAAAGTTACTTATAAACCGATCGAAAAATTGAACCGAAATATTTTGGTTTATTCAGTTCGGTTTCTAAAACAGAAAATTTTAAAATCCTAAATGTTCAAATTATGGATTATCAAAAAGCAATCACAACAAACAACAAAAATCAAGATGCAATAGATCAATGTTAGTAGTAATTGCGCAGTATGCCGAGACCATCAATAGAAATAACAATAAAATAGTTTAAGCATCAGTTCTTGAACTTCAGATATCAGCAAAATAATTATGGAGCACTGTATATACTAATTCAAATTGTCACGTGAAATTAACTGCTTCATTGGTAATGAAAGGGTCATCGTCCTGCAAGCAAAAAATCAATTAACACTTCTCGGAACTCAAAAGTCTCGGGAAATCATACAATAATAATTGAAAATTGAAGACCTACTACCTAATTAGAAGAAGGAAAGGTTAAAAGAAGAATCAATGATACTTAATCATTGAATGAACTGATCGAGAATCTTTGATACTTGGAAGTAAATTGTGGATTTGCAGGTGGAGGTAGGCGGCTGAGTTGGAAAAAGATCCGGGATTGTAACTTGATGCTTTAGGTCGTGATAAAGTAGTATAAGATGGAATAGATTGTGGTGAGTCGGGGACTGCTTGACATTAGTGATAATATTAGTATTAATATTATAATTCTAATAAATATCTTATATGTAAAATATTAATATATATATATATATATATAATTCTGTTAATTCGGTTTTAACCGAACCGGTATTGACCGATTTTATTTTAGTTCAAACCGAAAATCCGAAATAACCGGAATTTTAAAAAAAGTTCAAACCAAACCGAACCGAAATTACTCGGTTCGGTTCGATTTTTCAGTTTTTCAGTTTCGATTTAGTTTTGCTCAGCCCTATTGTTACTGGTTCAGGACCCCCTCGACCCCCTCACTCCTGTAAATCACTTTTTTCAAGTGTTTCAACCAAAGTAAAATTTAACAATTACATTATTAAGATCAAATCATGATTTTTTTCACTAAGATTATCATCTTTGACCATTTCGATTATGGCGCAACTGTTGTTTGTATTGCTAAAATTTACAATATTTCAAAAAAACTAATCGAACGATTAGTGTAGGCATGAAAATTGTGCAACCTGATTTGTCACACCATATTGGTAAAATTGATTATAACTGTGAAAGCATACGATCTTTTTTAATGAATCTTTAATACAAACTTCAGAAAAATGTACAATCCCAAACATGAAAACACAAAATAAACTCACACGACCATACACAAACAACACGCAAAAAATAATGAAATTGTTACAAGCACAGACTTCCAAACTCACGATAGATAAATCAGATATCTTTTAGTATTTATGGGAGAGAGAAGAGGCGGCTATACTCTTACATTTTGTGGTTTCATAAGGATAGTTTGTTGCTGACTAGTGACTGGGAAGGAGCAACTGTACCCTGATTTCTGATTTTGCAGAACACACTTTCCTCGACTAACATTTTTGCAGTCATGAAGAGCAATCATACACTGGTTTTGCGACAAGGAGAATCCATTTCCCTAGTCTAATAAATTTGTTTTGAATAAATTATGAATTAATATTTTTAATACAATTACTGTCAAAACTTCACTTTTATTTTAACTCACAATTACATAAGAAAGCACATGTACAATAAAATGCATAACTACTTTAAAAAAAACAATAAACAATAGAATAATAAAAAAAGGCAATATTAGTTATTTAAATTTTTATAAATTATTTATTAATATATTTAGATCTCTTATAACCTTAAATAAATACATCTGTGTAAAAATTTGGCCTAAACAATCTAAACAATTTTCTCAATTTTTGTTGCAATTTTAAAACTCTAGAAAAGGTATGGAATCGTCCCAAAAGCATATATCTATGAAATATTTTGAAATTAATAAACTTCTGAAAATCACAAGAATTCAATATATTTATTTATAATTCAGGTGGAATAACACAATTTTAATGGATTTCATAAAAATCTAATCAAATAAATCCAGTAAGTATTGGTAATTTCTCGAGAAATTGGTACTATAATATATACACGGGTGTATGAGATTTTAAATTAATTTTTAATTTTTTAATTATATAATTAATAACAGAATATAATTAATAATTAACAAAATTTATTTTTAAAATAAAATTTAAAATAATGAGAAAATATAATTTCATTAAAATACCCGATTTCAAAAATTCCTGAACCGCCATAGAAAAATAAAAAATAAAGATGCACATATTGCACTTATAGATGCATTAATTGAGCATTTGTGGGAATAATATACTAATTCAGAAAATTAGTGTGTACCAATCATATTTTGTATGTTAATTATTGCAATAAATGTGTTTTTCGTGAATTAAGGGCAAATCCAACAGTGATCAAAGATCCAAATTTAGGGCAGATTACCCCAAATTCCATTTCAACAGTGATCCAAATGGTGATCCAAATTTGGATCACTACTGTTCACTGATCCAAATTTGGATCACTTGATTTACTATAAAATAATGGGTTGTTATTTGTAATTTATGATATTTAAATTAATTTTTGATTTTTTAATTATATAATTAATACCAGAATATAATTAATAGTTAACAAAATTTATTATTTAACTAAAACTTAAAAATGCGAAAACATAATTTTATTAAAATTTAAATAGAAGTACATTGAAAAGTTAGAAGTGCCGGATGCAGAAGTTGAGACTATTCCGATCGATGAAAATACTCGATTCCAAAAATTCATGGGCCGCTTTAGAAAAATAAAATATAAAGAGACACATATTGGAACGTGTTTTTCGCGAATTAAGTGCACAAATTTAATATTTTTATGAAATGTTATATAAATTATTAATAATTATTAAACGATAAATTTAAGATAAAATTGCTTAATATGATATTTATATATTATTATATGTAAAAAGTAATTTGGATCAAATATTTGGATCACACTGTTGGAGTTGGTCAGAAATTTGGATCAGTATTTGGATCAGTTGATGATCGAAGTGCACAATTTTAATATTTTTATGTGTATTAATTTTTTTTATTTAATTAATTTATGATATGTTATATAAATTGTTAATAATGATTAAATGATAAATTTAAGATAAAATTGCTTAATATGATATTTATATATTATTATATGTAAAAAGTAATTTGGATCAAATATTTGGATCACACTGTTGGAGTTGGTCAGAAATTTGGATCAGTATTTGAATCAGTTGTATTTGGATCACTAACCGTTGGAGATGGCCTTAGGTGATTTTTGTTGCATGTCACACATTTTTACAATTATTTTGACTTTCAAAGAGAAAAAAATTAAAATTTTAACTGTTTATATAAATCTATTTAGCATTTAACATACCTTCACTACTTTTTATATTGGTTTATGTCCAATTAAGTCAACAAATTTTGTGATATAATTTTTATTTATAAGTATTTTAATATTATTGATAAAAAAATTCTGTTGTTGCGGACAAATATGTCCATTTCTTACCTGCTAAAAAGTGAAACACAATATTTTAAAAATGATTAATAGATTTTTCTAATAATTGTAATCCTATAGAGCATCACTTTTTTAGTCCAGCTGAGAGAGCCTTCTGATGTGCAGAACGGAACATGTTTTTTTTCCATATTATATTATATGTAAGAAACAATGGAGTTATAAAAAATTATGAGTTGCAATGGTACTCAAATTTGGATCTACCAGTTAATTGAATATTGTTGTTGGGAGAAATTCGTAACAACACGAATTCAGAGGTTGCTGGAATTACGGAGCAAATTATGTTAATTTGAAGTTGTTTTCCCGAAGAACGCGAAGAACACGAGACATAAATTGATGAATATTGTAGCTGATCTTGTTTGATGATTCGTAGAATGCCAGAGGAATAGTGTTTATTCTCTCTTATTTCTAACTGTTAATCATCCAAAAATAAGAGGCCTACGTACCCCTTTATAGGGGTTCAAGCCGCACGTAGTTCTTAGAGGACCATTTACCAACATGGGCTTAGGTTTGGTCCGGTCCATCAAAACCCAGGTTTGTTGACCGTTGTATAGTTCGTAAAAAGCCCATATTATTCCATGGACCAAGCCCAATTAGGCTGTAATAGGCTGTCATGGTATTAGGCGAAGATATCTCGTTGGTGAGGCACGAGAACACCTAGAGGCCTCACATGCGACCCCTTAGAGTCTGGTCATGTGATGTGGACCCAGAAATATGTAAGTAGTGCTGACCTCGAAGAGGTCCTTCCAAGCGGAATATAGTCCCGCTAGATTTCCATGATGTGCCCCAATAGGGTCATGTAGTCATAAATTGTTAAAAAAATATTTCTTGTGCAGTTGACATGTGAACATGGACTCTCACTTGTCTTTTTAAGTCTCTTAAAAATATGAGGTGAGGAATCCCCTCCTGTTAATATGGGGACATGCTACCCCCTCTTAGTGATATGGTGGTAGGCCACCCCTCCTAGTAATATGGATTCATGCATGATATAAGAAGATTACTCTCTTCTTAGTGATATGAGGAGAGAACTCCCCTCTTAGTAGTATGAGGACAGAACTCCCCTCTTAGTAGTATGAGGATGGGACTCCCAGATGAGCTTGGGTTTGGTTCGGTCCATCAAAGCCCAGGTTTGTTGACTTTTGTATAGTTCGTAAAAAGCCCATATTATTCCATGGCCCAAGCCCAATTAGGTTGTAATAGGCTGTCATGGCATTAGGCGAAGATATCTCGTTGGTGAGGCACGATAACACCTAGAGGCCTCACATGCGATCCCTTAGAGTCTGAGTAGTGCTGACCTCGAAGAGGTCCTTCCAAGCATAATATAGTTCCCGCTAGATTTCCGTGATGTGCCCCAATAGGGTCATGTAGTTTGTTGGTGAGACTGCGTAGCTGTATGAACAGTTACGTGATAACTCAAAACGATACCAACACTAGAACATGAGAGGTTAATAATACTATGTCTACACAAAAAATCAGGAAGAATGAAGACAAAGCAAATACAAAGAATCAGAAGATTAGAAGAAGGCCTGAAGTCTGTTTACAGGTTACTGAAAGAAGTTCATTAATATGATCATGCCTCAGTGAAGAACAAAGGTTAAAGACTTTCAGGGTTTCAGAAATGTTAAAGTTTCAGTATACAAGTGCTACCAGAAGATTTCAGTGTATTGGCATTAATTGAAGATATACAGTGTTCGAAGCAGAGGAATCTGAAGAATTGAAGACATGGTATAGACATAGGTTAATGAAGACGTTGTCTAAAGTACCATAAAGGATTCCAGTGAAAGTACAGTTGTTTATTGACAGTCAGTGTTTGAAGCGATAAAATTGTTGCAAGCTTAACAGTTTAATCAAAGCCATAATACGAAGACCTGAATCGGGGTTAGTCGTCTGTGAACCAGACCAGTTGCACTAGGCGTCAACAGCTCGTGAAAGGAATCTGAGTATAATTAATAGAAGGATTGTTAAGTTGAGGAACGTACTTGGATTGAACGTCTATCTGTTAAAGTACGAGAAGAGCTGCATGGGGTATACAGCTAAACAGCTCAGGGGATTGGCGAAACTCAAAGTTTAATTGGTAAATTAAATAAATTTATTTAGTGGACTTTAATATAGTTTATTTAATAAACTTAAAATGATTTATCTTATAAACTTTAAATAAGTTTATTTTATAAATCTAAATTAGTTTATTTATATAAGTTATATTTAAATTTATTTTATAAATTAATTTAGTTACAATTTAAATTTAAAGAGAAAAAGAAAAAAAAAAGAGGAAAAAGAAAAATAAAAAAAAAACAAAAACAAAATTCAAAAAGAAAAACAAAACAAAACAAAACAAAAAGAAAATAAATCAAAAAAAAGGGAAAAGAAAAACAAAAGAAAGAAAAAGAATAAAGAAAAAAAGAAAACAAACAAAAGAAACAAAAACGTGTGCAAAGTTGTTGTAGTCTGTTTTCTTTGTTTTTGGTTTACTAGTATACTTGTAACCCCTGTGGTCGCCACAGGGTGTTAATATAAAAGTAATCAAACATTGTTGGTACTAGTTTACTGGTCGGTGATAAGTGAATTTTATATCCACTCGGAATGCTTTATTACAAGCTTAAATTGGTGTTTTGAACTCAAGTTGTTGGTATTTTGATGTATTTTTGTGTTATTGCATTTCAGGTATCAATTATATGAAAAAAGAGCTTTTAAAGGAAATATGATAAAAAGTGATCAGAATTGGAAGCCAAGGCCATTGTCAAGTTGTAGAGAATCTCAATAGCTTCGCGTGGGAATCGCCTAATTCTGACGAGTAGAACTCAAGTTATGGCCAAAACAAGATTCATCAGAAATTTTTCCAGACAGGAGCTGAGCGCCCGCCCAGGAGAGCTGAGCGGCCGCCCAAGGCTCGGCTGGTCGCTGATTTCGCTGAAAAAACCTTTTTTTGAGTTGAATTTGACGATTTTAAGGGTCCAGGTCCACTAGGGGCGTATATATACTTAAAAAAAGGGTTTTCGTCATCCGGGAAGATTGAGATACCAAGGAGAAGACCTAGAAGCACAGAACAACTCCGAAAAAGAAGATCTTGTTTTCAACTTGTGATTTTTTGAATTAGTTGTAACTTTGGATGCTCGTTTTCATTCTTGTTGAACCTAGATCTCGTTTATTCGTACTTTAATTATTATTCAGTTTATTAAGACCTTGTTTTATACCATGCTTTCATTGGAACCCATGGTGACGATGAGTTCAATTATGGGCTAATCGTTGTCATGGGGTTCTAGCGGATTTACTTATGGATTTCAATAATTAATTTGTTTTGATATCTTGGTGTGTGGTGATTGTATGATATCCTAGTATTGGTTGTGCTTATTCGTCTTATGTGCGTAGCTAACATATAAGATAGCGTGTTAATTTCTATTGAAGCGACAGTGAATATAGAGGTTTAGAACTTGCCATGCTAGCATAGGTTCATGTATGTGTATGCATGATTCGTAGGTAACTCTAACCTTTTTACTTGCCCTATGTAATCATTATGGATAATTTGTGCTTAAACCGTTATGTTGTCAAATTCTATAGACATATAGGGTCTCAATATAATCGGTGCATATTCAACTCCTATCTCTTTTGTGGATGTCTGGTAGAATGGTACTCGTGCAACGAAAGTTGGCGTTTATCAGTTTCGTATTATCTGATTAGTGTCATCACCATCACATGCTAAGGTTAAGAACGAAAAGGCTATTTTTGAAGTATTTAATGAAGTTAGAATCCCATGTTTGTCATATATATTAATTCAACCTCAATTCTCTTAGTTAATGTTATTTAGTATAATCTCTTAGTTTAATAAAAACCCAATTTGTTATTTGTCTTAGCATTGAGCGATAACCATACATTGTTGCATAGGTGCATAAATTGAACTTAACTTAAACCAGTCTTTGTGGGAACGAATCTGATTTATATCTTATACTACTTGCGAACGCGTATACTTGCGTGAATATTAGCGCGTGTTTTCGCCCTAACAGTCGCCATAGGCAAACTGTTAGTGTAGGTGCCCTAGAGGCAATACATTATTCTTTTAAATCTTTATGTCAGTTGATCATTCAATAAATGTATTTATTATGACCTTATTTACTGTGATATTTTGTTAGCATAATAAATGTCCTTAGAATCATGATACACATTGTATAGTTTAAGTACATGACTTGAACTTGAGATTATATAATATATAATATTCTTAAAAGTCCCTAGTCGAGTATTATTATATAGGACAATAATAATACATAGATAGACTAGTATGTTGTTTGACAAGATAACCACATCTCATTGATTATAAGTATAGGGATGCTAAAGTCAATACATATGAGAGTACATGGTACTGGACAGACCCACAGTGAGATTCTTCATGTTTAATAAAGTCATAAGAAAGACTCACAGTGATAATGGTGTAACGATCATTTGACTTGAAATCATTATATTTCTATACGAGGATTAATATACTTTGACTACATTAAAAGTTACTTTTGATCGGGTGATGATAAAAGTGGATATCGGGTATATCATGAGTCATATGAGAAATATGAATGATAGATAAAGGATTTAACCCTCCTATAATTAGGAGAGATATTATTGGCCTCTTGATTGAGTGAGATTATAAAAGCATGACCATGCTCAAATAATGATTTGTCTTGATAATCTACTCATGGATCAAGTAAACCCGGATTAAATGTTGAAGAGGATGACTAAATACATGCCTCGAGTTTAATCTATAATATGTATGGTTAAATGGATTATATTACACGAAAAACATTAATCACGAAAGGTTTTATCTAATCACGATTTAATTATTGTTTAATTGGGTAACAATGATGTATTCCTAGATACCGCTCATTGTTTATAATTTTATTAGAGAATAAAATTATTGCCAATTAAATAATAGCCTATAGGATCGCACAAATAGAGCACTTAATGGAATAGTTAATTTAAATTGTGGATTTAAATTAATTGATGATTATTCGAATTTTATTATAATTAAGTAAGACTTAATTGAGATAATATAAATTCGAATTAAAAGGAATGTTTTTTTTGCCCATAATAATTAAGTATGACTTAGTTATTAATTAAATAATAGAAATTCATTTTATTATTTAATCCAATACCTACTAGGGTTGGGCTTTGCTGTTATGGACCTTTTTAATCAGCCATTATAAATACATAATGATAGGTTAAAGAGGCTTGTACGTTTTTTTGGAGAAAACCCTAGCAGCAAAGAGAGGCAGAGGCAATTCGGATCGTCAAGAAGGAGGCTAGTACATCCATTCCATAGTCAAGTTCGTGAGATGTTCTTGGAGGTGCTCGTGTGGATACCATAGAGGTGTTTCTCCGAGAGGTAGACACAAAGCGTGATAGCTAGGATCTCCGTTGAGTTCGTGAAAGTTAAGCTCTTGAAAGCTAAGATTCGTTATCTCCATAATCTGCCCACAATTATACATGGATCCTGTTTTTGGGTTTCAATTTATTTTGTTTTATTTACGTTTATCCGCTGCGTTTTATGCCTCGGAACCCAACACAAACTACCAGAGTCGCCACACAAATAAATTTAGCCCCTCCCATATCTCTTGATCGCCACATAATGCTTCTCTCCTTAGCCACACAATTTTATTGGATATAAAGTCTACACTTTGCAGCAGAAGAATTGAATTAAATTCTATTTATCTTCTCTCCCAAGAGAGTAGTGAAAATGGCAACAAAAATTTACAGAGAAGCTCAAGCTTTTTGCATATCCGTTTAACTTCTCACCGGGGTAACGTTATAATGCCCGATTTAATTCTTGTATATTCTTAGGGGTATTATAATCGTTACCCGGTAATTAAATCCTAGTACAAACAAAAGCTAGATCATTGTATAGGATTTGATTTGTAAATCTTTGTAGAAGCTTGGAACTTTGTTGTTCTTAGATTGTAGCCGGTTAATTTATTTACCGGAGTGTAGCAACACCCTCAAGAATTTATATATGAATATATACTTCCCCGGATATCTTGTGTTCCTCATTTTATATTCCCAAACACTATTCATTTCAAGAACACGAAACTACTAACCGAACACTAAATTTATATCCGCTAAAGATTCGAAAGAATTTTTAATTTAGTGATTATAATATTCAACCCCCCTTCTACGATAATTCGGGACCTAACAATTGGTATCAGAGCTGACTGATTGATACACAAATCAGGATCCTTAAATGAATTTATTTTATTAAATTTTCATTTACATAAATTTATTTTATAAATTTGATTTAGAAAATTTATTTTATGAATTTAATTTAAATAAGTTTATGTAATGAACTTAATTTAAATAAATTTATTTTATAAATTTAACTGAATTAATTTATTATTTAAATTTTGGTAAATAAATTTTTTTAATTTAATTTCATTTCCCTCGATTTTATGGATGCCAGTTTTCTCCTTTGGAAATCAATTTTTTGGCTTATAAAAGGCGTACATATTGAGCTTCAGTCTTTTGTTGAGTAATATAACAAAACCAAAGATGTGGTAATCAGTTTGGTGTACACGCAAATTAACAAAAAAAAAGCAGCAAAGGGAGTAAACAGGAAGTACTACACGTGAAAAAAAGAAGAACGCACTTGGAGCTTGAAGGTCACGCGCCAGGACTCAGCAATTGTGGTGGCCACGCGCGGGGAAAAGGAACCTCAGGAATGTGTTTACAACTCCACATGCGCTGTCATGCGCGGAGCTAGGTGACAAAAAAACAGCTGAAAAGCGGAGGCTGTCAGTTTGTTAAACACAAATTCAAGGCTTTAGTTTCCATGTCGCCACAGAGGAATTGGTGATTACAAACAAGTGTATCGCGCAAGGAATAAATCTCCTGAAATTGTCGCCACAGCCGAGTTGTCTGCACTCTAGGTCGTCATAGGAAGGTCGCCACAGAAAAAGATGGCGCACACCTTCCTGATCTCCATAGAGTATTAAAAGACGGCGCCCAGTAAAGTAGGTCGTCACAGAACTCTAGTGCGACCTGTGCTCCTCTGTAGAAAACTGGGTCACTTAAATATTTTTGTTGTCCCTAATTTTTTTTTGATTTATATATTTTTTCTATAAAATTTAAATTTCTTTAATTTAATTTTTTCTTAGATAATAATTTACATTTTATTTAATTTTTAAGAAAATTCGAAATTCTTGGAAATTAGATTTTATGAAAATATTTATTTTTGATTAATTTATTTTCTAAGAAAATTAAAAATATTGGAAATTTAAATTTCTCTTAAATATTAAATTAAGGGTACTCAAAATATTGATAGACTCAGGATTCCTCCGGGCTTTTAAAGTGAATTTTAATCTTTTGAAGAAAACGAAGACCATGTGCTATTCAGACGGAAAATTCCCGAACACGGAAATTGTAGATAATGGTTTTCTTACTCCGATGGAACTAATTTCAAGACCTACAGATGAAAATTATGGAACTTTCTCAAAGGCCTACTCTATAGGATACCACTGGATTTTCAGACGCAGGGATTGAATGAAATTTCTATGGGTATAACTTTTCTCGGAGATTTTAAGACAACTCTACGATTCCAGATTGTACAGTCACACAGTGGTTTGTACCAATGCTACATTTATCCTGGAATCAATGAGATCATACAGGCAGAAATTGTGGAGGTCAGAGAGAATAGTGGGGACATACAAATATCTCAGTTACATGCATTAAAGTTGGAATCTCGGGACAGAATGTAAGAGTTATTGATAGCTGAATCAGAAGAAGCTCAGGTAGAAGTACTTGAGGGACTGGACGTCAGGGCAGTGTTTTACATGTCAGGGAAGTTTGGTCGTATCAGATTCACAAGGAATACATAAGTTATATCCAAGGATCAAGCCTATTTATTCTGAAGCAGAGACTTTCACAGATTCAATTCAAGAGGTGATTACAAGACTGAGATTGGGACGGATACAAGATTTGATAGCTACAGGTTTGACAAGCAATATGTGTCAAGTAACTATCAGGGGTTTTGCTACAACAGAACAAGAAGCTTGACAAACAAGGATGAGTAGGGATTCAGTTGAAGAGTTGAGACAAAGGTGGAATGTTTTCTTAGGGAAGCAGCTAGTCAAAACTTATAGTGCACAGGAAATAGTTGGGATGGATCAGATGACGAGAATCATGAATATCTTGCTTTCATAGCAATCTCTGAAGTTGGTCCAACTCACATATCTCAGGTTTTAAATTCTTGAACCACTGTAATACTTCGCTCTCAATATTCAATGCATGATAAGATCACAGTATTTAAATGTTTAACACTCGCACAAGCATGATAGCATCACACATGGATAATGCTGAACTAGTTCACTAGATTATTTTTCTGGTAACTAGGATTGATGTTTAACTTGTGCATGTTACTTTAGATAATCTTATATATGTGTTTGAATATTTGTTGAACATGATTTATTGCTTTAGTGAGATATATATTTTCCAGCATATAAGACCTTTGTTAATACTTATTTTCTGTATCCTATTACACTGTGATCTATTCATTTGATCTGAATTATTTGTTAAAATATATTAATTTATAATTGGATTGAGATAGCTAGATGAGACTCTTCAACATGATTGGACTAGATAGAATTAGTTATTTATTTGTTAATTCTGTTTGTTCCATATCATGCCTGTCTTGCTTAATCTTATGCGTAATGTTTCTGAATGAATGCCATGTATTCTCAATGCAATGTTTGTTTATTTCTATTCCATGAATGCATCTTTTAGTACTTGCATTAATTATAGAAAAAGCATGTTTTAGGATTACAATAGGGCAAAGACTGCTAGTCCTCCATATGTAAGGTTGGAATCATTTTTCCCCTAGCCTAGAGACAATTCTGTCAAGGGTATTAAAATGGAGAAAATGGTCAGTCAAAGATAAGAATAAGCATGATAAGGTTGCAGCTGTTGTTATCTCTTTTTATAATAATATCTCTAATCCATCTGGACCCAAACTGATAAGTTGGGTACCAAGAACTGTTAATCCATTTGTGAGTGCAGGACATAACAGGTTAATTGATTCATATTTATTCTTGGTAATTCATACTCAAGGCATATGATCAAAGAAAGAACCGCACAATCAAATGTGATTGACAAAAGCTATCCCGTCAATAATCTTTGGAGATGACAACAAAGGTTTTCATTACGGGACAAGCTATGCAGAAAAGGGATGTCGTCATGAACTCAACAATTTCTATCACTGATAATAACTAATCATTGGAGTCATTGATGACAATTGAAGCAACTTCCTTGTTAGAGAATCAAGGCACAAATCCTCTTATTAGACAGTTCTGCATCAAAGGACAAAATGTCAATTCAAAGAGGGATTAGTGTCTCATCTAAAGCAGGAAGGTTGAGAATCTTGCTCTGATTAAGAGCAAGGAAAGAATATGCTCGTGGCTAGAATGAAATCTCAAGAAAGGAGAAGTCAACGGTTTCTACTGTAAAGCTTTATATGATAAAAGTTTAGCTATGGCATTGGAAGCTCTCACCCTTGAATATCAACACAAGGAACTCTTTTATTAAAAAGGTTTAGTGAGAGGACTGCCTCATCTGGAATTCAGAAGATGAAAATTGTGAGGCATGGCAGAAAGAGAAGTCAAAGACAACATCACACTAAAATAAAAATAAACCTTAGTGATGGTGGTTGACTACTCTTATGAAACAAAGTTGTTGTTCGTGCATTCTCAAGACAAGACATCACAGATGATGATTGATCATATCAGAAGGTCAAGCTGGAAGCAACTGTAAAAGAAATGATCTTATGGTCAGATAATGGGACTGAATTCGAGAAGCAGTTCTGATTAATATTTGTAACATCAAGAACATTTTGAGACATATTCAGCACTGAGAGCTCCGTGTCATAATGGAGTGGTACAAAGGAAGAACCAAAACTTGATTAAAGCTACAAGGGAAATATCAATCTAATCGAGACTTTCTAAACACCAAAGGGTTAGAGCAGTCAAAACAGTTTGCAACAAGTAAGATCAAGCCTTGATGTGGATGTATACATGAAAAGCACTAATGAGTTAATGGCCAACCAGAAGTAAACACTGGATAACCTCAAAGTGTTTGGAGAGAATGTTCTACAGTTAGGATATTTTCCATGGCTACTTAGTGGAGTCTACAACCTACAGGGCATTTGTGGTTGATCAATAGAAGATGATTGAAAGTCTAAGTGCACATATCAACAACTCCATGCTCCAAGCTGTTAAAGGAGAAATTAATGGTATTGATGATTCATATCCAAGCAGTGGAATGGAAGTGTATAAAATAACTCATTATTTCAATGAAGCCAGTCAGCAAGGGTAAGAATTTTCAGGAAATCCCAGCAACAGCTTAGGGGGAGCAAAAGAAGGATCAACTAGTTAGAAACAACACCACATTGAAAATCAGAGGACACTACAAGAACATATCTGCTGAGACAAAGGGTTTGATGTCAATATTATTCCCAGAGTCTAGTTCTTAAGTGATCCAGATGGTGGAGTAATGATTAGCAGGGCTACTGAGTAAGAATAATTATTTCTCTAGTTTTCTATCTGGAAGAAGAAACTAAGAAAGTTACAGAAGCTCTGATAGATACATATTGATTGGGTGATTTCAAGGCAAGATGAACTCAATCAGTCAGCAAGCAAATTATAGGGAAGCTAGTATCTAAACCAAGTGACAATATTGTAATTGGTACAAGGATAACCAGAAGTCAAACTGGATGATAATGTCATTGTTACGAGGGACAAGGCCAAACTGGATGCTAAGTTATTATCAGGAAGCAGTATCATACAGAAAGCACTAGTGACAAGTCTTGAGGATATTATGACATATCAGGCACCTGATGCATATTATACTTGGAATTGGACTCTAGTAGATGTGTACAAGTGCACTCTTGGTTGGTGAATCAAAAGAGGAAGTCAATGCACTACAGTTCATGGACTTTGCAGTTGCAAATCTATTGGACTATGCATATCTCTTCTTCACAATCTCACTTCAGGTTGGTATGAACTAGTATACTACTCAAGCAATCGTCAAGGACATGGTATGGCACTCTAACTGAAGTTACAATTTAATATGAACTAGTAGAGTCGTCATATTAATAACTCTCTTATCACTAGGCACAAACATATTGCTTTATATGTGCAGTGATATAATGATAATGTTATATGTTGGTCTACTAACAAAGACTTGTGCAAGATTATTTGCTAAGTAATTGCAGAGTAGGTATGGAAGAGCGTGTTGGAAATGTTACAATTCTTTTTGGGATTACTTTGAGCAAGCCATTAGAATAATTCTTTTAGGAGCTCAAGCAAGCCAAAAGAACAATTCTTTTAGGAGCATAAAGTAAACCAAAAGAATGATGGCAATACAAGTAAGTTAAGGATCTTTTAAAGATGCAAAATTTGGAAGATTCTGAACATGTCAAGCCTACTTACCAACAGAAACCACTAAATCTTGATCAGTGTAACTTAGGTAACAATGACAAACTATAGAGGTATGACAAGCTCACTCTTTTACTCAAATGCTAATAGACAACATGTAATGTTCTCAAGATGCCAATGTGCAAGGTTCCAAGTAGATCCTAGAGAATCCAATCTTATAGCTATTAACAAGATTATTAGATATCTTTAGGGACTCTCAACTCTTGGAGTAAAGTACCCTAAAGATATTATGCTTAACATGTTTGGCTATATAGATATAGATCACGCAGGTTGTAAGAAAGATAGGAGAAGCATCTCTGAAGCTGTCAACTTAAGTGACTAGAGAAGCATCTCAAGAAGTTGTCAACTTCGTGGAAGAAGATTGATTTCTTGTTATGATAAGAAACAACCTCAAATCCAACAACCCTGTGAACACTCTATGACAAGGCACATTCACACCAGGTATCATCACTTTAGAGAGCATGTCATTTTAGTCAAAGAGTCACTTGCAGAAACACTTATTAAATCACTTGTTAAAGTTAATTTTTCAAGATTGGTTTGTAAGTGTGAGATACCATTCATTGCACATTAGTTGTAAATCCCATCTGTAAGGAATTCTTAATATAAGTTCACAAGTATTAAATCTTCAATATTTAAAGGACTTGTGAATTTATCAATAATTCAGTACCTTGTACCTAGTGCTACTATCTTGATTATCATGATTAAGTATTATAGCATTAAGTTTGAATATTATTTTAATTGATTTAAATTATGATTGTAGACAATTCCATTCTATATCAGTCTCATAATTTAAATTATATTAAAATAAAAATGTTTCATAGTTATTTGTATCATGTACGAATAATTGTGATACTTTTAGTATTAGTGATATTATTTAGAATTTTTGTTCTAAGTAATCAATGATTATTTCTAAAATCACTAATATTGAAAATTGAAGTATTTTCTAAGTGATCTCAATGTTTTTTATGCTTAGAATGTATTTCTAAAATTACTAATTATCCAAAGAGTGATTGCCATGTATATAAGTAATATATCCTATTGGTGATTATTCAAGGATAATTATAAATATTTAAGTGCTAGTGTCTAACTCATAGATATTTAGTATTCATTTAATTAATATTTATTTTGGGTTGTTTGGATTATAGAATTTGAAGCAATTCAATGATTTTATTTGCTTCATAATTCAAACTAACTTAAAATAAATAAGCAGCATGATTGATTATAACTAAATTTGTCAACAATTGATATCTAGTATATTGATTGTAACTTGTGTGTTATAAGTTAATTATGAGATTTTGGTTTTAGTGAATTTAGTAATGTTTACATCTCAAGAATTCACTGAAATCAGAATCATGATTGTAGCATGATTAGTTGTATGCTAATTTTTGACTTATATCAGTTAATGATATTTAGTTAAGAGTTTAGCTATGAACTAATTGTGAAGTATTAGTATTTGTGACATTACTTAGAACTCCTCTAAGTAATCAATACTTATCTTCAGTCACTTATACTAATATACAAAGTGTGGAAATTCTTCTTAAGTATAACTATGGTTAAAATGTTTGATCGCTTTATTAGAAGTAACCATATGTTGTCAAGTTAGAATAATTTTTATACTTATTTGAAAATTCCTAAACACTTTGATAATAGATGCAATACTCAATGGATCAAAGTATATGAAACTTAGAATAGTTTTCTAAGAATTCAAACAAGACAATGTTGGTTAATGTTGCTTTATTTATCGAACCAATATTGTTTGAGATATTAAAGTTGTTAGGAGTTAACAATTGTATGATATATGAAATTGAATGCTAATATCTTTTTGATAGATAATTGGTATTTAATCCATTGATATCTTACTATAATATATTTGAATTGTGATGTTCGATAATTCCATGTCAAATCAGTTTCATGATTTAACTTATATTAAAGTACGATGCAACATAAGCATTGATATATAAAGTACTTGACAAGTATCAGTCAATGATATATTGTTAATATTTTGTTGCAGATAATTATGAGATTTTAAGTTCTAGTGAATTTATATGAGTTTCCATATCTGACAGATTCACTATAATTTAAAATCAGCAGCATAGTCATTCTTATTAAGATTATTTATCAATACACAGTGTTGTTGATTATAATTTTATTAAGATAGATTATGGAGCTTTTGAGATGAATGAGAATTGCTTAGACTTTACCCTAAGTGATCAATGTTTTTATAAAAACTCATTCATATTGAAAGACAAAATCTTTGTTTCTCTTCTTAATACTGCTAGGTCATCAGTCTGTGTCTTATCAAATCATTTATCCTTTTAGGCATAAAAACAGACTTGTGCACTCGAACAGTTTTAGGAGAAAATCAAATTTCTTTCTACAGTGGTGATTGCTTATTTCATTAAAATCTTTTGAAATCACTATTGTACATCATTTCTCTCAAAAGATTAAATGCATAATTTTCATTCATTATAGTTCTTAAGTGCATTTTATCTCTACATTGCAATATGTTTTGTGATACAGGTTCAGCCTCTAATGCCCTTCTTTCATTGATAGTCATGAGGTTGAAAACCCACAACTTATATCCCAGACTGTAAAGACAAACACAGAAACAGAACCAACCAACACTCTCTTACCCCTATAATGAAGTATGAATGAGCGTGAGGGAGAAAGTGCCTTAGTGCACCACATAAGGAAGAATCTGAAGTCAACCCAACAGCTCTATCTCCTACAAAGTTGAGATATATTAAAACTGAGGCAACTGCTAGCCCCCATACATCTTCTCAAAAAGACGTAATTGGCTGAAAAGGCACAAAAATAGTCACTAGATTCATCCTCTCAACAGGGTGCGTCTATTGAAATTCGCCTATCGGCCAAGGCATCCGATATAGTGTCACCACCTTAAAGATAATCAATTCTTGATGCACAAGAAAAGGTTACACACATAAAGGATGAGTTGACAAAAACAAGAGTTTTGACTATTTTAAGGTCAGATTCGATTGTTCAAGGTTCTTTAATGGACTAATTGCCTTTACAGGTGTTAGGAGAGGATACCGATCCAATAGCCATATGTCAGTGGACAGTGTCTACCTCCCCAGGACTAATAAACCTGGATGCACATGCGGATAGTGGATCTGACATAGGTGCAGATCGGAAACTTGTTGACAATGATTCAGATTTACCTGATGAGTCACAAGGAAATGTCTTCATAGACATTAGAAGAAAACTTTGATCTTTATGCTAAATTCTTTGGATTATTGTTTACCTTCCAGAGTTCAAATCTGGAACCCTAAAAGGGAAACTAGCAACTTGTAAATTATGACTCAAATTCATTTGACGAATCTAATAAGGTTTGGGATTTGTGAACTTCCATTGCACCACCTGTGACCTCCTTAAAGATGGCTAAGGTGATTTTCCTTGCAGGTACAACTGGATTTTGGAGCTATGAGAGGAGTGATACACTTGTGAGAATGAGTGCAAACACGAGTGGAGAGAAGAGCGAAACACATGTGAGGCACAAGAAATAGAATCACACACTCACAGTGAGGAAGAAAGAGAAACACCATATCCCATTCCCTATCCCTAAACATGGTTCTTGATACTTAGAGTCTCGATTCTGTTTATGATTGGAACCTAACTCTTAGGAACCTAACATTTACAGATTGGATTAGAATACTTCGAGACTTAACAAGTTGGGACACAAAAATTGGTAACAATTGGTGATCTCACAGTTGGGAGGTATAAGGACTTGGGAAGATTGGTGAACATGATGATTAACAGTGAAGTTATTCTTGTAGAATTTAACGGGACATGGTTGATCATACTATGACTTGTTATTTCTTCTCCAACCAAGTAAAATATGAGAACTCCTTCAGACAACAACATACATTCCTTCTCTAAGGGGGAGATAAAAGCTTATATAATAGTTTTGAGGATTCCTCAACTAAGGGGGAGAAATAGCAGGGAGAAAGAAAAAGGTAAAGCACATGTACACTACACCACACCATTGTTATTTGTAACTACAGATCCTATTGTACGGGAGAGGTGGTAAACACAAGGTGATTTCCTAGTAATCAGAAGAAGTGGTTTGGTTCATCACTATTCTTCATAAGGGGAGAAACTGTTTTCCAAAAGGGGAGTACCATTAGTTCTTATCTGCGGAACCTATTGTACGGAAGAGGTGGTAGACGAAGGTGATCTCCTTTAAGAAGTTGATTCTCATAGGGGGAGACGCAAGAGAGATATGTGCTTCTCAACAGGAAACGTGGTTGTACAAAAGAAGCTGCTGGTGATTACTTCACGAATGAGAAGTATTATCTTGCAGAGATTTGAAGAACCAAGGAAATGAAGATGAAACTACTTGAGGATCAGTTCAGTGCTAGAGGAACAAACATCTTTTATTTCAGTTACTCAAAAAATCTGAAAATGCAGTATTTAATCCAGAAAACCGGTAACATTATTTACAAGTCCCGGTACTTTACTTTTTCTAGTTGTTAGTTGAGTTATCCTCTCTATTTAATTTGTTTGTTAGATTTAACAATCAAATAGGGGGAGAATGTTAGTGAGACTGTGTAGCTGTATGAACATACGTGATAACTCAACCCGATACCAACACTAGAACATGACAGGTTAATAATACTACGTTTATACAAGAAATCAGGAAGAATGAAGACAAGGCAAATACAAAGAATCAGAAGATTAGAAGAAGGCCTGAAGTCTGTTTACAAGTCACTAGAAAAAGTTCATTAATATGATCATGCCTCAGTGAAGAACAAAGGTTAAAGACTTTCAGGGTTTCAGAAATATTGAAGATTCAGTATACAAGTGCTACCGGAAGATTTCAGTGTATTGGCATTGATTGAAGATAGACAGTGTTTGAAGCATAGGAATCTGAAGAATTGAAGACAGGGTATAGACAGAGGTTACTGAAGACGTTGTCTAAAGTACCATAAAGGATTCCAGTGAAAGTACAGCTGTTTATTGACAGTCAGTGTCTGAAACGATAAAGTTGTTGAAAGCTTAACAATTTAATCAAGGCCATAATACGAAGACCTGAATCGGGGTTAGTCGTCTATGAACCAGACCAGTTGCACTAGGCGTCAACAGCTCGTGAAAGGAATCTGGGTATTATTAATAGAAGGATTGTTAAGTTGAGGAACATACTTGGATTGAACGTCTATCTGTTAAAGTACGAGAAGAGGTGCGCGGAGTATACAGCTAAACAGCTCAGGGGATTGGCGAAGCTCAAAGTTTAATTGGTAAATTAAATAAATTTATTTAGTGGACTTTAATATAATTTATTTAATAAACTTAAAATGATTTATCTTATAAATTTTAAATAAGTTTATTTTATAAATCTAAATTAGTTTATTTATATAAGTTATAGTTAAGTTTATTTTATAAATTAATTTAGTTACAATTTAAACTTAAAAAGAAAAAGAAAAAAAAAAGAGGAAAAAGAAAATCAAAAAAAAAAGAAAAAGAAAATTCAAAAAGAAAAATAAAAGAAAACAAAACAAAAAGAAAAGAAATCAAAAAAAAGGAAAAACAAAAACAAAAGAAAGAAAAAGAATAAAGAAAAAAAGAAAACAAACAAAAGAAACAAAAACGTGTGCAAAGTTGTTGTAGTATGTTTTCTTTGTTTTTGGTTTACTAGTATACTAGTAACCCCTGTGGTCGCCACAGGGGTGTTAATATAAAAGTAATCAAACATTGTTGGTACTAGTTTACTGGTCGCCATAGGCAAACCTCCCGAGTCGCCACACAAATGAATTTAGCCCCTCCTGTATCTCTTGATCGCCACAGAGTGCTTCTCTCCTCAGCCACACAATTTTTTTGGATATAAAGTCTACACTTTGCAGACGAAGATTTGAGCCATTCATTTTTGGATTAAAATATGTTCATCTTCTCTCCCAAGAAAGTAGTGAAAATGACAGCAAAGATTTACAGAGAAGCTCAAGCTTTTTGCATATCCGTTTAACTTCTCACCGAAGTAACGTTATAATACCTGATTTAATTCTTGTATATTCTTAGGGGCATTATAATCGTTACCCAGTAATTAAATCCTAGTACAAACAAAAGCTAGATCATTGTATAGGATTTGATTTGTAAATCTTTGTAGAAGCTAGGAACTTTGTTGTTCTTAGATTGTAGCCGGTTAATTTATTTACCGGAGTGTAGCAACACCCTTGAGGATTTATATATGAATATATACTTCGCCCAATATCTTGTGTTCCTAGTTTTATATTCCCAAACACTACTCATCTCAAGAAACCGAAACCACTAACTGAGCACTAAATCTATATCCGCTAAAGATTTGAAAGAATTTTTATTTTAGTGACAATCGTATTCAATCCCCCTTCTACGATAATTCGGGACCTAACATAGTCATAAATTATTGTAAAAATATTCCTTGTGCAGTTGACATGTGAACATGGACTCTCACTTGTCTCTTTAAGTCTCTTAAAAATATGAGGTGAGGAATCCCATCCTGTTAATATGGGGACATGCTACCCCCTCATAGTGATATGGTGGTAGGCCACCCCTCCTAGTAATATGGAGTCATGCATGATATGAGGAGATGACTCCCTTCTTAGTGATATGAGGAGAGAACTCCCCTCTTAGTAGTATGAGGACAGAACTCCCCTCTTAGTAGTATGAGGACGGGAGTCCCCTCTTGTTGAGAGGTGGACTTAATCCCTATTTTGTTGAGAGGTGGACAAGACTCCAGTCTTGTTGAGAGGTAGACAGGACTCCCTTTACGATGGAGAAGTGGACATCACTCATTTCTTAGTAAGAGGGTAGGACTCACTTTCTTGTAAGAGGAGGGAAAGACTCACCTCCTATTAAGAGGTGGACATGCCCCCTTTCTGTTGGAGAGGCATACATGACTCACCTTCTAGTAAGAGATGGGCAGGTGTCACCTCCTAGTTAGAGATGGACATGTGTCATCTGCTAGTAAGAGGTGAACATGACTATCCTCCTTTATATATTCTCACTTGTCATCATGCGAAGTCTTGGTCAATATGCGGTACATGGTCTCAATCCATATACAAATTAGGAGAGCTCTTCCATATTCTTGAGCTTGTTTATTAAGCCCAATATTATTAATAATACTTGTAATGGGCCTATTTGGAGCCCATGTCCATATTTGGGCATAACAACTAACCCCCGATTTCATGTTGTCATTATGAATGCAATGTGAAATCAAAGAAAATATTATTCATCCTTGAAGTGCCGTATGGGAAAGATCCAGTTACTGCGTTGAATGTATCTAAACAGGAAGCCTCTCTGAGTGACTGCTAGGAGATGAAGAAGTGAACCTTTGTTGGGGAATCGCCACCAAATGATTGCTAAAACTGATTACCGAAGTAGGAAAAAGACTCTAGCCTTATTTCACCTTCTTGTAATGTAGTAGCTTAAACCTAAGCCAATTTAAGGCTATTATGCGCGATTGACGTGAATTTTTGGTCTACTGATATTTTGGATAATAATGTTGTGATCATAGAGCTCAACTTTGGGTGGGATCTTTTTCACATAAGCTCCAAGCCGCAAAAAGATTCTATATTGGTTACTTCTAACTCTGGAATAGAGAATGAGGTTTACATCAAGGACTTGAGGAGGGATCTCCGTAAGGCAATGAAAAAGTTGAATGATTTAGAGAGGTCTTGTGATGTTTATGAGCACAATTTTGATCTCTTTCATACTGGTCTCGTACCGCAAGACATTGGATCTAAACTTGCTTCATATACGATGGTTGGTTGGCCTTGCATCATTGAAGATTGACTATTAGAGAATAGAGCTTTATATCTTCACCTTCTTGTAAAATATATGTTGCAAATAGGATCCTTATAAAATATATTGTATAGCTCTTATCGACCTCATATAGCGGATGATGTCCCTACCTTCATGTCGCATGCAAGAAGGCCCTGCATCATATGTGTCAGCCTCGAGAGACTCGCGTTGCCTCGTGCAGATCATTATTTTTTTTAAAATTTTACCAAGTGCTTTAAGGTAACTGATTGAGTCTTAAAATAACTCTCCTTGCTGACAGATTGACTTTAGCACATGGATTGAGAGTGATTCATAATGTATGGACTTACGGACTGGCCCATTATCGACCTTCAGCGGGGTCAAGAAGTCTCATATTACAAGATGTCAAATTTGCGGCCTCGTGTCACTAGATGTTGACCTTGCCCTACAATTTTTAATATCATGCTGGAGGAGGTGTTTCAATAGTACCACTACCCCCCGATTCCTTGTAACCATTAGAGATGCGATGAGGAATCAAAATATTGTAGTGCTCTTTTTGTGCTATTTGAGTTAAAACCATATGTCCAGCATTATCAGGGCTCAATTGATCTCTTCAATGCTACCACGGGGGCATGAGGCCTCATCAACGCTACCTCAGGGTGATTGCCACTGATGTCTTTGTGTAATTTATTTATAAGTAAGTTCTCTCTTCTCTATCCACACCTCAGTAGTGGTGTGTTAAAGCCTCCATCATAGAACCTTATCATAAATAAGATAGAAGGTCGTTTGTTACCTGATATTTCATGTTTCCATCATATTTTGAGGAATTCCCCATTTTGACATAGTCCCGGAGAGGGTCATCAATGTACGCCCCGCGGTCGCTATCTCCATGGTAAATTCATCAGACACACTAGCCTTGACTTGAAATTTCATGGAAAATATTTTCAAGTAGTATGGCCTCTCTTTGAGAGCCCAACTTTGCCAATGCATCTGCCTTTTGAATCTGATCCGTTGGGATGGGCTCACCCTACCTTCATTGAAGAATTTGATGAGCCTTTCACAAGAAATATGAGGAGTCACTAGCATGAAGTCATTATAGAGATAGAGATCAACCACCTACCTTCCTCTCCAGAGCTAGCTTGAGGATGTTAATAAGAGCCTCATCAACATATAGGACCCTCCAGGGCATATTTGGCACATTCTCGGGGGATTCTTCTCCTCTTAAGTTAGCCATAAGTGCCCTAGAATCATCCTGAGAATGAGTCAGAAACTCAAGCATGAAGTTGGTCAATGATTGACCCTTTAAAGTTCCTTGAGGCTAATATGCCACATCAAAGTGACCTAACTCTATAATTTACTTGAGAGAGGGGACCTGGGTGTGCCTTAATTTTTGAGAAGCCTCTTCACACTCATGATGCATCAACGCTACCCCAGGCATAAGAGCTCATCAGCACTCAATTCAAGTCTTTATAATGGTCCAAGTGTGGTGGGTTCCCCGAATTTTCTTCTAAATCCTATCATTGATGAGGGTCAGAGCTTCTTCTAGGAAAGTAAGGCTAGTGCACTCATTAAACTGGTGAACTCGAATCCTTTTAAGAGGTGAGCCTGAATCCCTTAATTAAAGAAAAGTTTGAATTCCTTAGAGAGCTAAGCCTGATTTCTTCTAGAAAGGTGACCCCAATTCCTCTAGTGAGAAGGGCCTGAATCCTTGAGAGATAAGGAGAACCTGAATCACCGTGGGAGATAAAAAGAGCCTGAATCACAATTAGAGAAGCAAGCCTGATCTATGTTAGAGAGGTGAGCCTGAATCCCTTTTAGAGAGGAGAGCCCAAATCTTTGCTAGAGAGATAGGCTGAGGCTCATGCTTCATTAACGCTACCTCTGGCACAAGGGCTCCTTAGAGCTCTTGAGCTTTATAGATTATATATATAGCATCAACTCTATTCGGGTCACAACGGAGGTCATTTCTTTAATATGTTGAGGGGATAATGGTCCTTTTTTAATTATGGTGGCCTCTTCTCAGCCATTATCACATGAGTTAGCATTCAACAGATTTATGAACAAAATCTTGGATCATTGGAGAGGCATATTGGGCCCCGCAACGCTGTATCCTAGAATTTTTCGGACTTGTATAGGCATCCGGGCTTAGTTCTGTAGATAGTTCAAGTGCTAGAACAGACGTAAAAAAATCCGAAATAAGAAAAGCTAAAATTTTGAAGAAAAATCACACAATGTAGAGAGGCCACACTAAGAGAGGCTACCACCCATTAAAAACCTTGATAGACACCAAAGTAGGAGGGCTCACTGAGTGGCTACTAAACCATGAAGAAAATCAGATTTGTAGCACAAGTAAGGATACTCATGGAGAGAGATCAACAAACTATATAGACCTTTCCAGTCATCCAAGTAAAGGGTCTCGCTAAGAGAGACTATCACTCCATAAAGAAGAAAAAGCATCTCACTAGGGGCATCATGAAGTTCCATCCCACTCAGGGACATTCCGCCAGGGGCATCTTTGTAAGAGGCATCCCATGAGGGGGCATCATGCTAAGATAACTTCTATAAAAGACATCCCACAAGGGGGCATCTCATTCAAAGTGATTCACTAAGGTACTTATATTGAGGCATACCACGATGGGGCATTTCACGTAGAGGCATCTCATGTAGAGTGAGCCGCTAAAGTGATCAAATAGAGGCATCTTATGTAGAGTGACCCGCTAAGGTTCTCACACATAGGCATCCCGTGAGGGGGCATCTCACGTCGAGGCATCTCATGCGAATATACCCGTTAAGGTGCTCACACGGAGGCATCCCACTAGGGGCATCTCATGCAGAGCAACCCGGTAAGGGGTGCTCACATAGAGGCATCCCATGATGGGGCATCTCATTTAGACGCCTCTCCATAGAGGAATCTCATTCGGGGTCACCCGCTAAGGTTCTCACACAAAGGTATCTGATGAGGGGCATAAGATAAATGATCAATCTTTATTAAAGACCATTTATTGATTGTCCCAGGGTAGACAACCTCATTAAATAAACAGCCACCCATTACTGATCAACTTTCTTTAGATTAGGTTGGATTGTGGTGGACAATGGCCACTTCTCCTCTACTTCTAGAATTACCAGGGGTCCTCATGCCTAAAAGGGTCAGGGTCGCGCGCCCCTTCTCCTCGGGCCATTGGTCTCCCAGTGGTCCTCATCTTCGCCTCTAGGGGTAGCTGTTAGCTCCGTTTTGTGAGATCAAGACATCCTTCTCCCATAGATGTCAAGCCCTCCTTCTAGCGCCAAATGTTGTTGGGAGAAATTCGTAACAACACGAATTCAGAGGTTGTCGGAATTACAGAGCAAGTTATGTTAATTTGAAGTTGTATTCACGAAGAACGTGAAGAACACGGGACATAAATTGATGAATATTATAGCTAATCTTGTTTGATGATTCGTTGAATGCCATATGAATAATGTTTATTCTATCTTATTTTAAATTGTTGATCATCCATAAACAAGAGGCCTACATACCCTTTTATAGGGGTTCAAGCCACACATAGTTCTTAGAGGACCAGTTACCCAAATGTGCTTGGGTTTGGTTCGGTCCATCAAAGCCCAGATTTGTTGACCGTTGGATAGTTCGTAAAAAGCCCATATTATTCCATGGACCAAGCCCAATTAGGCTATAATAGTCCGTCATGGAATTAGGCGAAGATATCTCATTGGTGAGGCACGAGAACACCTAGAGACCTCACATGTGACCCCTTAGAGTCTGGTCATGTGATGTGGACCCAGAAATATATAAGTAGTGCTGACCATGAAGAGGTCCTTCCAGGCATAATATAGTCCCGCTAGATTTCCTTGATGTGCCCCAATAGGGTCATGTAGTCATAAATTGTCCTACACATATTCCTTGTGCAGTTGACATGTGAACATGGACTATCACTTGTCTCTTCAAGTCTCTTAAAAATATGAGGTGAGGACTCCCCTCCTGTTAATATGGGGACATGCTACCCCCTCATAGTGATATGGTGGTCGGCCACCCCTCCTAGTAATATGGAGTCATGTATGATATGAGGAGAGGACTCCCTTCTTAGTGATATGAGGAGAGGACTCCCCTCTTAGTAGTATGATGATAGAAATCCCCTCTTAGTAGTATGAGGACAGGACTCCTCTCTTGTTGAGAGGTGGAATTGATCCCTATCTTGTTGAGAGGTGGACAAGACTCTAGTCTTGTTGAGAGGTAGATAGGACTCCCTTTACGATGGACAAGTAGAAATTAATCCTTTCTTAGTAAAAGTGTATGACTCACTTTCTTGTAAGAGGAGGGCATGACTCACCTCCTAGTAAGAGGTGGACATGCCCCCTTCCTGTTGGAGAGGCAGACATGACTCACCTCCTAGTAAGAGATGGGCAGATGTCACCTCTTAGTTAGAGGTGGACATGTGTCATCTCCTAATAAGAGGTGAACATGACTATCCTCCTTTATATATTCTCACGTGTCATCATGCGAAGTCTTGGTTAACATGTGGTACATGGTCCCCATCCATATACAAATTATGAGAGCTCTTTTATATTCCTGAGCTTGTTTATTAAGCCCAATATTATTAATAATTCTGTAATGGGCCTGTTTGTAGCCCATGTTCATATTTGGGCATAACAAATATCTATAATTTTTATACATATTTATCCTCCTCTTCTTTTTTCGCTTCAGACCCGAGAATTGTTTCTTGTAAACAGTGACAAAAATGTTAAAACTATGGTAAAAAGGTTAATATACTAACCAATGAATATTGTGTTGCAGTTTCAATGGGTGTGAATTTTGGGACTCTAAGAAATAATATCCTATTTCCGCAAGCTATCGTAACTCTTTACAAAACATGTAAGATCCAACAAATGAGGCTATTTGAACCTCACCTCAACATAATTGAAGCATTGCGCCTTTCAAGCCTTTCAGTTTGCTTAGGAGTCGTAAACAATGACATCCCAGGCCTCTCGAATTTCAACGATCTCAAGGCTTTGTATTGATTGGCTTAATATCAATATGGTTCCTTATAAAAATGACGTTACATTTAAATACATAACCATGGGGAATAAAGTTATTCCTGGACCATTAGATCAGTAGGTTTCAGCAGCTATCAACAATATGTAAAATGCTCTTAATTCCCTTGGTTTTAGGGATGACAAAATAATCCGATCCGACGGATACCCGATTCGAAATCCGAAATTTTGGATTTACCGAACCCGATTTTTTGGATTTGGATTTGGATATTAGGTATACCGATCCGAAACCCGATCCGAAATCCGAAACTCTGTCTGAACCCGATTCGAACCCGAAATTCGAAAAAAACCCGAATTATATATATATATTAATTATATATATATAATATTATAATTTTATATATTACACATTATATAATATATATATATATTAATAATTAACATTATACATATTATTATATAATTTTTAGAACATATATTTTTATATTTATGTTAATAATTAACTAATTATAAAGTTTAATTAAATATAGTTATTCAATCATTTAAACAGATAATAAGATTTATAAGGTTAACAAAATATCTTTTAGTAAAAATCTAAAAAACTGGGTATCAATTGAGTTGATTTTTTAAATATTAGCAATACAAATAATAAAATAATTAATGATATGGTGTAGTGGTTGAAGATAACATGTTAAAACTTTTTCTCTACAAGTCGCGTGTTCGATCCCAAGCACTTGCAATATCAACAATTATACAAATTTTTAGATTTCGGGTTCGGATTCGGGTTTCGGGTTCGGATATGAATATCCAATTCAAAAAATTTCGGGTTTCGGGTATACCGGAATCCGATGGATCGGGTTCGGGTATTCATTTTCGGGTATTTTTCAGGTTCGGGTCGGGTTTGGGTATGGATAAAATTTTTGGGTTTGGATATGGATCCTACAATACCCGACCCATTCCGACCCGATTGCCATCTCTACTTGGTTTATCAAAGATTATATGCTGTCAGCTTGTTCAATTGAGCAGTGTGAAGATTGACTAGAAGTCTTTTAGTAAATATGTCTGCAACTTGAGCCCGAGAAGAAACATGACCAGTGACAATGTTGCCAACCTTAATTTGAGCTCAAACATAATAACAATCAAACTTCACGTGTTTCGTTCATTCGTGAAAGAATGGTTTCGCAACAATTGCGTGGGCAGTTTTATTATCACAGTTGATAATGGTGGGAGGCAGCTTTTGATGGCCAAGATCCTTGAGTAGTGCGGATAGCCATGTAACTTCGCAAGTAGTGAAGGCCATAGCCCTGTACTCAACTTCAGCTGCGGATCGAGCAATCACATATTGTTTCTTTGAATTTTAAGAAATAGGAGAGTTGCCCAGAAAAACACAATACCCTGTTGTAATCTACGAGACGTAGGGCATGAAGCCCAGTAGTGGTCACAATACGCTGTTAGCTGAGCAGTGGACTGGGAGGCTAAAATACTGCATTGAGAGATGGAGCCTGCAAGATACCTAACCATCCTGTATGTTGCTTGTGAATGTATTGTGATGGGTTTATTCATATACCGAGAAAGCAATTGAACACTAAAACAAATGTCTGGTCTTGTGATTGCCAGGTAAATTAGTTGGCCCAATAGTCGCTGATAAATGGCTGGATTAGGAAGGCGGTCTCCCAGGTCAGGTGTGAGATTTTGATGAGCATCCAGAGGTAGTTGCAGAGGCTTGACGTGTAATAACTTGTGTTCTTTCATAATATCTGTAGTATATTTTCGCTGACTCATAAAAATTCCATGTTCATTGGTATCAATCTCCATTCCAAGAAATTATCTCAATTGGCCCAAGTCATTCATATGAAAATTCTTAGCTAGCATCTGCTTAAGCTTAGTTATACCATCCATACTATTACCAGCAAGTAATAGATCATCAACATACATAAGTATTAGCGTACTAGATGAAGATGTATGTTTTTAAAATAGACTATAATTAGTTTTGGATTGCTTAAACTCCAAATCCAAAAAGGTCGTAGAAAGTTGAGAAAACCATGTTCTTGGAGCTTGACGGAGTCCGTAAAGAGATTTCTTCAAACGACAAACCATATAAGTAGAGGCAAGTAACACTTCCATATTAATAGTTATTCGACTACCCAGATTAGTATATCCTTTAGGCAGCTTTACATATACAGTTTCTGATAATTCACCATGGAGAAATGCGTTAGAAATGTCTATTTGGTGTGTGTGTTAATTTTATATTGCAGCCAATGCGAGTAAATTTTGAACTGTGGTGAGCTTTTCCACAGGAGCGAACATTCCAAAATAGTCTTCATCAAGTCGTTGATGATATCCTAACACAACTAGACTGGCCTTATATTTGTCCACAAATCCATCTGGCAAAATTTTTGTTTTAAATATCCATTTCATTCCAACAACATGCTTTCCAGAAGGCCGAGCAACGATCTCCCATGTATTATTTAACTCAAGTGCATCTAACTCCTAATTCATGGCTTCAACCCAATGTTCTTGCATAATTGCTTCTTTGAAGGACGACAAATCTTGATGGTTGGTTACAATTGTAAGAAAAGAAGCAAAATGGTTCATTTACGGAAGTGAAAACCAAGTTTGAAATGGGACGTGTCCGAGCGGTTGCAACAAAGTCTTTTAACCAAACAGGTGGAAAATATGTTCTGATATAGCGACGTACTGGTATAGGAGGAGGTGTAGAAAGTGTTGTATCTATAATAGGCACTGGTGAACTAGGCTCATCAAAAGAAGTAGGTGTTACTGGTGTTTCAGGTGTTTGATTTGAAGAGTTGTCAATGTCCATATGAAGCAGGTCAAATGTCCAAAAGAAAGTATCTATATTTTGATCTGTACGGAATTTTATAGGGACCCCAAATGTCCATATGAAGCAGGTCAAATGTTGCACCAACATGTGATGTGCTTAACGGAAATGGTAATTTTGTGAGTTTTGACATAGGGCATGACATACATATTTGAGCAGGTATTGTACGACAGTATTTTAAATCTGATATGTATTTGAGGGTGGATAACGAGGCATGACCAAGTCTGTGATGCCACAGAGCTAAGTCCTTATCAACAAGTGTTGATGTAGTCTTGGCAGTTAAACACACAGGGTTCACGAGCATAGAGGTATCAATAAAATAAATACCATTATGTCTATAATTAAGAACATGAATTTTCTTTGTAACTTTGTCAGCAACAACAAATTGAGAGGCAAAAAATTGAATATCACAATTGTTATCTTTGAGAAGTTTTTACACAAATATCAAATTATGTTTGAATGAAGGAACACAAAGGACATTCTGCAAGACTAAGTCAGGAGTCAAGTGTACTTGTTCTTTATGGGAAATTTGAGTTCCTTCTCTCGTAGGTAGATTGATGGTGTGTTTGCCCATAAATATTGATACATTAGCCAAGACTGATATGCTTCCAGTCATGTGATTCTTGCAGCCATGGCAAAAAAAAATAAGAAGAATTTTTGAGAATGGTACAGACAAAGATAAAATTGAAAAAGAAGACTCCTTTAGCACTTTAGCTCTGATACCATAAAAATAAGCACCATAAAAGCTTAAAATAAAATGAAGTGCAGAGAATTCTTGGTTGAAAAAGACGAGAGCTCAGTTTTCAGATCTAGAATAAAATACAATAATTTTTCTGCTGAATATGTGAGGAGCATGGTTGTTTTATGGTCTCAGCCAAAAATAAAATAAAGCTACAGACAAAAGAAAGACCTTGTTCTTATCCTAGTTCCTTCAAAATTATAACAAACTATCTAACTATGCAGATTAATAATAAACTGTAAAATAAGTGAAATACTACTATATATCCTTTTTAGGTAACAACTGTCGTGCTGGGAAATGTTCTATAAACTTCTTATCCTCTCTCAACGGGAGCATTTTCACTCGATAGTTTACCAATAATGGGGGATAATATTTCAAATTTGTATGGAAATGGTATACCACTTATGATAAATGTATACCACTACTTTGCCTATGTTGCTGACCTTGCTAATAATTCACTTGAATATGCAACATTTCTATCCAAAACCCCTATTGTATTTGATGGGGCAGTTTCAGTATTACAATCTTTTTGATGATATTGTTGATTCCTTTCATGCCACAATAGAGAAAGTAAATGATAAATCCTGTCTGCGGCCTGGTC
Organism: Apium graveolens; assembly: GCF_009905375.1. Lineage (NCBI taxonomy): Eukaryota > Viridiplantae > Streptophyta > Magnoliopsida > Apiales > Apiaceae > Apium > Apium graveolens. The sequence continues at coordinate 120,220,142 of NC_133654.1, forward strand.
CTTCCGACGCCGCCCCTGAACCCTTCTTGTAGTTGTGGTGTAGCTATCGTTGGGTGTCTGCAAAACAATACCGGGGTTGAGCCCCCGACACCTCCGGTGTGAGAGTAAGAACTCACTTTTGGGAAAATGAAGATAGGAATATAAGAACTCTCATTCTCGTATCGGAGGCGCCACATGACTCAAACCCCCCTTCGGGGTTATTTTGTAGACACCCAACGACATCTACACTACAACCACAAGAAGGACCCAGGCGCGGCGTCGGAAGGACCAGGCTGTGGGCAGGATTAGAGTTATCAGTAAATCCTGGTAATATTTCACTTCTTATATCGGGGACTGGTTGGCCAAGTGCAGGGAATGATCCATATGATATTAAGGAAAGCACTGGAGTTTATAATTCCAATCTTGTGAACCATATTACAAAGAATGGAACTCCAAGGAGACTGGGGAAAATAATGGAAACTTTTATATTTAAAATGTTTAATGAAACTCAAAAGGCTCAAGGTGTGGAACAGAACTTTGGATTATTTTATTCTAGTATGCAAACTGTTTATCCTTTGTTCTCATGTTAACTTCGAGTACAACTGAATTTCTCTTGCACAAGTTACGCACGGTTTCACATATAATTTTGTTTCTTGAAATATCTACAAAATTTTAATGTTTTTTTCTAATATATTGTAAAATAGATGTATCAATTAAGATAACCATATTAGTTTTGGAGTGGATCAACATTCAATTATCATATAATTGGATACATTTAAGATCTGATCAGATTTAGTTTCATTCGATTTTAATTTGGACGAAAATGAGATGAAATTTGGATTAAAATGAGATAAATTCGGTTTAGATTAAATTATGCATTATTACTCAATCATCTTTTAAATTTATAAGAATTTTAAAAATGTCTATGATTAAATATAACAACTTTAAAATAAAACATGTATAATATTTGATTAAATACTTAAAATATTTTTTACAAAACATTGTTTTCAATACAAATTTTACTTATGAATAGATAATTTATTTATATTAAAATATTTTAATATATAAGAAATATAAACCATTAGTAGTTAAAATTATAATGGATACACTATATCTAAAATTATAATTTTCTAAAGTTGGGATATATACCAAATCCCGTATTTCAAGTCATATTCCGTGCATACAATTTTATTCTATGACATACATGTCCGTTGCTTATTAGTTTTTATGGATTTATTGTATGTATCATAGCAAATATAAATGGCGGAAAAATAAATGAATAAATTATTACATATACGGGATATAAATTAAAAAAAAATCAACTTGTAATAGAATTATTTCGTCACTAAGTACAGTTCGACTGATATACAATTTCCCTTTCTTTATAAATTTTGTGAAAGATTTTTAAGTAATTTTCTATCACATAGGCTTAACCCTTGTAGTGTATTTCAATTCATCATGTATGCATATAAACCATTTGTCAATGGAAAAAGGAAAATAAAAGTCTACCTCTACACAAAGAGTTGAGTTACTGTTTTGGTTATAATATAAGAATGCTGCAAAATGGATATAAACGTTAAATAATGGAAGTCTTTCTTAACAAAAACCTGTTAGAATATTTTATAATCTTCATGATATGTGACTTTATAAATTAAAGACTATTATATTTGATATTTATTTTATATTTGTATTAATTAAGTAGTTTAAAATAAAGGGTACAATAACATCTTATTCGGTATAAGTTTTGTAATGTACAATACCGAACTGAGTTTGATCAGGGTCAATGGGGTCTAGTAGGGCTATTATGTCTTGGTCCTCGAGACTATTCGCAACATTTACTCCTTTATCTCTATCAGTTTGACTGAGATATAAATAAAGGTCCAATCAAGTCCGTAGAAAATCAAGTACCACAATATGTATTCATATATGTATTCATATCTTCAATCATGGAATTAGTACGCTTTCAAATCACAGCTTATTATGTAACCTTGATAATATCGGATAAGATGATCTTAATAATATATTTAGATCTAACAAGCGATATTCGAGCTTATCTTATGTCAAACTATTAGGGATCGATCATATTTTAATTTAATTATGATTGTCTTTCCTTATCGCTATTTTTTGAAATAATCAATTTCACAAGCACGATATTTTTTAAAATGATATACATGATTGTCATGTACGTGTTATTTTTGTATTCGTACATTAATTTTTAACCGGCGTCAGTATAAATCAACATAAGTATGTAAAGTCGGGTAGTTCAAGAGTAAATTTTATCAGTTATGGCCATGTATTTGTTTCGTTTATGCATTTTGTAGTCAGACCATCACGCAAGTACATGTCATGATTTTCTTTTTTAAATTCAATGTATAGATTTTATAGTTAAAATCTGTTGCTGGATCATTTCGGGTCAAGAACGGATCAATTAGAATTTATTTGGGGAAAAAAGATGAAGAATTAGGTTTCAGGCCGTGAGGCATGAAGTGTGGATGCGCCCTAACTGGAGGACGGCCCTCGTTGGGTGAAATACATGATATGGCTGTTTGGAAGTAAGATGGAAATGCAAAAGGAAGTGGGTGCATTCCGTAGAGTGAGGACGCGCCCTAGCTATAACACGCGTCCTAGCTATAACACGCGCCCTCATAAGATGAAATGCAAGATGTGAATAGTTGGGTCAAAATGCAAGGGAGAATGTTTTCATCCCATAAAGTGAGGAAGCATCCTATCCTTGGAAGATGCATTATATTTGATTCATTGGAATAGTTGGGCTTGTCCTCATCCAAGACAAGGCACACAAGAACGAACTCAGGATAAAGCAGTTTTGGAGAGAGCAATGGAGGATTATTTTTACTAACATATATTGTCTATGTACTCTTTGAAGAATTCCCTCCTAGAGTCGGTCAAGGAGGGGGATGCACATGAAAATCTTGAAGGCCTCTAGTGGTATGCCTGATGATTAAAGACATCCTCCTGTATTCAATTGGTGTCCTCGTTGGGCATGCGGGGTTAATATTGGTATGTGCTTTGGGAGTTCTATTCTTGCATTCAACAGGTGTCCTTGTTGGAGAACTTTGTAGTCATCCTGTACTTTGCACTCAAAAGCTTGGGATCACATGTCTTGTTATCTTGTGGGTTATCCTTATTCGGGGGACAGGGATGCCTCTGGCATTTGGGGTGAACCGTGGCTATACTTGCGTTCGTAAATCAAGGGAGATAGCTATAGCGGAATGTTATCCTTGCATAGGCAGATGCATTATCTGTGAATTCCTACGATTACGAACGAGCCCTGGACCTTCACGGTTGGGCCTTATAGTTGGACATTCCTAGGAATAAGAAGTCTAAGCCCTTTAGATTTCTTGTTCCACAAGAACTACGTCAGGCTTGATCCCTATATAAAGGGTAAGTAGGCACATTAAAAAGGGTGAGAAGTTGAGAGCTAAAAAAAGGCCACCACTAACCCTATTTAATCTCATCCACCAATTAACACACAAACACCACACACTGCTTAATTTTCCGGAGAAGAACCACCATCGTAGGTCTTATTTCCCACATGAAACCTCAAACTTTGTTGTAATCAGATTCCTCCATCAACAAATTGGCGCTAGAAGGAGGGCTTCTAATCATTATCTTAATCTTAGGAGGAAAATATGTCTTATAATTGTGATGGAATTTCTTATAATGGAAGTGATAGAGATTCCGAAGGAGATGTTGGGCGCGGATACGCTCAACATGAAACTTACATGCCCAGAAATGTGGCAGATCCTCCATGAGATACGGATGTCGGAGGAACACCACCGGTGCTCATCAGCAACACTAATATCTTGGAGCAGCTATATCACATGGGGATACTTTGAATATCTTTAATTCAAGGTTGAACACGGTGGAGCGTCGCAAGATGAGGAGAGGCCGTTGTTATCCCCACCGTAGCCATAATGTGGGAAAAACTCTTAGGTTGAGGGGAACACCCAAGGTGTCCGTGGCCAAGCTAATGGAGGAAACTCTCAGATCACTCCGCGGTGGTTGGTGTGACGCCCTCCAAACCCGGGTCAGAAGTTTGGGGATCACAACACACACCACAATATTTAAACCTGTATATAAAGTATTATATGCATTGACCCTTTTTACACAACCACGGATCGCAACAGGTTAAAGTATGAAAACAAGCTACAACCTTACCCTTTATTACATCGTACCAAAACCCAACTAGTTCAACTTATAATTGTTAATGATATTGTACTTACAATCTTACACCACTCATCTATAATATAAAACTCCTGCTAGCTCGATCCAACTTAAACGGAAATCCTAGCTCGCACACTGGACAGGGAATCCTCGTTACCAACACTTTCTTCTTCAACTGTTGAAAATATAAATTTTTTTGCAAGAGTGAGCTTACTAGCTCAGCAAGTAATCATAGCAGCAATTGAGGTTAAACAATTACCAATTGAAATGATTCAGAAGAATCAAGTTTCTGAATAAGCAATGATTAGAATTGGATATTCACTTTTCATTTTAAAACCAAGGTTAGGCTGCTGATCAGTCACGTACTAACCCCGAGCAAGGCTCCCAACTTTGCTCTATATACTGGATCCAAGGCACGCATTGGCCTATTATGACCACGAATCTGGTCCACATTTATAAAACTATCCAATTCTAAAATAATTCAATATGATAACCAATACAAATCAATAAGCTGAATCATAAATATTATTTATCTTGAAGCATAGGGTGATTCATACTACCAAGTAGGTATAACAAGGGATTCAAAAAGATTAGCTTTCAATCAAGGAAAGAATCAGAAAGTAGAAAACCAAGGGTTCAAGGGTTCAAAGATTTGGTCTTCTGTTAAACAAGGAATAAGGGTTGGTATGTTAAGAAACTCAATATCAGAATCAGTATGTGGTAGATATGTATTTGTGGAGTAGTATCGTATGTGTTTGGATAGTATCTCGGGAATTCAACAATCAATGGTTTGTGAAGAACAAGGCTTATGGCTCAAGATCAAGAAGAATCAGGGTTCAAGGTTAAATAGTTTATAGCACTTGCAATATAAAACATGAGCGATTTTGAATAATAGCGACATGTTATGAAACAGTTCAAAAATATTTGCAATATATCTTTAAAGAAAGATTCAGAAGTACTTGCCTTATCACCGACAATTTCCACTTTATTTGTACTCATCTAACAGTTTTACTCATCAACCACTTTTCTTCTCTTTCTATGTCTTGCTTCTATTTATCAATCACTTTCCTTCTCTTTCTACGCTTTGATTCTATTTATAGATCACTGGTTCCCTTTTCTATGCCTCGCTGACTCTGCTAGGCATCACAAGTATCTATCAATTATTCATACTCGTATTATTCTAATCGTCACGTAGACGTCATAAGCTTTTATCTACCCTTCGTTTCGCCCAAATCCGATTTACGGATTAAAAGTTATGACTAAAACAGTCAAACCATAACCATATATGCATATAACGCATCAATCAGTGAACACGTAGCACATAACACGGAAGGTATTCGATCAAAATGATTTTTCAAAGAAGATTCGGGGTCAAAATGATTTTTCAGGTATTTAATATGAATTTTGGAACATTTTTCAGAATTAAAACGAGTCTCCAAATCATTTTAAAATTAAATAAAAGGGTTCGAACACCCGAATCTGATTTTAAAATAATTTTATAATAATTGTTGAGCTTTGAAAATATTTTTAAAATAATATTTTAAAGCTCAAAACTATTTTTCGGAATTTTTAAATTATTTTTAAATAATTAAATCTAATTATTAAATCAATTAAAATTAATTAATAATTAATTATAAATTAATCAATTAATTATAAATTAATCGATTAATTAAAATTATTAAAAACTAATTAAAATTAATTAATAAAATAATTTCAATTTATTTTTGAATAAATAAATAATTAAAATAATTTTCTGAATTAAATAAATAATTGTTCTGATTTTTAAAATAATAAAAATATCATTTCTAAAATATTTTTAAACAGAAATCTAATTTTTGTAATATTTTAAAACCGAAATCCATGCTTTGCAAGATTAGCAAAAATACAGGTACCAACCTGCATTTTTGACATCTTCCCCGTCCCCGTCGCCGGTTGCTGGCCAGACGCCATTAACGACGATCCGAGCTTTTCCGACGACGCCCAATCTTGCCCAGAACAGCACGAAAATGTGCAGAATTGTATAGTACATTTCCAGGAACTCATTCATGCTCACATCTTGTTCAACCATCCCGTAAAACGATCGGAAAAGCGATCGGAAAAAAACGCCGCCGGGTCAACCCGTTTCCCGACGAGATCGATTCATGAATCAAAAAATACAATTGAATATATGAATCAATTCGTTTTTACGCGATCTACATGATGGTGCAAGTGATTTCAACCCAGATTTAGTAAATCAAAAGTTCCTAAAATCAATTAAGAACATTCAAAGTATATAACCCTAATTTTATTATTTCGATAATCAAACATCAATTTGGACATGTTATTGAACTCAGTTTTTGACATATAATATACCAAATTGACCAGAAAAATATCATCTACACGATTATGCCATCAAATCATATCAAAAATATCAAGAAAAAAATTCATAATTTAATCCATAATTAATTCAAAATAAAATAATTAAATCAGGAAAATGCCTTGATTTCTGGGCAAAAACAAATGGTTGATTTAGAAAGAAGATTTCGAGAGCTTCGTTTTGATATGCTGCACGCCTGAATCGGAGTTCGATAACGCCTTCGTTCATACGTTTGATTCTCAAGAACGTATCGTTTTTAGGGTTTTTCTCTGTAATTACTATATTTTTACTGGTTGTAAAAGAATAAACGAATAAAATGAAATATAAATAGGCTATATATATTTTTTGGAATATTGGTTAATTTTGGATCATTTTGGATAGTTAAATTAGTTGCTTAGCCGCTAAGTAACTACAAAAACGATCCGATTTGGTACATGTATTGGATAATTATCCAAACCGGGCTTTTTATAAAATACTATATGTAAAAATAACGTAATAATATCTCGTCTTTCGAGAATACGGGTTTTGTTGATTCACCGAAATGATTATCGTATCGAAAATCTTGTGTCGGGCCGCGCACGGGTCAAACCGTTATCCGGATTGAAAAAGTCAAAATACGGAAAATGTTTGGAATTACCAGATTAGGTTAGGTAGGAGTTTTCGGAAGAGTTTCGGGTTGTAAAAACGTAAAAACGGTTGAAGTCGGACGATTCCCGACTTTTTAAAATAATTTTGTAATTATTCAAAAATAATTAATAAATTCATAAATCAATATAAAATCATAAAACAGTCCAAAAATTACCAGAAAAATACCGTAATTATCTATATTTTATTCTGGTCATAATAAAATTAACATACTTATACTTTATCACATATAAGCATCCACATATCCACACCAATCATTAGATAATTCACCAAAAATCATATAGTAATCATTCAAAAATTATTTATTGATAAAAATAATTACACGCGATATCCCGGATGTTACTGTTGGAGTATTCTGATGATGTTGAGCCTATTATGGAACTTGTTGTTGAGAATACTGACGGGAGAGAAAGGCCTCGTATTGACAATCAGGTAACCTCCATCCTCATAGGTCTGGACGTACGATGGACGAGCGTCGTCGTGCGAAAAATATTCAGAATCAAGATGAAGACAAGAGAGAGTTTTCAACTCTAAAAAGAAGGCTTGGCATAAGGTTAAGAGATGATGACTTGAGGATGTTAATGTCGTAATGGAAAAAGGAAGGAAACGATGGAGAAGCGAGGCCCCCTGATAGGGTGCAACACCGAGAATACGAGTGTACCCCTCCACATGGCCGGATTGGAAACTATGGATGAGGTTATTAAAGGAATGGTTGAGGAAGGATTGGATATCATCAAAGAAGGATACCCTCTCATGGAAGGCATGAGGGCGCGCCCTCAAAGGATGGAGGGCTATCATTGTTCCTGTTGCCTCTCATAGTGCTACCAATAATGGATCGAGGACGCGTCCTCATGATAGCGACGGTGCTCAAACTCAAAAAAGGTCATAAAATAATGGAGAGGCCCGAGGACGTGACCAAGGTGGACCTCATGCACAAGGGGAAGCTCAGAATCAAGATGGTGATATCCCTCAGCCGTAGCCTCATGGCGAGGGGTGATAAAATCATCATGTACACCCGGGTGTAATCAGATGGGACAACAAGAAGAACAATAGCCCCTACCACCCAATGTTCAAACCAACCAAAGAATTGGAATAATCAATGCTGATAATCTAAAGAGGTTGCTCAATCACCTTGAAGGAGTAAGAGTTACGAAAATTGCGCAAGCTCCATCTCCTTTTTATGCTATTGTGGGAGAGGCGCAATTACTTGTCGGATACCAGAACACAACCAATGACTTGCACTTTCACGGGAATTCTGATCTCGTGGAATTCTTGGGACGGTTTAACATTGAGATGGATGTGCATCAAGTACCTAACCTAACACGATACCGACTCTTGGCGGCTACTTTTAGAGAAGGTGCTCAACAATGGTTTTAGAAACTTGGTCCTGGAGTTATCACATCATGGGAACAAATGAAAAATCTTTTTCTAAATCAATTCCTAGCTGCTGTGAAGTATACTCCACCCATTACCACATTGGCGAATATAAAGTAAAAGGAAGGTGAAAGTTTGACTTCATATTTTAAAATGTTTAATGCTGAATCTGCCTTGGTTTGAGGTGCAAGAGATGAAATGCTGAGAAGTTTTCTCATAGCCAGATTGCGCGTAGGAACGGAATTCTGGAAATACTTACAAGGAAAGGATCTGGCATCATTTGCTGATGTGCTTTCTCAGGATGAGTCCTTCAAGGCAATTAAACAATTGATTTCTTAAACTAAAAAGAATGATAGTGCGGGTAATTCAAATGGGCGAGCTAAAAGAAGGGACAGATCTATAAGTCTGGAGTATCGACGAAATGCTTGAAGTCCCAATCAAGTGAATGCTACTAGTACACGGAGAGAATGAAGCCCATCGTCGAATTATGAAAAAGAGTTAGCAACTATACTCCCTTAGTTACGTCGAATGATCACATCTTTGAGGTTAACAAGACATGGGACTCTTTAAGAATCCAGGACATTTGACTTCATGGAAAAGTAGAGACAATAAGAAGTGATGTGAGTACCTTGAGTCTACTAGGCATGATACTCATGAATGTCGCCACTTGAAGGATGAGATTGAGGAATTAATCAAGGCTAGATATCTAGGAGAATAGATTGACAGGGTAAAGAGACACAAGGGAAATGACAACCAAGGGAAAGATGAAGAGCGTCCCCCACGAGTAGACCTTGATAAAAATCCGGCAGATATAAAATTCCAGAGGGCTGGGAGTATTAGAGCAATTTTTGGAGGACATCCACTAGTTGGTGATAGGAATCGAGCATTGGAGAGACATGCTAGTGAAGCAAGGTATCAACCACTCACCAATATTCATAGTTTGGAAGATAGGCCGCCAAAGATGTTCAAGGGAGAGTCCGCTGATATTACTTTTATAGAGATCGAATCGAGATGAGTACATCATCCTCATAATGATGAACTTATGATAAGTATGCTCATCGGGTCAATGCATGTCCATCAAGTTTTTCTTGAAAATGGAAGTTCTACAAACATCTTATACTACAACACATACCAGAAGTTGTGATTTTCAAACAGTGATATGAATTACAAAGCTGCACATGTCTATAGTTTTACCGGAGAAGCGGTAAGAGTCATGGGTTCGATTAATGTTAGGACGAAAACACGCGCTAATATTCACGCAAGTATACGTGATCCCAAGTAATATAGAATTAATTCTAGTTCGTTCCCACATAGACTGGTCTAGGTTAATTTCAACTTGTGCACTTATGCAACAATGTTATGGTTATTATTCATTGCTAAGATGATAATAAATTAGGTTTGTTTATAACTAAGATTATTAACTAACATGCAATTAACTAAGAGATTAAAATGGATTGATTACTATATGACACAAACATGGGATTCTAACTTCATTACTACTTCATTCAATAGCCTTTTCGTTCTTAACCTTAGCATGCAATGGTGATGACACTGAATCAGATAATACCAAACTAGTAAACGCCAACTTTCGTTGTACGAATACCCTACTACCAGACATCCACAAAAGAGATAGAAGATGAATAGATACCAATTATATTGAGATCCTATATGTCTATAGAATTGGACAACATAACGGTTTAATGTGCAAGTTATCTATCATGATTACATAGGACAAGTAAGATGGTTAAAATTACCTACGAATTATGCGATACAAATACATGAACCTATGCTAGCATGGCAAGTTCTAAACCCCTATATTCACTTTCGCTTCAATAGAGATTAACACGCTATCTTAAAAGTTCGCGACGCTCATAAGATGACTAAGCACAACCAGTACTAGGATATCATACAATCACCACACATTAAGGTATCGAAATAAATTAACTAAAGAAATCTATAAGTAAATCCGTTAGAACCCCACGATAACAATTAGCCCATAGTCAGACTCATCATCAATGTGGGTTCCAATGAAAGCATGGTATAATAAACATAGTCTTTATACTGAATAAATAATAAACCAAGTACATTAAACAAGAGTATTAGGTTCAACAAATAAGAAAACTAGCATCCAAGATTACAACTTAGAACAAAGAATCACAAGAATAAACTAGATCCTCTTCGCCTTGGTTGAATTGTGTTATATGGTCTTCTTACGTCTTCTCCTTAAGCTCTGGTACGTCTTCTTATGAAAAACGATCTTAAGTTGTCATTAAATAGTAGCCCAGGCAGATTAGAAGCCCAAAAATCAGAATTATAAAAAAGTCAGGATTCTTTCATCCCGACCTGGCGTGGCCGCGCTGACCTTCTGTACTCCTGGCGCGGTCGTGCGCCACTACAGCGCGGGCACACTGACCTTCTGGAAAATCTTTAATTTCTTATTTTCTTGGCTGGTTTGAGTTGGCAATTCTCGAGCAATCTTCCTGAGAAACATCCTAACACCAATTTAGCACCAAAATAATGCTTAATCTCCTGATTCATTTATTTAGGCCTGAAATGCAAAAACACTACAAAAATACATCAAATACACAAATAACTTGAGTACAAAACATCAATTCAAGCCTTTATAGAGCATTCTAAGTGGACACAAATACCACTTAACACACCCCCAAACTTGAACCGATGCTTGTCCTCAAGCATAAACAGACTCAAAGAACAAGAAATAAAAATGCATGATTGCAAGCTATATGAATGCAACAATTCCCTAAGATTAACTAAACAAATCAACAAGCAACATCTCAACAAATGTAGTTATTCGCACAAGTTCAATTAAATCCCGCAAATCAACTTACAAGCCAGAAACGTGCGTGTGTGCAACTGCTTATACATCTACTATCGCAACTAGATCAATAATCATGATTCACTATTCACCACAGCAATCACAAGGTTATAAATAGAATAAAAGCTAAACTCAAAATGACTGACAACACTTTAATTCTTATATCGGAGTTATAAATGGATTCATGCTTTTATTCAGAACATATAAACATAAATATGCTTATTTGACCGTGCAATGAGCGAGGTTGACAAAAGTCGTATACAATAATACCCATGTAGCGAGCATTAGGTTAGTGGATTCCAGACTATAAAAGCCTTAGGTCACTAGGCACAAAGTCCCTTAAGAACTTAATAACTCGAGTATTAAAGAGCCCACTCATGATCAATTATGCATAAACACATTTTTTTTCTTTTTTTCTCTTTTTTTCCTCTTTTTTTTTCTTTTTTCCCACATGATTTCTGAATGAGTGCATTTCGCTCCATCTCGCGCAATCCTAGACTACTCATATAAAATGAGCCGGCTACTAGCCATTTGACACCTAGCCACAACAACTAGCAATGAAATCCAATGTTTACTCCAATTTTTAAATGTTCATATTATTTTACCATTAAGAGAATATGCTAAATTCTAATTATAAACAAATGATTAAACCTCGACAAGCAAATAAGACATAATCATGATCTAGCACTCAAGAAATCTATAAGACTTAGTGAAATTTTTATTGCTTCTAGCATGCAAATCAACTTGGTAAGACTTAACATCACTAAACACGACCTCACCACACTTGCATCAATATCACAAATCAATCGGAAACATTAACTAAGGGATCATGTTATAATGCACATGAATGAAACTATATGCAACATACTATCATGCAAAATAAAAAAACTACTACATGGCAAATATGCAACTATATGAACTAAACAATCATGAATATGTAAACTATATGAGACACACACGAATATATATTCCTTAAACTACTACCCCCAAACTTAAAATGTTCATTGTCCTCAATAAAGGTAATAGCAAAGAATCAGGCATACCTACTCAGAATCAGGGTATCACCCTCTTGGGGTGGAGTGTCAAGAGTGTCTAGAGGTGGGTCAACAGTGTCCTCACTGAATACTGGCCACTGGATATAAACTCCTGTAGCTCTGAATGCAGTCCCCAACACCTGGGTAAGGTCTTGTGCAAACCGACTATGGACGTCATGTATCGCATCCATCCTCCTCATCAAGTGCCTATACCGCGCTGAACTTAAACCAACACTACCATGTACTTCCTCCTGCTGCTGCTGCTGTGATCGCGAAGGACCGGCCTTCTCACCCAACTGAGCTCTCCATGCTGCCCTGCTCGCCTGAGTCGAACTCCCAACATATGTCCGATCAGCTGGACGACCATCTGACAAGTGGTCATAAGTATAACCAAGCCCCTTCGGATCAGGCTTACCACCGTACCACTCTTGCATACTCAACAACGTCGAACTATTAATCGGGGCACTTGAAAGCTGGCGTTGCTCGTGTGCGGGCCAATGAACTCCAACTGCCATGCACAACTTCGTCACAATGGACGCATAGGGAATAGAACCCGTAGTACTTCCTCGCAGAAACCTCAAGATACCCTGATAAATCACCATACCGAGATCCACATAATCTCCCTGAAGAATCCCCACAATAACCGTGCACGCTCCACAGTAACATCATGCATGTGAAAAGATGGCATGATGTTGGCACAAATAAAAGAATTTCATACACGTGCAAACCTGTTCATGCACGATGCAGGGAAAGTAGCATATTCGTTTGTTCCCTTCTTAAACTTCCAATGAGTCTCTGGCACACACAACATAGCAATGATCAAATCCAAGTCAAAATCATCACCGGTCTTCGCATTCCAATCCTCCTGCTCCGGCTGTCTCTCTTGCTGATTTATTACCCGACGAATGGCCTCCGCACTATAATCTACAGTCAACCCCCTCACCACAGTACAACCGTTCTTATCCGCCTTTGCATTCACGTAAAACTCGCGAACCACACTCATAGGTACCACAACAGGTGCCTCACAAAAAACAATCCATCCCATATCCACAATCATCTCCAGCAACTTACCATCTCCGCCTCAGCCTCCGGAGTTGAAAACTTAGGCCTCACACCACCCACACTCAAAGAATCAGTGCTGCTGCTGCTAACTTGGGTTCGTTGTCTTTTGGGTGCCATTGAAAGTGAATAAGTTTGAGAGAATAGAAGTGTATAAGAGAGATTTGTGTGTGTTTGAGAATGTGAGAAGTGATGGAGGAGTTTGTGTATAAGTGTGTGTATATATAAAAAATTGAGAGAGAATTAGTTATGGAAAAGAAGTGGAATTAATGGCAGTAATGGAATTGATTTGGAATAGAAATTATGGGAAGTGGAGGAGGGAAATTCGGGTAGGAATTGATTTTGTATTCAAAGTCCGGATTTTCTGTTTCTTTTTTTTCGACTACAGGGATGCAGCGCAGCCGCCCCGCCTGGCATCGCGGGCGCGCCGTGCTACTGGAAAACCAGTGCGGCCACCCCACTCCTCAGTGCGGGCGCGCATACTTACTGGAAAATCAGCGCGGCCGCCCCGCTCCTCAGCGCGGCCGTGCCGTGCTATTGTGTTGGCCCTGAATTTTTTTATTTTTTTGATTTTTTTTTGTGTTTTTCTCCTTCTTTTCTTCGTCCTCTATCTACTAATGTACAACAAACTTGGGTTTCCTCCCAAGAAGCGCTTGTTTTACGTTGTTAGCTTGACGTAGAATTCCTGAATTCAAATGGTCAATAAAACGGCCCTAACCACCTCGCGGGTTGTCGTATCCCCATAGTAATGCTTCAATCGATGTCCATTTACCTTGAATGCTTGGCTCAGATCATTCTCAAAAATTTCCACCGCTCCATTTAAAAACACAGTTTTGATTATGAAAGGCCCTGACAACCTCGACTTCAATTTTATAGGAAAGAGACAGAGACGAGAGTTGAACAAGAGAACTTGTTGCCCCGACATAAATGATTTGAGTACTAGACCCCTATCATGCCACCTCTTGACTTTCTCCTTATACATTTTATTGTTTTCTTATGCTTGAAGTCGAAACTCATCGAGTTCATTCAATTGAAGCATTCTTTTCTTTCCAGCTGCATCTATATCAAGGTTCAATTTCTTCAAAGCCTAATATGCTTTGTGCTCTAGCTCCACAGGCAAATGACACCCCTTACCATAAACCAACTAAAACGGTGACATAACCAGTGGAGTCTTATATGTTGTTCGATACGCCCAAACAGCTTCATCTAGATTCAAAGACCAATCCTTTTTTGATGGACACACAACATCTCTAAAATGTGTTTGATCTCTCTGTTAGACACTTCAGCTTTGCCATTAGTTTACGGATGGTAGGCAGTAGTAATGCGATGATTCACATTATATCTTTGCATCATAATAGTGAACTTGCGATTGCAGAAATGCGATCCCTCGTAACTTATTATGACTCTTGGAGTCCCAAATCTTATGAATATCTGCTTATGAAGAAAATTCATAACTACCTTCTCATCATTTATCGGCAAAGCCTTGACTTCAACCCATTTCGAGATATTATCAACCGCCAACAAGATATACTGATTATTGCAAGATAAGACAAATGGCCCCATGAAGTAAATTCCCCAAACGTCGAAGACTTCAACCTCGAGAAGCACATTAAGAGGCATCTCATCCCTCTTGGACATATTACCCACACGCTGGCATCAGTCACACTTCAAAACAAACTGATGCACATCCTTAAACAATGTAGGCCGGAAGAATCCCGCTTGAAGGATACGAGATGCTATCTTCTCTCCACCATAGTGGCCTCCATAAATAGTTGAATGACAGTCTCGCAAGATCCCCCTCGTTTCGCTATATGGAATACATCTCCTAATGATTAGGTCAGCTCATTGCCTAAACAGAAATGGCTCATCCCACGTGTACCACTTCACCTCATGAAGAAATTTCTTCCTTTGAGCAGAAGACAAGTCTGGAGGAATAATGTTGCTCATAAGATAGTTCACAATGTCTGCGAACCATGGTTCTTCTTCTTGCACCCCAAACAACTGCTCATCGGGAAAAGACTCATTTATCAATGTCTTGTCCTATAAAGTTGCACTTGGATCTTCAAAATGAGAGAGATGATCAGCGACTTGATTCTCAGTATCTTTCCTGTCCTTGATCTCTAACTCAAATTCCTGAAGTAAAAGAACCCATCAAATCAATCTTGGCTCCGAGTCCTTCTTCAAGATGAGATAGCGAATAGCAGAGTGATCAGTGAAAATTGTCACCTTCGGCCCAAGCAAATAAGATCAAAATTTCTTAAAACTGTAGATAATGGATAAGAGTTCTTTCTCAGTAGTAGTATAGTTCAGTTGAGTATTATTGGGGGTCTAACTAGTATAGTAGACCACATGAAATATGTTGTTCTTTCTCTACCCAAGAACTGCTCCAACTGCATAGTCACTTGCATCGCGCATCATCTCAAAAGGCTCATTACAATCAGGTGTAGTTATGACATGTGTCGTGATTAAATTCTTCTTTAAGATATCGAACGCATCAAGGAACTCGTCATCAAACTTAAAAGGGACATCTTTCTCTAGAAGATTGCACAAAGGTTTAGAGATTTTTGAGAAGTCCTTGATGAACCGCCTATAGAACCCCGCATGACCAAGAAAGCTGCGGACTCCCTTAACAGAAATTGGTGGAGGAAGGTTTTCAATAACCCCCACCTTGGCTTTATCCACCTCAAGCCCTTACTTGAGACCTTGTGCCCAGGAATAATGCCCCGTCGCACCATAAAATGACATTTTTCCCAGTTGAGAACCAGATTGGTCTCAACACACCTTCTAAGAATGGTGCCAAGATTTTGCAAGCACTCGTCAAAAGAATTACCAAACACAGAGAAATCATCCATGAACACCTCCATATTCTGGCCAATCATATCAGAGAAGATAGCCATCATGCATCTCTGAAATGTGGCAGGTGCTCCACACAATCCAAAACAAACTCTTCTGAAGGCAAAAGTACCAAAAAAACACGTGAAGGTAGTCTTTTCCTGATCTTCTAGAGCAATGCAAATCTGATTATATCCCGAATAGTCATCCAGAAGACAATAGTACTCATGCCCAGCCAACCTGTCAAGCATCTGATCAATGAACGGAAGAGGGAAGTGATCCTTCCTTGTGGTTTTGTTCAACTTCCTATAATCCATGCAAAGTCTCCACCCCATGACTGTTCGAGTAAGAATGAGCTCATTCTTCTCATTAGCAACAACTATGATACCCCCTTTCTTTGACACACACCGAACTGGACTCACCCACAAACTTTTAAGAAATATGGTAGATAATCCTTGCATCTAGCCACTTGAGAATTTCCTTCTTCACAACTTCTTTCATTATCGGATTAAGCCTTCTCTGTTGCTCAACCGTTGGCTTGCTACCTTCCTCTAGCAGAATTTTATGCATACAATATGAAGGGTTGATTCCCTTGATATCTGTTATAGTCCATCCAATTGCTGATTTGAACTATCTCAGAATTCGCAAGAACTTTTCCTCATCACTCCCTAAAAGGTCAGATGTAATAATAACAGACAAAGTAGATGCATCACCTAAAAAAGCATACCTTAAGTGTTCAAGCAATGGTTTAAGCTCTAATGTAGGAGCTTCCTCAATAGAAGTCTTGAGTCGCCCTTCAGCATTTTTCATTTCTAACATTCCAAGAGATTCAAAAGGCATATCCAGCCTTCTCTTCCAAGGAGAAGAATTCAAATATTGCAACTGCTCATCACCTTCGTCATCTTCGCTATCTGAATTCCCCAAAAAGGCCTTCTCTAAGGCATCAGACCTTAGCATTTGATCAAGTTCTGAAGTAACCACAGAATCGACCAACTCCACTTTTAAGCACTCCTCATTTTCAGTCGGGAATTTCATGGCATTAAATACATTAAAAGTCACTTACAGAGGTTTGTATTGTTATATAGGGATGTTGTTTGGTCTGATCATTGCATGTGCAGCCTACCAATGATTGGTGAACATGATGTTTAAGAATTAAATTGGAAAAATCATGGAAGATTATGTGGATGATATGTTGGTCAAATCTAGGGAGGCATGTGACCATGTAAAATATCCGATGGCGATGTTTAACATCTTGAGAAGATATTGTATGAATTTAAACCCGCAGAAGTGTGTGTTCGGTGTTAAATCAAGAAAATTCCTAGGATTTATCATCAATAATAGGGGGATTGAGGCTAACCCCGAAAAGATTAAGGCATTTCTTGACATGAAGTCCCCGACAAATGTGAAACAAGTGTAAAGCTTGACCGGAAGGATTACTGCACTAAATCGCTTTGTCTCAAAATCATCAGATAGATGCAAAGAGTTCTTCAAGGAAATTAAAGGTGCGGGGAAAGATTTTCCAATGGAAAATTGAATGTGAGGAGGCTTTTAGGAGGATAAAGGAACGACTAGGAAATCCTCCCATGTAATCAAAGCCGGTGGATAAAGAAACTTTGATTTTTTACTTGGCTGTTTCTGAGTATTCAATCAGCGCTATGTTGGTAAGGGAAGAGGATTGACAACAATCAACAGTGTACTACGTGAGTAAAAGGTTACACAATACTAAGACTCATTACACCAATATGGAGAAATTAGTTTATGCATTAGTCCTTGCATCGCGGAAGTTGCGCCCGTATTTTCAAACTCACAAAATTGAATTCCGCACAGCGTATCCACTGCGATAAATCCTTCACAAACCCAAATCATTTGGGAGGATATTGAAATGAGCTTTGAAATTGGGGCAATTTGACATGGAATGCATACCGCGTATAGCGATCTAAGGACAAGCCTTATCAGATTTCCTATTGGAATTTGATTCTGAAATTGATAGTAGAACCCTGGTAGCGTTATATCCACCTTGTCCTAAAGAAAATTTTGACCCATCACCGGATGAAGAGCTTCTGTATCCTTGGTGGATTTTTCATGTGGAGGGTGCAATTAATAATAAAGGGGCATGCGCAAGCATAGTGCTTGTATCTCCGGATGGGCATCATTTAATGAGTGCTATTCATTTCAGATTATGTGCAAAGAACAATGATGCAGAGTATAAAGCTTTGATCAATGGATTGAAGATTGCTTTGGAGATGGGAGTTATGAATTTGATCACCAAGAGCGACTCGGAGTTGGTTGTAAACCAAGTGAACGGGGGATTCCAGGCCCGAGGACCCGGAACATAATTGTACTTAAGCTGTGCGCAATGGTTATTTGGAAAATTCAAGGAAGTAAACCTGGAATGTGTACTACAAGAGAAAAAGCAGCAAAAAGGATGCTTTGGCCAAAATGGGATCTCAACAGGAAGCTGTATTTCTAGGCTCAATGCCCTTCGAAATTCAGGAAGTTCCAAGCATTCCAGAGGTGGAAGTGATGCAAGTGGATGATACTCCTGAGGAAACATGGATGACACCCATTCTAGCTTATATTAATAAGTGAACAATCCCTGAAGAGAAGTTTAAGGCTAGGAGACTTCGATACCAGGCTGCAAGGTACGTGGTGTATGGTGGGATATTATACAAAAGGGGTTTCAATCAGCCGCTACTCAGATGTATTAACGATACATAGGGAAATTACATTTTGAGAGAAGTACATAAAAAAATCTGCTGTAATCACTCAGGGGGTAACTCATTGGCAATGAAGATATTACGGCAAGGTTACCATTGGCCTACCATAAAAGTGGATGCTGCAAACTTTACTAGAGTATGCGATCGATGTCAACGCTTTTCCAATTACTCATCTATGCCTACAACACTCTTGACATCTATAATGAGCCCGTGGTCGTTCGCTGTGTTGTGGATTGATCTCATTGGAGAACTTCCAAAAGCTAAAGGAGATGTCAAGTATGCGGCGGTCATGGTTGACTATTTCACTAAATGGACCGAGGCCATGCCATTAGCAACCATCACAACTAAAAAAATCAAAGACTTTGTCTTTAATTCTATTGTGTGCAGATTTAGGATACCATACAAGCTTGTTTCTGAAAATGGGTTACAGTTTTATAGCAAGGAGTTGTGAAATCTGTACGAGGATTTAAAAATCAAGAAGGAATTTACGGCGGTCTATCACCCGCAGGGTAATGGAAAAACTGAGGCTGTCAGTAAGATTATAAAACATACTCTCAAGACCAAGCTGGAGGAATGCAAAGGGAATTAGCTTGAGGAACTCCCGAAGGTCTTATGATTTTATAACACGACTCCAAGATCTATAACTGGAGAATCTCCCTTTATGCTTACTTATGGATATGAGGCTTTGGTTCATGTAGAAGTTGGCTCAAGACCGCTTCGCAGTGATCATTATGCAGAAGGAGATGCAGAGGTCAATCAGAGGCTTCACTTGGATCTCTTGGAGGAAGCAAGGGAAAACCCTCAACTGAAGCTTGCGGTGTATCAACAACGTGTAGCAAGGTATTACAACAAGAAGGTAAAGGGACAACAACTGAAAGTTGGAGATATGGTGCTTAGGAAAGTGATGCTATACACAAAGAATCCTCATCATAGAGTGTTTGGAGCCAATAGGGAAGTACCTGAAAGTGTTTGTCCTAAATCCAATCATGTATGATGAGTTAGGAAGAACTTTCTTGTATTCCTATTTGATTTCATTTGAATTAATAAAAGACTTTTTATATTTTTATGGGCTTTATCTATTTAAAGTGTATTAAATAAGATGTTCCATAGTTTAGAGTAAAGCTTCTAGAATTATAATGAGATTGTAATAGTGAGATCTAGAAGACGACAACTCTGGACTTAAACAGTTCCTGATAGTAGGATAACTAATCGGATGTTAGTGGATCCGCAAAGATTGGTACATACTATGCTTGCTCCCTTCAGGAGGATGTCTCTTCTCATAGGCATTTGTGTGGTGACACTATAGCTAGTATGTAGGTGCTTATTAGGGAATAAGTTCACTGAACATGACTCGATAAGTTGAGCAACTAATGGAGATTACTCACGTGTCAATAGTTATTCACTGAGTGATAGTTGTACAAGTGTCCTTAGACTTGAGATCGTTAAAGGTATCTTATATATAATGAACTGTGCTTTGATTTAGTCCTTAGTCTCAAGGACATCCATTAGGTCTATTCTGGGCATAGGGATTTGTGTATAGAGATAGTTAACGTCAATAGAGGATCTACCCCTTCCAGTATAGGAAGAGAATATCCTATGTTATTCTTAGTATGCGAGTTCTGGAATCTCTGGCCAGAGTGTACGAAATTAGAAAGGAGTTTCTAATTTGCATTAATATGAACTTTGTATTATGAATAAGAAATCATATGATTAAATTTGATAGGCCTGACACGAGATCCATGCCTTGTATTTATTCGGGATATTATAAGGGTAGAAGGAATTCATTGTACGGTAACTAGTCACTGACAGGTTCTTGATATTCTAAGCAGTGAATTCATATTATCCGGATAGTCGCGATATGTTGAGAAGCATCACTCACGATGTAGAATAAATATAATTAATCAGTTAATTATATTTAGTGAATTTTAGTATTCATGTAAATAATTAATAAAAGTTTATTATTATTTATTTCTACTACCGGCATAATATTGAACCTACAGGGTGATACCATAAAAGAATATTTTCTTTGATGAAATAATGAGAGAGAGAATTATTTTCTAAATAGTTAAGAAAAAACAATAATGATTAAAATAGTTTTAATTATTATTAAAGCATTTTATAAAGATAAAATGTGGGGGTTAATATATATAAAGATATATTATAAAACCCAAGGAGAGCCCTATAAATAGAATGAGATGGCTCATTCTATTTACATAACTTTGGTTTTGTGAAAACCCTAGCCTCCATCTTCTTCCTCTCTCTCTCTCCCAAAAACTCCATTTTATAAAAGCTCGGTTTTATAAAAGGTTCATCAAAGAGGATCATTTTTGGTGGATACCAGTAGAGTGCTTCACACACTGAGGAGCAACTGCTAGCACTCCATTTTTATAAAGCTTCGATTCACAAGGTATGGTTTCGATTCCTCAGTTTTTCCTTTTTATACGTTTTTCTATATGTGCGGTATATGGTTTTTACGGAATAAATGTTATTTCATATTTCTGCTCATCCGTAAATTACTTCAATGACATCAGAGCTAGGTTCTGCATATAGAGATTCATATAAAAAATTTCAGATTTTTTTATGCATGTATGAATTTATTATGATTTTTGCAAGTTTATTTGGATTTAATTATAAAATTAATTCGAAATAATTTTTGCATGAGATTTTGATTACTGATCTGGGTTCTACAAGTGTTGTAGATTGTCTAGGTATTTTTTTCATAATTTTGTGATGTGTAGTTTATTTGTTATGAATTTTTAAAAATTGTTTTTATTAAAATTCATGGAATAATTATGCATGTGAATAAATATGATTAAAATTTGCACTAGGACCCATGGCTGATCTGGTAATTTTCTGCTATTCCCTGATTTAAGAAATCATATTATTTTGATTTTTATTAATTTATTAATTAAACGTTAATTGATTTATTAATAATAAAATTAAAATAATAAATTAATAAGGAGTTATTAAGGAAGGGAGTAAAAGGAAAGGGGGTTACATTTTTTTTTTGTAAACGGCTGGTAGACAAACGGGTAGGTGACTGACAGAAAAAAAAAAGCTGCTGCTGTAACGGTCGGCTGTGCCAGGCGCGTGCGCTTCACGCGGGGAAGGGGTTTGTTGCGCATTCCGTGAATGCGTTACACACTGTTGCGCATTTACGGAATGCGTTACACGCGTAAATGGCTCAACAGTGTTGTAACGCATTATGTACATGCGTTACAGCCCGTCTGTCCACATTAAATTTAATTTTTTGGGAGTTTCGTAAATCCGTTTTGGGCGTGGAATATATCGTTGGATTCGTTTTTCCGAGACGGATCTAATGGAGTGGTCAAATATTTTTTATATAAAAGTTTTGAACTATTTATATTCCCGAAAGTGTTTTAAAGCATGTTTTAATTGTTTTAATTGCTTTTAAATGCTATAATAAATCCATACATCATTATATCAACGTGTGACATGATATTACTTGCATGCTTACTTGTTTATTTATTTTTATATATGAGATATATGCCTGTGTTTACCAAGCGATGATAGATTTAGGTGAAGTTAAATCAATATAAGGCGTGCTCTAGAAAATCTAGAATAGGAATCGTTTCTTGCCTTGACAATAATATTATGAATACAATCATGAGATTCTTGTGTTTATGAAACACGTAATTAAATATGAATTTTCAATTTTGAGAGAAAGGATGATTCTGTCAACAACAGATTTTTATCTGTAAGAAAGGGTTATTAAGTGACGCCTCTTGACAATGTTCCACCCGATCTGGGAATCATCTGATTATCGATTATTGATTTGAAATATTAAATTTAAAAGGAAGAATCTCTTTATAATATTATTATGATTGTAACGTAATATAATCCCTCTAAAATTAAATAATATCAAGTAGTAATTGGCAAATGACACAACGGGCTTGTGTCGGTCATAGCCTTCCAACATGATAGAAAGTGGTTCTTATTTTTAAATCATTGTCGTTTCGTGCTACAGCCGAGGGCTTTGATTTCGAAATAAGAAATACTTGTCTATTACATAGAGATATGTACATTGAATTAGAATCTAAAGGTCGTTACGTGCTACAGCCGTGGGTCGTTGGAGACTGATTCAAATGTACGAAATGTTGGGTTAGACTTGACTTAGAATATTGAGTTTGTTGTGCTACAGCCGTGACTCAATTATTCAAGAGGCTAAAATTATATTAGGGAATAACATAAGATGTAATTGACAAGAGTTGTCTGCCTATTGAACATCACATGACGTTTCGTGCTACAGCCGAGGTTGTGTAATGGAAT
Organism: Apium graveolens; assembly: GCF_009905375.1. Lineage (NCBI taxonomy): Eukaryota > Viridiplantae > Streptophyta > Magnoliopsida > Apiales > Apiaceae > Apium > Apium graveolens. The sequence goes on from NC_133654.1 coordinate 120,243,449, forward strand.
GTAGGATCCCTATTCCCACTAGCATTATGAATGCTTAGTTTTCACTTAGGGGTTGTATAAATTAGATAAACTAGTGGGAGCCACTTATGAATAAAGACCCGATTCATATAGTGTTTTGAAATGAAATTGAATATTTGCTAAGTGTTTTTATATGTTTATCATTTACAGATTTACTATATTCGTTATGTCTTCTGCACTATCACTCCGGAGTATACTAGATGCTCACAAGTTGACTGGTCCTAATTTTGCTGACTGGCTTCGAAACTTGAGAATTGTTCTTAGGGTGGAGAAGCTGGAATATGTGCTTGACTCACCTAAGCCTACTGAACCTGCTAACGATGCACATAATAATGAACATGTTGTGTATCGTAAGTGGATAGATGATGCAAATGTTGCTCAATGCATCATGCTAGCTTCCATAAACATTGAGCTACAGAAGCAGCATGAGCATATGGATGCTCATACTATCCTTATGCATCTACAAGAGTTGTATGATGTGGCAGGGAGGACAGCTCGATATGAGATATCGAAGGAGCTGTTCGGTTGTAGGATGTCTGAGGGATCATCCGTGAATGACCATGTACTTAAGATGATCAATTTGATTGAACGTCTTGGACAACTTGGTTTTGCCATGGATGGGGAGCTGAGCCAAGACTTGGTCTTGCAATCACTTCCGGGTTCGTTTTCGCAGTTTGTTATGAACTTTCACATGAATAAGCTGGATGTCAGCCTGGCTGAACTCCACAACATGTTGAAGACTGCGGAATCGAATTTCCCCCTAAGAAGAGCTCTGTTCATCTAATTGGTGAAGGTTCCAATCCTAAGAAAAGGAAGAAGAACCCTTCCAAGAAGAAGAAAGTAGGTGAGAAAAAGCCTGTTCCACCAAAATCTGAAGAACCCAAGAGCAAAGCTGTTTGCTTTCACTGTAACAAGGTGGGGCACTGGAAGAGGAACTGCAAGGTTTACCTTGCAGAATTGAAGAAGAAGAAGGGTAGTGAGACTACCACTTCTGCTTCAGGTATGTTCATGATTGAAGTGAATATGTCATTAAATCAAATTTCTACTTTGGTATTAGATACCGCCTGTGGTTCTCATATTTGCAATTCGTTGCAGGGACTAAGGAGAAGTAGGACTCTTGAGGAAGAGGAGGTGATTCTACGGATGGGAAATGGAGCAAGAGTTGCTGCTGAAGCTGTAGGATCATTTCATTTACATATGCCTACGGGCAAGACTATTATTTTAAATAATTGTTATTTTGTTCCTTCGATTGTGAGGAATATTATTTATATTCCCATGTTAGACTTGGATGGATTTTCATTTGTTATTCAGAATAATAAATGTTCAATTCTTAGAGATAACGTTCTTTATGGAAGTGGTATTTTAAATAATGGTTTGTATGTATGTGACGTAGAGCATGATTTACTACAAATTGAACATACTAATAAAAGAAAAAGGGATGATGAAAATCTCACCTTTTTGTGGCACTGCAGACTTGGTCATATTAGTGAAAATAGACTGCAGACATTGCATAAGGAAGGGTTACTTGACCCCTTTGATTTTGAATCATATCCTACATGCGAGTCTTGTCTATTGGGTAAAATGACCAAATCTCCATTTAGTGGACATGGAGAGAGGGCTGCAGATTTGCTAGGATTGGTACACACAGATTTATATGGACCAATATCTACGCAAGCCATGGGTGGATTTTCATACTTCATTACTTTCATAGATGATCGATCTAGATTCAGATATGTGTATTTGATGAAACACAAGTCTGAAGCCTTTGAAAAGTTCAAAGAATATAAGCATGAAGTGGAGAAACAAACCAAACATAGTATTATAACTCTTCGATCAGATCGAGGTGGTGAATACTTGAATGGAGAGTTTCTAGATTATCTCAAAGAAAATGGTATAGTCTCCCAGTGGACTCCTCCATATACTCCACAGTTGAATGGGGTATCTGAAAGGAGAAATCGAACTTTGTTAGACATGGTTCGGTCCATGATGAGCTATGTGAATCTTCCAGTATTCCTGTGGGGTTATGCATTGGAAACCTCAGCATATTTACTGAATAAGGTGCCTTCCAAATCTGTTCCTCAAACTCCATATGAGATATGGAAAGAAAGGAAACTGAGTCTTAAACACGTTAAGATTTGGGGATGTCCAGCTTATGTCAAGAAAGTTGACCCAGATAAGCTGGAATCTCGATCCGTAAAATATAGTTTTGTGGGATATCCTAAAGAGACTTTAGGGTATTACTTTTACACCGATCATAGGGTGTTTGTCTCCAGACATGCTACCTTCTTGGAAAAGCAGTTTATCCTTGAAGGAAATAGTGGGAGCAAAATTGAACTTGATGAAGTTCAAGAAGCACAAACTACTACGAATCAAGTGGAAACACCTGTTCAGACTGAACAACCTTCTGTGGAACAGCCCATTCGTAGGTCAGGGAGAGTGTCTCGCCAACCTGAGAGGTATTATGGCCTTGTCATTGAGAATGACAATGAGTTATCAATCATTGATGATGACGACCCTATGACCTATAATGAGGCTATGAGTAGTGTTGACTCAGAGAAATGACAAAGTGCCATGAAATCCGAAATGGAATCTATGTATACCAACCAAGTATGGACTTTGGTTGAAGCACCTGAGGGTGTGAAGCCTATTGAGTGCAAATGGGTATACAAAAGAAAGATTGGAGCAGATGGCCAGGTGGAGACCTATAAGGCCAGGATTGTGGCAAAAGGATTCAGACAAAGGCAAGGGATTGACTTTAATGAAACTTTTTCGCCTGTAGCCCTATTAAAATCAATTCGGATTTTGCTTGCGATTGCTGCTTACTACGACTATGAGATCTGGCAAATGGACGTAAAAACGGCCTTCCTCAATGGGAAACTTGAAGAGGAAGTGTATATGACACAGCCAGAGGGTTTTCTTTCTAAGGGAAATGAACACCTAGTGTGTAAGCTGCTTCGAACCATATATGGTTTAAAGCAAGCTTCTCATAGATGGAACATCCGTTTTGATGAGACAATCAAAGAGTTTGGTTTTATCAAAAACATAGATGAACCATGTGTCTACAAGAAGGTTAGTGGGAGCGCGGTAACATTTCTTGTATTGTATGTGGATGACATACTTCTTATAGGAAATGATATACCGATGCTGCAATCAGTCAAAGTGTGGCTATCGAAGAACTTCACTATAAAGGACTTGGGAGAAGCATCCTACATTCTCGGTATGAAGATCTATAGAGATAGATCTAGAAGAATGATAGGTCTTACCCAGGGTACATACATCCAGAAAGTGCTTAAAAGGTTTAGCATGGAAAACTCCAAAAGAGGTCTCATGCCGATGAGCCATGGAGTGTCCCTTTCCGAAAAGATGTCTCCTAAGACACCTGAGGAAAGAGAGCGTATGAGTAAGATTCCTTATGCTTCAGCAATAGGATCTATCATGTACGCAATTTATGTACTAGGCCTGATGTTGCTTATTCAATCAGTGTGACGAGCAGATATCAGTCCAATCCAGGTGAAGACCACTGGAAAGCAGTAAAGAACATCCTTAAGTACTTGCGAAGGACTAAGGATATTTTTCTTGTTTTTGGTGGCGGATCTGAGTTAAAAATAGAGGGTTATACTGACTCTAGTTTTCAATCAGAAAGTGATGATAGCAAATCCATGCTAGGGTACATGTTTACTCTGAACGGTGGTGCGATTAGTTGGAAGAGTTCCAAACAGTCTACAATGGCTGACTCCACATCGGAAGCAGAATATATAGCTGCAAGTGAGGTTGCAAAAGAAGCCGTTTGGATGAGGAAATTTGTTTCTGAGTTGGGAGTTGTTCCTAGCATTGAGGAGCCTATTGTGTTGTATTGTGATAACAACGCAGCAATAGCACAAGCCAAGGAACCTAGGTCTCATAAAAATTCCAAACATGTTTTGCGACGCTTTCATTTGATTAGGGAAATTATTGAAAGAGGAGATGTCAAGATTTAGAGAGTTGACACACATAATAACGTAGCAGACCCACTCACAAAGTCATTGTCTCGGATTCACTTTGATCGTCATAAAGAGAATATGGGTATTAGATACCAGGGTAATTGGCTTTAGTTCAAGTGGGAGATTGAAAGTGTTTGTCCTAGATCCAATCATGTATGATGAGTTAGGAAGAACTTTCTTGTATTCATATTTGATTTCATTAGAATTAGTAAAAGACTTTTTATATTTTTATGGGCTTTATCTATTTAAAGTGTATTAAATAAGATGTTCCATAGTTTAGAGTAAAGCTTCTAGAATTATAATGAGATTATAATAGTGAGATCTAGAAGACGACAACTCTGGACTTAAACAGTTCCTGATCATAGGATAACTAATCGGATGTTAGTGGATCCGCAAAGATTGGTACATACTATGCTTGCTCCCTTCAAGAAGATGTCTGTTCTCATAGGCATTTGTGTGGTGACACTATAGCTAGTATGTAGGTGCTTATTAGGGAATAAGTTCACTGAACATGACTCGATAAGTTGAACAACTAATGGAGATTACTCACATGTCAATAGTTATTCACTGAGTGATAGTTGTAAAAGTGTCCTTAGACTTGAGATCGTTAAAGGTATCTTATATATATTGAACTGTGCTTTGGCTTAGTCCTTAGTCTCAAGGACATCCATTAGGTCTATTCTGGGCATAGGGATTTGTGTATAGAGATAGTTAACGTCAATAGAGGATCTACCCCTTCCAGTATAGGAAGAGAATATCTTATGTTATTCTTAGTATGCGAGTTCTGGAATCTCTGGCCAGAGTGTATGAAATTAGAAAGGAGTTTCTAATTTGCATTAATATGAACTTTGCATTATGAATAAGAAATCATATGATTAAATTTGATAGGCCTGACACGAGATCCATGCCTTGTATTTATTCAGGATATTATAAGGGTAGAAGGAATTCATTGTACGGTCACTAGTCACTGACAGGTTCTTGATATTCTAAGCAGTGAATTCATACTATCCGGATAGTCGCGATATGTTGAGAAGCATCACTCACGATGTAGAATAAATATAATAATCAGTTAATTATATTTAGTGAATTTTAGTATTCATGTAAATAAGTAATAAAAGTTTATTATTATTTATTTCTACTACCGGCATAATATTGAACCTACAGGGTCACACCATAAAAGAATATTTTCTTTGATGAAATAATGAGAGAGAGAATTATTTTCTAAATAGTTAAGAAAAAGAAATAATGATTAAAATAGTTTTAATTATTATTAAAGCATTTTATAAAGATAAAATGTGGGGGTTAATATATATAAAGATATATTATAAAACCCTAGGAGAGCCTTATAAATAGAATGAGATGGCTCATTCTATTTACATAACTTTGGTTTTGTGAAAACCCTAGCCTCCATCTTCTTCCTCTCTCTCTCTCTCTCCCAAAAACTCCATTTTATAAAAGCTCGGTTTTATAAAAGGTTCATCGAAGAGGATCATTTTTGGTGGATACTGGTAGAGTGCTTCATACACTGAGGACCAACTGCTAGCACTCCATTTTTATAAAGCTTCGATTCACAAGGTATGGTTTCGATTTCTCAGTTTTTCCTTTTTATACGTTTTTCTATATGTGCGTATATGGTTTTTACGGAATAAATGTTATTTCACGCTTCCGCTCATCCGTAAATTCCTTCAGTACCAAATAAGATCAAAGTAATACTGTGGAAATGGAATTATGATCTTGAAGAAATGGAAGGAAAGCTTTTTCCGCGAGCATGTAATGCGGAACAACTTCAAAAGTATTATCAGTAAGGTGCGGCTACGGCCCCTTACGTATTATTATCAATAACATCTGGGACATAGCGTATAATTACTTTTATCAATAAATTATTATTATGTGATTATTATGTGATTTTTGGTGAATTATCTGAGGATTGGTGTTGATATGTGGATGTTTATATGTGGTAAAATATGAGTATGTTAATTTTATTATGTCCAGAATAAAATATAGATAATTATGGTATTTTCTGGTAATTTTTGGATTGTTATATGATTTTATAATGATTTATTAATTTATTAATTATTTTTTGAATGATTACAAAATTATTTTATAAAGCCAGGAATCGCCCAACTTCAGCCGTTTTTATGTTTTTACAACCCGAAACTCTTCTGAAAACCCCTTCCTAACCTAATCTGATAATTCCGGATATTTTCCATGTTTTAACTTTTTCGATCTGGAGTACGGTTGGACCCGTACGTGTTCTGTCACAAAATATTTGGTACAATAATCATTTTATAGATCAATGAAACCCGTATTCTCGAAAGACGGGATATTATTACATTATTCTTGTATAAGGGTTTTATGAGAAACCCGATTTTGATAATTATGCAAAACAAGTATCAAATTGGATCATTTTTGCAGTTAATTAGCGGTCAAGTAACCTATTTTTCGATCCAATACGATCCAACAGGTATTATTTTTTTTATAACTATAAATACCATTTATCTATTATTTAATTATTATTTAATTATAATAAAAATCTGAAAATTCTCCCAAATTAGGGCCAAGGCTTGTTCTTGATGTTCACGAGATTAAACACGATTTCAGAGATGATTTTGAACTCCAAATCACTAATATGAGTAACCATTTTAAAGCTCCGGATCTCCTCTATCATTTTCTGCAACCAAATTGATCAAGCGAGGTATCGATTTTAAAAGTTGACTTTTCTAAATTTAATCGGATTTGGGGGTCTTTTATTTGTTGATTATTTGGGGGTCTTCAATTCTTCACATCTCTCTAATCCATTTTGGACTTCTCAATAAGTCATACTGGACTTCTCGAATGATTTCTCGATATGACTTGATCTGTGACTTGCCGATATCTTGACTTAGAACATTTTTCCTAAAATAATTTTATTCAACTTCAAGCTTCTACACTTTTCTCTGAGGTATGATCAAGGCTTGATCTTCTTCCAGAGTTTATTCCTTAGCTTGAATATGTTTACAGAAAAATACTCCAGTCTAATCTTCTAACCTTTTTACAGACTCAAGTAATACAATACAAAATATATAATTATTTATCAAATAATTAAATCTCAGGGCTGTCAATGTGACTTAGTCTTGTTAACCTCCCCCAATTTGTGAGAAGATTGCTTATCACAAATTCATTCCTGATAACAAGGATAACCCTAAGCTAAAATAAATAATATAACTCTTGACAAATTAACAAATACAAACTTTTATACGTTTGATGATTACATAAGTTCAACAGTTACAGCCATCAAGTGAATTTTTCATAGACTGATTGTTTCCTAATGAGGTCCTTGAGATTTACTAGTACTTGTAGCTCTTCAATTATTTATGTCCCTCTTAAGGCTTCTATCTGCTTGAGCCATTCATCCAATGTGTAACCATTGAGATAACCAACTCTAAATCTTGAGAATCTTCCAACTGAAATATTAAGAAAATGTCCACCTTTTGATATTCTACTCACCCCCTTGCCGTAAGCTCATTTGATCTTTGTTCAAACATCTCTATCTCCTTGGAATACTTTCTATCCCTTTCCTCCTTTTTAGCCTTCAATCTTGCATGTCTTTCATTCCTTTCCCTCAACCTTTCAGACATCACAGCCTTCCACATTCTTGTGCTTGAATCCTTGTCCTACATTAAGCTGATCACCCTCTTCAATTTTATGGTGGAAAGTGTTTCCATTACTTGCCTGCTAAGCAAAATGAAGGAGCCATCATTATAGTAAATTCCGACTTCTGCTAAAGAGACAGCACAAACTTTGACAATTTTCTCAGATAATTGTTGGAAATAGTCATCATCTGTTATGCTCATATTTAGAGGCAGAAAGTCTTCTTGATTGAAATAAATCCAGGTGGCACCAACATCAGCTTGCATTTTCCTTGGTTTTCCTCCAACAGTCTTGAAGTGAGTGATGGTTGGAGGCTTGAATGAAGGTATGTTTGTATTTTCTTTAATGTGACATGGCTTGATCTAATTGGTATTTTGAGTAGGGTGTTTGCAGTCTGTTTGTACAAGAATTTTGGCTTTTGAGGTAGGTTTGGTTGAGATAGTGTTGGCTAGGCTTGGTGGTTTGAGTTTATGAGATTTGGATTTGTTGGACATGTTTCTTAGAACCCTCTCCTCCTCCTTTTTTCTCATTCTTCTTTCATATCTCATATTCCTATCCTCCCTCTTCTTTTCATTTTGCTTCTTCTCTTCTACTTTACTTCTAGTTGCCTTGGTAAATTGACTTGGATTGGAGCCAAAAGGTTTTTGCTCATCATTCATCTGCTCATCATCATCTAAGTCATCTTTGGTATTGAATTGAGTGTTTGGAAATATAGTTTAAGCATTCTGCAAGAATCTTCCTAACATCCTACTCATTTCCTCATCTTCAACAATCTTCTTCTTTTTTGTTTTGAGATCAATTTCCAATTTCATGATGAGTCTTTGATTACCCATCAGATAGTTCTTGGGGATTGTGAAATATTTGCATTTCCTGGGTTGTGGATAGATGTAGGCCACCCCTTCCTTGGATGGAGATAGGCTTCAGGAAAAGTAGCTATTTGAGCTTTCTTGAGTTCATTAAACAATTGGGTGTCCTCTGGAATGACTGGATTAACTCTATCAATTATTACATCCAGCCCAAATGCTCTCATGAATTGAAGATTTGAGAGAGACACATGTAGACACCTATCCAAACCATAATTGTTGACAATGGCCACTATCATTTTCTCCAACAATTTTCCAACCTTTTCAATCACCACTCTCAGAAAATTGATATTGTTGACCAAAGCTCTCTTGTAAGTGATGTAGTTGTTGTGAAGAGAAACTCTTAGCACAGTTAATAGCTCATTGAACTCCTTGTCGTGACAGGGTCCTTCTGCAGCTTTCTGGAGTCTTTCTTTACTAACATCATGCGAAATTTTGATTTGATTAGAGCTTTGGCCAGAGCGAGAGGTATAATTTCCAGCTTCCCTTGTTTGGAGACCAACTTCTTTGGATTGGTGAATTCTAGCTTTTATCTCCCCCTTAGTCATGGTAGCAGGAAGGAGTAGAGGAGTTGAAATTTCTATCCTAACAGCTACAGGAAATGCAGGTAGTGGAACATTCAAGGCACCCATAATAGCTCCCAACGAGATAGAATTCTGTATTTGGAGATGTTTTTGATAGTCTACTAGGGACCTTATGTCATTTTGTTGACTCTGCACTAGTGTAGTGAGAGATGTGACCTGAGCTGTAAGTGAATCATTTGAGGCTTGCAAATTTGAGACCTGTTGTTGGAGAGACTGGATTTGGAGATTTGTTGATGTGGAGACTGGTTGTTGTGAGCTTGAGCAGAGATGAGCACCAAAGGTGGCTTGAACAAATTCCTTGATTCCCTCCATCAATAAGGATTCATATATGGCTTGGTGAAGTTGGTGCAATTTGACTCTTATGTCATTGTTACTTGTGATTTGATTTTGGACAACCTCATGAAGAGCCAGAAAGCATTGCTTTAAATTTTTGATGCTTTGCTCCATACTAGTCACATCAAACCTGACATTTGATCAACAATTTTTTTTGAATGTATTTTTTATCTCTACCTGAGTTGGCACAAGTTGATCCAAATTATTTTTTACCAATCTCCTTATCATGTCTTAATGATTGTCCAGTGTCTGTTGCAGTGCTTTACTGATGAGGTGAAAAGCTTTGAGATGTGCCTTATAGACCTCTGTAACAGTATCATATACTTTCTGTGGACTGAGATTCTTGGCACTACTTCCTAGGATAGTGATATTCTTCTCTGAATCTAGCCAAGACCTCATCCATACTCAAACTAAAATCCTTATCTAGCCAAGCATCCACATTCCCATCCTGCTCAGCTTCATCTATAATCTTGTGCTGCTATTCTTCAACATCTGCTTTATAGGACAACAAGATATCCTAATAATCCTGATTGGACATGTCAGTTGTGAGTAGTTGTTGGGTAATGTTTGCAAGGCCAGGTAGTTGGTCCACAAGGAGATCATTCATTGTAACTAGCTGAGTTTGAGCATCCTACAGCCATTGTGAGATGAGGTGTGAAGGATGTTGAGTGGGATTAGAGGTAGAAAGGATGTCTGTTTGGTTTGAGGTGGAAGGTTGTGAGGTGGTAGGTAACCTTGTGACTGGAATCACAGTTGAACTCAGTGGAAACTGTGGTTGTGACAGTGTGTTATTCACCAGTATTGGGAACCTCCATTTGAATTGGAGGGGATTTGACCAGGTTACTGTCATGTACCATAAACTCAAACCCTTGTTCTTCTTACAAAGAACTAGCACCTGAATATGCTTGACTTGTCTCCCCAATAGTTGGATCATTGACAATTGGACTCCTAGCTTTAATTGTCAAAGTAATTCCAGCCAGGGTTTGGAGGGGAGTTATTCCCACGCGAGGAACCTCCAATTGAATTGGAGAGGATTTAGATAGCTCCCCCTCAAGAGTACTGCCCTCAAACCTTGCAATCTGTGAAGATTGATTTGCACATGAAGGTGCATTTGGTACTACCATTGGGTCTTCAGTAAAAACTGATGAAACCCCCTGTATTTTTGTTGGTGTCATCATGGTCTACCCCATCTTGTAGCCTCTCACTAACTAAATGTAGTTTTTGGGTGGTGAGCGCAGTTTCTTGAAATGTGTCACTTGATTTTGACAACACTTGAGAAGTGGATTCAAATGTTTCATTATAGGTAGAAGAAATTTTGAGAAATGAGATTAGTGATTTGAGAATTGAGTGTTGGCAGCTCCCCCTGAATAAATGAGGGAGCTTCAAATAATGTGGTCTCACTGTGTGTGCCTTCCTTATTTCTTCTTTCATAAACTTAAGTGTGCTCAAGTTATGGTGCAGACTCTTTAAAAGATGCACTAGGGAGAGTGCTTTGTTCAATAGAGACACCCTGTTAAGAGGATGCCTCTTGAATCTGTTTTGATCCCTCTTTTATAACTGAATCCTTTTGGGAGGATACAGAGGTAGCGAATTGAGTGGTCAACTCATCTTTCTTGGTCTTCTTTGGTTTTCTGACCAGGTTAGACTCAGGTTCTTTTTGTTCCTCGCCACTCTAAGTAATTACTGTTAAGGGTGCATTCTTTTTCTTCTTTTTACTCACCCCACCATGTTGAGAGGATGGAGTGGTTGGTTTCCTAGCTTCCAGGGGTAATGAAGAAGGGGTTTCAGTTTGCGAAGGCCCCTGTTGGTGATCATGTGTTTGTACTTCCACAGGTAGAGGAGCCATTACTGAACTAGGTATAACACTTGACCTCATATCAGGCATAGGGTATGGACAGGTCCTGAATTTCTCCAACATAAATGGAGTGATTATAAGACCTAGATGTACCTTGTTCTTTCTAATTAGTGAACCAAATAAGATTTTGGACACTTGCTTACAATTGCCTATTTTACTTCTATCAATACCACTAAGTAAATGTTTGTCTGCAACTTTATTAATTAAAGTAGACATAATAAGCCTAGGAAAGAAAATTTCCTTACCTCTTGTGGCCAAGGTGTAACATACCAAATCCGGGGTCAAGATTTGGTGTCACTAAACAATCTTTACATAATATAAAATAATATACAAATGACCCTTTACATCCAAATCGTTTACAGGTTATGGTATGAAACAAGAATCTAACCTTTTATAATTCACAACAACTAATATACAAGTTTAAATACCTTTTTACTAACTCCATTGTCTAATTTTTCTAACATCTTCATCCTCTTGCCGCGAAGATGTTTCTAACTTTTGCTGTCTATTCAAAGCTATTCACTTTTATCCTCTTTTGTTTCTGAAGGAAATAAGAATTTACAAAGAAAGAGTGAGCCAAAAAAGCTCAGCAAGTATATAATCGATTTCCAAGTATCAATATCAAAAGAACATTCCCGGACCAAATCTTTAAATAATTTATAACATTTCTATTTGTTTGAAGTAGTTGAGCGAATAAATATTGGCTGTTACCGGCCCTGAATTATAAAACAGATGTGACGAGCAATTCCCAGATTCATCTCCTGAATCAATATTTTATCCGGTTTTGTTAGCACAAAACTTTTCGAGAGAGAATGTCGTTAATGGCGATCGACAATAAATTAGACCGGATACTAGTGTAGCATTCACACTCATACCCTGTTGATCAGTCAGTTTATAGTGTAGATCTATACCCTCCTGTATAGATCCATTCGGGTACCCAGACACTATGGCCCAAGGGTCCGGTCCATCCCCGACCCATAGGGTCCAGCTCATCACTGGCCCTCATAGTAACCATCCAGCCCGTAGAGTATTTTGATGTCAAATCATTTTGATTTTAAAACATCCTAATTCAGGGTTAGCAAATAACCCGGAAGAATATGTATTTGCTCAAGAGATCAATCGATAATATAGGAACAATAATGAAAGGAACTTGCATAATTAAGAGTAATTGCAGCGAAATATAAAATAGTTAACTATTCTGAACTTAGAATAGGAATGAAGTAATTGCAGTATGTTACGAGAAAAGTTAGGAATACTTTCCTTGATAAGCTTTAACCACTATTACTGGTTGACTTTGGTTCGACTTGAACATTCGGCTTTATCGTCAAACCACTACCCTATTCTGGATACAATCTCAACACTCAAGTTCTTTCGATTGGAACCTTATTGTGCTCGATAACTAACCACTAGATCATTCTTAGTCCGATGCCAATCTTCGGATCTTCCGACTAGGACCTACAGGGTTGAAATACCCTAATTCAGATAACTACTTAAGCTTAGCATAATATCACTATCACTTCTAGCCATACGATTTCATATCCCGACTCGTATTTATACGTATTATTGAATTACACATAGCAATTATGGTTCACATCTTCGAAACTCGGCTCGGTATTTGTTTTCGGAAAGTATGTATATTCGTTGTTTTAAAAATAGTAGGGTAATTGATTATAAAATATTTTGTCACAACACTTAACTAGGTCCGTATAATATAATTATATACTTTCATTCGACATATCCGATAATTATAGGTTATATTCCCGTATTTTCGGAATTAATTTCCTGAAAATCGGGAAGCATTTCCTTTGTTTATCGGCCTACTTGTCGAAACAATTTGACGTCAATCACAATCAGCAACAACCAATCACATTCGCAATCCCAAACACTAGTACAATTCAGTTATTAATTTTTATTATTCATATTTTTATGTTTTTATTCGTAGGACTCATATTATATCATCATAGTCCACCGTCGGCTCGCCGAGGCTCATCGCCGACGACGATAAAATTCGCGGGTTCCCGTTTATCACGGGCGTCCGACACGAATTTCATCGATTAATCAATAATTTCCTGCACAAAACATTTATTTCACGTAATTTTTTTAATCAGTTATTCCCTGCAAAAGAAAATAATAAAAATTAAATCCAACAGTAACAAGTCGAATAACTGCAATACAGTACAAGGCAACACAGGAACACGCATATGCGCAACACAACACTCCGGCCGCCTCACCGGAAAAGGGACCGGCGGAAACCGGAGAGACACCACACCCAGCCGGTTAATCGACCGGAAAATAGAGAACCAGGCAACAGAAACAGGGACGCTTGGAAAGCACACACACCCCTCGCTAATTACACACACATATATTTAGATTTATAATAAGCAAGCACAAAACCATATCATCGACCGGAAGCAGCGGCGGCGTACTCACGAGAAACAAAAGGGGCAAAACTGGGGGAGAAAATAGGAGAGAACAGAGTGAAATAGAAGGAGAGAGAGAAGTATGTGAAGGAATTGAGAGAGAAATTAGAGATGAGAGGGAGAGATGACAAAGAGAGATTGGAGAGTAAGAGAGAGAGAGAGAGAAAGAGAGAGAGAGAGAGAGAGAGAGAGGCTGCGGCGGTGCTACAAGACGGGGGTAGAATTAGGTTTATATTTTTTTTCTTTATTTTATTTTCGTTGTTATCCCGTCTCTGCCCCTGAATCGCGAATGTATCAATACACATCTCGTGCAAAATAATTAATAGGAAGAATATAAAATAATTCAAAATAATTTAAAATATTTCTTAAAATCTCCCAAATATTTAAAATTAATAAAATTACATTTTTAAAACATTTTCAAATTGCACATTAGACCCGCATTTAACAATTTAATGAATAAATGCGTGGGTGAATAAAAACCAGAAAATTGCCGGAATAATTTTAAAATTCTCGAAATATTTCAAACTTAAAAAAAATATGGATTTCATAATTATTGAAGAATTCTGGAATTAAATAATGATTTTACAATTAAATGAAATCATAAAATTATTTAAATATAAATAATTAATAAAATATTGATTTCTAAATTTTATAAATACATAAAAATAATAAATAAAATTATAAAGCAACAAAAATAATTTTAGAAATAATTTTAGCATTTATGAGAGTAATTATTCAATAAAATCACTTTAAAAGCAAAATGAATTCATACAACTCAATAACTAATTATACAAGCAATTTTCGTACTTAACAATTACCCATAATTAATAATAGGGCAACACATAGCTAACATAATCATCATATATTTTTTTTTTATTTATTTAATAATTCCATGATTACATTTACATATCGGATCTGAAAATAGATTACTTAGCCGCTAAGTAACTGTAAAGACGATACAATTTAATACCAGATTTGGATAATTATCAAAACAAAGTCTCTTATAAAATACTTATACAATAATAAGGTAATAATACCTCACCTTTCGAGAATATGAGTTTTATCGATCTATAAAACAATTAGTCTATCGAAAATTTTACGTCAGGACTCATATAGTTCAAACCGTACACCGGATCGAAAAAGTCAAAACACGGAAAATGTTTAGAATCACCAGATTAGGTTAGGAAGGAGTTTTCTGAAGAGTTTCGGGTTGTAAAAACGCAAAAACGGTTGAAGTTGGACGATTAACAATTTTATAAAATAATTTTATAATTACCCAAAATAATAATTATTAAATCTATAAATTCTTATAAAATTACATGACAATCCAAAAATTACCAGAAAAATATTAAAATTATCTATATTTTATTCTGGATAATTAAAAATTTAAATATCCTAATTTTATCATATATAAACACCCAAATATTAATATCAATCATCAGATAATTCACCAAAATTCACATAATAATCACATAATAATTATTTATTGATAAAAATAATTTCACGATATTTCTCGGATGTTACACAAGGCCATTGTGAGCCTTGTACTAAGTTCTTCCAAGATCAATAGCCCCACATTAATGTTCCTGTTATGAGCCATGGAGAACACCAGCTTCCGGACCATGCTAGATATATTGTCATATCCAGTCTTCCTGCAAGTGAAGGCCCTCACAATTGAGTCAAACATGAATGACCATTCCCTCCTCGGATGCTTCTTGTTCAAGCTAGCCAGGTTGATCTTCTCACTGTAGTTGATAAAGTCCATGAAATCATCTAGCTCTTATTGAGTTGGAACCTCCACCATGTTGTCAGTAGGAATGCCCAAAGCCGTTTGAACATCATCCTCATTGAATTCCACTTGTTGGACTTAAATTGAGCAGTTCACCACTAGAGATACAGCCTGAGACTCATGCACAACTGTCCTAACCACAACTGAGTTCCAGAATTTGTTGAAAACATCCATGCGCAGAATGGGATTAGCAGTTAAGGCACCTGCAAAGTATGTCTGAAACAGAAACTTGACAAAGCTCTTAAAGCTGTCAGGAGCTTGATTAGCATCTGTAAGAGCTAGGTAGTTGGTGCCCTCCTTGGGGATAAAAGCTCTAACAATGTTTGATGTCATTTTAAGTGTTTGAATTTGAGTGGGTAAGAGATTTGAAAGAGAAAGAGTTTGAAATGAGAGAGAACAGTAAAGATTTGAAAAAGCTAGGTCAATTGAGATCTTGAAAGCCTAAAGAGGGGTTATGTCGAGTTGTCTGGGTATTTATAGAAAAAGGTAAGTGACTTGTCGAGAATTAGAAATAAACGTTTGGAATTTTCTTATTGATATGTCACGTGTTAAGAATAGATACATATCGATATGTCACTGTCCCGACTCTTATTGAGAACTAGATAGTGACTTATCGAGATGTCAAATAAATATCCAGTTTGTCCTAAATCGACTGAATATTTTCAATTTTTATTTAAATAAATTGAAATAAAATTAGAATGATTTTATATCAAAAGTATTTTACTAAAATAATTAATTGAATTAAGTTATTCCAGTTCTAAGTTATTTGAGAAGTCTAAAATGTATACTATGAATTAACATACATCGAGATCCCTAAAAGACTTATCGAGAAGTCATAATGAGGCTTGTCGAAAAGTCCTTCGAGAAGTCATGAAAATGACTTATCGAGAACTATATCGAGAAGTCTCAAAATGACTTGTCGAGAAGTCAATTAGACTTATCGAGAACTCAGTTCTCTGTATACTTTTGTTGCTTTTGATTCTGTCTTATGCTAATTTAACATATTGAAAATGTAAATTCACAGTTAAACAGTTTTTCTTAGAATTTGAAAAATTCCAAGCTGAATTTTCAATTTTGGGAAAATAAATATATAGAGAATTATGAAATATTTATAAATCATATTTCAGTTAATTTCCAATAAAAACCATATTAACTTTGGTTCAGTAGAGATTAATCTACTGCAACACATTAGCTGAGTTCTTGCCTTTAGGATGAAGAATTTAACATTAGAATTTCACCAAATCTAGTGAAGGTTGCTTCATCCAAAGGTTTAGTAAAAATGTCAGCTAATTGTTATTTTGTTGGAATAAAAATAAGCTCAATTGTACCATTTGCATCATGTTCTCTAATAAAATGGTACCTTACATTAATGTGCTTTGTTCTAGAATGATTAACTGGATTAGCAACAATAGATATAGCACTAGTATTGTCACACATAATTGGAATTTTGTGTAACACTAGGCTATATTCCATTAGATGATTTCTAATCCAAAGCACTTGAGCACAACAACTTCCAGCAACTATGTATTCAGCCTCAGCTGTGGAAGTTGACACATATTGTTGTTTCTTACTATACCATGATACAAGTCTTTATCCAAGAAATTAGTAGCTTCCACCAGTGTGACGGTCTCAACCCCAGGGTCATGAATTGACGTCATGAACAACAACCACAAGTATAATACAACCAAACTCGTTAATAATACAACATAAACACGACCCCCTTCTTCCCAAAATCTTTTCCAGGTTTAAGTATTACATAGGTTACATCACTATTACAACCAAACTTATTTAACAAGTCTGATACAACTAACTTATTACATCAACTCAATAGACCACATCTGGTCTGACACAACTACCTCAGAGGAGCCTGGTACAGAAGGAACTGGAACTCTGCCCTGGCCACGACAGAAAGGTCTCCTAGACATCCAATACATATATACAAAACATTTTGCAAGGGTGAGCAATCAATTGCTCAGCAGTACCAATATATGAATAACAAGTAAAACAGATTATGATAAACAATTATAGGAACAGAAATCATAACTTGTTAGAAAAATAAGTAAAATAGGTATAAACTGGATATCAACAACTAGCATGCTCTGTAAAATAACAACATCAGTCGTGTGTTGTGCAAATTACCAGAGTTCAATTTTAGCATGCTATTTTCATTTTCAAATTCACTATTCCATTTCAGGAACCACGAAGCCATTTGTTCCGTTATGGGAACCACAAAACCAAAACCAGATATATATATATATATATATATATATATATATATTGGATGTTATCTAGGGACGGCCGATCAGGCCTCCACATAATTCATGTGGGATAGTTGGTCGGGCTTTTACATAATTTGTCTAGGAAAGATGATCGAGCTTTCACATAATTCGTACCGGATCCGTAGAGACTAGCTAGGTCTCTGATAAGTTACACTGTACTAATCGGTGAAAACAGGGCGCGCAACCGACTTAGCCACTTACAATCATTATCCAATATTTGATTCGTTTTATCCAGTTCTCAAAACCACTTTTACCTATCTCTTTTTAAAACAATTCTATCACAGCACATTTTTCCAAAACCTTTCCAAATTTATTCATAATTTAGAGATAGGCATTTTCAGAAGTTACTTTTCCCCAAAATATAATTCAAATAATCATTTTCTATGGGGATACGTAACTTAAAACTTTCTATTCCACTACACAGTTTAAATCAACAGTTATTCATATATTACCGAAGCATAAAAGATTTGTTCAGGGTTACTTTCCTTGCAGAGCTTTACAACTATTATTGGTTGACTTTGGACCGACTTGGACACTCGGCTTTATTTCCTATTTAATAGACTATTCTGGATCCGACTTCAATGCTCAGGTCCTTTGATTGGAACCTTGTTGAGCTTGTCGACTGACCACTAGGCTATCTTTAGTCCGACGTCAACTCTTGGGTCTTCCGACTAGAACCTACAGAGTCGAAATACCCTATGTTATATGACCAATTATGCTAGACATATCCTCGCTATCAACTTTACCTGAACGATTTTAATTCCCGACTCGTAAATATACGTATTATTATAATACACATAGGAACTATAATTCATAAAATATTTATTACAATTATATAAGTATATACGCTCAACTGGAATTCTCGATAATTATAGGTTACGTTCCCGCATTTTTGAAATAAATTTCTCAAAAATTGGGTAGCATTTCCTCTCTTTATCGGACTTCCCGTCAAAACATAATCGACGCAACACAACCAACAATCACAATTTTGTAATTCAAATTTGATACAATAAATAGCTATTTTTGTTTTGAAAAATAATTTACGAATTAAATTATTTATTTATAATTTTAGGACTCAGAATAAATCATCAACGTCCACCGTCAACGCATCGAAATTCATCGTTGACGGCGGAAAAATTCATTGATGCCCGATAATATTCAGGTTTCCAAATGAACTTCACCGGCTAATAAACTAAGAATATCGCAGTGATCAAATAATTCGAATAACCATAAGAATTCATTTGAATTTTTCCTAAAATAATTTGAATAAACACAGGAATTTCATTCGAATTTTCAGAAAATAATTTGAATAAATCAAAGGCAATAATCGAATGATTTTATCACAAATTTAGTTGCAACATCAGAGAATGATGAACCAACAATTCAGAAAACATCTTAACAATATTCGAATTAATCGAATTCAAGAACACACATTCGAACCAAAGCAATAACAGAACAAACCATACAATCACACCACTAACACGCGTATACACGTGCAGAAAAGGGGGAGGGGGTGGTGAAAAAGTCACCGGAAACAGAATAAGGGCGGCAGCGGTGATTACCGGGAAAAGAATCCGGTGAAGAGACATGAAGGAAGAAGAAATCGAGAGGATTCATATATATATATATGTGTGTGTGTTTGTGTGTTTGTGTGTATCTGTTCTTGAGAGAGAGATTAGAGATGGGAGAGAGACCGGAGAGAGAAGAGATTTTGATTGAAATATAAAAGAACGAGTCTATGCGTATATGTGTATGTATCATCTGATAACTAATTCGCGTACATATCATTTCAATGACCCGTGTCCTATATGCTAACACGTAGCTTCCCTCTAATTGCAAGCCCATTTCATATCATTTTTAATCTATTATCGGTACAATATTGCAAATAAATATTAATCCAAATAACTTCAAAATAATCTTAAAATTCCCAGAATAACTAGAAACTAATAAAATAAAATTTTCATAACTTTTAAAGCAATATTTGAATCGCGCAGCGAACAAACGTGTGGGTGAATTTAATCCGAAAAATTTCCGAAATAATTATAAAATTCTTAAAATATACCCAACTTAAGAAAATATGAGTTTCAAAATTTTTGAAGCCTTTTGGAAATTAATATTGAATTTACACTTTAATACGATCAGAAAATCACTTAGGAGTAAATAATTGATGACATATTATTTTCTAAATTTTAAAAATTCTCAAAAATAACTATTACAATCATAAAGCAATAAAAATAATTTTAAAGACAATTCAAATATTTTTGAAAAATAAATCTTTAATAAAACCACTTTTAAAAGTAAAAAAAAACATACAGCTCAACAATTAATTATATAAATAATCCTTGTACACAAATAAGTCACACAAAATTAATAATAAGGCAGAACACAGCTGACAGAACCACAACACATTTTATTTATTTAATTATTCAATAATTATACTTTGAATAATACATAAATATGAGTCGTTATAACTAGTGCTCTTTCTATCAACCCTGCATCCGGCAAAATCTGCATTTGTGTATCCCCAACATCTTCAAATCCAGTTCCCTTAGGATACCGCAATCCCAAGTTTGGTGTTCCCTTTAAGTATCTAAAAATTCTCTTCACAGCCATCAAATATAATTCCTTTGGATTGACTTGAAATCTTGCACACAGACATGTTGCAAATATAATGTCTGGTCTACTAGCAGTCAAATACAAAAAAGATCTAACTATTCCTATATAACCTAAAATGTCTACACTTTTCCCTTTATTATCTTCATCCAACTTTGTAGCTGTAGACATATGTGTTGATACAGGTGAACAATGAACCATTCCAAACTTCTTCAATAAATCTTTAACATATTTGGTTTGGATGATGAAGATTCCATGACTTCTTTGACTAACTTGAAGTCCAAAAAAGTAACTTAATTCTCCCATCATGCTCATCTCATATTCACTCTGCATGAGTCTTGAAAATCTTTGACATAATATTTTATTAGTAGAACCAAAAATGATATCAATCACATAGATTTGAACTAAGATCATATCACCACCATGCTGCTTGTAGAATGGAGTCTTGTCAATTGTTCCTCTTATGAATTCATGTTTAAAAAAATTCTGACATTGTATCATACCCAACTCTAGGTGATTGTTTTAATCCATAGAGAGCCATGAGACGTTGGTAGACAAAGTCTGGATCTTCAAAGCCGGGTGGTTGTTGCACATAAACCTCTTTCTCCAACTCACCATTTAGGAATTCACTCTTTACATCCATTTGATACATTTTAAAGTTTAAGTGTGCAATAAATGCAAGAAAGATCCTTATTGCTTCAAGTCTTGCATCTGGAGCAAAAGTTTCATCATAATCAATTCCTTCTTCCTATGAGTAGCCTTTTGCAACCAACCTTGCTTTGTTTCTTGTTACAATTCCATTTTCATCCATTTTGTTCCTGTACACCCACCTTGTTCCAATTATACTTCTGTTCTTTGGGTCAGGAACCAACTTCCAAACTTTGTTTTTTCAAACTGATTTAGCTCTTCTTGCATAGCAGATATCTAGTAAGGATTAAGTAGAGCTTCCTCAGTTTTTTAGGCTTAATTTGTGAGAGAAAGCATGCATCTAGACATTCATCAACAGTTGTACTTCTAGTTCTCACTCCAGCATTTGGATCACCAATAATTGCTTCTATTGTGTGACTGCTATCCCACTTTCTCGTATGAGTTTGTTGACTTAAATTTTTTGCATTTTCTTCACCATTGGCATGACTTGCAGAACTTTCCTCTCTTTTTCCCTTGAGTTTATGCTATCAAATTCAGGTGTTTGAGATGAGTTTCCATTCTCATGATTCACTTTCTCAGTTGACTCTTCATTCATTCTGTTGCTTGTGTTGATTTCAGTTTCATCTTCAGAATCGCTATCAATGTTCAAATTCTCACCCCTAAGGGCTTTAGCTTCATTCCCATCAAGGCACTCTAAGCCTGGACACTTCTTATCATCAAAAGTCACATCTGTGCTTTCCATAATTTTCTTTTGTTCAAGCACATAAAATGAGGTTGCAATTTATTCTAATGAATATCCCAGAAAAATTTCTTCAAAGACTTTACAGTCAAATTTTCCCACATATTCAGAGTTATCTTTTAGAACATGACACTTGCTTCCAAACACATTCAGATGCTTCACAGTAGGCTTCCTTCTTGATAAGATTGAGTAGGGTGATTTGCCAAGATTTTTGTTGATGAGATATTTGTTTGGAGTGTAGCATGCAATGTTAACAGCTTTTTCCCAAAAAATTGCTGGCAAATTGGCATCTTGCACCATTATTCTAGCAGCCTCAACTAGTGTTCTATTCTTCCTTTCAACTACCTTATTTTGCTGAGGTATCCTTGCTGCTGAGAACTCTTGAACAATACCCTTGCCTTTGCAGAATTCTATTAAGATTACATTTCTGAATTCTGTGCTATTGTCACTCCTCAATCTCTTCACATAATTTTGATCTTCAGCCTGCTTCTCAACTTTCTTGATGTGTTCAATAATGATGTGTGAAGTTTCATTCTTTGAATGCATAAATTCTACCCATGTGTATCTTAAGTAGTCATCCACCATCACAAATGTATATTTCTTTTTTGAAATTGATAAGACATTAATTGGTCCAAACAGGTCTATGTGAATAAGTTGTAGAGGTGCACTTATGGAATTCACAGCTTTATTTTTGTGACTAGACCTCTTCATTTTGACTTTTTGACAAGCCTCACAAACTTCATTATGAGCAAACTCCAGGTTTGGCATGTCTCTCACTAACTCCTTTTTCACCAAGGTATTGATTGCTTTGTAATTTTGGTGATAGAGCTTCTTATGCCACAACTTGCTTTTCTTAATGGATGCCTTGGTGTAGAAGTAACATATACTATCCTTATTTGTTGAGTATAAATCTGCAACAAATAAGCTTCCTTTTCTTGCTCCTTTCAAAGCAACTTCACCAGTCTTTTTGTTGATTATTGAGCATTCTCCTTTCTCAAATGAAACCTTGAATCCTCTATCTGTGAATTGACTGACACTCGAGAAATTCACCTCAAGACCAACTACCAGTGCTATATTTCAATGATAATAATTCCAGACACTGACTTGCCATATCCCACTATGAATCCTTTGTTGTTATCTCCAAAAGTCACCAATGGGCCATCCATCTCCTCAAACTATGATAGCAGGACTTTATCACATGTCATATGTCTGGAGCATCCACTGTCTATAATCCATATGACTTTCTTCAGTCACTACTAGAATTCTGTCAATAGACATCGGTCCTTATACATCAGGTGCTCAGACAACCGATGTTAAAGTTCTTTTAGATATCGGTTATTTTTAAAATGATGTTACTATGTATATTAGACATAGGTTGATAAAATAACTGTTGTCGATAATTATTTATAAAAAGGAGAAACATGATTTAAACATCAGTTTATGATATAACCGTTATCGAATTTTTTTAGACATCGGTCTAAAATTACAACCGTCGTCGATAATTAATTTAAAAAAATTGGTGCTTACTTTCCCCTAATTATTTACTTAATTATTCCCCCTTAACACCACAAATATTTCCCCCGTTACAAGATCTATTCTTCATTTTCCCTCTTTCTTCACCTCATTCTCGTCTCTCTCACCTCACTCTTCCGTCAATCTTTATCGTCTCTCTCTCCAGTCTTCCTCTCCGGTCTCCCTTTGGTTCTCCCGCACATCTCTCTCTCTCTCTCTCTCCATCTCTCAATCGCGGCTTCACCTTCATCTCTCTCATCTCTTTCTCTCCGCAAACCCTCTCCCCTCTCTCTCTCATGGAAAAAACAACACTTATTTTTCTGCCATCTCTCGCTTATCCATCTATCTCCCCCGCCGTTTCAACCCGACCTTGATCATGCTCAAGCTGATGCTTCTATTAAAGCTGATGTTTATATGTATTTTTACTAATTTATTATCTTTTTTTTGTTTTTGTTCTTTCGTTGTGGCATTTTGTCGAACAGGTTAGATCTAATTTTTAGTTTATTTATTTGTTGCGGAAATGTATATAAAGTGATGTAGATTTTATTTAATTGTTGATTATTGATAGTAACTATTACTCCTTGCTGTGTAGAAATGAAGTGCTTGTGCCGATATATTTAAGTAGAAATGACATTTTCATTGAGTAGAAATGATCTGTATGTGCTGATATTGTTAAGTACAAATGTGTTGTATATTATCTTTTTTGTTTGTATACTGTAATTCTTAATATTTATAGACAAAGTAAATGAAAGGTTGGATCTCATTTTCCTTTGAATCTTAGCGATTTTGTTTCATTTTGTGTTGATACAGTAGCTCATTTTCGCTTTGAATATAGTAATATAGTTTTACCCCATATTGATTACCACACATCAGATGCAAGTTTCACAATCTAACAAATTTCAAATAGGGTTATCCAATGGGCTGAAAATACAAAAGAAGCAGGTGGTTACACCCGCTAAAAAAATAAAAACAGAAACATAGCCATCTTTTCTACAGAGAGAATACCGGAAAAACAATGTTACCATGAGTTTAGTTAGTATGTACAGTCTCTTGTTCCTTCAGGCCTTAAACTAACTTCAAATTAATAGACCTCTTGAGTTGTTCTATACAGAATACTCTGTGTTATAGTTCAAAAGTTGTAGCCCTATGGAAAATATAGGGGCAAGATTATTTTGGCTCTTGGGGCTCTAGCGAGGTTCATGGTCTCAGTGAAGTGGTAATTGCAGAGTCAAATGGAGCCTATTGCCAGGTATGTGCATTAATTAATTTTCTTTTCAATATTAATTACAATTGTGATTAGTTTGGGCAAAGATGAGTTTTATTTAGATTTAATGTTTTATTATTGAGATTCATACTAGATAATTAATCATATAAAATAGATTAGTGTTTGTAGAAATGTTATGCCATCTCAGAACCTAATTTGTGTGATAAATTTGTATTGAAGGCATTTTGATTTGTAGGTGATGGCATTGTTTTTGTGTGTACGTATACAAATAGTACTCTCGGTCGGATATATGTTGCTCAACTATGTTTTTGTCGTTTGTAGGGGTGTTTGAATGGCAAAGTGAGGTCAAATCCCTACTAACAATTCTGCTTTTATTGCAATGATTTCGGATGAGGTCAGTGCTTGTTTATATTTCATGTTTAGTTTTGTATATTTATCTGTCACAAAAATTAATTACTTTAGCTGTATTCCCATTTTTTCTTATTTGCGGATTAGATTTAATTACCATTTCGTGTTGGCTTTTGGGGACATGTAACCCTATGAAACTGAGTTTGTTGCTTAGTGGAATAGCTACTCGGATACTACAATTCAAAGATTTCTGATTAAAATATAAACATATTTATCTGACTGAAAGCTCAAAATATCACAGGAAATTCATGTGATAGTATTTTTTGTTTCTGGTAGAAAGGAAAAACACCACCATAGTTCCGCAAAAATATATTCATCATTTGATCTTTCCTACGAGGAAGATACACATCATGAATGTGTATTGCCTGGAACACACATTTGGGATATATGGAACAGAACTCATGTACCTCTCATAACACGTCCATGTTCATCAGACTCAGCCCTACCTGGCAGCAATATGTAAACCCCTCTGACAGATCTAACACTACAATATTAGGCAACATAGATGTTGTGATTTTGGTTCCTGCTGAGGTATTAAGTGAACTAGTTTAGATTTAATTCTAATTTAAGTTATTGGACTCAGTACTTTCATCCATTGATACTACTACTTTTTTTATTTGTCTTGTAGTGTTTATTGATAGTTGCCTCAATTATCTATAACACCTGGTTTTCATATATGATTACCTTTACATTGAAATGTAAAATTAAAGATGTGATATAAAACACTTCTCACCTTGCATTTTCTTTAATGCATGTCAGGTTCATAAATGGGCCATCACAATGTATGGGGAAAGAGCACTGGAGAGACCTTCATCTTCATTTTATTTTAACCTTGACTGCAATTTGGAGGGATATGATTTAAAAATTTGGTTACCCTATGAGGACATGATGGAAGCAACGCATTCTAATAAATGACATCATGTACTAATGAAGTCCTACTTGATTTGCATATTGTGAAGTACATAATGATTCATAACAAGGCTAGTACTTTATTGTAATAGTTTGTTTAGAATAATATATGTATTTGGGTTAGAATGTTTTTCAGATTGGTTGTGCAAACTAGGCTATTTTGTTTATTGATTTGAATTCAATTGGGTAATAATATGTACTCGTTCAGCTTTGGGAATTAATTTTTTTTTTGATATTTTTGTTAATATATTGTCTGATATCACCAAAGACATCAGTAAAAATGCAAATATTTGTTAAAAAAGACTGATGTTATAGAACTCTGCTACATGAATATTAACAAGGGTTACAAAAGAAAATCGATGTTAAAATAGACTTTTAACAATATATATTTAATCAAAACCGATGTTACAAAACAGCTATAACAATGTTTACCTATTGGAAATGATATTAAACTGCATGTTTTTACAACGGTTATATATATAACCGATGTCTGAGCTACCATTTGACATCGGGTAAAAACCGATGTCTATGTAAAACTATATTTTACATCAGCCGCGAAGACATCAGTGTTTTTTTACATAGACATCGGTTTTTACCCGATGTCTAAGGTCTTTTTTCTAGTAGTGACTTTTCTCTGAACACAATGAGTATTAAGTGTGTTTATCTACCCAAACAGTGTTGAGTACTTTCTTCATTTTAACAGAAGTTGTAGAAGTAGAATTTGATGATTCAGAAAGAAGTGTGCTCAATGATTGATTTGCATTTTTCCTTTTTGCTGTAGATTAAAGATTAATTTCTTTGAGATCTACTCTTAGTTTATGACAGCTTTTCATCACTTTCATATTGCAAGGAGTGCAATCAAATTTTTTACAGAAGGAATAGGGATCTTCAGCCTTTGCTTCATTGTATTTGCATGCTCCCACTTTTGGCACACTAACAGTCTTTTTACAAAGATGAGTTAGATGACTTGTAGAGCCACATTTATGACATTGCTTCCTGGGAGCATCTGCAATAAATGCAAAGTTGTTGCTCTTGTTCACTCCAATTTTCCCATTCCTGTTCTTCTTTTTCTTTTCTGCATTCTCAGTCTTAATTTCTTTGATTAGTGTCTTAGAAACTTGGTTGACCATGGATTTTTTTTAAGTTTTAGGAGTTGGAGTTGTTTCTTTGCATTCTTTCTCATTGTCTTCATCTGCAAGCTCTTGCTTGATGACTAACTCAACTTCACTGAAATTGACTTCACATGCCTTGAACAAAGGTGCATCAACTAATCTCAGCATAACTGGGACATCTTAATTTGCAATTGCTTTACCTTTGTCACCTTCACTTTTCTTATTATTGTTCAAGGCATCATAGTTCAAACCAATAGCTATGTTTGCACATGGTTTGTTCTTCTCATGGTATTGTCCAACCAACTGAGATGCATTCCTAAATTACTTCAGTTTCACTTCATTCTTTTCTAACTTTTCCCTCAACACCGCTTCTATTTCAGTTGCACACTTGAGCTTGTTCTTCAGGTATTCATTTTCTTGCTTGACAATTTCAAGCTCAATAAGCTGCAGTTCCAATTCTTGCTTCTCAATCTCAAGCTTCTCATTTAACTTTGACAGCCTACTCACTTCCTCAATAGCTGTCACCATGCTTGTGTGTATATAAAACATCTCTATAATCATCTTTTTAACAGTTTCTTTATATTAACTTGCATCTAAATCAATAGTGGTTGAGTTGGTACCTCTGATTTTGAAGTGGATGATTCTCCATGCTCAAGAACCATGAAAGCTTAATTTTGAAATTCTTCTTTGTCTTCATCCTCATTAGAGTCATCCCAACTCTTTCCTTCAGCAATATAAGATTTTCCCTATTGCTTCTTAAAGAGAGCTTCATACTTGGATTCCAACTCCACATAGGCTTTATCCCCTTTCACCTTCTTTGGCTTCCTGCACTTAGTGGCAAAGTGGCCCAACTCATCACAATTGAAGCACATTATCTTTGATCTGTCAACAGATCCAGTTTTGTAATCACCTTTTCTAGCTAAGTTAACCTGAGTTTTTGACTTCCAGTTATTTCTGTTTGAGGACACTCCCTTGTTCTTCAAAAACTTTGCCTTTTTGAACCTAATGTTAGAGAATTTTCTAGCCATGTAAGCCATAGATTGATCCATTTCGTCTAGCTCATAAAGGTTATAATACTCATCTTCCTCCAGCTCCAAAATAACTTGTTTTTGAGGTCCTTTGTTCTTTTGCTCCACACCATGAATGCTTGTAGCATGTGCATCTTGTTTATCTTCACTTGCTTCACTGTCATTGACAACTAAGGCATTGGATCCATCAAGTACATGTCCTTGGTTTTCCCTTAATGACTTTCTTTGCAACATCTCAAGTTCATATGTCTTCAAAATTCCATACAGCACCTAAAGTGTCATCCTGATCAAATCTCTTCATTCTCTTCTAGCTGATATTTTTTGTTCAAGGTGGTTAGGAAGAGTTAGCAAGAACTTTAGGTTAACCTCCTCATCTTCATAATATTTTGTTAGGAATATGTTGTGTACTTGATGATAACTTGAACAAGACACTAAGTAGATTTCAATTAAGTGATTTTGTAGCTTTCAACGGATGACCATTATCAACATCCGTTGAAAGAGTAGCTTATGTAACAATTAGACTAGTAGCACATTTCTGCATACTTGGATAGCTTAGTGAACTAGATGTTGTAGATTGTCCAAGTGATGTTAACTACTAGATTGATATGCAAGATAGGATGGTTAACTGTAGATACTAGATGCCTTGTAATCTTGTGTAAATGAAGTGGAGTTAACTTTCAAGAAGACAGTCTCAACGGATGATTTACAAAGCTTCAAAGGATGATCAATATAAGTCTCGGCGGATGATCAACCTGGGTTCCAACGGATGATCAGACAAAGTTCCAACGAATGATCAATCTAAGTTCCAACGGATGTTCAAATTTAAAAAAGCAGTTGATAGTGACTTGACATTCACATGTGTTGGTCGTATGCAAAAGGAATGTGGCAGTCTGTTTGAAGGTTTTAGAGAAGAAAGAAGCATTTCCATTTCCATGCAAAATATATGATATTCAAAGATGCTGGAAAGAGAAGTGTAGCAGCATGAAGTTAGACTAGATATAGCTTGTCTTATTATCTTGTCTTTTTATCATGTAACTTGGTGATACATAAACCAAGGGTAGCAAGTTAAACTGTATTGATTAAAATCCCAGTTAGCAGGAAAGACTATAGAAATAGAAAAAGCAAAATTTGTAAAGAATTTCTCTGTAGTTCTTGTTGTTCAACTTGTAAGCAGTTGTGTACTATTTGTATCACAGAGTTCTACTTAATATATATCTCTGGTGGAAAAGTTCAATATACCAGAAAGTTTTTAAATACTTGTATTTAATTGCTTTGTGATTTGATTTCTTCTATATTCTTATTCCGCACCATTACAAATCAAACACAGTTATTTATTGGTAGAAGAATTTTTCTTAAATTCAAAAAGAAGCAAAAATTACATTCAACCCCCTTCTGTAATTCTTGTTTAGATTGTTTGGGAGTAACATATTTATCATGAAGTTGCAAGTCATTTATCAGTTTATTATACCTTTCAAAGACTTCAGTAATTCCTTCTTTAGGCTTGGCCATGAAATCCTCATACTGAGACACAAGTATTCTCCTTTGATTAAACCTTACTTCTTTTGTACCCTCACACAAGATCTCAATCTTCTCCCAAATCTGTTTGGCCATGTCACAGTTGACAATATTGTTGTACATGACATTTTCAAGTGACTCTATTAGAATTAGTTGCAGGCCACTATCTAGAGAGGCTTTATACTTTTCGGTTTCAGTGTATTTTGAGGGATCTTTAGGGGCATAATGAGCTGAGATGACCATGTCTCCATAATTATATTACTCAACCCTTTCCATATGAGTAAAAGGGCCATTCTTGAGAATCCGGATATACAATGGGTTGGTCATCCTTATAAATAGCATCATCTTCTTTGTCCATAATATGTAGTTGGATTTATGAAAGGATAGTATCTTGATGCTACTTAACTTTTGTGCACTCATACTTCCAAGATCTTTATCTATTTGCTTTCAGATTTTGCTCTAATACCACTTGCTAGATTTTGAGTACAATACATAGGGAGGGTGAATGTGTTTCTTTGGATTTTTAGCCTTTTTAATTAGTTGGATATTAGATGAACAAAGCAGTTTTTAATTTGTATAGATATTGTGTTAACAGAAGTAAAACAACAAGCACAATATTTCAAAACTCACTCAATTTGTATTAATTAAGTATGTCTTGCTACAAATTTTTTGTTCTTAAATATAAGAACTCAGCTTCTTCCTTGAGAGAATACAAGAAAATTTAGATCTGTTTGTTAATTCTAAAAACAAAGGTCCAGTGTTTACTTTATAGATTATTAAACACAGGTTTACACAATATGCAATAAGATGTATTAAACCCTGTTCTAAGCAATCCATGATTCTTTCTATTTTTGGCATAATAAATCTTTGTACAATCTTGTAGGTCTGTGACCATCCTTTGTCAGTTAATCTTGTCCCTTGATCTTGTATTCTTTCAGCTACTTTGTAGACTTTCCAATCTAGTGAATAGATCGTTTGTTGATTGATAATCTTGAATATTGAAGTTGTCTACATTATGTATATGAGAGGCATATCGAGATCTCTAGTTTGTTTTATAGAGAAATGATATCTCGATAAGTATAATGACCTATCGAGATCTCTGAGTTCTCTATAGGTATAATTGACTTGTCGAGGTCTCTAAATACTTGCATGGGAAATGGTTTGTCGATATGTCTGAGATCTCTACATGTAGAATTGACTTGTCGATATCTCTGAGATCTCTAGAAATATTTTGACTTATCGATATCTCTGAGATCTCTAATAAGAAATTGACTTGTCGATACCTCCAATTCTTCACATCTTCATTTCGACTTGTCGATATCTTTAAGTTCTCTACATGCAGAAATGCCTTGTCGATATCTCCAATTCTTCATATCTTCATTTGACTTGTCGATGTCTCTAAGACTTCTTTATAAGCCATTTTGGACTTCTCGATAAGTCATACTGGACTTCTCGAATGACTTCTCGATATGACTTGATTTGTGACTTGTCGATATCTTGACTTAGAACATTTTTCCTAAAACAATTTCATTCAACTCCAATCTTCTACACTTTTTTCTGAGGCATGATCATGACTTGATCTTCTTCCAGAGTTTATTCCTTAGCTTGAATATGTTTACAAAAAAATACTCTAGTCTAATCTTCTAACCTTTTTACAGACTCAAGTAATACAATATAAAATACAGAATTGATTATCAAAAAATTAAATCTCAGAGTTGTCAATGTGACTTACTCTTGTTATTGTATATGCATGTCTTGCACAACAATCTCCCCAATTTGTGAGAAGATTGCTTATCACAAATTGATGCCTGATATAAAGACTAACCCTAAGCTAAAATAAATTACATAACTCTTAACAGATTAAAAAATACAAACATTTATACATTTGATGATTACATAAGTTAAACAGTTACAGCCATCAAATGAATTTTTTATAGCCTGATTGTTTTCTAATGAGATCCTTGAGATTTATTAGTACTTGTAGCTCTTCAATTATTTATGTCCCTCTTAAGGCTTTTACCAGCTTGATCCATTCATCTAATGTGTAACCATTGAGATAACCAACTATAAATCTTGAGAATCTACCAATTAAAATGTTCAAAAAATGTCCTCTTTTGATATTCTACTCACCCCCTTGCCTTAAGATCATTTGATCTTTGTTCAAACATCTTTATCTCCTTGGCATACTTTCTATCCCTTTCCTCTTTTTAATCCTCCAATCTTGCATATCTTTCATTCATTTCCCTCAACCTTTCGGACATCACAGCCTTCCACACCCTTGTGCTTGAATGCTTGTCCTTCATTAAGCTGATCACCCTCTTCAATTCTGTGGTTGAAAGTGTTTCCATTACTTGCCTGCTAAGAAAAATGAATAAGACATTATAGTAGATTCTAATTTCTGCTAAAGAGACAACACAGACTTTGACAATTTCCTCAAATAATTGTTGGAAATATTCATCATCTATTATGCTCATATTTAGAGGCATAAAGTCTTCTTGATTGAAACAGTTGCGGATGACACCAACATCAGCTTGCATTTTCCCTGGTTTTCTCCCAACAATCTTGAAGTGAATGATGTTTGGAGGCTTGAATGAAGGTAGGTTTGTAATTTTCTTTAATGTAACATATCTTGATCTGATTGGTATTTTGAGTAGGGTGTTGCAGTTTGTTTGTACAAGAATTTTGGCTTTTGATGTAGGTTTGGCCGAGATAATGTTTGTTTAGGCTTGGTGGTTTGAGTTTATGAGATTTGGATTTGTTGGACATATTTCTTGGAACCCTCTGCTCCTCCTTTTTTCCTCCTTCTGCTTTTATCTCCCCTCTTCCGATCATCCCTCTTCTTTTCATCCGGCCTCTTCTCTTCTACTTTACTCCCATTTGCCTTGGTAAATTGACTTGGATTAGAGCCAGAAGGTTTTTGCTCATCATTCTTCTGCTCATCATCATCTAAGTCATCTTTGGTGTTGAATTGAGTATTTGGCAGCATGGTTTAAGCATTCTGCAAGAATCTTCCTGACATCCTTATCATTTCCTCATCTTCAACAGTCTTCTTCTTCTTTATTTTGAGATCATTTTTCAATGTCATGGTGAGTCTTAGATTACTCCTCACATAGTTCTTGGGGATTGTGAAATATTTGCACACCTGTAGACACATGTCCAAACCACAATCGTTGACATTGGCCACTATCATTTTCTCCAAGAAGTTTCCAACCTTTACAATCACCACTCTCAGAAAATTGATGTTTCTGACCAAAGCTCTCTTGTAAGTGATGTAGTTATTTTGAAAAGAAACTCTTAGAACAGTTAATAGCTCATTGAACTCCTCGTCTTGACAGGGTCTGCAGCTTTCTAGAGTCTGTCTTTATTAACATCATGAGAAATTTTGACTTGATTAGAGCTTTGGCCAGTAAATCTCTAAAATAAAATAGTCCAAAATTGCATCCTTCCCGGTTTTTATACTTGCATCACATCAGGTGAAATCAGTATTATTATTTAAGAGAAAATACCTTGAACATGCAGTCCCTTTTGGTATCTAATGAGCTTTTTTGCACCTTACAGATGAACTAGTTTAGGAGCCATATATGGAAACAGATTATATAGCGTAGTCTTATATATAATATACATGATCCAATTCTCCCTAATATCACGATGAAGATTACAGTTCTGACATATACCTGGAGATTAATTGTAGTTTAGTTTCATCGCCAATATCAGTCTTAGAGCTGTCATATTGCCGAGTAAAGCCTTTTCCTTTAAGAAAATCTTCACCAGTGAATAGAGTGCTTGAGTGCAGTGGAAGGTGTCCTCTAAGTTTTGACAAGTCGGATATATGTATTTCTCACGGCTACAACAGATCCTTAGATTATCTCTCCAAAAACACCTGTATATTTCAGCGATAGCAGCGAGGGATGTGCAACAATGAAAGCTCAGATTTATGATCGGAGTTTTGTTGAATGAGTATCTGATTTGAACAATTTCAATACGTGTTTGTTCAATTTTGAATGTTCTTGTAAATTCCTTATAACTAATAATTAATGAATTAATTGATTTTCAAAAACAAAAAGGTGTCCTCTAAGAATTATGTACCAATCATGAAAATAAAAATCAAATTCTTTAACAACTTCTTCTAACTAGAGTATATTTTCTTAAGTAAAATGTTACTCCCTACATCCCATTTTAGTTATCACATTTCCTTTTATAAAAATCAAATTGACCAATTTTTGACCAACGATTAAACATTACTCTTAGATTATTTCAAAAATCTAAAAATTATATATTAAACTAGATTAAGGCTCTGTTTGGGATTGCTGTTAAAAATTGCTGTGCTGTTAGAAAAAGTGCTGCTGGAAAAAGTGCTGTTGTAAAAATCAGATGACTGTTTGGTAATTTTTTTGATTCGTATATGTTTTGATGCAAAAAATTAAAAATAATGATGCTTTTGGTAAGGTTTGATAGTGAAATCAGCATCTGCTTCCCGCAACAGCTGAAAATCAGCTTTTTCTAAAAGCATGGGGGGACTTGCTTTCTCTAACAGCAGCTTTTAAGCCAAAATCACTTTTCAGAAAAGCAGCTTTTAAATTTTACCAAACAGTTTTTTAACTGCTTTTCAGCGAAAAGCTGCTGTTGCTGTCTGCAACAGCAATACCAAACACACCCTAAATCTACTTTCGGGTGATGTAATTTTTTATTTTGTTCAATTATAAAATATTAATAGTGTTCTATCAAACTTTAGTCAATTTAATTGGGTCAAAGTCAAATGTGACAAACCGGGAAGGAGTTTTGTCAATGTGACTTAGTCTTGTTATTGTATATGCATGACTTGCACATCAAAAGGGTAGTTATCTTTTCTTCCTATATTTTTCTTATTGTTTCTTATGTAGCCTTAGAAATCAGGAAAAGCAAAATGATGAGTTAGAATCATGCCACGTCACATTTTTGAGACCTTCCCGATATTTTCCTTTATACATATATATAAGATTTTCTCAGTTTTTTGAGTTAATATATATCAAAAACTAAAAGTATCATATCTTCTCCTAAATATATTATCATCATTCGTAATATTCTTCTAAAGTATCTACAATACTTTTGTTAATATTTTTGAAATCAACTTATCATCGTAATATTCTCTTAAAACTTTAACTTTCTCTTTAAATAAACTTACCATCTTGACATTCTTCTAAATTTCTTTTTCAATATCATTTCTTCTCTTTCTCCTAAAATAAATTTACTATATTATATTTTCGTAAAAATTTCTTTAAATTTTTAGGATATGAAATATTAAAAAGAGAATTATTTATAAATATTTATCATCATTCGTAATATTTTTTCCTAAGGGTTTTACGTTATTTTTCCTTAAAAGTTTTGACAATGAATTGACAGAGCACATATATCAAATTCTGATATAGCACATGGGTTGATGGAAGACCTCAGTTTGAGAAATGGGAGCCAAGAAAAAATGTGCATGTGATCTTGGATTCTGAAGAAAAAAGACATTTCATTTCCAAGCATGACGAATTTGAGTGATATTCAAAGCAATATATCAAGATATAATCTAGCCTCATTTATAAAGCCTCACGGGAAAGAGAATGAAAACGCAATCTTGATGGACCTCGAAGACTATGTTATATATTGTATAACTTGGTGATATATAAACCAAGTAGTAACGGATATTTTTCTCAAGAAATAGGTTTAAAGAGTTTTCCATAGAGCTTAGTTGAGAGCATTATCTCTGAGAGAAACACTGTAAAATGAAATTGTGAAATTCTTGTAATTTGCACATATTATTTCTTCAATATATAACTAGGTGGCAAGTCAAAAACATACCACCTAAAATTTTTATGTCCTCTATTTTTATTTCAGTTTAGCAATTATTCAAGTTCAAATAAGATAAAAATTTTAATTTGTATCAGCCCCCTATACATATTACCCTAGTATTGATTGTTAGTATATAACAATTGGTGTCAGAGTAAGCCTTCAAAATACAGAGGGTTTAAAGATCTTGAAGCTATATAATTAGTCACGGGTAAGAAGGATGTTGGTGTTAATATTCCCATTCTAGATGAAGAATTCTATTCTCACTGAAAAGTAAAGATGAGGCTTCACTTGAGGTATCGGGATGATGGTTTTGTCAACTATATTGATAACGGTCCTCATGTTCCCACGGAAACAATCACAGGACTTGCAGCAGCTGATGGAACAATTGGTGCTGATATAATAGTTTTGAAAAATCCACAAGGCTAATTAACCAAGGATCTGGAAGAAATTAACAAAGACAAGAGGAATATGAACATCATGTTTAATGGTATAGATTCTTACATGTTTGTCATGAACCGCGCTACAACCAAGGATGTATGATATTCAAGCTCTTTGTGTCAATACAACAGTATTCACTCTTTTCCTGGTGAAGACTTGAGTGAAACATTGAACAAATTTCAGAAACTGTTGAATGGGCTATAATTGCATGAAATGGTCTACCAAGTTAAAGAATATAATATGAAGTTCTTGTGATCTCTTCCAAAAAATGGAAGTCAACAACTATCTCTGTCAGAAACTCATACGATTACAGAGAATATATTCTTGACAGATTCTATGGAGTTCCGAAAACTTATGAACTGGAAATACAATAAGATGAGGAAATTAAAAATGGCCAAAGATAAGATAGCTCTGTAGCTCTTATTGCATCAAATAACTTTGCGAAGAAAGTGGACGCCAAGGTGGAATCTGCATCAAATGAGTTTGAAGAAACAAGACCAAACACATCAAAAGGAAAAGAGAAAGGCATTGACTCTGAGATTGACTCATCTTCTACAGATGGCCTAGAACAGCTGGATGAACAAATGGCAATTCTGTCAAAAAGAATTTCCAACTTAGAGTTTAAAAGAAATTTTTTCTCCAAGCCATTCAACAAAGAGTTCTGCACAAACAGAAATTTGGTTGAAAAATCTAAATTCAAATGCTACAATTGTGGAATAGATGGACATTTTGAAAATGAATGCAGAAAGTAAAAGACTCTTAGAGGTGGTGAAGCTATTGATTACAAGAAAAAGTATTTTGATCTCTTGAGACAAAAAGAGAAGGCTTTTATTACTAGTACCTTTCTGCGTTGCATTTTTTTCATCGTTCTATAGAGGACCGTTGCCTAAATATATTTTATGTGTCGGTTGTCAACTTAACCGACACATATTGTCATTTATACTGGACTTTTAGCATCAGTTGTGTATTCAACGGACACTTATGACGGTTACATGCGCCGGTCGTGAGATTGCCGACGCCTGAAAATGTTTACAGTGTCGGTCCTGTTTTAACCAACGTTGTAGTCTTTACTTTATGTGGCGGTTAAGCTATGGACCGAGGCTAAAGTCAGGATTTTATGCCACGATGAAGATTTAACCAATGCTGTTGTATAATTTGATGAATGACTAAAGATAATTTCATACACGTTCCCTTCATTTTATTTGTTTTTACTTATACTTTAATAATTTCATAAGAAATAATTTATAATCTTTATTTAAAATTATATTTTTTCAACTTTAATTATACAATATATATTTAAGATTTTATTTTTAAATAATTTCGTTTCAAATATGATCATTTAAAAATTAAAGTAAATCTACATAAGTACCATTATTAATGAGTTAGTATTAATATTTCTATAATAAATTCATAGGAATAAAATCTCGTATGGGTTCAAATTCATAAGAATGTCAAAATAAATTCAAATATAAAATAATTCACCAAATGGGTTCAAATTAAACATTGAAATAAATTTTAATTAGAAATTATTTTTTATTTAAAATGTCAATACATGCCAAGTATCAGTGGATAATTTTTTTTGATATTTCATAATCAATAGTATAAATTTTTCAATATGACATACTTTTTCTATTTCTACTTAACAATGATATTCTTTTAAATTATTCTTTCCAACATAATTTTATGTTTTTAATATTCTGAAGAAAAGACTTTAAAAATATGGATATTTGAAATATTTGGATTACCTTATATGTTAGATATAATTGATGAATCAAGATATAAACTATCAGAGTTTATTATCAGGACTTAATATTAGTATTTACTGAAGGTGACGTCATCAGTACTTGTCTATCAGTACTTGATGATCAGCATTTGATGTCATCAGGATTTGATCACTTCAGTAGATATTCTACAAGGAAAATGATTGCAAAATTCAAGGCGGTGAAGGACTTTATTTCAGAAGCAATCATACATGGATATGTATTAGATTTCCTTATTGTATTAGAATAGGATTCCTTATTGATTGTATAACTGTGAACTATATAAGCACGGATTTAGGTTTATTCTATATAAGTTGCGAAAACAAATTGTTATATCTTTCAGATAACCTAGCAGCTCTCAAGGATAATTGTTCATCCTTTGAGAGAGTACTTGTGTAACAGTTTTATCAGATTAATATAAGAATTTTTGATTCTGTTAAAGCTTTGCCAAATTGATTGCATAAACTGTATTCACTCCCCACTACAGTTGATTATAGACCTAACAACAGGTATCAGAGCTTGTTATTGATACACAAACATTTTAATATTAGAAAATTCAATCTTTAATGACAACAAAAAAGAATAACAAGATCCACCACCATCCCCAGCCACACCAATAAATCAACCTATCAGTCATAATATGAGCAGATATGAGGCTATCAAGGTTCCAATTTTGAAGATACATGAATATCCAATCTGGAAGGTAAAGATGGTCATGTTTCTGGAAGCAACAGATTATAAATACTTGAGCAGGATTTATGATGGTCCTCACAGACCAATGAAGCTAGTTGTTGTTGTTGCTGGTGAAGAAGAAAAGATGGTTGATAAGGACAAAAATGACTATTCTCCTGAAGAACTTTCATCTATTATGAAAGATGCAAAAGTAAGATGTTTTTTCAATAGAAGTCTTGATAATGTTATGTCTAACAAAATTATTGGATTTAAAACTGCCAAAGAAATATGGGATGCTTTAAAAGTAAAATGTCAAGGTACTACTGCTATCAAGAAAACAAGAGGACATTACTTACACAGGAATATGAGCATTTTGACTCAAGAGACAATGAGTCCTTAACTGAGATCAGAAGCATGCAAATATGACTGAAATTGGAGACAATATGATGCTTGAAGAGTTACAAAAGATCATATTAGTACAGATTTTTATTGATCTTGTTGGAGAGAAACTGATCTATTTTCTAGAGTCTGGGAGAAGGTTGAGGTTGACACAAGAACAAATGAAAGATTAACCATGGAATGAGTTGGAATTTGTTGCTACAATTCTGAAGGTAAACAAACTGTAACTGCTAGTTGGTCTACATTTTTAAAGAACCTAATACAGTTGAAGTAGAAAGGATTGACTTACAAGTCAAACTACATTCCAAAGTACATTGATGAAACTGAATATGTTGTTGATATGCCTATTGGAGGATCCAAGGTGATTATGTCTCTGGGAAGAGAAATTCTAATCTTTAATCTTGATGGAAAGATAATTGGATTTTTGGAACTGGATAATCTATCACTTGGAAATTAAAAGCTACATGACCTCAGGGAAGCCATCTATTAAAATGATGAATCTACAGATGAGCTTATAGATATCAAATAGAGGATGCAATGGTACTTGGATGTTATCGAAGAAAATCTTTTGAAGAAGTTACTTCAAGAAGCTGAAGACTGTGTTAGAGTTCAGGATTGAAGTCTCATAATCACTGTCTGTAAGATTGTATATGTTAATTTGATTTATGCATTTAGATAGTTTTGACATCATCAATTAGAAATTGTAAATAATTACATAATGCACAAGTTGGGGGAGATTGTTAGATATAATTGATGATATCAGGATATAAACTATTAGAGTTTATTATCAGGACTTAATATCAGTATTTAATGAAGGTGACATTATCAGTACTTGTCTATCAGTACTTGATGATCAGCATTTGACGTCATCATAAATTGATCACTTTAGTAGATATTCTACAAGGAAAAGAAATACAGAATTCAAGGAGGTGATGGACTTTATTTCAGAAGTAATCATACATGGATATGTATTAGGTTTCCTTATTGTAACAGAATATGATTCCTTATTGATTGTGTAACTATACACTATATAAGCACATATTAGGTTTACTCTATATGAGTTGCGTTAACGAATTGTAATATCTTACTGATAACCTAGTAGCTCTCAGGGATAATTGTTCATTCTTTGAGAGAGTACTTGTGTAACCATTTTTATCAAATTAATATTAAAATTATTGATTATGTTAAAACTTTGTCGAATCAATTACATAAATTGTATTCACCCCCTCTACAGTTGATTACGGACCTGACAGAATATGATCTATCAATTCTTGAATCTTCCTGTAATCAGATACATCATAGATTGATTCCATAACAATCATTTTCCTTTTAACTGTTAAACTATAGATATTGTAGATTCCTCTGGATGAGCAAGTAACTGAAGTTTTTTCTACTACATCAACTTCAATATTGACAGTAATTACTCCTTGATTCAAAATGAAGTATATGCATCCGAAGTCATGAGAAAACCTCCAGATCAATTTCTCATCAGATACTTGATTGACCAAAGACATATTCTGAGGTGAGCTTGTGAAATAAATGGCTTCCTCTCAGAGATATGTGGGTATCTTTGATTCTCCAAGTGTTGCTCTTTCTACGTCTCTGAGTAATCACTTGTTCCTTTTAATTTCTCCATTTTGTTGTAAAGTCTTTGAAATAGAAAACTCATAAGTTATTTCTTCCCTTGCATAGATTTCCATAATGTCACTTATGTTAACTTCATTGGCACCTATCTTTGAGAGCTCTGAGAATATCCAGGTAAGTATTAAGATAATATAAGTGATCATGGAGTGGAATTTCTTCAGGTGCAAGATATGAGCCGATCCTTGTGGATTCACATGTCGGAGTTGCAGGTGATTGTCAAAAACTGACTATATCTCTTCTTCCTGCACAGAATCTTCTGCTCCTTATCAGATTGATAAGCATCAAGAAGACCATTCTTGGATATCTTTAATTCTAATGATTCTCCTATGGAACATCTCTTGATTGAGGAATTGAAATGAGACAACTTGTTATGTTTTAGCCATTCTTCATCCTTGTTTGTCTTGCTGAGTTGACAAACCATCGCTTCAACATCATTTGAGGTGAAATTAGCCACATACATATTTCTTTTTCTCTTTCCAGATAAAAGGACCTTGTTATCATTCTGGTTAATGAGAACACAGACTTCTTTTCCAAAAATGACTTCAAGGTCATTATCACATAGTTGGTTGACACTTAGCA
Source organism: Apium graveolens (assembly GCF_009905375.1). Classification (NCBI taxonomy): domain Eukaryota; kingdom Viridiplantae; phylum Streptophyta; class Magnoliopsida; order Apiales; family Apiaceae; genus Apium; species Apium graveolens. The sequence goes on from NC_133654.1 coordinate 120,284,215, forward strand.
AATTATCTTTGAGTCCCTCAACTAGTGCTACATCACCAATGATGACATTTCCAAGTGAGATTAAGCCATATCCCACGGTATGACCTTCGTTGTCATATCCAAAGGTGATACTTGGGCTAGCTTTTTTTCAAACTTAGTGAGCAGAGATGAGTCTCTAGTCATATGACATGAACAATCACTGTCTATATACTGGACATCTTTCCTTTTTCTATGCTCACTCAAAAACCAGTTCAAACTGATTTAGGTACCCAAAATTTTCTTAGGTCCTATTTTGTCATGTGTCTTCCTTGCTCGATGACCAACTGATGACCTAGGTTTGTTAGGACTAAGGTATATTCTAACTTTGGGTATTGATCTTTAGTCAGTGATGATAGAACTTAACTCAGATTTAAAAGATTTGGAATGCATCTTATTGAATGAGAATGCAAACAAGCTATTGACATATTGCTTATTCCTAGACATACTAGATGCAAAATTGTAAGGATTAATCAAGATTTACATGTTACTAATGTTCTGACTAAGCTCTCTTGGAATAAATGACATGACTTTCATAGGAATAGAAGATTCAGGCATTGGAACTATAGAAATAATTCTACAATTAGCATATAAATGATTAGCATTACCACAATTGTCACATGCTTCTCTTGAGGCATGATTATTAAGAGTGTAGAGTTCTTGCTTACTAATCTATGCTTTGTCATTCCTGAAATTATTCTTTCTGATTCCCATCCAGGGTTTCAGTTTGTCCTTCAGTTTTTGTTAGGTAATGAATAAAACATAGAGGGGGGTGAATGTGTTTTGGATATTTTTAAGCTTTTTAAACTATTTTGGATATGGTGAACAAGACAGTTTAACTTGTAGAGATATGGTGTTTAAACAGAATTAATAAACATGCACATAAACACATTATCTTCAAAAATTACTTAATTTTATATTAAAATCAAGTATGTCTTGCTACAAATTTCTGGGTTCTTATTTGATAAAGAACTCAACTTCTTTCTTGAGAGAGTTACAAGAAAGTCTAGATCTATTTTATAAAATTAAAAATAAAGGATCAATGTTTACTTTATAGATTAGTAAACACAGGTTTACACAGCATGTAATAGAATGTACTAAACCTACTTTAAGTTATCTTTAAAGATTTCCATTTAAGGATTAGTGTATCTTTGCAAATCCTGTGAATCTATGACTTTTCTTTGTGAGTTAATCTTGACCTTTGATCTTACACTCTTCAAGCTACTTTTGTAGACTTTTCAATCTAAGTGATTAGATCATATGTTGATTGATAATCTTGAATATTTAATTTGTATGCATTTTGTACTTGAGCTTCATATCGAGATCTCCAGTTTATTGTATAGAGAACTGACATCTCGATAAGTATAATGGCTTATCGAGATCTCTTAGTTCTCGACAAGTATTTTTGTTAGGAATATGTTGTGAACTTGATGATAAGTTAAACAAAATACCTTAGTATATTTAACTTAGTGAATTTTGTAGCACTCGATGGATGATCTAATATAGTCCCGATGAATGAACTTTACAGTCCCGACGGATGACAGATTAACATCCATCGAGTGAGTAGCTTATGTATCAAATAAGTTATGTAGCACATTTATGTGAAAAACATGTTTTAGTCAAGTAGATTGTGTAGGGTTCTCTAAGTCATGTTGACTACTAGATTGATATGCAGAATAGGTTGACTAATTGTAAATATGAGATGTCTTGTAATTCTATATCAGTGAAATAGAGTCAAGTGGCAGATAGACTCCCGACGGATGATCTACAAGACTCCCGATGGATGATAAACATAGCTCCCGACGGATGACAAATATAGCTCCCGATGAATGACAAACATAGTCCCAACGGATGATCAAATTCAAGTAGCTTTTGACAGTGACAACATAGTTACATGTGTTGGGTGTTTGCAAAAGGAATGTGGCAGCCTGTTAAGCAGGAATTTGAGAACAAAGAAGCATTACCATTTCCATGCTATTGTGAAGATATTCAAAGATATTGGAAAGAGTAATGAAGCAGCATGATTTTAGACTAGATAATTTTTGTTTTATTGTCTTGTCTTAATTTCATGTAACTTGTTGATATATAAATCAAGTGTAGCAAGTAGAACAATCAACGAAGCAAGCTTATTTTCAGAGAAACATATCAAGCTGTATTCTGTAAGCATTTCTCTGTAGTTTTGTTTGTTCAAACTTGTAAAGCAGCTGTGAGCTATTTAAAGCTTCACAGGGTTCTCAACTGATATATATATATATATATATCTGGTGGATACTTTCAAATCCACCATAAAGTTTTAAAAACTTGTGTTTTTTTACTTAGTGTTTTGATTTCTATCACTCTTTTATTCCGCACCATTGCTAATCAAACACTGTTATATTTATCAAGTTAGAACATTCGTTAAATTTTAAAAAGGAGGCAGAATTAAATTCAACCCCCTTTCTGTAATTCTTGTTGTATTGTTAGGGAATAACAATTGGTATCAGAGCAAACTCCTGAAGTACAAAGAGTGTAAAGATCACAACAAACAACAAGATGAAAAAAAAGGATGTTGGAGTTAAAGTTCCATTTTTGGACAAAGATAATTATCACCACTGGAAGGTGAAGATGCACCTACATCTTCTTTCCCAAGATGAGGCCTATGTGGACTGCATAGAGAGAGGTCCTCATGTACCAATGAGAGCTGCAACTGGCAATGAGCCATCTGTTCCAAAACCTAGACATAAATGGTCAGACCCTGATATTGAGCAAGTCAGGAAGGATAAGAAGGCCATGAATATATTTTTCAATGTAGTTGATGGTGATATGTTTGATAACATCATTAACTGTAAAATAGCCAAAGAGGTTTGGGACACAATCCAGATTATTTGTGATGGTACCAAGCAAGTAAGGGAGAACAAGATGCAGCTACTGATTCAGCAATATGAGCATTTCCACTGTGAAGAAAGTGAGTCTCTCACTGATAAATTTAGTAGATTTCAAAAGCTACTAAATGCTCTGAAGTTACATGGAAGAGTCTATCAAACAAAAGACTCTAACCTCAAGTTCCTTAGATCTCTTCCAAAGGAGTGGAAGCCAATGACAATCTCATTGAGAAATTCACAGGATTACAAGGAGTTCACCTTGGAGAGACTGTATGGCATCCTGAAAACTTATGAGCTTGAAATAGAGCAAGATGAAAGGATGGAGAAAGGAAGGAAGAAAGGAGGGTCCATAGCACTGGTTGCTGAGTTAGAGAAGGAGAAAGAGATGAAGGTAGAAGCTGTTAAGTCTACATCAAAGGTCTGTGAAAGCAAGGGTAAAGGGCTGGTAGCTGAAAATGAAGATCAACTGAGCCAAGATGACATGGATGATATTGATGAACATCTAGCATTCTTATCCAGAAGATTTTCCAAGCTCAAATTCAAGAAGAATTTTGGAGCAACTAATCCAAATAGAAACATGGTTGACAAGTCAAAATTCAAGTGTTTCAAATGTGGCTTGGCGGGTCATTTTGCTAGTGAATGTAGAAAGTCTGATTCCAGCAAAAAAGAAGTTTGAGCCTGTTGATTATAAACAGAAATACTTTCAGTTGCTCAAACAAAAGGAAAGCGCTTTCATCACACAGGAGAATGACTGGGCTGCAGATGGATTGGATGAAGATGAAGAAACAAGCTATATTAATCTAGCCCTAATGGCCAAATATGATGAAACAGAAACAAGTTCTTCAAGCAATCAGGTAATCACCACTAACCTAACACATTTATCTAAAGCTGAGTGTAATGATGCAATAAATGACATGTCCACAGAATTATATCACCTGCGTGTTACACTTAAGTCCTTCACTAAGGAAAATGCTAAAATTAAAGAAAATAATTTGTTTTTAAGTGAGAGGAATAATGTGCTAGAGTCTCAGTTTATTGAATTTGAGAAATTGAGAATTGAGTGTAAGATTTCTAAGGATGAATTAACTGAGTCCTTGAAGAAAGAAGAGATTTTAAAGAAGCAGTTTGAACGAGAATAGGAAGTGATTAAGGCATGAAAATCATCTAGAGATGTTCATGCTCAAGTCACTCAAGTTCAAGGTATTGAGTCCTTTTGTGATGCAGCCTGGAAGAAGAGTAAAGAGAAGCTTGAGTCCAATTTGGTTGAAGGATTATTTACAGATGTGGACTCGACGGATCCGTCGGATAATCAAAAGGATTAATAGTCGAGTGATAAGGAGCCACACCCGTCGGCTATGAGTAAACCAGTTAGCAAAGCTAAGCTAGCTAAGTTGAATAAGAAATATGGATCCGTTTCTAAGAACTTTATTCCAGGAGAATCAAGTCAAGTCAGGAAGGAAAAGAAAGTTAATGTTGGTCATCTGTCTATCAAGCAATTGAATACCAGATTAGAAAAGATTGAGGTTAAAACAGAAACTAAAAAGAAAAACAATAGAAATGGGAAAGTAGGAATTAACAAACATAACAACTACACACCTAATAAATATGCACCAAGAAAAATCTGTGCTAAGTGTGGTAGTGTTAATCACTTGTCTGTTAGTTGCAAACTTGCTATGCCTACTTCCATGTCTGCATCCTCTTCTTTTCCCAACATGACTGCAATGCCTACCATGCCTATGAATGCTATGTCTACTCAGAATATGAATGCACAATTTGGTAATATGCCATTTGCACCTAATCCTTATTATGCTGCATTTAATATGCCTCAAATACCATTTAGCATGCCTTACTGGAATAACATGTTTGCAAATAGCATGCCTTTTCCTGTTAATCAAAATGTGCATGATAATTCTGTTCTAACGACTGGTTTTAAAGGTCCAACTCAAATGACTAAGGATGAATCAGAAATTCCCAAGTCAAATGAGATCAAACCTAAGAAACCAAAGAAGAAAGTTAACAAGGCAGGACCCAAGGAAACTTGTGTACCAAAATTAACTTGATTTGATTTTGATGTGTGCAGGGAAACAAAAAGAATCGTTGGTATCTGGATAGTGGTTGCTCAAGGCACATGACTGTTGACTCTACCCTGCTCACTGAGTTCAAGGAAAGAGCTGGACCAAGTATTACTTTTGGAGATGACAACAAAGGTTATACTGTGGGGTATGGCTTGATTTAAAAAGATAATGTCATCATTGCAGAGGTTGCCATAGTGGATGGTCTCAAGCATAATTTGTTGAGTATCAGCCAGCTTTGTGATAAGGGCAACTCAGTTACTTTCAATTCAGAAGCATGTGTTGTGACAAATGAAAAGAGCAACAAAGTTGTTCTCACTGGAGTGAGAAAAGTAAATGTGTACTTAGCTGACTTCAACTCATCAAATGCAGAATCAGTAACTTGTCTTCTCAGTAAACCAAGTCAAGATGAAAGTTGACCATGGCACAAGAAACTGTCCCATCTAAACTTCAAGACCATGAATGAACTTATCAAGAAAGAACTGGTTAGAGGTATTCCTTAAGTGGAGTTTACTAAGGATGGATTGTGTGATGCCTGCCAGAAAGGAAAGCAGATCGAAGCATCATTCAGAAAGAAGCTTGATTTAACAATTGAAGAATCTTTGCAATTGTTGCACATGGATTTGTTCGGACCAGTCAACGTGTTATCCATCTCAAGTAAAAGATTTTGCCTAGTAATTGTGGATGATTTCTCAAAGTTCTCTTTGACATATTTTCTAAAGTCCAAAGATGAAGCTAGTGAAATTATCATCAATCACATAAGGCAAGTCAACAATCATCCTGACTTTAAAGTAAGAAGAATCAGGAGTGACAATGGAACTGAGTTTAAGAATTCTGTGATGAGATCATTTTGTGAAGAGAATGGGATTATGCATGAGTTTTCTGCAAAAAGAACTACATAACAAAATGGAGTAGTGGAAAGGAAGAACATACCTCTTATTGAAGCTGCAAGGTCAATGCTTGAAGAATCAAAGTTACGAACATATTTTGGGCTGAAGCTGTGAATACTGCCTGCTACACTCAGAATATCTCTTTGGTTAATCAAGCAAAGTGCATGACACCCTACCAATTGTTCAAGAATAGGAAGCCAACTCTAAATTTTCTTCATGTCTTTGGCTGCAAATGTTATATCTTAAGGAATCAAACTGATCAACATGGAAAGTTTGATGCTAAAACAGATGAAGGAATTTTTGTTGGATATACTGTGGGAAAAGCATATAGAGTCTACAGTCTAAGAACCAACATTGTTATAGAATCAGTACATGTTATGTTTGATGATGAAAAGATTGAAGGACTGCAAGATGGAGATTTTCATGAAAGCCTCAAGTTTGATAATGTGAAGATGGTTAGTGATGACAGTGATGATGAAAATGATCAAGCAACAATGACTAAGGATAATGCAGAAAAATATATAACTAATGAAGTAAATAATTCAACATCTGTCAAGTTACAAAATGCTTCATCCGTCGGGAGACAATCTTTCTTATCCGTCGGGAGACAATCAACTTCATCCGTCGAGATACAAAGTGCATCATCCGTCGGAACAATGAGAGAAGCTGAGAGTCAGAATAGATCACCCACAAAAAGTACCCTTTTCTCAAATCAAAGATTCACAAATTCAGGGGGTGTTTCTCATAATCAAAACTCAGTCACACATCAAGACAACAATGAGGCATCTTCATCTAGAGCTAACCTACCTCAACAAAGAAAATGGACTAAAGATCACCCTTTTGAGCTCATCATTGGTGATGCATCTTCTAGAGTTCAAACAAGGAAAACAACTCAAGAAGAATGTCTATATAGTAGCTTCCTTTCTAAGGAAAAACCAAAGAAGGTAGAAGAAGCTTTGTTGGATCCTGATTGGATTTTAGCTATGCGGGAGGAGTTAAACCAATTTGAAAGGAACAAGGTATGAAAGTCGGTACCCAAAACTAAAGGAAAGAATCCAATTGACACCAAGTGGGTATTCAGAAACAAGATGGATGAAAATGGCATAGTGGTCAGGAATAAAGCTAGATTGGTTGCTAAGGGCTACTGCCAACAAGAAGGAATATATTTTGATGAAACTTTTTCTCCTGTTGCAAGACTTGAAGCTATCAGAATTTTCTTAGCCTATGCAGCCCAAGCCAATTTCAAGGTCTATCAAATGGATGTCAAAAGTGCCTTTCTGAATGGAGATTTGGAGGAGGAAGTCTATGTCAGTCAGCCTCCTGGTTTTGAAGATCCAAATTTTCCAGAATATGTCTATTATCTTTTGAAAGCACTTTATGGATTGAAGCAAACACCTAGAGCCTGGTATGACACTTTATCAAAGTTTCTTTTGGAAAATCACTTCAGAAGAGGTACTGTTGATAAAACTTTATTCTTCAGAAATGTTAATGGCTCTAGTATACTTGTTCAAATTTATGTAGATGATATTATATTTGGCTTTACAGATGAAAAACTTTACAAAAAGTTTGCCAAATTGATGCAAAGTAAGTATGAAATGAGCATGATGGGAGAACTAACTTACTTTCTTGGTTTACAAGTTAAGCAAGTTAGTGATGGAATATTCATTAGTCAAACTAAATATATTTATGATCTTTTAAAGAAGTTTGATCTAATTGATTGCACATCTGCAAAAACTCTCATGGCCACTGCAACTAAACTTGAATTAAACACTACTGAAAAATCTGTGGATATTTCAAGCTATACGGGCATGGTTGTCTCACTTCTGTACTAAACATCTAGTAGGCCAGATATAATGTTTGCTACTTGTTTTGTGCTAAATTTCAGGCTGATCCTAGAGAATCTCACTTAGTAGCTATAAATAGAATTTTCAGATATCTCAAGGGTACACCAAAACTTGGCATTTGGTACCCTAGAGATTCTGGTTTTGCTATAACTGGTTATTCAGATACAGATTATGCAGGTTGTAAAATAGACAGAAAAAGCACAACAGGAACCTGTTAATTTATAGGGAACAAGCTTGTGTCCTGGTTTAGTGAAAAGCAAAATTCAGTTTCTACTTCTACAACTGAAGCTGAATATATTACTGCTGGTAGTTGTTGTGCACAGATTTTGTGGATGAAAAACCAATTGTTGGACTATGGTCTACAAGTGGACATGATTCCCATTTTCTGTGATAACACAACTGCACTTGCCATCACTGAAAATCCAGTACAACATTCAAGAACAAAGCACATAGACATCAAGTACCACTTCATTAGGGAATATGTGATGAATGGTATTATGGAACTTCATTTTGTTCCAAGTGAAAAGCAGATTGCAGATATCTTTACCAAGCCACTTGATGAATCCACCTTTTCAAGGTTGGTAAGTGAGTTAGGTATGCTTAATTATTCTTGAATCATTTCAGATATTTTTGCATGTTATTATGCAGCCAGAAACTTAATTGATTTTTCTATTTTGGATGAAATTTTGGCTAAGTCAAAATTTACATCCCGACGTATGCTCATTATCCATCGAGTTTGATCATCTGTCGAAATAACATTTATTAATAAAAATCAATTACTTTTCTAGATTATTTATAACCCGACGAATAATTGTTTTATTCTCATCCGTCGAAGTGTCCCAATCTTAACCGTTAAAACTCTGAACATTATCCATCGGGTATACTTACAGTTTATAAGTATAACACGATGGATAATTGACATAATTTTGACAGTTTATTTATTTTAAACGGCTAGTTTCGGCTATTTTGATTTGTTTCTTTATTTCACTTTATTATTTTTGACAGTTTATTTCTGAGATAGTATAAAAGCATAATTCATTTTTATTCTATTCTTTTATCATTCTCAAATCAATTGCTCTAACTCCTTTCTTCTCCAAAGCAAATACTCTCTCTTTAAATTGCCATACTTTAACAATGCCACCAGTAGTCAAAATCATGTCCCAGTCTAGATTCATCTATGAAAAGAACAACTTCGTAGCTCTTGGGAACAAGGATATTCCACAATTTGGAGATTTTCACTAAATGATAGACTTTGTGAAGGGCTGTAAACTCAGTTATGCTATGCTGGAATCTCCCACAATCTACTGTGAGGCTGTGGAGTAGATATGGACAACTGTTGTCTACCAATCTTCTGACAAGACCATAACTTTCACTCTTAAAGGTAAGTAATTCTGCATTAATAGTGACATTATCAAAGCATACTTTAAAATTCCAGATAACACTACTACTGTTCCACACACATATGCTAATTTAGTTAACATGCTTAATTCTATGGGCTATGCACTTTCTACTTCTAAGTTAAGTGAGATTAGGAGGCTAGGTCTTAGAAAGGAATGGAGCTATCTGTGTGATGTGGTAACTAAGGTATTTTCTGGTAAAGTGAGTAATTTTGATTCTGTTAACATTGCCATGCTTAACATGCTTTATATGCTAGTTACTGATAAGTACTTTAACTTCAGTGACATGATCATGTTTGAGTTAGGTTATAAGTTAGGGGAACTTAATAAGAGAGTTAAAAGTGTCTATTATCATAGATTCTTTATGATGCTTGCTAACCATCTTATTGAGAATATTGTTGCTGAGAACCCAACCAATAAATTGAATTGTTGGGTTCAAGAAAGGAGAATCATTACAGATCTCAACAGAGCAAGTCACCACAAAGAGGTGCCCCTCTTCTATTTTCCAATCATGGGGGGACCTCAGGTAAGTGAGGTAAGCACCACTGTCTCTTCTCTTCCAACCTCATAAATTTCTTTGCCTTCAAGTGGAGCTATGGAATCTGTGTTAATGACCTAACAAATGCCTACCCAAGCTACCAAAATAATAATTTCAAAATCCAAAGCTAAGAAAGCCCCCTCAGCTTTCTCTTAAAACAAACTAGTTGTAAAAACTATCAAACACAAAGAGGGGAGTGTGAAGGAGAGTGAGTTAGGTGAGGGACAGGGTGAAAATCAAAGAAACCCTAAGGATAAGGCTGGTGAGATTATTGTACCCAAGCCTAGCCATACCACAGTTTCCCAACAAGATGTGGTTGTTAATAATGAAATCAGCACAACTCTAGTTTCTTCCTCCCAAAAGGATGTTACTCTTAAAACAAGCTCCCAACCAGGAGCACATGCCAAGAGGGTAAGGGACACAAGTTCACCATAAACTTATGCCAGGAAGAAAAGATCTAAAACCCTTGGGGATGCACAGGGAACACATACAGTGTAAACTGGAGCTAAAGACTCAGTCACTACACCATCTCAAAGTCAGCTTGATGTGACTCCAATAAATGTGGAGTCACAACCAAAATCATTAATAATTGAAGTACCTGAAACACCAAATTCACCCACACACTCACTGGATGTAGATATGATTCATACATCACTTCCAAATTCTCCATCTTTAACTTTATTAGAGAAGCCAAAAATCCAAGCAAGTGAGCATCATCTTTTAGATGATTTGTTGGCTCACTTGCCAATTCTTTCTGAGTCTATTGAGACATTTGTGCCTAAATTTTCATCAATCTGCACAGAGTCTACAATATTCTCCACTCCAAACTCATTCATTTCTTCTATCCCGGTGGATATTGTTCATCCGTCGAGTAGTGATTGTATCCCGGCGGATGTGCCTAATAGCAGTCATCCGTTAGCTAGCCCAACTACTATCCCGATGGATGTTCCTCATCCGCCGGTACTCTCGGCACAACTTCAAATCCCAACAATTGTCACAAATGCAGATGACCTAGTAGTAGTACAATCACTCTTAGGACTGAGGGCAGGGAGTGAATTGAGTGAGAGGCTGGGTTGCTACTAGGAAAAAGGAGAGGAAAGGAGTGAACCAATGCAGACCATTTCTTCAAGGTGGCAAAAGTGAGTGAGGGGAGTCCACCTTAGATGGTGAAGGTGAGGGTGTGAGGGTGGGAAGCCAAGGGGTGCCCTTGATGTAAAAATAGAGAGAAATTGAGAGAAAAACATGTATATCTGAATGGGAAGAGCCAATTGTTAGTGAGTTAATCGATGTCAATGAGGCTGACAAGAAATAGCTAATTCAGCAAGAATATCAAGTTGTTTTAGACTCTATTTTTTTTGGAGCTGAGGCATTTACTCACCCTGTGTCAGCATATTAAGTCCTAGCTGAACATGGCAATATGGTTGCAGAATATATGCTCAACTTGGTCCATACATTTGAATCCATGCAGAGAGCCAAGAATGCTATCACCTCCATGCCTTCTACAGCTGGTGATGACATAGACTATGAAGCTGGTGGGTTTGAAGAGTTATTTGGAGAAGAAGATGATGATAAAGGAGAATCAATGAACATAGGGGGAGAAGAAGGCCCCAGCTCCAGATCTGGCCTGCCTTCCTGGGCATTTTCCAAGGAATGTGATGTTCAACACTTCAAGACAACTCTCATCCATCAAATTCAAGAGACACATAATGCTCTTCAATCCACTACAAATGCTAGCACCAGGAAGCTCTTATGGGAACATCTCAACTCTCTACAATTACATCAAATCCAAGCTCTTCAACACAATCAGGATGTCACTTCTATCAAAACTGAGATTGACCAAGTAAAGAAGGATATCTCTGAAAGATTGGATGCTAAACTTCCAGATGCAACAATGCTTGACATTAAAAGATAGCTAAGGAAGAATTCTAATCTTGTCACTAAAGTGGATTCCCTAGATGCAAGGCTAACTGTAATAGAAGCATTCTCACTGGTATCTAGCTATATCAAGCTCAGCAAACTCAGTTGATGTAAAAGCTGGTTATTGCAAAAGCTGGTGGTTGCACAAACTTCTACCTCTACTCTACTTGAAGATAACAAAAAGGGGGAGAAAGATTCAACAATCCAAGTCAATCAAGCAGAGCCAACCAGTAAGGGGAGCATGTGGTAAATGTTCAAATTAGTCGAGTAATTGTTCCAGAAATTACTCTGCCAAAGCCACCAGTATTGGATAGGATTAATCCGATCCAAATAACAGCTGCTAAACTTGAGTCAAAGACAAATCCCAAGATGCTTGATGTTGCTGTTGTTGAGAAGGAACTGGATGAGAAATGGAAGAAGATTGATGTAGCTATTCAGGAGAAATTTGGTCAGCTACAGAAGCCAGACAAGACCTTTCATCACCATTCTCAAGTCAAACACATCTCAGTTCATGAAATTAGTCTAAGCAACTTGGAAAAAGGCCAAACTTCTTGTATCAAATCTTCAAAGGAAAATCTGGCCTTGAAGCCTAAAAGAAACTACTCAAAGTTCTCAGACAAAAATCCTATGGATCTTGTGTTTGAGACACCTAGGCCAGATGAGAAGAAGTTGTTGGCTAGGTCAGTTGCATTTTTCAAAGATCTAACTGATTCAGTACTTAAAAGAAGGATTTCCAAAATCTACATAAATGGTAAAGAAATATGTGTGGTGGTTGGACACCCTCAGTTTGTAGAATCTAAGAAGGAAGAGAAGGAAAGAATCAGGCAAGAAAAGAAGCAATCTTAGATGCTAAGATGCTTAAACAAAAGAAGGAGCAAGTTGCTATTTTGGCCAAACTTCAAGCTGTGAAGACTACAACTGAGATTTCTGCACAATCATCTGTGATTATTGAACCTCAAGATCATAAAATGCATCAGGAACCACAACAGAAAATGAGACTGAGATACAAGCTCCATTTCAAAAGAAAATTGGACTTTAGTGATGAGGAAATGGAAGACTACATTCCCATAAAGTCTACAACTTCAACTCAGACATCCAATCCCTCAATGGTGCATAAAGAATTCAAGGTGGATCCAACTAAGAATTTTCATGGTGAGCCTATAATTCCAAAGGATGATCCAATGGACTGGGATAGTTTTCCAATTCCTGAACTAAATTTACCTATCTTCAACAATCTAAAGAAAACAAAGATAAGAGCAACCAAGAAAAGCAAGCCTGTAACTCTCGAGACCAAGACCTTAACTAAATATAAATCTACAGTCAACAATGAAGATCTTTTATATATCTGTGATATCAAGGATTTTTCATATTTAAACCTCTACTTGGATGAACTGGAAGAAGTAAGAGGAATTGATGCTCACAGACATCTTCCTGAAAGATTGGAAGGCAGGGAAAGAAATCACATGGCCTCTTCATAGGATTCTAGAAGAAAGCTGTTCTGTACTAATAAAGATCTACTCATCTCTCAAAAAGAACTTTGGATTTAATGTGACTGCAAGGAGATTGGTTCTAAAGAAGATTGAAGAGCTAAGGAGTAATAAAGCCAAAGATGCACTTCCAAAAACTCTATCAATTCCCTTCACAGGAAAGAGAGTGCATTTGAGGCCTTATTGGCTGATGGAATTCATGGATGATAAGGGAGTTAGAAGATTCTTTAGACTGGTTGACCAATTGAGTATCTCTAGCAATGAGAATCTATTGGAAATGCAAGAAATGTTGGATCTATCTGAAGCTAATGAACTTAAATTCCACAGACAACTCCAAAATCAAATTGAGGAAAACAACAGGAAGCTTGGGAAGAAATCCAGACAATCAAGGAAATAGAATTATCTGCTCAGACTAGAGGAGCACCTTGATAATGATTGTGAGAACTCTTTGTACACATTGCTTTTTTCAATTTTCAATAAATATTGCAGCACTTATCAGTTTTATCTACTACTTTTTAATCTGTATTTTTAGGGTGTTTTGTTATCATCAAGTTTCTCTAAATTTATGGCTACAATTCAAGTAGACATAAATTGGGGGAGATTGTTATATGTTGTGAACTTGATGATAAGTTAAACAAAACACCTTAGTATATTTAACTTAGTGAATTTTGTAGCACTCGACGGATAATCTAATATAGTCCCGACGGATGAACTTTACAGTCCCGAACGATGACAGATTAATATCCATCGAGTGAGTAGCTTATGTATCAAATAAGTTATGTAGCACATTTCTGCGAACAACATATTTTAGTCAAGTAGATTGTGTAGGGTTCTCTAAGTCATGTTGACTACTAGATTGATATGCAGAATAGGTTGACTAATTGTAAATATGAGATGTATTGTAATTCTATATAAGTGAAATAGAGTCAAGTGGCAAATAGACTCCCGATGGATGATCTACAAGACTCCCGACGGATGATAAATATAGCTCCCGACAGATGACAAATATAGTCCCGACGGATGATCAAATTCAAATAGTTGTTGATAGTGACAACACAGTCACATATGTTGGGTGTTTGCAAAAGGAATGTGGCATCTTGTTAAGCAGGAATTTGAGAACAAAGAAGCATTACCATTTCCATGCTATTGTGAAGACAATCAAAGATATTGGAAAGAGTAATGAAGCAACATGATTTTGGACTAGATAAATTTTGTTTTATTATCTTATCTTATTGTCATGTAACTTGGTGATATATAAACCAAATGTAGCAAGTAGAACAATCAACGAAGCAAGCTTATTTTCATAGAAACATATAAAGCTATATTCTGTAAGCATATCTCTGTAGTTTTATTTGTTCAAACTTGTAAAACAGCTGTGAGCTATTCAAAGCTTCACATGGTTCTCAATTGATATATATATCTCTGGTGGATACTTTCAAATCCACCAGAAAGTTTTAAAAGCTTGTGTTTTTATTACTTAGTGTTTTGATTTCTATCACTCTTTTATTCTGCACCGTTGCTAATCAAACACTGTTATATTTATTAAGTTAGAACATTCTTTAAATTTTAAAAAGGATCCAGAATTACATTAACCCCCCCTTTTATAATTCTTGTTGTATTGTTAGGGAATAACAGTTTTGACTTATCGAGGTCTCTGAGTTCTAGAATGTGAACTTGACTTGTCGAGATCTTTGAGTTCTTGAATGAGAACTTGAATTGTCGAGGTCTCTGAGTTCTCCAATGAGAACTTGACTTATCGAGGTCTCCAAGTCTCTGCATGTCAAATTGACTTGTCGATATCTCCAATCTTCATATCTTCATTTGGCTTGTCGATATCTCTGTGACTCCTCGATAAGTTATCCCTGACTTCTCGATAAGTCATTCTGGAGATCTCGAATGACATCTCTATATGCCTTGATCTGTGACTTGTTGATTTCTTGACTTAGAATATTTTTTCCTAAAACAGATTTATTCAACTCCAAGCTTTTTAACAATTTCTCTGAGGCATGATCTTCTTGATCTTCTTCCAGATTTTATTCTTAGGCTTGAGACTGTTTACAGAAAACTACTTTAGTCTAATCTTTGACATTTTTACAGACTAAAGAAATACAATACATAATACAAATTAAGATTATCATACAACTAATTCTTAGGGCTGTCAATTTGACTTAGTCTAGTTATAGTACAAGCATGTCTTGCACAATAGTCTCCCCCAATTTGTGAGAAGAATGTTTATCATAAATTCATGCCTAGTAACAAGACTAACCCCAAGTCACAATGAACAATAGAACATTACATAGAAAATTGATAGAAATAAAATTACAACTTTTATTCATTGAATGATTGCATGAGTTTGATTGATACATTCATTTACATAAAATCCTCATAACTTGGCTCTTTTCTAATGAAGTCCTTAAGCTCTACTAGCACTTGAAGTTCTTCTATGATTTCAGTACCTCTTAGAGTTTTCACAAGCTTGAGCCACTCATCTAATAAATAACCATTCAGATACTTAGCTCTAAATCTAGTAAATCTTCCAACCTTTATATTCATAAAGTGTCCATCTTTAGAGAGTCTGCACAGCCCCTTAGCCTTTAGCTCATGTGATCTTTGTTCCATTCTTGCAAGCTCTTCTGCATACTTTCTATCATTTTCAGCCTTTGCTCTTGCATTTGTTTCATCCCTTTCTCTCACCCATACACATAATACAGCCTTCCAATCCCTTATAATAGTATCTGTATCCTTCATCAAGCTGATTACTCTTTTAAATTCTGTGGTTGAAAGTATATCCATGAAACTGCTGCCAAGTAGAGTGAAGGTACTATCATCATAATATATCCTGATTTTTGTATAGGATACAACCCAGACTCTGACTATTTCTTCAGCCAGCTTTTGAAAGTATTCTTCATATGTGATGCACCAATTTAGTGGCAGGAAGTCAGATTGATCATAGCAATTCTAGATAGCCCCTTCAATAACTTGCAATTTCTTAGGTTTTCTTCCAACAAATTTGTAATGAGTTTTCATAGGGCTTGAATGAGGGTAGGTTTGAGATTTCTTTAAGGTGGATTGGCTGAATGTGATTGGTATTTTGAGTAAGGTGTTTGCAGTTGGTTTGTACAAGAACTTAGGCTTTGAGGTCAAAGATAGATGAGGGTTTGAGCTTATAAGTTATTGGCTTTAGCAGATTGGATTTGGATTGATTGGATATTTCTTTTGGTTCTTGAATCATCCTCCTTCTTTCTTCTTTTCTCATCCCATTTCTTCTCATCATTCCCTTTCTTCTTTGTATCTCTTTTCTTATCTCCTTCTTTGCTGATAGCTACCTTAAAGGATTGACTTGGATTTGAGCCAGAAGGTTTTTGATCATCTTTCTTCTGCTCATCATCATCCAAGTTATCCTTATTGATTTGAATTTTAGGCAAATTGGCTTCAGGATTCCTCAGATATCTCCCATACAGTTTAATCATTTCCTGATCCTCAACAATTTGATACTGCTCAGTCTTCAAGTCAGTCTCCAAGGTCATTATGAGTTTTTTGTTTACCATGACATATTGCTTAGGAATATGGAAGTGTTTGCAATGTTTGGTGGTATGACAGATATATGCCACTCCCTTGCTTGGTTGTAAGTATGCTTCTGGAAAAGCAGCTACTTGAACTTTCTTCAATTCAGTTAGCAAGAAAGTATCTTCTTGAATCACTCTATGGATTTTATTTATTAGAATATCCAACTCAGATGCCCTTCTAGATGTGTGATAGTTAAGGGACACATATATAAATCTGTCAACCCCAGAGTCATTAATGTTGACCACATCCTTTTCTCCTGAAAATTGTCCTTAGTCACCAAGATCACCCTTATAGAACTTATTGTCTTGTTCAAGGCCTTCTTGTATGTGAATAAATTATTTTTAAGAGAAGCCCTGAGAGCCTTGAGTAATTCATCAAGTTCCCTGCTCAAACTAGGTCCCTCGGCTGCTCTGATAAGCCTCTCCATTCCAATATCAACTTCTTAAGATTTGCCTTTATTAGCAGCTTGGACAGTTTGACTGGATTATCTTAAAAACCCAGTCTCTATCTCCCCCTTAGTCTTGTTGGCAGCCATGATAAGAGGTGTAGGGATTTCAGGCCTCACAGGTTCTGAAAGTGCAGGAAGTGGAATGTTAAGTACACCCATAATGGCTCCCAAAGATATAGAATTTTGCATTTGTAAGTGCTTATGAGAGTCCACCAAGGTCTGGATAACAGTCTGTTGACTTGCTACTATTATTGTGAGTTGGGAAACTTGAGATGTCAAAGACTCATTTGCTGACTGAAGAGTAGAGACTTGACTTTGGAGAGCTTGAAACTGTAAATCTGTAGAAGTGGAGATGGGTTGTTGAGAGCTTGAAGGAAGAAAGGTACCAAAGGTGTCTTGCACAGCCTGCTTGATGCCTTCTATCAAAAGAGCAGATGGATCATATCTGCTTTGATGAAGTTGGTCTAGCTTTAGTCTTGTGTCATTAGATTTAGCAATATGTTGTTGAACCACTTCATGCATGGCCACAAAATATTGCCTTAGATTCTTGATGTGTGTATCTATAGAAGTGAGATCAAATCTTGACATTTGTTCAGCAAAATGCTGAATTCTGGATTGAATGTTAACTTGTGAAGGTATGAGCTCATCCATCTTGCCCTTACTAGCTGATTTTGTCTTGATGACCAGTTAAAGTCACTTCTAGTACTTTACCAAATTGGTGAAAAGCTTTGAGTTGAGCTTTGTAGACCTCATTAACTGCATCATAGACTTCCTCAGGAGTTAAGGCTTTTGCATTGCTGCCCAGTATGGTCAGATAGTCTTCCCTGAATTTGGCCAAAACAGCATCCATCTCAAGATTGTAGTCTTTGTTCAGCCAAGCATCACAGTTGCCATCCTGTTCAGTTTCATTGACAATTTTAGCTTGTTGTTTTTGGACCTCTGTCAGATATGTGAGCATTATGGTCTGATAATCCTGGTTGGACATGTCTGAAGTTAGCAACTGTTGAGAGATTTGAGCAAGTCCAGATTGTTGATCAACTAGAAGATCATCTACAGTTGTTGGTTGAGCTTCAGTTGCCTGTAACCATTGGGAGATGAGGTGTGGTTGTTGTAATTGAGAAGTAGAAGGTTGATCTGTTGGGTTGGATGATCTGTTAGGTTGGAGGTGGATTGGAGTATATTTTTGGAACCACCTGTAAGTGAAGTCACAGTTTGACTCATATATTGCTCTATGGTTTTGACAGTTTGTTATTCCTCACTTGTGGTGGGAACCTCCATTGGAATTGGAGGGTAGTTAGCTAGGTTACTGTTATGTACTTTATCCTCAAACCCTTGCTCATTTTGCAGTGAGCTTGCACTTGAATGTGCTAAACTTACCTTCCATATAGCAGGATCATTGGAAATTGAACTCCTAGCTTTAACTGTGAGAGCAAACTCAACTAGGGTTGTGAGAGGAGTTGTTCCCATAAGAGGAACCTCCAATTGAATTGGAGATGATTTAGATAGCTCCCCCTCAATAGTACCACCCTCAAACCTAGCAACCTGTGAAGGTTGATTTGCACATGAAGATGCATCTGTATCTATCACAGGGTCTTCAGTGAAAACTGATGAAACCCATGTGTTTGTTTTGGTGTCATCAAGGTCTACCCCAGCATGTAGCCTCTCACCAACTAAATGTGGTTCCTAGGTGGTGAACACAGTTTCTTGAACCATGTCACTTAATGTTGGCAACTCTTGAGAACCAGATTCAAGAATTTTAGTTTAGGAAGAAAAAATTTAAAAAAATAAGTTATTGAATGTCAGAATTGAGTTTTGGCAGCTCCCTCTGAATGAATGAGGGAGCTTCAAGGGATGTGCTCTCCTTGTGTGTGCCATCTTTATTTCTCCTTCCATACACTTGAATTTATTCAAGTGTTTGTGCTGACTCTGTAAAAGGTGCACTAGGGAGGGTGCTCTTTTCAATAGAGACACCTTGTTGAGAGGATGCCCCTAGAGTCTATTTTTGTCCCTCTTTTTCAACTACACCCTTTTGAGATGATGCAGAGGTGGTTTGAGTGGTCAGCTCAAATTGTTTAGCCTTCTTTGTCTTTTTGACTAAGGGTGACTCAGGTTTTGTTTTTTCCTCACCACTCTCATTAATGATTGACAGGGTTTCCTGCTTTCTCTTCCTTTTACTTACTCCACCCTTTTAAGAGGATGAAGTGGTTGGTTTCCTAACTTCTAATGGTATAGAAGAAAGGGTCTCAGCATTGGAAGGTCCCGATTGGTGTTCCTGTGTTTGTTCTTCCACAGGTTCAGGGACCATTAATGCACTAGATGTTGATGTACCTTGAGACCTCATATCAAGCTTGGGGTAAGGGTAAGTCTTAAATCTCTCCAACATAAAAAGAGTGATTCTAAGACTTATAGGTACCGTGTTCTTTGTAGTAAGTGATTCAAATTGAATTTTGGATAATTGCTTATTGCCTATTAGTGATCTATTAATACCATTATGTAAATGTATGTCCTTAACCTTATGATTTAATGTGGACATAATAAACCTAGGAAAAAATATTTCCTTACCTCGTGTAGCTAGTGGCATTGTGAGCCTGGTGCTCAGTTCTTCAAGGATTAGCAAGCCCACATTCAAATATCTATTGTAGGCTATAGAGTACACTAGCTTTTGGACAACACTTGATATGTTATCATAGCCTGTCTTTCTGTAGGTGAAGGCCCTTATGATTGAGTCAAATAAGAAAGACCACTCTCTCCTTAGATATTTCTTGTTGAGACTGGCTAGATTGAACTTCTCACTGTAATTGACAAAATCCATGAACTCATACAGTTCATGTTGAGTAGGAACCTCCACCATGTTCTCAGTTGGAATGCCCAAAGCTGCATTCACATCCTGCTCATTAAACTCCACTTGTTGGCCTCCAATGGAGCAATTTACCACTATAGATTTAGAATTGTCATACATAACTGTCCTCACCAAAGCTCTTGTCCAGAAGTCATGCAGACCATCCAAGTAAAGGATTGGGTTAGCAGTTAAAGCTCCTGCAAGATAAGACTCAGATAAAAACTTAACAAATCCCTTGAAAATATCAGGAGCTTGGTTAGCATCTGTGAAAGCAAGATAGTTAGTGCCTTTTTGGGGATTTCAGCTCTAATGTTGTTTAGTGCCATTGTAGTTGAGTAAGAGTGAATGCGTAAGAAAAATTAGAGAGAAAGAGCTTAAAAGGAGATAGAGCGGTTCAGAACTGGAAAAATTAGGTCACTTAGAGATTTCGAAAGTGTAAAGAGGTGTATGTCGAGATGTCTGGGTATTTATAGTAAAAGGTAAATGACTTATCGAGAACTAAAAATGGACATTTGGCATTTGCTTATCGAGAAGTCATATTAAGTGAATAGATAAATATCGATATGTCATTTTCTTGACTCTTATCGAGAACTAGAAAATGACTGGTCGAGATGTCAAATAAATACCCAGTTTGTCCTGAATAGACTAAATTGTTTCCAATTTTTATTTGAATAAATCAAAATAATATCAGAATGAATTTTATCAAAATTATTATACTGAAAATTAATTTATTAAATAAAATTATTTCAGTGTGAGTTACATATAAATTTAAATTAAACTTGTAGAGAACTCATACTGTTTTATTCGAGAACTATACACTACTTTTCGAGAAGTCATAAAGTGACTTATCGAGTTGTCCATTAGAGAAGTATAGTAATGACCTTATTCGAGAAGTCAATCGAGAAGTCATAATATATAACACCCCATATCCTGGGTCAGGACTGGGTGTCACCAAATAACTTTAAACAATATGAACCTGTATAGTAAAACAAATATACAGATAACCCCTCAATTCTGGATTGTTTATAGGTTATGGTATGAAACAAGAATCTAACCTTCTAAAATCTACAGCAACTAATTACAATTTTATTACCTCTTGATAGGGATAAATAAATCCTGATTTTATTAATAATGGGCTGCTGGACCCAATAATAAGATGTATAATATTCAGACCAGAAAGGTTAAGCCTGACGGACCAGATCAGGCCTGGTGGAATAAAAAAAGGCCCAAAAAGCCCTGATTATTAATTAATTTCGTAATTAATTAATAAGGGAGAAATCAGATGTTGAAAAGAGTCCCGATGAGGATATAAGTCCTTAGAGATTAGCCTCAAAGGGACCTAAAAGGATAAGGAATCAGCTTCCTACTTCCTAGGACTCCTAAGTCTATCCTAATTCAGAGGCTTATCCACCAAGTCTCCTATACCAAGTCCAATTCAAGGACTCCCACATCTATATAAGGGGTCTCACCCCCACCAATCAGAACTACGTTTTTTGACTTGATCCTTGGTAATCAGCAAGGTACGTAGGCATCTTGTTAAGGCAGATTGAGTCACGAAACACAAGAGCAGTCAAACCGAGCCTCGAAGCTCACGTTCCTTAGTATTAAATACAGCAATTATATATAGTAGTTTTAATCCATAACATTTGGCGCCGTCTGTGGGAAATACGCAACAACAACCATGGCGAGAACACGGAGAACAACCAGCACTCTGGAGGAGGGAACACCATCAGGGACAACCCAGGTGATTTCATCAACCGTGGAGGTTCCTCCCCATTCAACTTATGCATCTACTCAGGGGGAAGCCCAGACAGGGGCAACTCATCCTCAGCCACAAGGGACAACTCCCCCGACTGTTCAAGGTACGAATCCTCAAGTTCAACAAATACATATACCTGTGAATTCTCGACCCGTCGGGTATGAATACTCAACTATTGTTACTACTAACCCCCCTTATGGGATGCCCCTTCACCCTGAGGTTGGAGGAAGTGGATATGCTGGGCGAAGCGAAGCACGAGGGCGGTCGCCCCCCTATATACGAGGTTTGGATCCTATCCCTGAGGATCGGGAATTTTCTGGTCCATACACTGAGAGAGACTCCGAATCTTCGGATGATGAAGTGGCCCCGAGAAGGAGGCGTCCTGGAAAAGAGCCAATGCCCGATGGAAGGCAACGCCCCCAAAGCACCCCAGGGGCGAATCCCCAAGAAGTGCAGGAAAAGATCAGGGCTCATGAGGCTGAAATCCAAAGGCTGAGGCGTGATTTGGAGGCTTACCAAGCCACCAGACCCCACATACCTCCTAGGGGGAGAAATCCTCCTCCTATCATAGACCTGGATGGTCCGGTAAGAAGAAGGGCTGCTGTCCCAAGAACTGATCCAAGCAATCTCCTTCCCCTTGGAGATCCTGATGATCCAACTCCACCCTTCACAGAAGAGATAATGAATGCTCATATCTCAAGAAAATTTAAGATGCCCACTATCAAAGCCTATGATGGCACGGGAGACCCCGCTAATCATGTTAGGACATTCTCTAATGCACTGCTGCTGCAACCCGTGAATGATGCTATAAAATGTCGGGCCTTCCCTCAAACCCTGTCGGGTATGGCTCAAAGATGGTACAGTCGCCTACCCCCAAATTCTATTGGATCATTCAGAGAATTAAGTCAGGCTTTTATTAAGCAATTCATCAGTGGAAGAGTCCATGAGAAAAGTTCAGCATCTCTTATGAGTCTTGTGCAGGGAGCTAAAGAATCCTTAAGAGATTACCTAAATCGTTTTACAAAGGAGGCTTTAAAAGTCCCAGACCTTGATGATAAGGTAGCCATGATAGCGCTGCAACAAGGAACTAGGGATGAGTTTTTCAAGATGTCTTTGGCCAAACGACCCCCTGAGAGCATGTTGCAGCTCCAAGAGAGGGCAGGGAAGTATATCAAGGTTGAAGAGAGTATGAGGAAGACCGTAGTAAGTAATGAGCCCACTGGAGGCAAGAAACGAAAAACTGATTTGGAGTACATCGCTAAGGATAAGTATCCTAGAACTGAACAAAACCCTGATTCAACCCCCAAGAAGGGAGGACCTGGGCAAAAGTTCACTGAATACGCTAAGCTGAATGCCCCCAGAAGTCAGATTTTGATGGAGATTGAGAAAGACAGAGATATTCGCTGGCCTAAGCCCTTGAAGGCTGATCCCGCCAAGCTAGATAAGGGCAAGTATTGCAGGTTTCACAAAGATGTTGGTCATGACACCGATGAGTGTAGGCAGTTGAAAGATGAAATTGAGTTTTTGATTCGAAAAGGAAGGCTGAACAAGTATACTGGAGATGGAGGAGACAGAAACAATAATGGAAGGAAGAACTTTGAAGATCGTAGGAGGGACCAAGATGATCAGGGGCGGAATCCCCAACCTAGAGGACCAGTTATAAACACCATTTATGGAGGGCCGAGACCTCGAGGGCCTGTGATAAACACGATCTTTGGAGGTCCAACTGCTGCTGGATTGTCCAAAAATTCCAGAAAGGCATATACTAGAGAAGTTATGCATATTGTTGGAGAAGCCCCGAAGAGGGCCAGGACAGAAGTAACATTGGCTTTTGATGATTCCGACCTAGAGGGTGTGAAGTTTCCCCATGACGACCCGCTGGTCATAACGCCGATAATAGGAAATAGCCCGGTTAAGAGGGTCCTTGTGGATAATGGTGCTTCTGTGGATATCTTGCTCCACGACACCTTTCTAAGGATGGGGTATAACGACTCCCAGTTGACACCAACCGACATGCCGATATATGGATTTGCTGGAGTAGAATGTCCTGTGGAAGGGATAATTAAATTACCAACCACCATAGGTACGGAGCCAAGGCAAGCAACGCAGATGCTGGATTTTGTGGTGGTAAAGGCTAGTTCAACTTATAATGCTATCATGGGGAGAACAGGGATACATGCCTTCAAGGCAGTCCCCTCTTCCTACCATTCAGTCATGAAGTTTCCCACCCGAAACGGGATTGGAGAAGAAAGGGGAGATCAAAAAATGGCTAGAAGCTGTTATGTGGCCTCTTTGAGGGCAGATGGAGTCGGGGGGCAGGTTCTTCCTATTGAAGATATGGATGTTCGAGAAAATGATGAGAATAGAGGAAGGCCAGCAGAAGAATTGGTTTCGGTTCCTTTAGATCCCAAGAATCCTGAGAGGATGACTTTCATTGGAGCTACATTAGAGGAGCCCCTTAGAGGGAAGTTAGTGAAATTTTTGCAAGAAAATAGTGATGTGTTTGCATGGTCAGCAGCTGATATGCCAGGCATAGACCCGGGGTTAATTACCCACAAGTTAAACGTGGATCCAAGCCGGAAGACAGTGAAACAAAAGAAAAGAAATTTTGCCCCGGAAAGACAAGAGGCTATAAAGCAGGAAGTGGAAAAGCTCTTAGAGGCTGGTTTCATTGAGGAGATTCAATTTCCGGAGTGGTTAGCAAACCCTGTCATGGTGAAGAAGGCTAATGGAAAGTGGAGGATGTGTATAGACTTCACCGATCTGAATGATGCATGTCCCAAAGACTGTTTTCCGCTGCCTAGAATTGATACTTTGATTGATGCCACCGCTGGACATGAGATGCTGAGTTTCATGGATGGATTTAGCGGATACAACCAGATCAAAATGCATAAGGATGACATTCCAAAGGTATCATTTATCACTGACTTTGGTGTTTATTGTTATCTTGTTATGGCGTTTGGTCTCAAGAATGCAGGAGCCACCTATCAAAGGTTGGTGAATAAAATTTTTAAGGATCTTATTGGGAAGACTATGGAAGTCTATGTTGATGACATGCTAGTCAAGAGTCTAGTAAAGACTGATCATATAACCCATTTGAGGGAAGCTTTTGAGGTCCTGAGGTACCACAAGATGATGTTGAATCCCACGAAGTGTGCTTTCGGAGTAGGATCTGGAAAATTCTTGGGATTGATGGTCTCAAAGAGGGGAATTGAGGCTAACCCCGATAAAATAAAGGCAATCCTGGACATGGAACCCCCAAAAACTGTCAAGGATGTTCAGAAACTCACAGGAAGGGTTGCTGCGCTAGGACGATTCATCTCCAAGTCAGGAGACAAGTGCTTGTCATTCTTCAAGTCATTAAAGAACATTAAAGACTTTGTATGGAGTGAGGAAAATCAGAAGGCATTTGAAGAGTTAAAGAAGTATATGGGCCAGGCCCCGTTGTTGGCCAAGCCAGTTCTGGGTGAAGTTTTATTCTTGTACTTGGCTGTTTCAGAAAGCGCCTTGAGCGCGGTGTTGGTTAAGGAGGAACTGAAAGTCCAGAAACCCGTATACTATGTCAGCAAAATTTTGCATGGTGCTGAGTTGAAT
Source organism: Apium graveolens (assembly GCF_009905375.1). Taxonomy (NCBI): domain Eukaryota; kingdom Viridiplantae; phylum Streptophyta; class Magnoliopsida; order Apiales; family Apiaceae; genus Apium; species Apium graveolens. The sequence continues at coordinate 120,309,443 of NC_133654.1, forward strand.
TATTCAGCCATTGAGAAATTCGCTTTAGCCTTGGTGATGGCTTCAAGAAAGCTGCGTCCTTATTTTCAAGCTCACCAAATTGAAGTGCTAACAAATCAGCCACTGAGAAATATCATTCACAGTCCCAAGGCAAGTGGGAGACTAATTAAGTGGGCAATAGAGTTGGGAGAGTTCGATCTCAAGTATAAGCCACGTATGGCCATAAAAGCCCAGGCACTAGCTGACTTCGTGGTGGAATGTACCATACCCAACCAAGAAGTCGGGGGGCAGGAAGATACCACACCTCAAGAAAAGGGAGTCGACAATGGGGACAAGGAGAAAGAATATTGGGTTCTCTATTTTGATGGAGCATCAAAAACAAATTCCAGTGGAGCAGGGTTGGTTTTGCAAAGCCCTGATGGATTCTTAATTGAGTATGCCATGAAGCTAGACTTCCCAACCACAAACAATGAGGCAGAGTATGAAGCCCTGATTGCTGGCCTTGGTCTAGCTGGGACACTTAGAGTCGAAAACTTAAAGGTCCGTGGAGACTCGAAGTTGATCATATCCCAGGTAAAGGGAGAATTTGAAGCAAAGGATGATACGATGGCAAAGTATGTTCGCCTAGTAAGGGCTGTGATGACCCAATTTAATGAATGCCATGTTGAACACATTCCAAGGGAAGAAAATGCTAAAGCAGATGCGCTATCAAAGTTTGCTTCATCTGAGATTGAAAAAAGTTCAGGAAGTGTGTACTTCCGTGTTTTGAAGACACGAAGCATAGATGTTAAACTTGTGGCTCCCGTAGGCTTGGGGACGTCATGGATTGATCCCATCAAGGCTCACATTCAGACCGGTTGGTTGCCAAGCGATACAATTGAGGCACGGAAGTTAACTGTTCGAGCACTAAGGTACTCTTTGATAGATGGGATTCTATATAGAAGATCTTTCGTGGTTCCTTACTTGAGGTGTCTCAGGCCCGATGAGGCACGCTTGGCTCTTGAGGAAGTGCATGAAGGCATTTGTGGGCAACACTTGGGGGGCAGGGCCTTGGCTCATAAGATAACTCGTTTAGGCTTCTATTGGCCAGAAATGATGGCTGATGCCAAAGAATATGTAAAGAAGTGTGATCGTTGTCAGAAGCATGCACCAGTCGCCAGACAACCCCCCGAGATGCTGACCTCTATCAACTCACCTATTCCCTTTGCTATGTGGGGGATGGATATTCTAGGGCCTTTTCCTATGGCCGCAGCACAAAGGAAGTTTCTGATTGTAGCCATTGATTATTTCACCAAGTGGATCGAAGCCAAACCTTTGGCCAAAATCACAACTAAGCAGGTTGCACAATTCCTGTGGGAAAATATTATGTGCCGATATGGAATTCCCCGTATCCTCGTCACTGACAATGGAACGCAATTCAATAATGAGGAATTCAAGAAGTACTGTGAAGAAAATGAAATTGAGTTACGGTTCACCTCTGTCGCTCACCCACAAGCTAATGGGCAAGCAGAAGTTGCAAATCGAATAATTCTGGACGGATTAAAGAAGAGGATCGAGAAGTCAAGAAATAATTGGGTGGATGAGATACTTCCCATATTATGGGCATATAGGACTACCTGTAGAGTCACGACAGGTGCGACCCCTTTCATGTTGGCATATGGGGCAGAAGCAGTAGTTCCCGTGGAGATATCACATTCTTCTCCAAGGATTCAGGCTTTTGATGAGAAAGAAAATGAGGAAGGGCAGAAGCTAGCCCTGGATTTAATCGATGAAGTGCGAGATAAAGCACATGCAAAGATAGTAGAATATCAGAAAAAAGCTTCATTCTACTACAACCTAAGGGTTAAAGAAAGGTTTTTTAAACAAGGCGATCTAGTCTTGAGGAAGATAGAAGCATCTGGTGTAGGACAAAAAGGGAAGCTTGCCCCAAATTGGGAAGGGCCGTACATAGTCAAGAGTGTTCAAGGTAGAGGAACCTACAAGCTCGAGACTGTGGATGGTTTTGAAGTCCCGAGGACCTGGCACGCACAAAACCTGAAGGTTTACTACGTGTAAGATAGGCGAAGTACGATTCTCACTTGTCATTATGGCAAGTAGGTTTAAAAGCACCTGGAAGCTTTGCTTGCGTAGGATTTTATATTCCAGTAGAATTTACATTGTCAAGTTATTATTGATTAGGGTCGAACCCATGCTATGTAAGGTTTTGAAAAACCAGACTTCATGTTAAAGAGTTTTAAGTTATTTCTATCTGAAGGATGTTTAAACACACATTAAGACTATAATGATAAGAGGCCGAAGGAGCAACATACAAAATTTAATCCCAAAGGGTAACAACTTCTGATAAAAATAAAGTTCATAAAGAAGATATACAAAAAAATTAGGCCTTGGAAGGTTAAGATTCTTCAGAACCACTATCCGACGACTCCTCGGAAGTTTCAGTCGTCTCTTCAGAAGTCTCAGTCGAACCCTCCGAAGTCCCTGTGGAAGTTCCCTCTGCAGGAGATGATGGCTGTTGAGGCACTACTTTTGAAGGTTCTTCCACCCTTGCCTTCTTAGTAGCAGGCTCGAGTTCCTCCTCAGAAGAATCTTCCTCTTCTCCATCCCTGATCATGCCAGCAAGCTTCTCAGTAACGCCTCCAAGCTCTGGAACCCGCACAGGGCAGGGAAAGGGCGACTGCTCAAGGATCTCGGGAAACTCATCCTGGATAGCCTCCACAGCAGCGTCCCAACCCTCCTTGTAGCTGACTGGGTGAAGAAGGGCGTCATGCTCCACCATCAGGTCTTTGAATTCTTGGGTATCCATCCAGCCGTCAAAGGCTTTGTCCTTCTGCGCCTTCAAGATTACGTTTTCAGCCCGGGCCGTCTCCAGGTCAGAAGTGGAAGAAGCCAATTGAGCTTCAAGGGCCTCAATTTTTTGGTTGGCCTCCTCCAACTTCTTGTTGGCATCTTCCAGGCCAACCTTCCAAGCCTTAGCTTGGTGAATTGCCCCTTGAAAATGGGCGTTAGCCTGCAAGAGAAATAGCAAAACTTTAGAAAAGAAGCATGAAAAGAAAAGTGTAAAAGGCATAAGTAAAGTGCGTACTGTCGCCAGGGCTTGGGCTCCAAAAAGCTCGTTCCCCTCTAAGTCCTGTTGGAGGACAAAGTCTTGATAGTCCACCGGAGAGATGGAATGTTTGGACCATTCCTTGGACAGGGCTGTGCTGCCCAATATTGAGTCCTTGCCCCGGATCCCCCAGGCAGGTTGAAAATAGGCCCCTGGCCTCTGCTTGGTGCGCAAAACCTGGCTGGGACCTTCCTCATTTGGCTCCATAGCCTGAAGGAGGAACTCAGGGAAGCGATCACCAAGCCTAGGATCTTTGAAAATCTTCCCAGCCCTTTTCATCCTGGTCGTTTCCAGGTCCTTTGGCTTCGTAGCCTCCTCAATCTTCTCAGCCACTGCGGCAAGCAAAGTCAGTTGAAAACTAATGGAATAAAAATGCAGGAAATAAAGTAGATGAAGGTAGGAACTTACTTTTCTTATGAACGGGCGAGAGGCCGCGTTCTACCAGGACAGTCTCCCGGATAAGATCCCAAGAATGGGAGGTGCCGTTGTCTTGCGTCAGGAGGTTGAAACCTCTAGCCTCCTCCTCAGACAAAGCTATGTCATTTGGGCTCCCATCCACGGCAATCCCAAAAGAAGATCGAAATAGGGAACCCCAGTCTCCACCCTCCCAAACTATAAACAAAAAATCCTTCTTCCACCCCAAATTGTTGTCAGGGATGGATTTCCCATTCACAATATGGGGGGATAGTGGGGCGTTGGTTGATAGAAACCCAACCCGGACTTTTATCGGGGCTGTTCTTGAACTGGAAAATCTTCCTGAAAACAGCAACAGATGTGGGGATGCTGTGCTTGGCGCATTGCGACAGATAGCATAGGATCAACCTCCAGGAATTGGGGGGAAGCTGGCAAGGGCTGATGCCTACATCAGCCAAAAGTAAAGGAATGAATGGATGAAAAGGGAGTCTAATACCTGCCCTTAGAGTATCCCTATAGACGCATAGCGCGTCCTTCTTCCACTGACAGGCCCTGTCAGCCGGACCTGCAAGAACCAGCTTAAAAGGTTCTTTGATTTTGAAGCAGCCGCTCAACTTTTCCAGCTCCTTGGGATCCCGTAAGGCGCTGATATGATCGTGTGCGTCCAGATGCGCATCAGACGGATACTCGTCCCCTCGAGTGTTGATCATGTCGATTAAGGAAGTATACCTCGATCGAATAGGAAAATCATTGGACTTTCTAGCCACGTTCATCTTGGCCAAACGAGTCATTCTTTTGTCAGCCATCTGAAAAAGGTATGAGGCACGTAAATAGGCTGTCTTAAAATGGCACACAATGGAAAAATGAACACAAAAAACAAAGGGAGAAAACTTACCTGAAAAAGCACTCCTGAGAAAGGCTTTGAGCTCCGACTTGCTGTTATTGCTCTGAGAATCTTAGCAGGAGAATGAAGAAGAAAACAAAGAAATGAGGAAGTGAGGAGTAGTGACCTTTCCTCATTCCTTTATATAGGAGGAAAAAGAAGTTGAAGGGACAAAAAGCCCATTAAGAACAAAGGCCCATGAGAAAAAGCCCAGGAAAAAGCATCTTCCAGAATATTCCTAGGAATTCTAGGGCATTCTAAACAGGGTGTGATAAAGCCCAGTAAAGAGGCCCAGTAATATTTGATAAAGCCCAATAAAGAGGCCCAGTAATATTTGATAAAGCCCAATAAAGAGGCCCAGTAATATTTGATAAAGCCCAATAAAGAGGCCCAGTAATATTTGATAAAGCCCAATAGAGAAATCCAGGCCCAAATCCAATTAGGATTTGGAAAATTCAGTTTTAGCCTTAAAAAATGTAAGGCCCAAATAAAAAGATGTAAGACCAGGATTCAGGTCGAAATCCAGGTCGTGAATCCTGCTCAAAAACTTTCGAGCAGACACCCGAAAATAACGGAGAAAAAAGACCAGGATTCAGGTCGAAATCCAGGTCGTGAATCCTGCTCAAAAACTTTCGAGCAGACACCCGAAAATGACGGAGAAAAAAGACCAGGATTCAGGTCGAAATCCAGGTCGTGATCCCTGCTCGAAATTTTTCGACTAGATTCACGAAAAAAGCGGAAAAAATAGAACTGAATTGAGGTCGAAACTTCGACTAGGAATGAGGTCGAATTAGACAAGCATTTTACAGAAATAAGGATTAAAAATCCAGGTCGAATTTCGACTAGGATCCTGGTCGAAATCCAGGTCGTGAATCCTAGTCGAAATTCTTCGACCAGGAATCAAGAAAACCAAAGAATTTTCGACCAGGATCCAGGTCGAAATTTCGACTAGGATCCTGGTCGAAATCCTAGTCGAAGGGCTCAAAATCAGAAACTAAAAGTGGGGAATTGACGACCTAGATCCAGGTCGAAATTTCGACTAGGATCCTGGTCGAAATCCAGGTCGTGGATCCTAGTCGAAATCCTTCGACCAGGATGATAAGGCTGACCCCTATTTTCGACTAGGATCCAGGTCGAAATTTCGACTAGGATCCTGGTCGAAAAAAGGGCTGGAAATTTGAAAATTCCAGAAAAATTAGGGAAAAAATCCCGGAAATTAGGGAAAATTCCAGAAAATAAGGAAAAATCCCAGAAAAATTAGGGAAAATTCCAGAAAATGAGGAAAAATCCCAGAAAAATTAGGGAAAAATCCAGAAATTAGGGAAAAAATCCCGGAAATTAGGGAAAATTCCAGAAAATAAGGAAAAATCCCAGAAAAATTAGGGAAAATTCCAGAAAATGAGGAAAAATCCCAGAAAAATTAGGGAAAAATCCAGAAATTAGGGAAAAAATCCCGGAAATAAGGGAAAAATTCCTGGAAATCAAAATAATTCCTGAATAAAAGGAAAAACTCGTTGTAAACGTGTAGGTCGCTCCACACTTTACGCAAGAACGAAACCCTGTAAGGGAACGAATAGACTTAACTTCTGTGAAACCTAATCAATGTTTCCCAAAAGTTGGGGGGCAAATGATAGGGATAAATAAATCCTGATTTTATTAATAATGGGCTGCTGGACCCAATAATAAGATGTATAATATTCAGACCAGAAAGGTTAAGCCTGACGGACCAGATCAGGCCTGGTGGAATAAAAAAAGGCCCAAAAAGCCCTGATTATTAATTAATTTCGTAATTAATTAATAAGGGAGAAATCAGATGTTGAAAAGAGTCCCGATGAGGATATAAGTCCTTAGAGATTAGCCTCAAAGGGACCTAAAAGGATAAGGAATCAGCTTCCTACTTCCTAGGACTCCTAAGTCTATCCTAATTCAGAGGCTTATCCACCAAGTCTCCTATACCAAGTCCAATTCAAGGACTCCCACATCTATATAAGGGGTCTCACCCCCACCAATCAGAACTACGTTTTTTGACTTGATCCTTGGTAATCAGCAAGGTACGTAGGCATCTTGTTAAGGCAGATTGAGTCACGAAACACAAGAGCAGTCAAACCGAGCCTCGAAGCTCACGTTCCTTAGTATTAAATACAGCAATTATATATAGTAGTTTTAATCCATAACACCTCTTTACAAACTTCCTTATCTTATTCAATCTGACATCTCCAACTTCTCGCAACAAGGATTTCTCCAATTTGTTGTCTACTAAGAGCTACTCACTTTAATCCTCATTTGAAACCGAAAGAAATAACAATTCACAAAGAAATAGTGAGCCAAAAATGCCCAATAAGTAATATAACTAATTTCCAGGTATCAATATCGAAAGAAATTTCCAGACACAATCTTTAAATAATTTAAATACATTTTTATTTATTTGAAGTAGTTGAACGAATAAAACATTGGCCTTTATTAGCCCTCACTCATAAATCAAAATCGACAAGTAATTTACTGATTCATCTTTGCAATCAGGTCTTTGTCCGGTTTTTTAATTATAGAACTTTTCAAGAAGGAATGTCGTTAATGGCGATCAACATTAAATTAGACTGGACACTAGAATCAATAAAGTACTATAACCTGTTGATCAGTCATGTCTAGTACGGACCTATGCCCAACCGCACAGACCCACGTCATAACAAGGTACCCAGGCACTATGGCCTCTGTAAATAAAGGCTTCATCCATCTCTGACCCTTAGGGTTCAGCTCATTCTTGGCCCTCATCGTAGCCATCCAGGTTATAGAGTATTTTGATATCAAATCATTTTTATTTCAAAACATCCCAATTCTGGGTTCGCAAATAACCCGGAATAATAGGTATTTGCTCAAGAGATCAATCAATAATAAAAGAACTATAATGAAGGGTATTTGCATAATTAAGAGTAATTGCAGGGAAATAGAAGACATTTAACTATTCTGAAGTTAGAAGAGGAAAGAAATACTTGCAGTATATCACGAGAAAGTTAAGGAATACTTTCCGTTGATATTTAGTAATAACACGGCCATCTTAGTCTGACGTCTCATAATCTCAGTATCTTTCTACTTTAATATGTTGCTCATGTAATTGCTAGAAGCTAGATACTCTATACTATTTGATTCCATTCTTATCCAACGTATGTTTCTTATCATCTTAAACAATCCGCATATTGCAGAGCTTTTTCCTACCGAACCCTAGGCTATCTTTAAACTGACTTCGGGACTTGGGTCTTTCGACCGAATCCTACAGAATCGAAACACCCTTAATTAGGCGGTCGCTTATGATTAACATAACCTCACTATCAATTCTACCCGTACGATTTCATAACCCGACTCGTAATTATATATAGTACTATAATACACATAATAGTTAGGGTCCATGTACTCAAACTTTGGTTCAGTATTTTTTTTCAGAAATCACATATATCCGTTGCTTCGGGAAAACATGGTTGTCAGCTATATTACAAAATATTTATCATGACACGCAAGTAGGTTCCGTAAAATGCTTATTTATAATTATATAAGTATTACGTTCAACTGGTAATCCCGACAATTACAGGATATGTCCCCGTAATTTCGAGTTAGATTTCGCAAAACTCGGGCAGCGTCTCCTCTGTTTATCGGCCTACCCGTCGAAACATAATCAACGTCAAAATCCCAACCAAATCACAATTCACAACAGAACAATCTTAATTCAAAATCCAACTAGCGATACAACTTTTAAAAATAATTAATTATTTTTATTCCGAAAAATAATTTTTACGCACTAAATTATTTGTTTTATAAATTTAAGACTCAGAATAATTCATCACAGTCCACCATCGAATCGCCGAAGCTCATCGTCAACGGCGGTAAAATTTGCGGGTACCCGATTAATTTTGGTATTCCAACGCAAATTCCACCGATTAATAAAATAATACCCCGCATGAAATATGCTTTTATCATGAATATTAATCATTTAATTTCCTGCATAAATATCAAAATTCCAAATTAAAACAAGCCCAACAGACTGTAATTCGAACAACAGAAGCAACCAAAGCAACACCCGCACACGCGCGTAGCACGCGCGCGGGCAAGCACAATACACACATGGATATATACATACATAAGTACATACATACAGTAACTAGCAGGAAAAGCAGAACCCACCGGAAAACTAAGGCGGCGGCCGGAAACGCTGAAACAGAGAGCGGGGAGGGAGAAGAATCGAAAAGGAGGAAGAGAGGGGAAGAAGGAGAGAAAAAGAGAATTATAAATAAAGGAGAGTGAGAGATCGAGAGATGTCCGATAGAGAGGCGAGAGATTTCAGATAAAGAGGCGAGGGTGAAGCAGAGGGTGGAGGTTTGGGTGTGTTTTTTTATTTCCTGCTAATCCACAGCATTACACGTATCAATAAAAGAATGGGTATGTGCCAATTTCTTTTGTAAGATTTTGACACGTGTCCCTGAAATTCCGGAGGGCCGAATTCTTATCTCGTATTGTGCAATTTATCGAACAAAGTTGTTGTTGAAAATGAACCGAAAAACTACCAAACAAGTTTTAAAATTCTCAGAATAATAAAATACTAATACCCGCATTTAACGATTTAACAAACAAACGCGCGGGTGAATTTAACCCGAATATTTTCTGAAATAATTTTCAAATTCTCGAAATATTCCAAACTTAAGGAAATATGAATTACATAATTTTTGTATCATTCTGGAATTTAATACTGAATTTACAGCAAAATACAATCAGAAAATCATTTAGGGATGAATAATTGATGGAATAATGTTTTTTAAATTTTATAAATTCTCAGGCCATAATTTTTTTAAGATAATTCCACTATTTATGGAAATAAATTTCCCATAAAATCACTTTAAAAATAGAACAAACCATACAATTTGATACCAGATTTTGATACTTATCAAAACCGGGCTTCTTATACAACACCGTATGATAAAATAATATAAAAATATCCCGTCTCTCGAGAATACGGGTTTTATTGATCTATTGAAATGACTATCGAATCGAAAATTTGGCGTCGGGACTCATACAGGTCAAACCGTACCTCGGATCGAAAAAGTCATAACACGGAAAATGTTCAGAATAATTAGATTAGGTTAGGAAAGAGCTTGTTAGTCCCTAATAATGCAACAAGAATTATAGAAGGGGGGTTGAATGGAATTCTTGAAACTTTTTCTGAATTATAAAATGTTCTAACTCAAAATATATATGTGAGTGTTTTGATTTGCAAAGTGCGGAATGACAAGTTAAAATGAATCAAAACACAAAGTAATAAATGCACAAGTCTTTAAAACTTTCTGGTGGATTTGAATGTATCCACCATAATATATATATATATATATATATATATATATATATATATATCGAGAGAACCCTGTGAAGCTTGAATAGTTCACAGCTGCTTACAAAATAAGAACAACTAAACTTACAGAAAAATGTTAAATGATACATCTTACAATTGTTTCTCTGAGAAATGTATGCTTAGTCTTGTTGTTGTTCTACTTGCTACTCTTCGTTTATATGTTACCAAGATTACACAGTAATAAGACAAGATAATAAAACAAAACCTATCAAGTCTAATACTATGCTACTTCATTACTCTATTTCAACATCTTTGAATACCTTCATAATAGCATGGAAATGGCAATGCTTCTTTGTTCTAAAAAACCCAGTTGAATCGGCTGCCACATTCCTTTTGCAAACACTCGACGCATGTGACTGAGTTGTCAATGTCAACAGATATTTGAATGGATCATCCATCGGGTACATGATCATCCGTCGGGTTGCTTTATTGATCATCCGTCGGGTTGCCTTGTTGATCATCCGTCGGGTAGCTTTGTTGATCATCTGTCGGGTAGCTATTTGGCACTTGACTTCATTTCATTTATGCAGAATTACAAGACATCATCTATTTACAATTAATCAACCTATTCTGCATATCTAATTAAAGTCAACATGACTTATATGCTACTACAGAATCTATACAAAGGTGTTTGCAGAAATATGCTACATGACTTATTGTTACATAAGCTACCCACTCGATGGATGTCAAATCATCATCCGTCGGGACTATATTTAGTCATCCGTCGGGACTATATTTGATTATCCGTCGAGTGCTACATAATTCACTAAGTTGAATCTACTAAGGTGTTTTGTTAATGAAATCATCAAGTTCACAACATATTCTTAACAATCTCCCCCAATTTATGTCTACTAGAATTATAGCCATAAATTAAGAGAAACTTGATGAAAACAAAACACTCTAAGAATAAAAATTTAAATGAAAGTAGATAAAGCTGTAAAGTGCTGCAAATAACAAAATGTACAAAGATTTGCTCACAGTCATTTTCAAGGTGCTCCTCTAGCCTGAGCAGATTGATCTATTTCCTTGATGATCTGGATCTCTTTCCAAACTTTATGTTGTTTTCTTTTATCTGATTTTGGAGCTGTCTATGGAATTCCAGTTCATCAGATTCTGAGAGATTCAACATTCCTTGCATTTCCAAAAGAGTCTCATTGCTAGAGATGCTCAACTGGTCTTCTAATCTGAAAAATCTTCTAACTCCCTTATCATTCATGAATTCCATCAGCCAGTAGGGCCTTAGATGCACTCTACTTCCAGTGTAAGGAATAGTTAGAGTCTTTGGGAGTGCATCTTTGGCTCTAATACTCCTCAGTTCTTCAATCTTCTTTAGAACCAGTCTTCTAGCAGTCACATTGAATCCAAAGTTCTTCTTAAATGATGAATAAACCTTTATCAGCATATATTGGCTTTCTTGAAGGATCCTTTGAAGTGGCCATTGTATCTCTTTTCCTCCCTTGTACTTGAATACTAACCTTTCAGGTAGAATCCTGTAAGCATCAATCCCTCTAACTTCTTCCAGTTCATCTAGATAGAGGTTTAGATCTGAGAATTCCTTGATATCACAGATGTACATGATGTCTCCCTTGTTGACTTTGGTTTGAGCTTTTGTTAGAGACTTGGATCTGAGAGTTGAGGGCTTCACTTTCTTGACTGCTCTGGTCTTTGTCTTCTTTGGCTTCATGAAGTGAGGTAGATTTAGTTCAGGTATTGGTAGACTATCCCAGTCTATTGGCTCATCCTTTGGAATGATAGATTTATCATAAAAATTCTTGGATGGATCTATCTTGAATTTTTCATGTGCCACAGAGGGCATGGATGTTTGAGTTGTTGTAGAAGTAGACTCTTTGGGAAAGTATCCTTCCATCTCCTCATCACTGAAATCCAATTTTCTCTTGATTCTTTGCTTGTACCTTGGCTTCTTTGTCTGTGGAGGTTCATTTTGCATTACTTGATCTTGAGATTCAGTAATTGCAGATGGTTTTGCAGAAATTTGTTGTGTGGGTTTCAGAGCTTGTAACTTGGCCAAGATAGCAGCTTGCTCCTTCTTTTATTTGAGCTTTTTAGCATCTAGAGCAGCTTGCTTCTTTTCTTGCTTCAGTCTTGCCTTTTATTCCCTTTTTACTTCAGCAAAATGAGGGTGTCCAGCCACCACACAAATTTCCTTACCATTTCTGAAAATCTTGGCAATTCTCCTTTTATGAACTGAATCTGCAGGATCCTTGTAAAATGCTATAGACCTGGCCAACAGCTTCTTCTCTTCAGGTTTTGGTGTCTCATACACTGTGTCCAGAGGGTTCTTTAGTGAAGATTTTGGATAGTTCACCTTTGGCTTCAAAATTAGTTCAGCCTTTGGAGATTTGATGCAGGATGGCTGGCCTCTTTCCAGATTATTCATGCTCATAACATTCACAGAGATTTTCCTGACTTGAGAGTGATGAATGGCTGATTTTTCTTGCTTCTTTGCTAGACTAAACCTCTTTTGAATATCCTCATCAATTTTCTCCCAGTTGATTGAGCTCAACTGCTTCTTTTCAGCTGCTCTCAATGTGGCTGTTGCTTCATTAATTAGATCAATGTTGTCTTTAGTTGGTGGATTGGTGAAAGCAATTGTAGGCACAATTACTTTGCTAACTTGAATATTAAGATGTTTCTCCCCCCCACTTGAGCCTTTCTCCCCCTTTTTGTTATCATCAAGTTGTGTGGGAGGGAGTTGAGCAGCCACCAACTGTTGGAGAAGTGCAGTATGAGTTTCTTGATTATTAAGTATCTTGGCCATTGACTTCTCTACAGCAGATATTCTTGAGTCCATGGCCTCAACTTTCCTATTGAGATCAGCCTCCTTCCTTAGTTTTTGAACTATTTCAATCATGGTGCTTGCAGGGAGTTTAACATCCATCCTTTCTATGACATCTTGCTTGACTTCAGAAATTTCTTGCTTGATTGCATCCACACTCTGACTGTGTTGGAGGGCTTGAATTTTAAGCAGCTGGAGTGCTTCAAGATGTGTTGTGAGTAGCTTCTTTGTGCTGGCATTAGTAGATGCCTGAATGGCTGCTTGGGTGTCATGAATTAGCTTGAATAGTATTGATTGGAGATGTGAGTAGGAGCATTCTTTTGTTAGCATCCAAACAGGAACATCTGCATCCCCCCCTATGTCCATGCTATCTTCCTCATCATCCCCACCAGCATCACCAAAAGAGCTTTCATCCAGTTCAAAATCACTGCCAATGTTGGAAGACATATCAGTGATTGCATCCTTTTCTCTCTGTAAGGATTGTGTAGTATACACCAAGTTCAGCAATCTTTCAGCCTCCTCATTGCCCTGTACAGCTAGAGTTTGGTAAGTTGTAACAGGGTGAGTAGATGTCTCGGCATCTAGGGAAATAAAATCTATAACAGCTTGATATTCTTGTTGAAATAACCTTTTCCTTTCTGCATCACTGACATTCATTGACTCACTTATAATGGTTTCCATCTTTATCACCCTTGTACCTGCATTTCTCTTATGATCTCTCTTTTGTTACATCAAGGTCTCACCTTGGCTCCCCACCCTCATACCCTTACCTTCACCATCTAAGGTTGGACTCCTCACACTCACTTTTGCCAGTCCTGAAGAAATGGGATGCATTGGTTCACTCTTTTCCTCTCCTTTTTCCTAGGAGCAACCCAGACTCTCACTCATTTCACTCCCTTTCCCTCAGTCCTAGGAATGATTGCACTACTACTAAGTCTTCTACTCTTGTAATAATTGATGAAATTTGAAGCTGTGCAGAGACACTCGACGGATAACAAATATCCGTCGGGTTAGCAGTTTGACTATCCGACGGATAACTGCTGTTAAGCTTATCCATCGGGATACAATCACTACTCGATGGATGAACAATATCCATCGAGAGAGTAGAAATAAATGAGTTTGGAGTGGAGACTATTGTGGACTCTGTGTAGATTGATGAAAACTTTGGCACAGATGTCTCAACAGTCTCAGAAAGAAATGGCAAGTGAGCCAACAAATCATTTAGAAGATGATGCTCACTTGCTTGGATTTTTGGCTTCTCCATGAGAGTTAAAGATGGAGAATTTGGAAGTGATGTGTTTATCATGTCAACATCCGAAGAATGTGTGGGAGAATTTGGTGTTTCAGGTGCTTCTATTATTAGAGATTTTGGCTGTGACTCCACATTTATTGGAGCCACATTAACCTGACTTTGAGAAGGTGTAGTGACTGTGTCTTTAGCACCAGTTTGCACAGTGTGTGAACCCTGTACATCCCCAAGGGTCTTTGATTTCTTCTTTCTAGTGTAAGTTTGGGGTGAGCTTGTGTCCCATACTCTTTTGGCCTGTGCTCTTGGCTGAGAGTTTGTTTCAATGGTAACATCCTTTTGGGGGGATGAAACCAGTAATGAGCTAATGTCCTTATTAAGCACTGCAGTTTGTTGGGAAACTACAGTGTGGCTAAGATGGGAAACACTCACCTCTCCAACCTTATCCTTAGGATTTCTTTGATATTCACCCTGTCCCTCACCTTTCTTACCCACCTTCAGACTCCCCTCTTTAGGTTTGGTGGATTTTACAACTGGCATCTTTTGAGAGACACCAGATGGGGTTTTCTTTATCGTTGTTTTTGAAATTTTGGATTTGGCAGCTTGCGTAAGCAACTGTTGGGTCAATGACACAGTTGCCATAGCTACACTAGAATGCAAAGAAGTTTGTGAGGTTGGAAGAGTAGAGACAGTGGAAATTACCTCACTTACCTGAGGTGCTTCCATTACTGGGAAGTAGAAGAGTGGCACCTCTTTGTGATGGTTTCCCTATTCAAATCTACAATGATTCTCCTTTCTTGAACCCAACAATCTAATTTGTTGGTTGGATTCTCAAGCACAATATCCTCATAGAGGTGGTTAACAAGCATCATTAAAAATCTAGCATAGTAAACATTTTTACCCCTCTTATTTAACTCCCCTAACTTAAACCCCAACTCAAATATGACTAGATCACTAAAATTGAAAAATTTATCAGTTACTAGCATGTAAAGCATGTTGAGCATAGAGATATTGACTGAATCAAAATTGCTAATTTTAACAGAAAATACTTTAGTGACTACATCACACAGATAACTTCATTCCTTCCTAAGACCCAATCTCCTAATTTCACTTAATTTAGAAGTAGAGAGTGCATAGCCCATGAAATTTAGCATATTAACAATATCAGTGTCTGTGTGTGGAGTAGTGACAGTATTATCAGGAAACTTGAAGCATGCTTTAACTATATCAATATTGACACAAAATTCCTTACCTTTAATAGTGAAGTTGATAGTCTTATCAGTTGAGTTGTACACTGCAGTCGTCCACATTTCTTCAACAACCTCACAGTAGATGGTGGGTGATTTCAGCATGGCATAGTTGAGTTTGCAGTTCTTCACAAAATCCATCATTTTATGGTAGTCGCCAGACTGCTGAATCCCCTTATTCACAAGAGCCGTGAAGTTGTTCTTCTCATATATAAATCCAGTTTGTGACATGATTTTGACGACTGGTGCCATTGTTAGATAGTGAAAATTGCAGAGAGAGATGATAATTACTTTTGAGAAAGAAAGAAGTTAGAGCAGATGAATTGAGAATGATAAAAGACAAGAAATGAAAATGAATTATGCTTTTATACTATCTCAAAAAATAACTGTCAAAAATAATAAAGTGACCAATAAAAATTGCCCAAAATAGCATTTTAAAAATAAACTGTAAAAATTCCATCACTTATCCATTGTATTATGCTTATAAACTGTAAGTATACTCGATGGATAATGTTCAGAGAAATAACGGCTAGGATTAAGACAATTCGACGGATGAGGATAAACAGTTATCGGTCGAGTTATAAAATATTCCAGAAAAATAATTGATTTTATTAACAAATTGTATACCGACGGATGTTCAAACTTGATGGATAATGATCATCGGTCGAGATGTAAATTTTGACTTAGCCAAAATTTCATCCAAGACTGAAAAATCAATTAAATTTCTGGTTGCATTACAACTTGCAAATTATCTGTAAAGATTCAAGAGTAATTAAGCATACATAACTCACCTACCAACCTTGAAAACGTGGATTCATCCAGGAGTGGAATTTTATACCACTTAGAACGTCTTATAATGGCTTGAATTGATGTCTTGAAATCAAGTATTTTTTGTATTTGATGCGTTTTTCTAGTATTTGTGCATTTCAGGGTATTATTTGCATTTCTGGAGAGATTTCATCAAGAATAAGCCTTGGCATGTGTTTGGCATTGCAAGTGGGAAGATAGGAGCAGAATGCAGCAAAGATTTGGAGCGAAAATAGAGCATTTTCCAGAAGGGGTCTGAGCGCCCGCTCAGCTCTGCTGAGCGACCGCTCAGGAAGCTGAGCGCCCATTCAGGAATGCTGAGCGGCCGCTCAGGGACCGAATTTTAGAATAAATATTTTAGAGTCCTGGTTCTGTTTAACTTCCAACTTCTGAGTTAGCTGGGTTTTATGGGACTCCTATATAAGTAGTTTTCAGAGACGTTTCACATAGTGTTGGATCGTAGTATTAATCAAGGAGTGAGGAGATAAGGAAGAAGACCGTTTTAGCACACCGCAACGAAGAGGAAGCATATTTTCTTGTGATTCTTTATTTCGTTGTAACGTTGGATGCTAGTTTTCTTTGCTTTGAACCTATTTACTCTGGTTTAATATAAGTAATTTTAGTTATTATTCTCGTGTGTTATTATCATGTTTTTATATGAACCCATGATGATGATGAGTGCTATCATGAGCTAATCGTGATCATGGGGTCATAACGGATTTACTATGGAATTCTTTAGTTAGTTATTTAATACCTTAATGTGTGATGATTGTATGATATCTAGTATTGGTTGTGCTTATTCGTCTTATGTGTGTCGCGAACATATAAGATAGGGTGTTAATCTCTTGTGAAGCGATGGTGGATCTTGAGATTTAGAACTTGCCATGCTAGCATAGGTTCATGTATGAGTATGCATGATTAGTGGGTAACTCTAACCGTTTTACTTGCCCTGTGTAATCAAAAGGAATAACTTGTGCTTAAATCGTTATGTTGTGAAATTCTGTAGACATATAGGGTCTCAACATATTTGATACCTATTCAACTTCTATCTTAATTGTGGATGCTTGGTAGAATGGTATTAGTATAATGAAAGTTGGCTTTTATCAGTTTCGTGTTGTTCGATTAATATCATCATTATTGCATGCTAAGGGTAATGACAATGACTATTGAAGGAAGTAGTAATGAAGTTGTGATCTCATGTGTGTTTTAATATTGTTAATTCAAGTGTCAATTAAGTGCTTAATTCTCGTAGTTAATTGTAGTTAATAATTAGTTAATCAAATCTAAGTATTATTTTCTTAACATTGAGAAGTAATCATACATTGGTGAGTGAGTGTTAATTGAACATAATTAGTATGAGTCTCTGTGGGAACGAACTAGAAAGTATTCTATATTACTTGTGAACGCGTATACTTGCGTGTATTATTAGCGTGTGTTTTCGCCCTAACACCAGTGGCTTGGTAAATATATCTGCAAGCTGCTTTTCACTTGGAACAAAATGTAGTTCCACAGTACCATTCATTACATGTTCCCTTATGAAGTGGTACTTGATGTCTATGTGCTTTGTTCTTGAATGTTGTACTGGATTTTCAGTGATGGCAATTGCACTTGTGTTATCACAAAAATAGGAATTCTTTCCACTTACAGACCATAGTCTAGCAATTGGTTTTTCATCCACAAAATCTGTGCACAGCAACTGCCAGCAGCAATATATTCAGCTTCTGCTGTAGAAGTAGAAACTGAATTTTGCTTTTTACTGAACCAGGACACGAGCTTGTTTCCTAGAAATTGACAGGTTCCCGTTGTTCTTTTTCTATCAATTCTGCAACCTGCATAATCTGCATCTCTTATGGAGTGATTCTCTAAAAGAAACTTTGACAAAGTGTCATACCAGGCTCTAGGTGCTTGCTTCAGTCCATAAAGTGCTTTCAAAAGATAGTAGACATATTCTGGAAAATTTGGATCTTCAAAACCAGAAGGTTGACTGACATAGACTTCCTCCTCCAAATCTCCATTCAGAAAGGCACTTTTGACATCCATTTGATATACCTTGAAATTGGCATGGGCTGCATAGGCTAAGAAGATTCTGATGGCTTCAAGTCTTGCAACAGGAGCAAATGTTTCATCAAAATCTATTCCTTCTTGTTGACAATAGCCCTTAGCAACCAATCTAGCTTTGTTCCTAACTACTATGCTATTTTCATCCATCTTGTTTCTGAATACCCATTTGGTGTCTATTGGATTCTTTCCTTTAGGCTTGGGTACCAGCTTCCATACTTTGTTCCTTTCAAACTAGTTTAGCTCCTCCTACATAGCTAAAATCCAATCAGGATCCAACAAAGCTTCTTATACCTTCTTTGGTTCTTCGTTAGAGAGGAAGCTGCTATATAGACATTCTTCTTGAGTTGCTCTCCTTGTTTGAACTCTAGAAGTTACATCACCAATGATGAGCTCAAAGGGGTGATCCTTTGTCCATTTCCTTTGTTGAGGTAGATTAGCTCTAGATGAAGAGGCCTCATTGTTGTCTTGATGTGTGATTGAATTTTGATTATTAGAAACTCCCCCTGAGTTTATGGATCTTTGATTTGAGAAAGGGAAACTTTCTGTAAGTGATATATTCTGACTTTCAGCTTCTTTTGATGACCCGACGGGTGGTGAATTTTGAGTACCGACGGATGAAGCTGGTTATCTCCCGATGGATAAAGCAGATTGTCTCCCAACAGATGAAGCATTTTGCAACTCAACAGATGTTGAATTTTGTGCTTCATTTGTAGTAGATTTTTCTGTATTATCTTTTGATACTGTTTCTTGATCACTTTCATCATCACTGTCATCACTAACCATCTCCACATTGTCAAATTTGAGGCTCTCATGGTAATCTCCATCTTTTAGTCCTTCAATCTTTTTATCATCAAACACAACATGTATTGATTCCACAACAATGTTGGTTCTTAGATTGTAGACTCTGTATACCAACAGCATATCCAACAAAAATTCCTTCATCTGCTTTAATATCAAACTTCCCATTATGATTAGTTTGATTTCTCAAGATATAACATTTGTAGCCAAAGACATGAAGAAAATTTAGAGTTGGCTTCTGTTCTTGAACAATTGGTAGAGAGTCATGCATTGTGCTTGATTAACGAGAGAAATATTCTGAGTGTAGCATGCACTATTTACAACTTCAGCCCAGAAATATGTCGGTAACTTAGATTCTTCAAGCATTGTCCTTGCATCTTCAATAAGTGATCTGTTCTTTCTTTCTACTACTCCATTTTGTTGTGGAGTTCTTGCTGCTGAAAACTCATGCAAAATCCCATTTTCTTCACAAAATGCTCTCATGACAGAATTCTTGAACTCAGTTCCATTGTCACTCCTAATTCTTCTAACTTTGAAATCAGGATGATTGTTGACTAGCCTTATGTGATTGATGATGATTTCACTAGCCTCATCTTTAGACTTAAGGAAATATGTCCAAGAGAACTTTGAGAAATCATCTACAATTACTAGGCAAAATCTTTTCCTTGAGATGGACAATACATTGACTAGTCCAAACAAATCCATGTGTAGCAGTTGCAAAGATTCTTCAATTGTTGAATCAAGCTTCTTTCTGAATGATGCTTTAATTTGCTTTCCCTTTTGGCAAGCATCACACAGTCCATCCTTAGAAAACTCCACTTGAGGAATGCCTCTAACCAGTTCTTTCTTTACAAGCTCATTCATGGTCTTGAAGTCTTGAAGTTTAGATGGGATAGCTTCATGTGCCATAGCCAACTTTCATCTGGACTTGCTTTACTGAGAAGACAAGTAACATATTCTGCATTTGATGAGTTGAAGTCATCTAGGTACATATTACCTTTTCTCACTCCAGTGAGAACCACTTTGTTTCTCCTCTTATTTGTCACAACACAGGCTTCTGAGTTGAAGCTCACTGAATGTCCTTTATCACAAAGTTGGCTGATACTCAATAAATTGTGCTTGAGACCATCCACTAAGGCAACCTCCTCAATGATGACGTTGTCTTTTGAAATCAAGCCATATCCCACAGTATAACCCTTGCTGTCATCTCCAAAAGTAATACTTGGGCCAGCTCTCTCCTTAAACTCTGTGAGCAGGGTAGAATCACCAGTCATGTGTCTTGAACAACTACTATCCAAGTACCACATATTCTTTCTGTTTCCCTGAACACATTAAAATCAAATCAAGTTTATTTTAGTACCCAAGTTTCCTTGGGTCTTGCCTTGTTAGCTTTCTTCTTCTGTTTTTTTGGTTCGATCTCATTTAACTTGGGGATATCAGATTCATCCTTAGTCATTTGAGTTGGACCTTTGAAACCATTCATTAAAACAGAATTATCATGCACATTTTGATTAACAGGAAATGACATGCTATTAGTAAACATGTTATTCCAGTAGGGCATGCTAAATGGCATTTGAGGCTTACTAAATACAACCTAATAAAGAATAGGTGCAAATGACATATTAGCAAATTATGCATTCATATTCTGTGTAGACATAACATTCATAGGCATAGAAGGCATGTCATTCATGTTGGGAAAAGGAGGTGGCACAGATATAGAAGTAGGCATAGCAGTTTTGCAATTAACAGACAGATGATTTACACTACCACACTTAACAAAGATTTTTCTTGGAGCATACTTATCAGGTGTATAGTTGTTATGCTTGTTAATCCCTACTTTATCATTTCTATTATTTTTCTTTTTAGCCTCTATTTTAATCTCAATCTTTTCTAGTCTGTCATTCAATTACTTGATGGACAGATGACCAACATTCACTTTCTTCTCCTTCTTCACTTGACTAGTTTCTCATGAAATGAAGTTTTTGGAAACAGATCCATATTTTTCATTTAACTTAGCAAGTTTGGCTTTACTCACAGGTTTGCTTACAACCGACGGATGAGTATTTATGTCACTCGACGGATAATCCTTTTGGTTATCCGATGGATCGCTCTCATCATCCGTCGAGTCCACATCTGTTAGCAATCCTTCAACCAAATTGGATTTCTGCTTCTCCTTATTCTTCTTTCAGGCTGCATCACAAAAGGACTCAATACCTTGAACTTTGGTGATTTGAGCATGAACATCTCTAGATGTTTTCCATGCCTTAATCACCTCATGTTCTCGTTCAAGCTACTTCTTCAAAATCTCTTCTTTCTTCAAGGACTCAGTTAATTCATCCTTAGCAATCTTACACTCAATTCTCAAATTTTCAAATTTAATAAACTAAGACTCTAACACATTATTTCTCTCACTTAGAAATATATTGTTTTCTTTGATTTTAGTATTTTCCTTAGTGAGGGACTTAAGTGTAACACGCAAATGATATAATTCTGTAAACATGTCATTTATTGCATCATTACACTCAGCTTTAGATAAATGTGCAAGGTTAGTGGTAATTACCTGATTACTTGAAGAGCTTGTCTTTGTTTCATCATACTTGGCCATTAGGGCTAGATTGACATAACTGACATCCTCATCCTCATCTAGACCATCTGCTGCCCAGTCATTTTCTTGTGTAATGAAAGCTCTTTCCTTTTGTTTGAACAACTCAAAGTACTTTTGTTTATAATCCACAGGCTCAAACTTCTTCTTGCTGGAGTCTAACTTTCTACACTCACAGGTAAAGTGCCCTGCCAAGCCACATTTGAATTTTGATTTATCCACCATGTTTCTATTTGCCTTAGCTGCTCCAAAGTTCTTTTTGAACTCGAGCTTGGTAAATATTCTAGAAAGAAATGCTAGATGTTTATCAATGTCATCTATATCATCTTGGCTCAAAGAATCTTCATTTTCTGCTACCAGCCCCTTGCCCTTGTTTTCACAGACCTTTGAAGTAGACTCAACAACTTCTATCTTCATCTCTTTCTCTTTTTCTAACTCAGCAACCAGTGCAATGGATCCTCCTTTCTTCTTTCCTCTCTCCATCTTCTCATCTTTCTCTATTTTAAGCTCATAAGTTTTCAGGATGCCATACAGTCTCTCCAAAGTAAACTCCTTGTAATCTTGAGAGTTTCTCAATGAGACTGTCATTGGTTTCCATTCCTTTGGAAGAGATCTAAGGAACTTGAGATTGAAGTCTTTTGTCTGATAGACTCTTCCATGCAACTTCAAAGCATTCAGTAGTTTTTGAAACCTACTAAAGATGTCAGTGAGAGATTCACTATCTTCACAATGAAAGTGCTCATATTGCTGAATTAGCAGCTACATCTTGTTTTCTTTAACTTGTTCAGTGCCATCACAAATTATTTGAATGGTGTCCCAAACCTCCTTGGCTGTCTTACAATTTATGATATTGTCAAACATGTCACCATCAACTCCATTGAATAGAATATTCATGGCCTTCTTGTCTTTCTTGACTTGTTCAATATCAGGATCTGACCATTCATGCCTTGGCTTGGAAACTGATGGCTCATTTCCAGTTGCGGCTCTCATTGGTACATGAGGACCTCTCTCTATGCAATCCACATAGGCCTCATCTTGCACTACGCCATAAATGGGCTACTGTAATGCAAGTGTTACAAGGAGCGTTACATTAGCTCAGAGATTTTTGGTCTATTGTAACACCTCGCTTACAGTGTTACAATAGGTATAAATCTACTGTTACAATGAAATGCTGGTGTTGCACAGCATGTAACACCAACACCTGGTGTTACATTAGGTACTTTTTAATTTTTAAAATTTTTAAAGTGGAAATATTACTACAAAACTAGTATTAAAATTATATTCTGAATTATTAATTAATCATGAATGTAACATCAAATTACTTACGTATTACGAAATTTATTTTATTGCACATAAATTTAGAAGTCACCTTTTTATTTTATTATTTAATAAATAATAAATTATTAATTTAAATTAGAAACTAAAATAAAATAAAAATAAAAAATACTACACTGTTTACTATGTAAAAAATGAGCGGGATTTTCCCCCCAACAAAAAAAGACCCAGACCTACTTACATGGACAAAACACAATCACTCAAACAATCTCTCTCACCAGCACTCTCTCTCGACTCTCTCTCTCTCAAAACAGTCTCTCAGACTCAAACAATTAATTGAAGAACAAATTGATAGTTGAATCCACAATTGTATGACTCTAATTTAGAGGTTGTTACTGACTTTTCAATTCATATGATTTTGCAGGGTTTCTAGGGCTTCGAATTGGGGATTTAGTTTTTTGGTACAGATTTGTTCTGATTTAAATTTATATACATATTTTCTCTGGTTAATATATATATGCACACTGTAAAATATCAGGCGATTAGGGCTTTATATTGGATTTTAGGGCTTTATAATTGATATTCGATTGGGTGTTCAAGCTTTCGTAAAGAAATGTTTAGTTTGGTTTCGTTAATGTATGCTCTTTTTACAACTATGTTATAACCTTTTTATGCTGCATTGCTGTCATTTTTTATTTATATATAATGTTAATTTGACTGTGATGATTTTGTGTATTTTTCGATAAATGATAATTATTGATTATCCCCTTCGAATTAGCTCTACAAGATGTTGGCTGATACTTTTTAGCCTAAAATACCGATTTTGTGATTTCATTTGTTTGTTACCTTCATTTGTTGTTATTTTACCCAAAAATAGAGTATTGTGACATTTTGCAAAATATTTAGTTATGAAATTGTGATGTTTTTATTGCCAATATAATAGTTGAGATGGAAAATAATTCTGTTTTATGTTTATTAAGTAATGTAGCAGAACCTCTGTTTCCAGACATTGATTTGAGTCTTAGGTATGATGACCTAATACATAGAGCATACTTTTTGGATAAGTGGCGAAGACTATCCTGAACACAATAATTCCAGCCTTAATAATGTTACAGGATGCTCAAGTGCCACAGCTCATTCATATGCAGATCTTGAATGTGCCCAATCTACTCCAGGAAGCAACCTTGCAACTCCTTCTGTGCTACAACTTGCGAAGACCAGAAAGCTATCTGCTGAGCGCTCTGAAGCGAGAAAGTATGTTGAGAAGATGCACTTGTTACTTTTCTTTTTGGCATAATACGAAGTATTACTTTTCATTACAATTTGAATAGTTTCACGCAATTACACGTATCTTATTTGGTCTAAAAGGTTTGTACTTGTACAACACACTGTCTGATGTCATGCAAGTAATTGGCTTGTTAAATTATCAGTCCCCTATGTGACTAGCTAGAGGCGATGTCAAGATAGATTCTTTGTAATAATCGAACCAGAAATTATCTTTTCTCTATATGTTTAGACGAAAAAGGGGTAAATATCTTCAGGACTGTATTTTAAACTAACAGAAGGTTGTTCAGCAGTCGCCAATTTTCAGACAGTTTCTACAATGTCTAGATGCTGTAAAATAAGAAAACCCTTATCCATTTGAAGATTCCCGTCACAGTGTTACTCTTGCTTTAGCTATTCTACAAAATCTTGGCCATCAACAATCAATAGTCTTGCTCAACTTGAATACATATCAAAAGCTTTGCTTTGCCACACAAATTGTCATTTTGAGGTTTTATTGAGGTTGATACAATCACTGAGATTTTTTACGAGAAGCATTTGGGTCAACTAATCGAAGTGATTACTTCATCATGTCCTCCGAGTAGCTCTAGTCAAACCATTAGCAGATCTTTTGTCTCACAATTTACCATTGTGAAACCTGAAATACTTCTAAACATCTGTGATCTCCTATGCTTCTGTGTTTCACATCATCCATTTAGAATCAAGTAATCACATGGCTTATTGTGTTTTTATGTGATTTTAAAAGTTTTAGCAGTAAAAACTAATAAGTAATGTTTTAACATTTTTCCATTATTGGCTACAGGTGCAACTTCCTTCTTAATAATGTTATAGATAAGGTTTTGTTTCTTACTCGAATGAGAGAAAAGTACCTAGTAGTTGCTGCTGTTCGATTTGTCAGAATTCTGATCTCTCGCAATGTAAGTGTGACCTTCTACATGGTATATCCCCTTCCCCTAATTTTTTCTAGGCATGTGATTCTTTTATCTTTTACATGAAAGTGGTTTGTATTTTTTCAACTTTGATTTCATTTAGTCAAATATCATGGGATTTCTGGTTAGAAACGAACGTGAGTAGTACCCCTTCCCCCTTCCCCTTCATATCAAATTCCCTTCTGAGGCCACTTTTTGTGTCTGTGAAGTGCTCTGTTTGGTTGACAAATCTTTATTACTGCCATTTACTTTAATGAGTTATTGTAATAATTACAAGTTTATTACTAGATCCATTCTGGTCTTCGAATGAAGTCAAGTTGATTTAGCTCATTGTGATATTTTGCAGGATGATCATCTATTTAATCATATTGTGAAGAACAACCTTTTGAAACCAGTTATAGATGTTTTTGTTGATAAAGGCAATCGATATAATTTATTGAACTCTGCTGTGTTGGAGTTGTTTGAGCATGTCCGGAGGGTAATTATAATATTTACCTAGTTGCAGATAGTATTTGATGAAGATAGCAGGAGGATGACTTATACCTTGACATTAAATAATTTTCAGGAAAACTTCAAGATACTAATCAAGTATATAATCAATTCCTTTTGGGGCCAGTTGGTCAACTTTGCAAACTTTTCCTCAATTCACTCCTTAAAAGTTAGATATGATCAGGTAATCGTCTTCCTTATCGTCTATTTTACTTCTATGTTTTCATTGCCCTGGTTTCTTAATACTGGATATGTAGTCCCTAGAGAGCTTGAACTCTCGGGTCTTCTTATATTTTCTTAAAAAAATTCTCTTTCTGTCTTGGCTATATTCTGGATGCTTTCTTAAAATAGTTATACTGCCTCTAGCACATTTTATCTCATAGACTGGGAATTATTGTATTTAGATCATCCTGAAACAAGGTTGCAGATTCTATGAAGAGGGGTTTCTGATGAGGAAGTTACAGAAGAACTTCAGATGGCGTATAAAATTTGGATCTGAGGTGAGTTCTTCTGTTCTGGTTTATGTATTTATTGTATCAGACTATCAGTTATTTTTTATATGAAAACTTGCAATATTTTCTATTATTAGTTGCATGGCTTTTTTTCCTTTGTCTGATTGTGTTGATGTATGTTTTATACTTGTAGATTCTGGTGCTGCTATGGAACAGGTTTGGCATCTTGTAAGAAAGATATGTCTATAGGTTGGAGGAAGGACTTGCCAAGTAGGTAGCCTCTTCCAAATTAAATAAGTTTTGTGTGTGATTCTTACTTGTTTTTGTTTTAGTATATTTTAATATAATTCGCGTAGCTAACATCTATTGTAAAATCCTCATTTCCCCTGTCTAAGTCAAAAATGCATTTTGTATTAATTTTTATGCAATTTGGTGTGACTTGTGATTTAATAGTTTGATTTGAAAAATTGAGACTCGTGTATGCAAATTTGATATTTTATTAATTATATATGGGATTGTTACATTTGACTATTCTAGTGTAATATATGTTTACATATAGTGTTATATTACATATGGTAGTGTTGCTTAATTACAAAAAATTGGTGTTACAATAGATAAAACAGACTGTTACAATAGGTTGTGGGACCCAACCTTGTGGGTCCCACTTATGCAATCTTGATCAAGCTATTGTATCACTCATTTTGTGTTACATTTGGGCCTTTTAGTGTTATAGTAGGTGCCTATTATAACGTTTTCCTCTCTGTTATAATAGATCAGTGAAGTGTTACATTAGGGTGTCTATTGTAATGCTCGTATACGTACCGCCCCCTGGTGTTACAATAGACCTATTGTAACGTTTTTGGGGCCTATTGTAACACCATTTAGGCATTACAATAGCCCACTTATGGCGTAGTGTTGAGAAAGTAAATGAAGATGCATCTTACCTTCCAGTGATGGTAATTATCTTTGTCCAGAAAAGGAATCTTGACTCCAACATCCTTCTTGTTCATCTTGTTATTTGTTGTGATCTTTAAAGTCTTTGTTCTTTAACAGCTTGCTCTGATACCAATTGTTAGTTCCTAACAATGCAACAAGAATTACAGAAGGGGGTTTGAATGGAATTCTTGAAACTTTTTCTGAATTATAAAATGTTCTAACTCAAAATATATATGTGAGTGTTTTGATTTGCAAAGTGCGGAATGATAAGTTAAAATGAATCAAAACACAAAGTAATAAACGCACAAGTCTTTAAAACTTTCTAGTGGATTAGAATGTATCCACCATATATATATATATATATATATATATATATCGAGAAAACCCTGTGAAGCTTGAATAGCTCACAGCTGCTTATAAAATAAGAACAACTAAACTTACAGAGAAATGCTAAAGGATACAGCTTACAATTGTTTCTCTGAGAAATGTATGCTTAGTCTTGTTGTTGTTCTACTTGCTACTCTTGGTTTATATATTACCAAGATTACATAGTAATAAGACAAGATAATAAAACAAAACCTATCAAGTCTAATACTATGCTACTTCATTACTCTATTCCAGCATCTTTGAATACCTTCATAATAGCATGGAAATGGCAATGCTTCTTTGTTCTCAGAAACCCAGTTGAATAGGCTGCCACATTCCTTTTGCAAACACTCGACGCATGTGACTGTGTTGTCACTTTCAACAAATGTTTGAATGGATCATCCATCGGGTACATGATCATCCGTCGAGTTGCCTTATTGATCATCCGTCGGGTTGCCTTGTTGATCATCCGTCGGGTAGCTTTGTTGATCATCCGTCGGGTAGCTATTTGGCACTTGACTTCATTTCATTTATGCAGAATTACAAGACATCATATATTTACAATTAATCAACCTATTCTGCATATGTAATTAAAGTCAACATGATTTATATGCTACTACAGAATCTATACAAAGGTGTTTGCAGA
Source organism: Apium graveolens (assembly GCF_009905375.1). Classification (NCBI taxonomy): domain Eukaryota; kingdom Viridiplantae; phylum Streptophyta; class Magnoliopsida; order Apiales; family Apiaceae; genus Apium; species Apium graveolens. The sequence continues at coordinate 120,337,146 of NC_133654.1, forward strand.
AATATGCTACATGACTTATTGTTACATAAGCTACTCACTCGATGAATGTCAAATCATCATCCGTCGGGACTATATTTAGTCATCCGTCGGGACTATATTTGATTATCCGTCGAGTGTTACATAATTCACTAAGTTGAATCTACTAAGGTGTTTTGTTAATGAAATCATCAAGTTCACAACATATTCTTAACAGAGCTTTTCGAAGAGTTTCGGGTTGTAAAAACGCAAAAACGGTTGAAGTTGGACGATTCCCGATTTTATAAAGTAATTTTATACTTACTTAAAAATAATAATTATTAAATATATAAATCCTTATAAAATCATATAAAAATCCAAAAATTACCAGAAAAATATCAGAATTATCTATATTTTATTCCGGATAATCAAAAAATTAAAATACCCCAATTTTATCATATATAAACATCCAAACATCAATATCAATCATCAGATAATTTATCAAAAATTCACATAATAATCAAATAATAATTAGTTATTTATAAAAATAATTGTATGATATTTCCCGGATATTACATAATACCTTATCAAGATGTCCGCGAGAAGTCTAACAAAGACTTATCGAGAATTATATCGAGAAGTTAAAATGACTTATCGAGATGTCTACTCGAGAAGTCCAAAACTGACTTATCGAGCACTACTCCGAGAAGTCTCAAAATGACTTATCGAGAAATTAATTTTATATATACTTTCGCTGCTTTTGAGATCTATCTTTTATTAACTTCAGATGTTAAAAATATGAATTAACAGACAGACGGTTTACTTAGAATTTTTAGAAAATTCCAATTTAGATAATAGGTAAAATAATAAAAAAATGCAGAGAAATTTGCAATATTTTATAATTTATATTTCAGTTAATTTCCAATTAGATCAAATTAATTTTATTTACTAGAAATTAATCTGCTGCAAAACATTAGGTGAGTTCTTGCCTTTAGTATGAAGAATTAAGCATTCCAATTTCACCTACAAAACTAGTGAAAGTTGCTTCATCCAAAGGTTTAGTAAAAATGTCAGCTAATTTTTTTTCTGTTGGAACAAAAATTAGCTCAATGGTACCATTTGCAGCATGTTTTCTAATAAAATGTAACCTTACATCAATGTGCTTTGTGCTAGAATGATTAACTGGATTAGCCACAATAGATTTAACACTAGTATTTTCACACATAATTGGAATTTTGTATAACACTAGGTCAAGGTCCATTAGCTGATTTCTAATCCAAAGCACTTGAGCACATCAACTTTCAGCAGCTATGTATTCAGCCTCAGCTGTGGAAGTTGACACAGATTGTTGTTTCTTGCTATACTAGGATACAAGTCTTTTCCCACGAAACTGACAGCTTCCACTAGTGCTTTTTCTGTCAACCCTTCATCCAGCAAAATCTGCATCTGTGTATCCAACAGTTTCAAAACCCGTTCCCTTAAGATACCATAATCCCAAGTTTGGAGTCCCCTTCAAATATCTGAAAATTCTCTTCACAGCCATCAAATATGATTCTTTTGGATTATCTTACAATCTTGCACACAGACATGTTGCAAACATGATGTCTGGTCTACTTGCAGTTATGTACAACAAAGATCCAATCATTCCTCTATAGCTTGAAATATCTATATTTTTCCCTTTTATCTTCATCCAACTTTATAGCTGTAGACATAGGTGTAGATGCAGGTGAACAATCAACCATACCAAACTTTTTCAATAAATCCTTGTCATACTTAGTTTGGCTGATGAAGATTCCATCACTTCTTTGACTGACTTGAAGTCCAAGAAAGTAACTTAATTCCCCCATCATACTCATTTCATATTTACTTTACATAAGCTTAGAGAATCTTTGACAAAGCTTTTCATTAGTAGATCCGAAGATAATATCATCCACATAAATCTGAACTAGGATCATATCACCACCATGTAGCTTGTAGAAGAGTGTCTTGTCTATTGTTCCTCTATTGAATCTATGTTTCAGTAGAAATTCTGACAGTGTGTCATACCAGGCTCTAGGTGCTTGTTTTAGTCCATTGAGAGCCTTGAGCAACTTGTATACAAAATCTGGAAATTCTGGATCTTCAAAGTCAGGTGGTTGTTGCACATAAACTTCTTTTTCCAGCTCACCATTAAGGAAAGCACCCTTGACATCCATTTGATACACTTTAAAATTTGAGTGTGCAGCAAATGCAAGAAAGATCGTTATTGCTTCAAGTCTTGCAAATGGAGAAAAAGTTTCATCATAGTCAATTCCTTCCTTCTGTAAGTAGCCTTGTACAACCAACCTTGCTTTGTTTCTGGTGACAATTCCATTTTCATCCATCTTATTCATGTACATCCACTTTGTTCCAATTACACTTATGTTCTTTGGTGCAGGAACCAATTCCCGAACTTTGTTCCTTTCAAACTAATTTAGCTCCTCTTGCATAGCAGATATCCAATCAGGATCAAGTAGAGCTTCTTCAGTTTTCTTTGGCTCAACTTGTGAAAAAATTATGCATGTAGACATTTATTTGTAGTTGCACTTTTAGTCCTCACTCCAACAGTTGGATCACCAATAATTGCTTCTCTAGTGTGACTTCTATCCCACTTTCTGGTGTGAGTTTGTTGACTTGAGTTTTCTGCATTTTCTTCACCACTGGCATGACTTGTAGAACCTTCTACTCTTTCTTCCCTTGAGTTTGTGCTATCAAATTCAGGTACATGAGATGATTTTCCATTTTCATGATTCACTTGATCAGTAGACTCTTCATCAATTCTGTGATTTGTGTTGACTTCAGCTTCATCCTCAGAATCACTATCAATGTTGAGATTTTCAAATTTTAGGGCCTCAACTTCACTTTCACTAAGGCATTCCAAGCCTGGACATTTGTCATCATTAAAAGTAACATCTATGCTTTCCATGATTTTCTTCTGTTCAATCACATAGACTTGGTATGCAGTTCTCTCCAATAAATAACCAAGAAAAATTGCCTAAAAAACTTTAGAGACAAATTTTCCCATATATTCAGAGTTATCTTTCAGAACATAACACTTGCTTCCAAACACATGAAGATGCTTCACAATAGATTTTCTTTTAGATAATATTGAGTAGGGTGATTTTCCAAGATTCTTGTTAATGTCATATCTGTTTGAGTGTAGCATGCAGTATTGACAACTTCTTCCCAAAAACTAGTTGACAACTTGGCATCTTGCAGCATTGTTCTAGCAGCCTCCATTATTGTTCTATTCTTCCTTTCAACAACACCATTTTATTGAGGTGTCCTAGCTGCTGAGAATTTTTGAACAATGCCCTTATCTTTGCAGAATTCTGTTAAAGTTATATTTCTGAATTCTTTGCCATCGTCACTCCTCAATCTTTTTACACAATTCTGATCTTCAGCCTGTTTCCCAATCTTCTTGATGTGTTCAATTATGATGTGTGGAGTTTCATATTTAGAGTGCATAAATTCTACCTATGTGTATCTTGAGTAGTCATCCACCATCACAAGTGCATATTTCTTTCTTGAAATTGATAAGACATTAACTGGTCCAAATAAGTCCATGTGAATAAGTTGCAAAGGTGCACTTATGGAATACAAAGTTTTACTCTTGTGACTTGATCTCTTTCTTTTTCCTTTTTGATAGGCTTCACATACTTCATCTTGAGCAAACTCCAGGTTAGGCAAATCTCTCACTAACTCCTTCTTGATTATAGTGTTTATTGCTTTAAAATTCATGTGAGACAGCTACTTATGCCATAGCTTGCTTTGCTCTATAGAGGCCTTAGTATAGAAGCAACAGGTTATATCCTCATTTGCTGAGTCCAAGTCTGCAACAAATAAAATTCCCTTCCTTGCTCCTTTCAAAAAACTTCACCAGTCTTTTTGTTGATAAAAGTGCATTCTTCTTTGTCAAATAAAACCTTGAATGCTTTGTCTGCAAATTAACTGACACTAAGAATACTCACTTCAAGACCGACTACTAGTGCTACATCTTAAATGACAATATTTCCAGAAATCAATTTTCCATATCCCATTGTGAAACCTTTGTTGTTGTCTCCAAAAGTCACTGATGGGCCAGCCTTCTCCTCAAATTGTTATAGCAGGGCCATATGACTTTCTTCCTTTTTCCCTGCACACAATGAGGATTAATTGTGTTTAGAAACCCAAGAAGTATTGGGTACTTTCTTCTTATTTAAAGAATGTACAGAATTAGAATGAGTTGATTCAAAAAGAATAGTGCTCATGGACTGTTGTGCATTTTCATTTTTGATGTAGACCCAATATTCACTTCTTTAAGGTCTACTCTCAGCTTATGGCAACTCTTCATCACTTTCAAGTTACAAGGGATGTAGTCAAACTTGTCAAATAATGAGTAGGGATCATTTGCATTTGCTTCATTGTACTTGCATACTCCTTCTACAGGCTTGCTAACAATATTTTTACAAAGGTGAGTTATATGATTCACATATCCATATTTTTGACATTGTTTTCTTGGAGCATCTGCAACAAAGTTGTTGCTTTTATTTATCCCAGTCTTCTCATTTCTGTTCTTCTTCTTCTTCTTCTTTCTTGCATCTTCAGTTTCAACTTCCTTGACAAATGTCTTGGAATCCTGGTTGATCATGGGATTCTTTTCAATTTCAACTTTGGAAGTTGGAGTTTTTTTTTGCATTTTTCTTTTTATTGTCTTCATCAGCAATTTCTTGCTTTATGATCAACTCTTTTTCACTAAAATTTACTTCACATACTTTGAACATAGGTGAACCAACCTTTCTAAGCATAGCTGGTACATCTTCACTTTCAGTTGATTTTCCTTTATCACCTACCACTTTCTTGTTGCTGTTCAAAACATCATAATCAAGACCAATAGCTATGTTAGCACATGTCTTGTTCTTCTCATGATACAAACCAACCAAATCAGATGCATTCCTGTAAGATTTTAGTTTCACTTCATTCTTTTCCAAGTTTTCCCTCAACACAGCTTCAATTTCACTAGCACAATTTAGCTTGTTTTTCAGATATTCATTTTCTTGCTTGACTGTGTCAAGCTCCACACGCAGCAGATCAAGTTTTTTCTTCTCACTCTCAAGCTTCTCATTAGCTTTTGTTAGCCTACTGACCTCCTTGGTAGCTACTACCATGCTAGTGTATATGAAACATCTCTACACTCATCTTTTTCACAATCTTCTTATATTGACTAGCATTTAAATCAATAATGGTTAAAGTTGGTACCTCTGATTTTAAAGTTGATGCTTCTCCATGCTCAAAAGCCATTAGTGGATAGTTTCCAACTTCTTCATCCTCATCATGATTATCAGTGTCATCCGAACTCTTCCCTTCTGCAATATAGGCTTTTCCAGACTGTTTCTTCAAGAGAGATTCATACTTTGCTTCCAGTTCCAAGCAAACTTTATTTTTCTTCACCTTTTTGAGATTCCTGCATTCAGTAGCAAAGTGACCCAACTCATCACAGTTGAAGCACCTTATCTTTGATCTGTCCACAAATCCTGTTTTATGGCCACCTTTTCTAGCTGAATTATACTGAGCTTTTAGTTTTGTTAGTCGCTAAGCACACGCTAATAATTCACACAAGTATACGCGATCGCAAGTAATATAGAATTATTTCTAGTTCGTTCCCACAAAGACTGGTAAAATTAACTATGTGATTTATGCAATTATGCAACAATGATACGGCTAATATTAAATGCTAAGACGAATAACTATTTGGGTTTTAAATATACTACGATTAACTATTGAGAATTATACTAGAGAACATAAACTAAGAGATTAAAGAGAGTTGAATAATATATAACACAAACATGGGATTCTAACTTCATTAAATACTTCATTCAATAGCCTTTCATTCTTAACCTTAGCATGTAATGGTGATGACACTAATCAGACAACACGAAACTAATAAACAGCAACTTTCGTTGCACGAATACCATACTACCAGACATCCACAAAAGAGATAGAAGCTGAATAGACACCAATTATATATGTCTATAGAATTTTCCAACATAACGGTTTAATGCACAAGTTATCTATCGTGATTACATAGGGCAAGTAAGATGGTTAAAATTACCTACGAATCATGCATAACAATAACACATGAACCTATGCTAGCAGGGAAAGTTCTAAACCCCTAAATTCACTTTCGGTTCATTAAAGATTAATACGCTATCTTATAAGTTCAGGACGCTCATAAGACAAATAAGCACAACCAATACTAGGTTATCATACAATCACCACACACTAAGGCATCAAAAAAATTAACTAAAGAAATCCATAAATAAATCCGCTAGAACCCCACGATAACGATTAGCCCATAATCAGATTCATCATCAACGTGGGTTCCGATGAAAGCATGGTATAATAAACGCAGTCTTTATACTGAATAAATAATAAACCAAGTACGAAATAAGAGTATAGGTTCACGAATAAGAAAACTACCATCCAAGTTACAACTTAGAACAAAGAATCATAAGTATAAACTAGATCTTCTTCGTCTTCATTGAATTATGCTAAAATGGTCTTCTTACGCCTTCTCCTTGTGCTTTGGTACGTCTCCTTATGAAAAATGTCCTTTATTTAAGTATATATAGCAGCCCATGCGTAGTAGAAGTCCTCCAATCAGAAGCCTAATATAATTAGGATTTAAATTTCCCGACTCGGTACGGGCGCACGCTTGATCAGCGCGGGCACCCTATGTCTCTGTACTTCTGGCACGGTCACACGCTATGACAGCACGGGCGCGCCGACCTTCTGGAAAATCTACTTTTTCTTCTTTTCTTGTTGTAATGAGTTGGTCTTCACGAGCTTTATTCCTTGGACACCATCCTAACACCATATTAGCATCAAATCAATGCTAATTCACCTGAATTATGGATTAATGCCTGAAATGCAAAAATACGAGAAAACAAAATAAAACCTCAATAACTTGAGTATAAATACACCAATTCAAAGCTTAATGGAGCGTTATAAAGTGTCATAAATGCCACTCAACATACCCCCAAACTTGAATCGATGCGTGTCCTTAAGCATAAATAGACTCAAAGAACAAGAAATAAAAAGCATGAATGCAACTAAATGAATGCAACGATCCCGAAAGAATAACTAAACCAATCAACAAACAACATCTCAACAAATGCAATTATTCGCAAAAAAATCAATCAAACCCCACAAATCAACCTATAAACCAGAGACGTGTGTGCGTGCAAATGCTGACAGACATACCAACGCATCTAGATCAATAATCATGACTCAATACTCATCAAAGCGATCACAAGGTTATAAATAAAATAAAAGCTAGACTCAAAATAATTTATAACACTTCAATTCTTATATTGGAATTTTAAATGGATTCATGCTTTTATTCATACACATAATCAACACAAATATGCTTATTTGACCGTGCAATGAGTGAGGTTCACAAAAGACTTATAAAATAGTACCCATGTAGCGAGCGTTAGGTTAGTGGATCCCAGACTATAAAAGCCTTAGGCCACTAGGCATAAAGTCCCCTAAGAACTTAATAACTCGAGTACTAAAGAGCCCACTCGTGATCAATTATACATAACACTATTTTATTTTTTTTATTTTTTTTCTTTTTTTCTATTCTCACAAATTTCTGAACGAGTGCGTTTCGCTCCATCACGCTCAACCCTAGACCCCTCATATAAAATAAGCTGGCTACTAGCCATTTGACACCTAGCCACAACAACTAGCAATGAAAGCCAATTTTCTCTAATTTTTAAATATCCATGCTATTTTATTATCAAGAGAATATCCTAAATTCTAAATATAAACAAGCGATTAAACCTCGATAAACAAATAAACCATGATCATGATCTAGCACTCAAGCAACCTATAACAGTTAGTGAAATACAATTTTCTCTAGCATGCAAATCAATTCGATACGATTTAACCTCACTAAATACGACAACACTACACTAGCATCAATATCACAAGTCAATCGGGAAATCATCTAAGGGATCATGATATAATGCAAATGCATGAACTATATGAACAAACTATCATAAAAAAAACTTCAAAAATAAAAAAACTACTACATGACAAATATGCAACTATATGTACTAAACTATCATGAATATGCAAAACTATATGCGACTCACACAAAATATATTCCTTCAACAACTACCCCCAAACTTAAAATTTTCATTGTCCTTAGTGAAGGTAACAGTAAGAAATCAGGCATACCTACTCTAAATCAGGATCCTCACCCCAACTGGTGGAGTGTCAGGCGTGTCTTGAGGTGGATACACAGAGTCCTCACCAAATACTGGCCACTGGATGTCAACACATGTGGCTCAGAAAACAGTCCCTAGTGCCTGGGTGAGATCTCGTGCAAACCGACTATGGATGTCATGCATCGCATCCATCCTCCTTGCTAGACGCCTATACTGCGTCATGCTCATACCAACTCCAACATCTGCTCTTGCTTCCTCCTGCTCCTGCTGTGATGGACCAGCCTCTTCACCCAACTGAGACCTCCAAGCGGCTCTTCTTGACTGAGCTACCCCAGCAGCTGACCTCCTACCAGGTAGATGGTCAAAAAAATATCCAAGCCCCTTCAAATCAGGTTTGCCTCTATCCCACTCTTGCATCATCGACAAAGTGGTGCTGTCAATCGAAGCACTCGAAATCTAGAGTTGCTCATGTGCTGGCCAATGAACACCAACTGCCACACACAGCTTTGCCACAATGGACGCATAGGGTATGGAACCCGTAGTACTCCCTCGCAAAAATCTCAGAATACCCTGATAAATCACCATTTCAAGGTCCACATAATCACCCTAAAGAATTCCCCACAACAGCTGTGCAAGCTTCACAGTCACATCATGCACATGATAAGATGGCATGATGTTGGCACAAATAAACGCATTCCATGCACTAGTAAACCTGTTCATGATCGAAGCAGGGAACGTGGCATAATCAGTCGTGCCCCTCTAGAACTTTCAGTGAGTCTTGGGCACATATAGAGTAGCTACTATCTAATCCAAATCAAATTCCTCTAGAGTCTTATCATTTCAGCTATCCTGACCAGGCTTCCTCGTAGGTTGATCAATCACCCTCCTTATCGCATCTGTACTGTACTCCACCGTCATCCCCCTAACCACAGTGAAACCGTTCTTCTCCGCCTTAGCAGTAGCATAGAACTCTCGAACAGTCATGGGCACAGCACCGGGTGCCTCACAAAAAGCAACCCATCCCATCTCTAAGATCATTTCTAACAACTAACCATCTTTCCCCTATGGCAGAAAACCACGCTCCTTGGCTATAGGCTTCGAGAGAAGCCTCGTATACTCCGCTTCAGCCTCGGGAGTGGAAAACCTTGGCCTCATACCACCTGCACTCGAAGAATCAGTGGTGCTACTGCTTACTTGAGTTCTTTGTCTTTTAGGTGCCATTGGGATTGAACAAGAGAGACTAAGAGATAAGTGTTTGAGAGAGAATTGTGTTTGAGAATTTGAGAAGTGGTGGAGAAGTTTGTGTATAAGTGTGTGTATAGAAGTTGGAACTGATTATGGGATAGTGGGAATAATGGGTTTGATTTGGAGAGGAAAATTTGGGAGATGGAAGAGTAAAAATCAGGTGGAAATTGATTTTCTATTAAAAACCCCTATTTTCTCTTCACAAACTGCCTTTTATTTTTTTTCCGAAACAGGGACCGGCGCGGCCACGCGCTAGACCAGCGCAGGCGCGCTCACTTTCTGCCAAATCAGCACGGCCACGCGCTAGATCATCGCGGTCGTGCTCGGTTTCTGGAATTCCAGCACGGCCGCGCGCTAGATCAGCGCGGGCGCGCTCAACTTTTGAAGTTGGCCCTGAACTTTTCTATTTTTTCTATTTTTTTGTGTTTTTCTCCTTTCTCCTTGCTTCCTCTATCTACTAATGTACAACAAACTTGGGTTGCCTCCCAAGAAGCGCTTGTTTTACGTCGTTAGCTTAACATAAAAATGCGAGATCAAATGGATAATAAAATAGCACTAACCACCTCACGGGTTGCCGTGTCACCATAGTAATGCTTCAACCTCTGACCATTTACCTTGAATGCTTGACCCAGATCATTCTCAAAAATCTCCACCGCTCTATGTGGAAACACAGTTTTGACAACAAACGACCCCGACCACCTTGACTTCAACTTTCCAGGAAAAAGACGGAGATGAGAGTTGAACAAAAGAACTTGTCACCCCGGCAAAAATAATTTGAGCACTAGACCCCTATCAAGCCACCTCTTTACTTTCTCCTTATACATTTTATTATTTTCATAAGCTTGAAGTCGAAACTCGACGAGTTTATTTAATTAAAGCATCCTCTTCTTTCTAGCTGCATCCAAATCAAGGTTCAATTTCTTCAAAGCCCAATACGCTTTATGCTCTAGCTTCACCGGCAAATGACACCCCTTACCATAAACCAACTAAAATGGCGATATTCCCAATGGAGTCTTGTATGCTATTCTATACACCCAAACAGCTTCATCAAGCTTCAAATACCAATCTTTCCTTGATGGACACATAACCTTCTCTAAAATGCGGTTGATCTCTCTGTAAGATACCTCAACTTGACCATTCATCTGAGGATGATAAGCCATGGCAATGCCATGATTTACATTATACCTTTGCATCATAGCAGTGAACTTGTGATTACAAAAATGTGACCCCTCATCACTGGTTATGACTCTCGGAGTTCCAAATCTTGTGAATATCTGCTTGTAAAGAAAATTAAGCACTACCTTCGCATCGTTCTTTGGCAACGCCTTAACTTCAACCCATTCGAGACATAATCGACCGCCAACAAGATATACTGATTGTTACATGATGAGATAAATTGCCCCATGAAGTCAATTCCCCAAACATCGAAGACTTCAACCTCGAAAAGCACATTAAGAGGCATCTCATCCCTTTTGGACATATTACCCACACGTTGACATCTATCACATTTCAAAACAAACTGATGAGCATCTTTAAACAAAGTCGGCCAAAAGAAACCTGCTTGAAGAATACGGGCTGTTGTCTTTTCTCCATCATAATATCCTCCATAAGCCATTGAGTGGCAATCTCGCAAGATCTCCCCCCACCCGTTTCGCTGGAAGGAATACATCTCCTGCTGATTTGGTCAGCTCCTTGTCGAAAAAGAAATGGCGCATCCCACATGTACCACTTCACTTCATATAGAAACTTCTTCCTTTGAGCATACGACAAGTCGGGAGGCATGATAATACTCACAAGGTGGTTCACAATTTCTACAAATCACGGTTTTTCCTCTTGTACTCCAAATAGCTGCTCATCGGGAAAAGACTCATTTATTAATGTCTTATCCAGTGAATTCGCAATTGGATCATCTAAACGCGAAAGATGATCAGCAACTTGATTCTCAGTCCCTTTTCTGTCCTTGATCTCTAATTCAAATTTGTGAAGCAAAAGAACCCATCTGATCAATCTAGACTTCGAGTCCTTCTTCGAGACAAGATAACGAATTGCAGCATGATCAGTGAAAACTGTCACCTTCGTCCTAAACAGATAAGATCGAAATTTCTCAAAACCATAGACAATAGCCAAAAGTTCTTTCTCTGTAGTAGTATAATTCAGCTGAGCAACATTCAGGGTCTTACTAGCATAGTAGACCACATGAAATATGTTGTTCTTTCTTTGCCCAAGAACTGCTCCAACTACGTAGTCACTTGCATTGCACATCATTTCAAACGGTTCACTCCAATCAGGTGCAGTTATGACCGGTACCGTGATAAAATTCTTCTTTAAGAACTCAAACGCAGCCAAGCACTCGTCATCAAACTTGAACAGGATATCCTTCTCCAGAAGATTGCATAAAGGCTTAGAAATTTTTGAGAAGTCCTTGATGAACCGCCTGTAGAAGCCCGCATGACCAAGAAAACTGCGAATTCCCTTAACAGAAATTGGTGGGGGAAGATTTTCCATGACCCCAACTTTTGCTTTGTCCACCTCAAGACCCTTACTAGAGACCTTATTCCCAAGAATAATGCCCTATCGCACCATAAAGTGACATTTCTCCCAATTGAGAACCAGATTGGTCTCAACATACCTCTTGAGAACGTTACCTGGATTCTGCAAGCACTTATCAAATGAATCTCCAAACATAGAGAAATCTTCCATGAATACTTCTACATTATTACCAATCATATCAGAGAAGATAGCCATCATACATCTCTGAAAAGAGGCCGGTGCTCCACATAACCCAAAAGAAACCCTTCAAAAGGAGAAAGTACCAAATGGATAAGTGAAAGTGGTCTTCTCCTGATCTTCTGGAGCAATACAAATTTGATTATAGCCAGAATAGCCATCCAGAAGATAGTAGTACTCATGCTCATCCAATCTGTCAAGCATCTGATCAATAAACGGCATAGGAAAGTGATCTTTTCTCGTGGCCTTGTTCAACTTCCTGTAATCCATGCAAACTCTCCACCACGTGACTGTTCTAGTAGGAATGAGCTCATTCTTCTCATTAGAAATGACTGTGATACCTCCTTTCTTTGGTACACATTGATCTGGGCTCACCCAAGAACTGTCAAAAATGGGATAGATGATCCGTGCATCCAGGCACTTAAGAATTTCCTTCTTCACGACTTTTCATAATAGGAGTTAGCCTTCTCTGTTGCTCAACAGTAGGCTTTCTACCTTCCTCCAGCATAATTTTATGCATACAATAAGAAGGGTTGATTCCCTTAATATCTGCTATCGTCCATCCAATTGCCGATTTGAATTCTCTCAGAATTCTTAAGAGTTTTTCCTCATCTCTACCTAAAAGGTCAGATGCAATAATAACAGGCAAAGTAGATGCATCACCTAAAAAAGCATACCTCAAATATTCAGGTAAAGGCTTAAGCTCAAGAGTAGGAGTTTTCTCAATAGATGGCTTGGGGCGTTTAGGAGCTTTGTTCAACTCCTCCATTCCCAGAGATTCAAAGGGCATATCAATCTTCCTCTTCCAGGGAGAAGCATTTAGAAATTGCAACTGCTCATCCCCTTCATCATCTTCACTATCAAAGTTCCCCAACAAGGCCTTTTCTAAGGTGTTAGACCTTAGAAATTGATCAAGTTCTGAAGTAACCACGGAATCGACCAACTCCACCTTTAAGCACTCCATATTTTCCGTAGGGAACTTCATCACGTTGAACACATTAAAATTTGCATCATCATCCAACACTCGCATGGTGAGCTCACCTTTCTGCACATCAATAAAGGTTCGGCCAGTCGCCAAGAAAGGTCTTCCCAAGATTATGGGAATCTTCTTATCCTCCTTAAAATCAAAAATTACAAAATCCGCATGGAAGATGAGTTTATCCACCTTGACCAAGACATCCTCCACATTGCCTCGCGGATATGTAATAGAACGATCGGCCAACTGCAAAATCATATAAGTAGGCTTTGGATCAGGAAAGTCCAACTTCTTGAAGATTGACAAGGGTATCAGATTGACGCTAGCTCCCAAGCCACATAAGTATTTGTCAAATGACACCTTTCCGATGGTGCATGGGATAGTGAGGCTTCCAGGATTCTTAAGCTTCGGAGGCAACTTCTGTTGTAGCACAACACTGCATTCTTCCGTGAGAGCAAAGGTCTTTAAGTCATCAAGCTTCACCTTCCGAGATAGAATACCTTTCATAAACTTCGCATAACTAGGCATTTGTTCAAGAGCTTCGGTGAAAAGTATGTTGATGTGAAGTTTCTTGAAAACCTCCAGAAACTTCTCAAACTACTTATCCAGCTTTTTCTTCTGCAGCCTCTTAGGAAAAGGAGGTGGAGGATAGATTTGTTTCTCCACTGTATTACCCTCTGGAGGAGTGTTCTCAATAGTAGTCTTCCCTGGTTCAACTTTTGCTTCCTTCTGCACTTCCTCTTCTTTAGCCTCAACTTCAGATTCTAGAGTCTTAGCTTTTTCTGGAAATGCAACCTTACCACACCTCAATGTAATTGCTTTAACATGCTCCTTAGCTTCCTTCTTGCCTGGCACTTTGGTATCACTTGGAAGTGTGCCAGGTTGACGATTTTGTAATGCATTCGCAATCTGTCCAATCTGATTCTGCAAGGTCTTGATAGAAACAACTTGGCTTTTGCACATGAGCCTCAACTCCTCCAATTCAGATTTTTCATTAGCTTGCGGTAACTGCTAAAGTTAAAGTTGTTGCCTAGGGGCATACTGCGGTTGTTGAAAACCAGGAGGGTTATACTGCTTTGCTGTATACTGCTGATAAGGCTGTTGCTCCAGCGGAAATTAGGATGATTGCGGTTGTTAGAATGGTAGGTGGCTGGCACAGGTTGTTGCAACCTCTGAAAGTTGCTCATGAACTGAGCTGATTCACTAGAAATGGCACACTGATCAGTCTCATGGGCACCAGAACAAAACTCACAGACACTAGTGATTTGATTAACTTCATAATTAGCCAAAGTGTCCACCTTCATCATCAACGCCTTAAGTTGGGCAACTATAGAAGTAGCTGCATCCAACTCCAAAATTCCTGCTACTTTACCCTGAGTTAGTCACTGAGAAGGCTTCTGGTATTCATTAGCAGCCATCAGTTCGATCAATTCATAAGCTTCATTGTAGCTCTTAGCCCACAAGGCTCCTCCTGATGCTGCATCGAGCATGGGTCTAGAAGTAGCTCTGAATCCATTGTAGAAACAGTTTATGATCATCCTGTTAGGTCACACAACACTGTAGAAGGGGGTTGAATATAGTGTAGAATACAATCAAATCGATTTAAAGCACAAGTAACAGAAAACATATGTATTCGATATAACAAACTCTGTTACAATGGGACTGTTCTCTCTCAGTGATGAACAAATATCACGAGAGCTGCTAGGTTACAATATATGATCTTCTCGATGATTGTAACTCTTATAGAGTAAACCTATGTCTATATTTATATATACACACAGTTACAAGATAACTTCTAGTTTATATGGAATATAATTATGTCTCCGAATATATATCAACCAGATATCTTATATAATTCTTCTAGTCCTCGAACTCTTTCCATGCATATCTTATTCCTTATTAGTTTCGATCTTCTTTCCTGTAAATCAGCTTCCTTCCTTAACTGTTAGTCCTCCAGTACTTAAGTTCTAATATCCATCTTCTGATAATCTAAGTCCTGATATCCTTAAGTCCTGACTTCCAGTAAGTCCTGATTTCAGTAAGAACTGATATTTCCTGTTAGTTAAGATCTGAAAACTAAACATGAAACATATTAGACATGATATCTCAAATATATCCAACAATCCCCTCCAACTTATAATTATGCAAGAATGTACAAGTTAATAGATTTGATGATGTCAAAAACACTTAAGTTCAAATACAATAAGAGTTTAATAAGACTATAAATTACAACTTACAAAAGATCCAGCTTTGCCAACATCACTGAATCAATCTGAATCCATAATGATTCTTAACAAAATTATTTATCAGATTATCTTCAGCTTTCTTCAGAACTTCAGCTTACTGTGCTTTGACCTGCATCAGTTCTTCTTTACTGTCACCAATTTGATAAATGGATGTTCTGAGAGCTTTAATGGATGTTCTTTCAAGTCCATCATCAAGTCTGATAACCTTAGGATGTGAAGAGTTTTCATTATAACATAAGCATCTTCCTTTCAGAATAACTTCCACCTTAGCAGAATTTTTTAGCATAGGAATTTCTCTTCCATCACCTTCAGTAATCATTAGACTGTAATGAGAAGTCTTTGTACCAGAGATTCTGAATAGATCTCTTATAGCCTTCAAAATATATTCTAACCATCTTCTTGTAACATCAGATTTTACTTCCAGAAGATAATGAATATGTTGAAGTTCTCTGATAGACTTCTTTAATACATCAGAATCAGCTAATATATAAGTCCTTCCATCATTGAGAAATAAGATTAATTTCTCTTTCAGATTCTCCTTATCATGAACATCTATCACAACTTGAGCAAACAACACCTTGTCAATGTGCCTTTGTTTGATTTGTTCATATGGTTTGTCTTTCAATATGAAAGGATCTCCTAGAGTAACCTCTAATCCTGTTTGAATCTTCTCTTTGTCAGAACCTAATCCAGCTCTATCTCTAGGTTGCTTGGCCTTCAACCCAAATGTAGCAAGTTGATTAATCATCAGATTGGATTTTGGTTCAACTGGAGTAGCTTTCTTCCATAACAGCTTCTTCTTATCAGCAATTGTCAATTTATTCAAATCAACTTGAGCATTGTCAGTAGTTGATGTCTTAATAGCTTGATCGGAATTTGTTATTTTTTCTGTACCTTCCTGTCCTTTATTCTGAACAACAACTTGAGTAGTGTCAGAGGTTGTTTTAGAATCTTCACTTATCTTTCTTCTTTTCAGAATTTGAACAGTTTCATCTTCAACAAGATTATCATCAGATACTTGAACCATTTTACACATTGGTTTCATCAGATCTTGAGAAGTTTTCAAGTCCAGTGACTTGGTTGGTTCATCAATTTTTCTTTTCCCTTTGTATTTGGGATTACTCTTAGTCTGTGATCTAGTTCTAAACTTTGAAGTTTCAGAATTTGACTTTTCCTTGATCACAATGCCTTTTTCCTTAGGCCTTGAAGGTTTCTTTGCATCAGAAGCTTTAGACTTAGGATTTGTCTTTTCAGCAGCAAATCTAGCTTCTTCCTCCTTGAGAGTTTCTAAATCCATTCCTGGATTATGTTTCAGAAATAATCTTCTTGCTATATCTTCATCAAGTGTCTGGATTTTAGGATCTTTGTAATAAACAGTAGTCTGCTTCCCCTTTAACTTCAGAGTTTGTAAGAACTTCTAAGAGTCTTCAGATCCTGACTGAATCAGAATAACAGAACTTCACATCAGACTTTGCTTATCACCACTTGACTTCAATCTTTGAGCATTCATAGCATCAGAATTTGACTTGTTCTGAATAGAAGATTTTCCTTGAACTTTTCTTTGACCTATGCTCTTTTCAGAGTTTCCCTGGTCATCACCTTTATCATCCTTTTTCTTCAGTTCTTGAGTAGGTGAGCATTTGGACTTAACTACCTTTTCCCCCTTTTTGGCATCATCAGGAAGTAAGAGAAAAAGAAGAAGTTCAACTGAAGATTGGATTTCATCCAATTGAGCTTTTTGAGAAGCTTGATTAACCAGAACCTCAGCAATTTAGGCCTGTTGCTTCTCTTGAGTTTTCTCAATGGCTGCAACTTTTTCAAAAATAGGTCTGATATACCTATTTTGTCAAGCTTGAGCACCTGATCGAGCTTATCAGTTTGTTCTTTGAGTGTATCAACCTTTTCATAAGTAGCAGTATGTAGACCTTGAAGATGTTTTGTAGACAGAGCTGTGATCCTGAGTTGTGTCTTGAAATCAGCATTTGTGAGCAACTCATCAGCTTTTGCAATATGCTCTGTCAAAATTTTTGAACATGGATTAAAATCTGATTCATTCCACTTCTTGGTCCACTTAACACCTCTGTGAGTATCCTCCCAAGGAGTACGTGCTTTCTTTTCAACAAATTTCTTCACCAATTCTTCCTTGCCCAGAATAGGTACTGGAGTCTCAGCAGAAACACTGTCATCAGAACTTGAGGAAGACTCATTTTGTTCTGAGAGCTCAACAGTGTGTGAAGCAACTGGAGATTCAGGAATTATATCATCTAAATTCTGATCAACGGAATTTATCCCCAGAGCTGGTGTTTTGATGTAGATGGAACTTCCAGGTAAAGAACTTCAGGTGTATTCAAATTATGAATATCTATTTCAGAAATATCAGTTTGTTCTTTAACATCATCTGTAGCTTTAATAGGAGAGACATGAAGGGTAAGAAATGTGTCATTAGCAGTGTCTTTGGCTTGAGCTAGAAGGGTTGCAATAGTAATTGGTTGTTGTGAGATCAGAGATTCCTGATCCCCTTCCCCAGCTTCTTCAGTATCTTCTGATGGAGCCTTAGCCAAATACCTCCTTGCCTTCATTTTCTTCAATCTCCTTGCCAATGAAGGAGTTGCTTCAGCAACATCAGAATTGACAAATTTCCTTGTCAAAGTATCAGAACTTTGAGCTGCTGTGTCTTTCATGAAAAGTAACATTCTCAGCTTCAACTATCACAGGTTCAGATGCATGAACTCGTGCTTCAAATGTTTCATCAAATCATCAAAATTTATTATTGACCATTATTAAATTAAAACATTCATCACAGGATAAAGTTAAAAATGATGAAGTAAAGATTAACAAATTGCAATTAAAAACATGCACAGTCATATAATTTAAGAAACAAAGAACAAATCTTGCAATTAAAGGAAATTTCATTAATATATCAGATGAGTACATTTCATGAAATTTATCAATTACATGCAAAAATTACAAGATAGTTCTATTCTAAGAATCTTAACATCAACAGCCTTAGTCCTAGTCTAAGAAGACCTATCGACTAGTTCCTTCTGCTGCTGATGAAGAGCACTGCAAGACGGATGATCCGTTCTTGCTGACGGAGAGCTTCTCTCCTTTCATCTCCCAAACGATCAAGATGGAGGTGGTAGTCCATCGAAAAGAATAAGAGGTCTGTGTGAACCTCTTGTGGAACTGAGTTCCAGATCTCTTCAGGAATGGCAGTGACATGCCACTCCTGTTGCCAATCATCACAACTCAACTCGATATTGAAGGTTTCATAGTTCAGGAACAGGTTGAAATGAACCATTTTTCTTGATAAGAATAAAAAGAGAATGGGTTTGTGAGAAAATGGAAGATGTTTTGACTGAATGAATAGTCGGTTTAAATAGCCAATAGAATACCAAGGGATGCGGGGAGTGTGTAACAATACAAGTAAAAATAATGATCCCTCGACTCCCTAGACTGATGTGTATTAATAACAGTCAGTAAAAGATCTAAAGCAAGAGTTAATGGGAACTAGAAATAATTAACAATTACTGTGCACATGCAGTTTTTCAAGACATACACGTTAACCACTAACCCATAATGATTATGACTATTTTTATCTCACCCAATTTTATTCTGATTTAAATATGACTATTTCAGATTTTACCACAAATAAGTCAAGTAAAGAAAATTTCCACGTATGCATCAAAGATTTCATCAGGATTTAATATCAGAACTTAACTTATATCAGATTTTAACAGTCATCAGAACATGGCTTCTATACTCAAAAAGTGAATATCTTTTTCTGTGATTCCTCATACAAATACTGACTTGTTTTTTTCAGAGTTTAATCATCAGAACTTCCATCAGAACTTGTCCTCAGAATTGATGCAAATGACACTTAACTGTTTGTCAAAAACAACCTAATCACCACAGTAATTTTCATCATTCATATGGAGTGAAAGTGTGTGCATTCAGCAAAATATCAGATAGAGATTAAAGTCTGATCAACTTCAGTACATCTTAAAAATAAGGCATAACTCAGAAAAATGCTTAAAATTTGTCATCAGTCATGATGTCTACTATAGAACAAATTTATGCATGAGTCCACCTCAACTGTTTGTGCTCATTTTATGCATCTTTTGAAATTCCTTTTTACAGTGGCTTCTCAGTATAAGTGAGTCACGACTGCTTATCAGAATTTATGTTGTCATCAGAGTATTTCTCCAGTAATCATAGAGTGTGAAAAGTCACCAAGAAAAATATTTTTTTTTCTAATGCATATTACTTAATACCAGCAATGCACTTGGGTCTTCCCTTCCACATTTTTACTCTAGATCTCAAATGAGTACCTGACTTTTATTCTTTTCTTTTCTTTTCTTTTGATAAGTGAGGCTTATCAGCACTTACTTCATTCTTAAGATTTACTACATCAGAATTTGACAGATAAGAAACAAGAATCTAGTTTGTGACTTAGTAATAAGATACACAAAGTAAACTTGACTAAGCTCAATATCAGAATCTGCTTGTGTTAATGAGTTTCCACATAAACAACTAATTCAAACATGGGATTTCTAGTATGTTAAAGACTACTAGGTCAGCATCTAGCACAGTTATCCTCATTGGTTAGAATAGTCACAGAACATTCAAAACACTTATCACAGTATATAAATCCACATCAGATAACAATCAGCATTTAAAGAATTTTCAAATTAAGCACATATTACATATAGATAATATAGTCTGTAATACTGATCATAAAGTCTGATGCATGAGAACAAAAACTAAGCAGATTTAGAGAAAGAAACTGAAACCATTCCAAGTTCATTTACCAATCTTATAAAAGTAGGTTCACATAGTGGTTTTGTGAAGATATCTGCTAGTTGTTGATCTGTTGGAACAAAATGCCATTCCACTATACCTTCATCCACATGTTCCCTTATGAAATGGTACCTAATGTTGATGTGCTTTGTCATTGAGTGTTGAACTGGATTACCTGTCATAGCAATAGCACTTTGATTATCACAGTAAATAGGGATTTTAGAAAATTCTAACCCATAATCCAGTAACTGATTCTTCATCCAAAGAATCTGTGCACAACAGCTTCCTGTAGCAATATATTCTGCTTCTACAGTTGATGTGGAGATTGACTTTTATTTCTTGCTAAACTAAGAAACCAATCTGCCTCCAAGAAATTGGCAGCTTCCACTAGTGCTTTTCCTATCTATTTTGCATCCTGTAAAATGTGCATATGAGTACCCAAATAGCTTAAAATCTGATTCCCTAGGATACCACAATCCTAGATCAGCTGTACCCTTAAGGTACTTGAAAATTCTTTTCACAGCTAATAAGTGAGGTTCTCTTGGATCAGCCTGAAATCTTGCACAAAGACAGGTAGCATACATGATATCAGCTCTACTTGCAGTTAGATAGAGTAATATCTACTGATTTACCGGTATATTTATCTAACTTGGTTGCAGTGGCCATGGGAGTGGATGCAGTTGAACAATCATGCATTCCAAATTTCTTCAGTAAATTTCTGGTATACTTGGATTGACAGATAAAAGTGCCTTCTTCAGTTTGCTTGACTTGAAGGCCCAGAAAATAGCTGAGTTCTCCCATCATACTCATTTGATATCTTGACTGCATTAGCTTTGCAAACTTCTCACACAGTTTGGAATTAGTAGAACCAATTATGATATCATCAACATATATATGTACCAAAAGTAAGCCCTTTCCATGGTTGAGGTAGAATAAGGTCATGTCAATTATGCCTCTCTGAAATCCACTATTCAGAAGAAATTGAGCTAAAGTCTCATACCATGCTCTTGGAGCTTACTTAAGGCCATAAAGTGCTTTGTCAAGCCTGTAGACATGATTGGGAAATTTAGGATCTACAAAGCCTGGAGGTTGTTCAACATATACCCCTTCTTCCAATTCTCCATTGAGAAAAGCACTTTTCACATTAATTTGAAAGACTTTAAAGTTCTTGTGAGCAGCATAAGCCAAAAAGATCCTTATGGCTTCTAATCTAGCAACTGATGCAAATGTTTCATCATAATCAATACCCTCCTGCTGAAAGTAACCTTTAGCAACCAGTCTTGCTTTGTTCCTTGTAATTATGCCATCACTGTCAGTTTTGTTTCTGAACACCCATTTTGTACCAACAACTGATCTGTTCTTTGGTCTTGGCACTAGGGTCCAGACTTTATTTCTTTTAAATTCATTTAACTCTTCCTGCATTGCTTGCACCCAATCAGCATCTTGAAGAGCTTCTTCCACTTTCTTTGGTTCAGTCTGAGATAGAAAAGAATGATAGAGACATTATTTGAAGTTACAGTTCTAGTTCTGACACCTATTTCAGGATCTCCAATGATTAAATCAGGTGTATGTGCTTTAGTCCACTTCCTTGCAGATGGAAGTTGATCTCTAGAACTGGATCCTCCCCCATGATCCATATTGTCTCCATCAGCATTTTCTGATGTCCCCCTGTAGTTATGCTCTCTGAGTCTTCAGAATATGAATTTGATTTTTTAGAAGTTGAAGAATCAGAGCTTCCAGAATTATCAGACTTTGGCTCATCAGAACTAGATGAATCAAAACTTGAAGAGCCAGTGACAGGTTCTGATGTTTCTCGAGAGTCTTGAGATGTGGTAGGATCTTCAGCTTGCTCCCCCTAGACAGGTGCATTTTCCATTGGAGTTGTTACAACAGTTTCATTGACATCAGAATTTAATCCATCAGAACTTACAGGATTAGAATTTTCAGAACCAGAATTTAAATCTTCATTCTCAAATCTCAGCTGATCATGATCATCAAAATCTTCAAGTCCAGTAATCTTCTTATCATCAAAAGAGACATTGATAGATTCCATGATAACTCTTGTTCTCAAATTGTAGACTCTGAAGGCTTTTGTGGAAAGTGGATATCCAACAAAAATTCCTTCATCAGCTTTTAGATCAAATTTTGACAGTTGCTCAGTATGAGTCTTAAGAACAAAGCACTTGCAACCAAATACATGAAAGTATTTCAGATTTGGCTTCTTCTTCTTCACCATCTCATATGGTGTTTTTCCATGCTTGTTTATGAGTGTTGCATTTTGTGTAGAACAAGCAGTCTGCACAGCTTCAGTCCAAAAATAGGTTGGTAGCTTTGCTTCATCAAGCATTATTCGTGCAGCTTCAATGAGAGTCCTGTTCTTTCTTTCTACAACTCCATTTTGCTGTGGAGTTCCAGGTGCAGAAAATTCCTATTTGATTCCATGATCTTTGCAGAACTCTTCCATGATTGAATTCTTGAACTCGGTGCCATTATCACTCCTTATATTTTTAACAGAATTTTTGATCAATTTATCCAGCTGTCTGACATGATCAGTTACGGTAGATGCATTTTCAGTCTTCTTATGCAAGAAGTACACCCATGTGTACCTTATGAACTCATCCACTATAACCATAACATATTTCTTCTTTGCAATAGACATGACATTGACTGGACCAAATAGCTCAACATGTAGAAGGTGATAAGGCTCAAGAATTGATGACTCAGTTTTGCTCTTGAAAGAAGATTTTCTTTGTTTTGCCTTCTGACATGAATCACAAAGGCCATCAGGAGAAAATACTGTTTTTGGCAGTCCTCTCACAAGATCTTTCTTTACAAGATCAATTATATTGTTGAAATTTAAATGAGAGAGTTTCTTGTGCCAATTCTAGCTTTCTTCAATTGATGCTCTAATCAACAGACAGAATGTAGAACCATCAGTACTTGTTGAAAGTATGGCTTCATAAATGTTACCATGCCTATATCCTTTCAGAACCACTTTGCCTGTTGAATTACTTATAACTTCACAGTGTTCTTCAAAGAAATCCACATGATAACCTCTATCACAGATTTGACTTATACTCAACAGATTGTGTTTAAGTCCTGAGACTAGAGCTACTGATTCAATGATGACATTCCCAAGATTGAACTTGCCATATCCCAGAGTTTTCCCAATGTTGCCATCTCCATAAGAAACTCCTGGGCCAGCTTTCTCCACAAAGTCTGATAGCAGGGCTTTATTTCCAGTCATATGTCCTGAACATCCACTGTCCAGAACTAGGATGTTCTTCTTGTTGCCCTGCAATCACAAAGGCCACTAAAGGTTAGTTTTAAGGACCCAGACTTTCTTGGATCCTTTGGCCTTTTTAAATTTGTTAACATTTTCAGCGGATTTAACATCAGATTTTATGCTAACAATTTTCTTATCAGTATTAACATTATCAGACTTTGCATCATGCTTTACACTAGAAGGAATTAAAGTAACTTTTTCAAAGACGGTTTTATTTGATAATAATCATAGTATAAACTATGATGTTCCTTACAAGTATAAATGGAATGCCACACACTACCACAATGAAAACAAGGATTTTGTGGCTTAAACCTAACAGACTGACTCTTAATTCCTGACTTAGAAGGTAAGGAGTTTATATTCTTATTCTTCTAGGAGCATTAGGAACAGGCATATAATTGTTGCTTTTATTCACACATTCCTCTCCATTTCTATATTTCCTAGCTTCCTTTACCTTGTTTACACTGGTAATCTCTTTCAGCTTATGTTTAAGCTGCTTCTTTGTCATTAAGCCTATGTTAACTTCAGTTGGTTTATCCTGTTCTAATTTTTCAGAAGTTGACTCTGCTATCACTTCTGTCTCAATATCTTTCATCTTTTCAAAATCAGACTTTACAGTTTCAGATACAAATTTAACAGGATTTACCTTTGTCTTAGTAGTCTGTTTAACAATAATTGGCTTAACCTGTTTAGTTCCTTTTTCACTTTTCTCATCTCCATAACCTAAGCCCTCTTTCCAGTTTCCACTACTTAGTATATCCTGAGTTGCTCTGCCAGAGTTAGTCCAAGTCCTGATAATCTCTCTCTTCTTTTCTAACTCAATTTTTAGAGATTTATTCATTTTTAGCACTTCATCTCTCACATAGAAAGCATCATCTCTATCCTTCTGAGTTTGATGGAACATAACTAACTATTTTTCTAAATAATTATTCCTCTTTTTAAAAGCAAGATTTTCAGAAGTTAATCTTTCACATGTTAAAGTTTGATCTCTATAGCTAATAAACACGATTTTAAGATATAATCTCAACTCAGTAATATCATCAGTATGAAAGGCATAAGTTGTTTGAGGTAACTTTAACTTAGCAATATCAGCACTGCTATCAGCATTTTCCATCAAGGCATAGTTCTCCTCATCTTCAGAATCTGAGGTGTCTGTCCAACTTTTCTTCTTTGTGACAAGTGCCTTACCTTTGTCACTCTTTCCTTTCTTGCAGTCAAGAGATATGTGGCCTTTCTCAGCACAGTTGTAGCATTTGACATTTGAGTAATCTCCTCTATCAGACTTTCCTCCTTTGCCTTCAGATTTTCTGAAACCCTTCCTATCAGAACTTCTTCCTTTCCTGGAAAACTTATTTCCCCTTCTGAATTTCTTGTAGGCTATCTTTGTGATACCCTTCAATATAAGAGCACACAGCTTCATCATCTCTTCATCAACATCTACTTCAGGTAGACTTTTAGTTTCTGAATCATCATCATCAGAACTTGATGATTCTGAATCAGACTTTATGATGAGAGCCTTTCCTTTTCCTTTCTTTGAGATAGCCACTTTGGGGGATTCCTCCTCAGCATTAAGAGCAACTGTTCTTGACTTTCTCCCATGTTTCTTGCTTCTTTGATCCATCTCAAGTTCATAAGTCTTGAGCATTCCATAAATTTTATCAAGAGTAGTTTCATCAAGAGCATAGTTATCTCTTATAATAGTAGCTTTCAAATCCCAACTTTCAGGAAGAGCTAAAAGGAATTTTAGATTTGAATCTTCAATGTCATATTCCTTGTCCACCAGTGACAGATCATTCAAGAGTTTGACAAACCTGTCATATAAGTCAGTTAATGACTCATCACTTTTTGAGTCAAAGTGCTCGTACTCTTGAGTGAGTATAGTCCCCCTGTTTTTCTTGTTTGCATCAGTTCCCTGACACCTTGTCTCCAAAGCATCCCATATCTCCTTTGCAGCCTTGCATTAAATTACCCTATTTGACATGACATTATCAATGACACTATGCAGCAGATGCCTTACATTTGCATTCTTGGCAATAGATGAGATATCTTCAGCTGTGTATTCACTTTTCTCCTTTGGTATGGTCTTTGCTGGCTGATCTGCAACTACAACAGAGAGCTTGGTTGGCTTATGCGGTCCTTCATAAATTCTGTCAAGGTATTCTGGATCTGTAGCTTCCAGAAACATATCCATCTTCACTTTCCATATGGGATATTCAGACGGTCTCAGCATGGGAACCCTGATAGTCTCATATCGACTATGGGTTTGAGTCTTTGGAGTTTCTTCAGTTTTAGCGGGCTTGGTTGGATTTTCTGCTTCTTCAGACATGATTGTTTTGGATCTTTACTATATGTGTGTTAACAGATAAGCTCTGATACCACTTGTTAGGTTACACAACACTGTAGAAGGGGGTTGAATACAGTGTAGAATACAATCAAATCGATTTAAATCACAAGTAACAGAAAACAGATGTATTCGATATAAGAAACTCTATTACAATGGAACTGTTCTCTCTCAGTGATGAACAAATATCACGAGAGCTGCTAAGTTACAATATATGATCTTCTCGATGATCGTAACTCTTATAGAGTAAACCTATGTCTGTGTTTGTATAGACACACAGTTATAAGATAACTTCTAGTTGATATGGAATATATTTTGTCTCCTAAAATATATCAACCAGATATCTTATATAATTTTTCTAGTCCTCGAACTCTTTCCATGCATATCTTATTCCTTATTAGTTTCGATCTTCTTTCCTGTAAATCAACTTCCTTCCTTAACTGTTAGTCCTCCAGTACTTAAGTTCTGATATCCATCTTCTGATATTATCTTTTGATAATCTAAGTCTTGATATCCTTAAGTCCTGACTTCCAGTAAGTTCTGATTTCAGTAAGAACTGATATTTCCTGTTAGTTAAGATCTGAAAACTAAACATGAAACATATTAGACATGACATCTCAAATATATCCAACACATCCAATCAGGCATGCCATGATGTGGTCACTTCCTTAGCATCTCCTTATATCGATCCCAAGCCTCACACAAAGATTCTCCAGTTTTCTGTGCAAATTGAGTAAGAGCATTCCTGATTGCAGCAGCCTTCACCATTGGAAAGAATTTAGTGAGAAACTTTTGAGCAAGATCCTTCCATGTGGTGATAGACCCTGGTGGTGGAGAATTTAACCAGCACTTTGCTTTATCCCTCAGATAGAATGGGAAAAGTCTCAACTTGATAGTATCTTCAGTCACCCCATTGAACTTGAAAGTGTCGCAGATCTCGATGAAATCTCTGATGTGCATATTGGGGTCTTCTGTAGGCGAACCCCCAAACTGAACTGAGTTCTATATCATCTGAATCGTGCTCGACTTGATCTCAAAGGTGTTAGCCGAGATGGCTGGTCTGATAATGTTTGACTGAATATCATTAATCTTAGGCTGAGAATAGTCCATCAAAGCCTTAGGAATTTCTACTTGATCTCTCATCACTACTAAAGCTGGTTCCTCGACTTCCTCTTCTTCTTCCACTTTCTCTTCGTCCTCAA
Source organism: Apium graveolens (assembly GCF_009905375.1). NCBI lineage: Eukaryota > Viridiplantae > Streptophyta > Magnoliopsida > Apiales > Apiaceae > Apium > Apium graveolens. The sequence goes on from NC_133654.1 coordinate 120,364,158, forward strand.
AAAATTCCCTTCAAATCACTACAGCTTCCTCCTCGGTTTGATCCAGAGTTCTCTTACGAGCCCGCGAACACGTATGCATACACGCTAGCTAGAGTACCTGAAACACGACAAGGAAAAGAGTAGGTAAGTAATAATGTCCGAGTCAATGAACTTTAACGATCACTGATGACAAACACATAAACAAAAAGTTAACATTGAGTCCCCGGCAATGGTGCCAAAAACTTGTTAGTCGCTAAGAACGTGCTAATAATTCACGCAAGTATACGTGATCGCAAGTAGTATAGAATTATTTCTAGTTCATTTCCACAGAGACTGGTTAAATTAATTATGTGATTTATGCACTTATGCAACAATGATATGGCTATTATTCAATGCTAAGATGAATAAAAATTTGGGTCTTGATTATACTACGATTAACTATTGAGAATTATACTAGAGAACATAAACTAAGAGATTAAGGAGAGTTGAATAATATATAACACAAACATGGGATTCTAACTTCATTAAATACTTCATTCAATAGCCTTTTCATTCTTAACCTTAGCATGTAATGGTGATGACACTAATCAGACAACACAAAACTGTTAAACGCCAACTTTTGTTGCACGAATACCATACTACCAGACATCCACAAAAGAGATAGAAGCTGAATAGACACCAATTATATTGAGACCCTATATGTCTATAGAATTTGACAACATAACGGTTTAATGCACAAGTTATCAATCGTGATTACATAGGGCAAGTAAGATGGTTAAAATTACCTACGAATCATGCATAACAATAACACATGAACCTATGCTAGCATGGCAAGTTCTAAACCCTTAAATTCACTTTCGTTTCATTAAAGATTAACATGTTATCTTATAAGTTCGCGACGCTCATAAGATGAATAAGCACAACCAATACTAGGTTATTACACAATCACCACACACTAAGGCATCAAAACAAATTAACTAAAGAAATCCATAAATAAATCTGCCAGAACCCCACAATAAAGATTAGCCCATAATCGGACTCATCATCAATATAGGTTCCGATGAAAGCATGGTATAATAAACCAAGTACGAAACAAGAGTATAGGTTCACAAGTAAGAAAACTAGCATCCAAGTTACAACTTAGAAGAAAGAATCACAAGTATAAACTAGATCTTCTTCGCCTTCGTTGAATTGTGCTAAAACGGTCTTCTTACGCCTTCTCCTTGTGCTCTGGTACGTCTCCTTATAAAAAATGTCCTTTATTTAAGTATATATAGCAGCCCATGTGTAGTAGAAGTCCTCCAATCAGAAGTCCAATCAGGATTTAAATTTCCCGACTCGGCGCGGCCGCACGCTTAATCAGCGCGGGCGTGCTGTGTCTCTGTACTTCTAGCGCGGGTGCGCGCTATGACAGCGCGGGCGCGCCGACCTTCTGAAAAATCTACTTTTTCTTCTTTTGTTGTTGCAATGAGTTGGTCTTCATGAGCTTTATTACTTGGACACCATCCTAACATCATATTAGCATCAAATCAATGCTAATTCACCTGAATTCCGGATTAATGCCTGAAATGCAAAAATACTAGAAAATACATTAAAACACCAACAACTTGAGTACAAATACACCAATTCAAAGCTTAATGGAGCGTTATAAAGTGTCATAAATTCCATTCAACAGGTTTCCAATTGTTGCTGTTGGAAGATTGTCCCTTGTCTTTGAAAAACCTTGGCTTCTTGACTCTTTTATTGGAGATTTCCTAGCCAAGTAAGCCATGGATTAGTCCATTTCATCTAGCTCTTCCATGTTGTAGTATTCATCTTCCTACATTTCCAACAAAACCTGCTTCTGAGGTCCTTTGTTCTTTTGTTCCACAACTTGAATAACTGGAACTTGATTATCTTGCTCATCTTCAATTTCTTCTCTGTCATGTACAATCAAAGCACTGGAACCATCAACAACATGTCCAAGGTGTGCTTTCAATGACTTTATCTGCAACATCTCAAGTTCATAAGTTCTCAAGATTCGATATAGAACTTCTAAAGTCCTTCTGCTTAGATCTCTTCCTTCTCTAATGGCTGAGATTTTCTTTTCAAGATGGTTAGGAAGAGCTAGCAGGAACTTTAGGTTAACCTCCTCAGCTTCATAATATTTATCATGTAGTTGCAAGTCATTTATCAATTTATTGAACCTCTCAAAAACTTCAGTAATTCCTTCCTTTGGTTTAGCCATAAATCCCTCATAATGAGATACCAAAATCCTTCTGTGGTTAAACCTAACTTCCTCTGTTCTTTCACATAGAATTTCTATCATCTCCCAGATCTCTTTGGTTGTGTTACATTTGATAATGTTATTGTACATTACATTGTTAAGTGACTCTATTAAAATCAGTTGCAAGCCACTATCCAGAGAGACTTTCTCCTTTTCAGGTTCAGTATATTGTGAGGGATCTTTAGGAGCATAATGAGATGGAATGACCAAGTATACATCTGTAGATTTCTCAACTCTTTCCATGGGGGTGAAAGGGCCATTCTTGAGAATCTGAAAATATAATGGGTTGGCCATCCTTATAAATAACATCATTTTCTTTTTCCATAATGTGTAGTTAGATTTGTCAAAGGTAGGAATCTTGGTACTGCTAAGCTTCTCTGTATTCAATCTTCCAAGATCTTTAATCTGTTTCCTTTCAGATTTAGCTCTGATACCACTTGTTAGGTAATGAATACAACACAGAGGGGGGTGAATGTGTTTTGGATATTTTTAAGATTTTTAAACTATCTTGGATATGGTGAACAAGGCAGTTTAACTTATAGAGATATGGTGTTTAAACAAAATTAATAAACATGCACATAAACACAGTATCTTTAAAACTCACTTAATTTTATATTAAAATCAAGTATGTCTTGCTATAAATTTTTGGGTTCTTTGTTGATAAAGAACTCAACTTCTTTCTTGAGAGAGTTACAAGAAAATATAAATCTATTTTAGAGAATTAAAAACAAAGGATCATTGTTTACTTTGTAGATTAGTAAACACAGGTTTACACAACATGCAATAGAATATACTAAACCCTAGTTTAAGTTATCTCTAAAGCTTTTCATTTCTGGCTTAGTGTATCTTTGCAAATCTTGTGAATCTATGTTAGTTAATCTTGGACTTTGATCTTATACTCTTTAAGCTGCTTTTGTAGACTTTCGATCTAAGTGATTAGATCATTTGTTGATTGATAATCTTGAATATTTAACGTGTCTGCATTCTGTACTTGAGCTTCATATAGAGATCTCCAGTTTGTTGTATAGAGAACTGACATCTCGATAAGTATAATCGCTTATCGAGATCTCTTAGTTCTTGACAAGTGTTTTGACTTATCGAGGTCTCTGAGTTCTCGAGAACTTCACCTGTCGAGATATTTGAGTTCTCAAATGAGAACTTGACTTGTCGAGGTCTCTGAGTTCTCGAATGAGAACTTGACTTGTCGAAGTCTCCAAGTCTCTGCATGTAGAATTGACTTGTCGATATCTCCAATCTTCATATATTCATTTGGCTTGTCGATATCTCTGAGATTTCTTGATAAGTTATCCTTGACTTCTCGATAAGTCATTCTGGAGTTCTCGAATGACTTCTCTATATGCCTTAATTTGTGACTTGTAGATTTATTTACGTAGAATGTTTTTCCCAAAATAGATTTATTCAACTCCAAGCTTCTTCAAAATTTCTCTAAGGCATGATCTTCTTGATCTTCTTCTAAAGTTTATTCATAGGCGTAAGACTGTTTACAGAAAAATACTCCGGTCTAATCTATGACATGTTTACATACTCAAGATATACAATACAAAATACAAATTAAGATTATCATACAACTAATTCTTAGGGTTGTCAATTTGACTTAGACTTTTTATAGTACAGGCATGTCTTACACAACAGTTTTCTGCTGGACCAGTGACCTATGCTGCTTCGTTTAGTTTTTACTTCTTTCTCTTTTTACAGAGTTCTTGCCTACTGGTTCACCACTTTTCTTTGACATGTCAGCTCGCAAGTGTCGATACTTCACTTAGCTAATAATCTTTATTTCTTGATTTTTCTTCTTTTAATAGATAAAGACTATTTACCAGTGGAAAGTTATCAGTAACAAACTCTAGTTCATAACCCTTTTTGTCTCTTTTCCAAGCTTCTTCTTCATAGACAGATTCATCATTTTCATGCTCTGTGACATTGCTTTCTACATCCCTTGATATCTTTTATTCGATAATTAATTCTTGTTCATAGTTTAAGTGTCTTCTTAGATTTTCTTTTCTCCGACTGCTTCATGATGATGTCTCTAAGTCATCATCTTTGATCATGATAGACAGTTCTGGAACATCAATATCTAAGACTGAAAACTGGGCTTCTACCTCCTTCTTCACCATAGTTGATTAGGTGGTCTTTCAAGATCTTTAAATCTTTTGTATATTAAAAGCTTGCTCTTATACCAATTGTTATTCACTAACAATTAACTTAGGTTAATTTATAGGGGGTTGAATATAAATTAAAAAATTTAAGTTAATTTATGAATGGGAAAGAAAATACATAGATGTTAATAATTTTAGGTGGTTTATTTTTTGACCTGCCACCTGAGGTTTATTTTTGAAAAAATAATATGTTACAATTACAAATGTAATCTCACAGCTGCATTTTTTAATGTTTCACTCAAATGGGGATATCTCTCTAAAGCTCTGTGAAAATGAAGAGCATGTTTCTTAAGTGAAACAGTGCTGCTACTTGGTTTATATATTACCAAGTTACAAAGCTTGCTAGATAATACATATTGCAGTCTTCGAGGTCCAACAAGGTTGCTTCTTCATTCTCTTTCCCGTGATGCTTGACAATGAGGATATATATTATCTTGATATACCGCCTTGAATATCTCTCCAAATTGCTATGCACGGAAATGGAATATTTCTTCTTCTTCTCTTTCTTCTGAATCCAAGATCACATGCAAAGTTTGTCTTGGCTACTCAACTTATTTTCTGAGATACCTATCAGCCCATGTGCTGTGACAGTCCTAGGTTTTTACCACTATCACGTCACTATCGGTAGCTATAATCTGCATTAGCCATTGATAGTTGTTAGCCGTAGAACTCCTTAGCCGTTGGAAATCATTCTGTTACAACTTCCCTTAGCCATTGATAGTCACTTGATTAGCAGTTGATAGGCTGACATATATAGTATACGATGCTTCTCTTCATTTAACAGTTGAAGATTCACTTCACTTAATATGAATTACATTGTTTCGAATTGTTCTGCAAGACATGCCTGTATAATAACAAGACTAAGTCACATTGACAGCCCTAAGATTAAGTTGTTTGATAATCAATAATTGTATTTTGTAATTGTATTCCTTGAGTCTGTAAAAATGTTTAGTAGATTAGACTAGGGGATTTTTCTAAGAATAGTTTCAAGCTAAAGAATAAACTCGGGAAGAAGATCAAGTCTTGATCATGCCTCAGAAAAAAGATGTAGAAGCTTGGATTTGAATAATGTTGTTCTATGAAAAATATTTTAAGTCAAAATATCGACAAGTCACAGATCAAGGTATATCGAAAATTCATTAGAGAAGTCCAAAAATGACTTGTAGAGAAGTTCAAAAGGACTTATAGAGAAGTCTCGGGGATAGACAAATCAAATGAAGATGTAGAGAACTGGAGATATCGACAAGTCGGTTCTGCATGTAGAGATCTTAGAGATATCGACAAGTTAAATTCTTCATGTAGAGATCCTAGAGATATCGACAAATTAATTCTTCATATAGAGAACTCGAGATGTCGACAAGTCAAAAGCTTATATCGACAACTAGAGACCTTGATAAGACAATTCACATATTGAGAACTAGAGACCTCGATAAATCAAATATTCCTATAGAGAACTCAAGATATCGGTAAGTCATTATACTTATCGATATGTCACTTCTCTATAGAACAATTGGAGATCTCGACATATCATCTCTAATTCAAAATACAGACAAATTCAAGATTTAAGATTATCAGTCAATAAACAGTTCCTTCACTGAATTGGAAAGTAAATAAAAGCATCTTGAAGAATACAAGATCAGGGGCCACGATTCACTGGACAAAGGATGGTTACAGGCCTGTAAGATTCTGCATAGATTTACTAACACCAGAAAAGGAAATAGACAAGGTTTCTTTAGTAATTGGTTTAGTACATTTTAGTGCAATTTTTGTTAACCCGTGTTGCTAGTCTATAAAGCATGCATGTGTTCTTAGTTTACAAGTAACAAACAGATCTGGATTTTTCTTATATTCTCTCAAGATAAAAGCTGAGTTCTTTTTTCTTAAGAACATGAATTGTAGCAAGACAAACTTAATTAATATAATTAAGTGAGTTTTTGATATTTTGTGTTCTGTGTGATTTTGTGAAACATAATATCTCTACAAATATTATCTGCTTTGTTCACCATAATCCAAAGAGCTTAAAAACAAAGAAAACTCCAAGAAACACATTCACCCCCTCCCATTTGTGTTACTTTTCTGTGCATTCAATATCTAACAAGTGGTATCAACGTAAAATCTGAAAGTAAACATATAAAGACCTTGGAAGAATGAGTACTCAGAAATTAAACAGTATAAAGATACCAATCTTTAACAAGACCAACTATACTTTGTGGAAAAATAAAATGATGTTGTTCATAAGGATGGCCAATCCTATGTATATTCAAATCCTTAAAAATGGACCCTTCATACCTATGGAAAGGGATCCAGAAGCCACAGATGGAGATATGATCATACCAGCACATTATGCACCTAAACATCCCTCAACATACATAGATCCTGAAAAGGAAAAGGTTATACTGGATAGTATTTTATAGCTCATACTAATTGAGTCACTTGATAATGTGATGTACAATAATATTATCAACTGTGAATCTGCTAAACAGGTCTGGGAGAAAATTGAAATTTTGTGTGAGGATACAGAGGAAATCATATCAAATTAAAGGAGAACACTGGTGTCTCGGTATGAGGGTTTCATGGCTAGACCTAAGAAGGAATTACTGAAATTTTTGAAAGATTTAACAAATTGATTAATGATTTGCAACTTCATGATAAATATTATGAAGCTCAGGAGGTTAACCTAAAATGTTTGCTTACCCTTCCTGACCATCTTGAACAGAAGATATCTGCTATTAGAGAAGGAAGAGACTGAAAAAAATGACACTGGAGGTCTTATATGGGATTTTAAAAACATATGAGCTTGAGATGTTGCAGAGAAATTCATTGAAGGAAAATCAAGGACATGTGGTTGATGGATCTAGAGCCTTGATGGTCAATGACAATACAATGATGGAAGACAAACAAGAAGTTCAAACTCCAGTCACCCATGCTATTGAGCAAAAGAACAAGAAGTCTCAAAAACAAGTCATATTGGAGCTAGAAGAGGATGAATTTACACCCTTGATGAACTATATGAGATGGATCAATCACTGCCTTACCTTGATAGAAAAGTTTCTAACATTAGGGTGAAAAAGCAAATGTACTTTAAGAGCAAGGGAAAAACCTCAAACAATAACAACTGCAAAGGGAAAACTCAGTACAACTCAGGTGGCAAATGTGGTTACAAAACTGGATCTGTTGACAGATCAAAAATTAGGTGCTACAACTGTGATGAGTTAGGCCACTTTGCAATTAAGTGTAGGAAGCCAAATAATGTGAAGAAGGACAAAGCCTACTTGGAGTTGGAAGCAAAGTATGAAGCTCTCTTGAGAAAATAATAGGGAAAGGCTTAAATAGCTGAAGACAAGAGTTGGGATGACACTGATGAAGATAATGATAATGAAAATTTTGGAAATTATTCACTCATGTCCTTAGAGTAAGGAGAATCATCCACATCAAAATCAGAAGTACCAACTCTAACCATAATTGAATTAAATACAATCCGATATAAAGAAACTATTGAAAAGATGAGTGTATAGATGTTTCACATCTATACAAGCATGGTGGCAGCTACTGAGAAAGCTAGTAGACTATAAAAAATCAATGAGAAGCTTGAGATTGAAAATCAATAGTTGGAGCTGCAGCTTTTTGATCTTAAAACAGTCAAACAAGAAAATGAATATCTAAAAAACAAGCTCATGTGTGTAAGTGAAATTGAAGCAGTGCTGAGGGAAAAACTGGAAAAAAATGACGTAAAATTGAAGTCCTTTAAATAAATATCTCAGTTGATTGAACAATACCATGAGAAAAAAAATTATGTGCTAATATAGCTATTGGTTTGGACTATGATGCCTTGAACAAAAACAAGAAAAATGAAGGTGACAAAGGAAAAGAAATTGCAAATCAAGATGTCCCAATTGTGTTGAGAAAAGTAAATGCACCTTTGTTCAAGGCATGTGAGGTTAATTTCAGTGAGGTTGAGTTGGTCATCAAGCAAGAACCAGCAGATGAAGACAGTGAAAAGAAGGATGCATAAACCATTACAACAAATTAGGGGTGCACACGGGTTGACAAAACCGATCAAACCGACCCAACCCAACCCTATTTTCAGCCGATTAAACCGAACCGTCATAACCTGATATTAGGTTGGGTTAAAAATATGTCAACCCGACTTTAATGGTTTGGGTATGGGCTTTAAGTTATTTTTAACCAACCCAACCCAACCCAAATTTTTAATTATTCGTATAAATATATACTATGTATATTTATTCTATACTTCTTGTATTAATATGTTGTTCAATTTTAAACTAAATTTGTTGCATATCAATTATAGTGAATTATATAATTTTTTTTTCATAAACCATTAGAGATCCTTTGTACTTTTTTGTGTATAAAACATATTTTACTACAAATAAACCTAAGAGTTTATCGTAGAGTAATGCTATGTATCTCGAAAGATATCTAAAAAATATTCTCGAATGGCACATAACATGATTTTATTTGTAGATTCGTATGTCTCCACAAGTAGTCTTATATCATAAATATATTTTTTATGAATTATTTATTTTGAATAACTTTTAACAAACCATTCAACCCAACCCAAACCGAACCAAACCTATGAATAAAGGGTAGGGTTGGGTTGTATTTTTATTTTTTATGGGTCAGGTTGTGAATTTTCAAACTGATTTAATTGGGTAAGGTTGTTAAAATGGCTCTAACCTGGCCAACCCGACCCATGTGCACCCCTACAATAAATGAAACTGAAAAGAAGCCAATAGTCAATAAAGTTACAAAGACACCAACCAAGGAGGTCAAAACTAAGAATGCTGGGAAAAAGAAAAAGATCAGGAATGGAAAAATAGGTGTGAACAAGAGCAACAACTATGCTTTTGTTGCAAATGCTCCCAGGAAGCAGTGTCAAAAATGTGGCTCAATAAATCACCTAACACACCTTTGTTAAAGGGCTGTTAGTTAGCCAAAGTTGGGAGCTTGCAAATAAAATGAGACATTAACTGAAGATCCTTATTTATTCTGTGACAAATTTGATTACATTCCTTGCAGTATGAAATTGATGACAAGCTGTCATAAATTGAGAGTAAATCTCAAAGAAGTTAATCTTGGATCTACAGCTAAAACGGAAAATGCAAATCAATCAATAAATATCGTTCTTTTTGAATCATCAAATTTTACTTCTACAAATTCTGTGAAAAAAAGAAAGTACCCAACACTACTTAGGTAGCTAAACACATTTAATCCTAGAGCTGGAAATTTGTTCATTTCGTGTACTTTCGTGTCATGTAATTTCGTGTTTCGTGACATGAATATCTAACCCAAACCCGAACTGTTAAGGATTCGTTTCGTTTTATGTTCATGTACCTTCATTTCATGTACATTTCGTGTCGTATTTTATGTAATTTAAAAATAATAATAATAAATAAATAAAATATATATTTAAATATTAAGTTTTTTGTTGGTCGAGTCTTAATAAGTCATAAAAACTCAAGTGCAGTCAAGTCTTATGAAATTTAAATTTGAATCAATTTTATATCTATATTCTATAGATATTATATGTAAAATAATATTGTAAGATATATGTATTCATATAATTTTGATAAATTTATTTAAATATTTATTTATTTTGTGTAATTTCGTTTCGTGTCGTGTACCCAAGTGAAACCCAAAACCGACACTAAATTCATCTGTGTACTTTCGCGTTCATGTACTTTCGTGTTTGTGTACCAAAACTGTCAAACCAAACCCGTTATTTTCATGTCGTATTATTGTGTCGTGTACGAAATTGCCGGCTCTATTTAATCCTCATTGTATGCAGGGCAAGATGCAAAAAGTCATATGTATCATTGACAGTGGATGCTTCAGAAATAGGTCAGGTGATAAGGCCCTACTATCATAATTTGAGGAGATGGTTGGCCCATTGGTGACTTTTGGAAATAACCGCAAAGGATTCACAATGGGATATGGCAAGATAGTTTTAGGAAATGTTGTCATAGATGATGTAGCACTAGTTATTGGATTTGAAGTAAATCTTCCAAGCGTTAGCTAATTTACTGACAAAGGATTCAAAATGAATTTTGTAAAAGAAGATTACTTAATTATCAGCAAGAAGAGTAGTGAAACTGCTATGAAAGAAGTAAGAAAAGGAAGCATGTTTATTGCAGATCTAAGTTCGGTAAACAAGGATGCAATTTGCTGCTTCTATTGAGAAAAGCAAAATATGGCACAAGAAACTCTCTCACCTGAATTACAAAGCAATCACTACCTTGGTGAAAAAGGAATTTGTGAGAGACATGCCAAATTTGAAATTTGCTCAAGATGAAGTTTGTGAGGCTTGTTATAAAGGAAAAATGAAGAGGTCCAGTCACAAGAGCAAAACTGTGAATTCCATAATTGTATCATTGCAACTTATTCACATGGACCTGTTTGGACCAGTTAATGTCTTATCTATTTCTAGAAAGAAATATGCACTGGTGATGGTGGATGACTACTTAAGGTATACATGGGTAGAATTTATGCATTCAAAGGATGAAACTCCACACATCATTATTAAACACATAAAAAAAGTTGAAAAGCAGGATGAAGATCAAAATTATGTAAAAAGGTTGAAAAGTGATAATAGCACAGAATTCAGAAATGCAGCATTGAGTGGATTCTACAAAGACAAAAGCATTTTTCAAGAATTTTCAGCTGCAAGAACACCTCAACAAAATGGTGTTGTTGAGAGGAATAATAGAACTCTAGTTGAAGCTGCCAGAACAATGCTGTAAGATGTCAATTTGCCAAAAACAATTTAGGAAGAAGTTGTGAACACTGCATGCTATACTCAAAATAAATATTTGATTAACAAAAACATTGGAAAATCACCTTACTCAATTATATCAAAAAGAAAGCCTATTGTGAAGCACTTTCATGTGTTTGGAAGCAAATGCTTTGTGCTCAAGGACAACTCTGAATATGTGGGAAAATTTGACTCTATGGTTTTTCAAGTAATTTTTCAGGGATATTTATTGGAGAGAACTGCCTTCAGAGTTTATGTACTTGAATAGAAGAAAATTATGGAAAGCACATATGTGGCTTTTGATGATGACAAGTTTCCAGGCTTGGAATGCCTTGATGAAAATGAAGCTGAAACTTTGAAGTTTGAAAATCTCAATATTGATAGTGATTCTGAAGATGATGCTGAGATCAACACAGTAAATAGAATGGTGTAAGAAAAAACTAATCAAGTGATCCATGAAAATGAAAATTCTAATTAAGAAAGAATTTCACATGAGTTTGATGGCACAAACTCAGGGGGAGAAGGAGATGATGGTTCTGAAAGTCATGCCAATGATGAGAACAATTCTAGTCAACAAGATCACACCAGAAAATGGGACAGGAGTCACACAAGAGATGTTATAATATGTCATTCAAATGAAGGAATGATGACTAGGAGTGCAACTGCAAATGAATATTTGCATGCATGCTTTCTTTCATAAATTGAGCCTAAGAAAATTGAGAAAGCTCTACTTGATCCTAATTAGATAACTGTCATGCAGGAAGAGCTAAATCAATTTGAGAGAAATAAAGTTTGGGAATTGGTTCCTGCATTAAAGAACGGAAGTATCATTGGAACTAAGTGGGTGTACCTGAACAAAATGGATGAAAATGGAATTGTGACAAGGAACAAAGCAAGACTGGTTGCCAAAGGATACTCACAAGAAGAAGGAATTGATTATGATGAAACTTTTTCTCCAGTTGCAAGACTTGAACCAATAAGGATCTTTCTTGAATTTGCTACACATTCAAATTTCAAGGTGTATTAAATGGATGTAAATAGTGCATTCCTTAATGGTGAATTGGAAGAAGAAGTCTATGTGCAATAGCCACCTGGCTTTGAAGATCCAGAATTTCCAAACTTTGTTTACAAACTGTTAAAGGCCCTTTATGGATTAAAGCAAGCACCTAGAGCATGGTATAACACACTGTCAGAATTATTAATCAAACATGGATTCACGAGACGCACAATTGATAAGACTCTATTCTACAAGCATCATGGTTGTGATATTATCTTAGTTCAAATCTATATCGATGATATTATGTTTGGTTCTACTAATGAGAAGTAATGTCAAAGATTTTCAAAACTCATGCAGAGTGAATAAGAGGTGAGAATAATGAGAGAGCTCAGTTACTTCCTTGGCCTTCAAGTTAGTCAAATAAGTGATGGCATCTTTATCAGTCAAACCAAATATGTTAAAGATTTATTGAATAAGTTTAGAATGGTTGACTCCTCACCTGCATCCACACCAATATCTATAGCTACCAAATTGGATGAAGATAAAACAGGAAATAGTGTACACATATCTGGATATAGAGGAATGATTGGATCTTTGCTATACTTAAGTGCTAGTAGACCAGAAATCATGTTTGCAACATGTATGTTTGCTAGATTTTAAGCAAATTCCAAAGAATCACATTTGATGGCAGTAAACAGAATTTTTAGATATTTGAAGGGAACAACAAACTTGGGATTGTGGTAGTGGGGACTGATTTTGAAGCTGTTGGATACACAGATGTATATTTTGCTGGGCAGGGTTGACATGAAGAGTACTAGTGGAAGCTGTCACTTTTTTGGTAAAAGACTTGTATCTTGGTATAGTAAGAAACAACAATTTGTATCAACTTCTACGGCTGAGGCTGAATATATAGTTGCAGGAAGTTGTTGTGCTCAAGTGCTTTGGATTAGAAATCAACTTATAGACTATGGCCTAGTGTTACAAAAAATTTCAATCATGTGTGACGATACTAGTGCCATATCTATTGTTGCTAATCCAGTTAATCATTCTAGAACTAAACACATTCATGTAAGGTACCATTTCATTAGAGAACATGCTGCAAATGGTACTATTGAGCTAATTTTTATTTCAATGGAAAATAATTAGCTGAGATTTTCACTAAACATTTGGATGAAGCAACTTTTACTAGACTTGTTAGTGAAATTGGAATGTTAAATTCTTCATCCTAAAGGTAAGAACTCAGCTAATGTGTTGCAGTAGATTAATTTCTAATTAATCAAAATTTAATTTGATTTAATAAGAAATTAACTGGAAAATGATTTATAAATTGTGGCGCCCTCCAAACCCGGGTCAGAAGTTTAGCGTCCACACACACACACACCTTATTTATAACCTACTTATAACAATAATAAAGATAATAATAATATGCAGTGACCCTACTTACCAGCTATCACGGACCGCAACAGGTTAAAGTATGTACACAATCCACACACTCACACTTATATTACAAACGTCCAAATCTCAACTATTCAAACTTACAACTGAATATTAAACATCATTACAAACTTTACAAACTTAAACTATCTCAAAAGCTGTCAGCTAGCTTAACTCGATCAACCTGGACCCCTAGCTCTCGCACTAGATTGGAGATTCTCGCTACCAACAGGTTCCTTCTTAACTGGAAAAGAACATAAACAACATCACACAAATGAGCTAACTAGCTCAACAAGTCAAATTGACAATACTAAGAATAAAATGATCAAGTGAAATGAGTTACAGTATCAAGGGAACAATGAATAATGATGTAGAATTGGATATTACATTTTCATTTTAAAAACCAAGGTTAGGTTGCTGATCAGTCATGCACTAACCCCGAGAAAGGCACACAGCTCTGCTCTAATTACTGGATCCAAGGCACACTTGTCGTAGTAACTTTTTAGCTTGAATCATCGTTAAGAACTTCTTTGCTTGTTTCTGGCCCTTAAACATTACTATCCTTTCGTCTGGCATCTTTACCATTACCTTCTTATTTTGACAATCTATCTGGGCATAGTGCTTAGATAACCAATCAATTCCTAAGATAACATCAAATTCTCCCAGCTTAACTGGTATCAAATCCACACAAAACTTATTACCAGAAATCTCAATTTCACTATTCCCACAAACTTGATTAACAGATACACGTTCTTGATTTGCTAATTCCACAGTCAGTATTTCATTTAAAAACTCAACTGGACAATTTAACTTACTAACAAAATCTTGAGAAATAAACGATCGAGTTGCTCCCGAATTTATTAACACTTTAGCACATAAAGAATTCACATTAAGCGAACCTGCCATGACATCAGTATCCTGGATAGCGTCCTTCACAGACATATCAAAAACTCTAGCCCTTGGAGTCTCATTCACTGGTGGAGTAGATCCCATAATTCTCAATACATTACTGATTGGGGCTGTTATCTTGCAATCCCTGGCTATATGTCCGGGCTTTCCACATTTAAAACATGTAAATCCAATAGCTGGGACCTTAATGGTTGGATTCCGGATAGGCTGATCCTTGTTCACTGGCTCTCTTGCTGGCTCATTGCGGCACTCCCTCGAATAGTGCCCTTTCTGATTACACTTGAAACAAACCACGTTCAACTTATTACAAACTCCTCCGTGTTTCTTCCCGCATACTTGACAATCTGGAAAACTTAGCCTCAACTGATTCGGCTGATTCACATTGACGGGACGGTTTCCTTGACCTGCGTCGCCTGCATTCTATTTCTTGAAATTAAAATTTTCCCTTGGCTGAAATCTGCCCTTCTTAAAACTTGGAAACTTCCCTGGCTGTGATTGTCCTTCATTCCCTTCAAACTTCCTCTTCTTATTCTCCTTCTCTTTCTGTGAAATATCACACTTGAAAGAGATGTGTCCTAAGTCCAAACATGTATGATGATTTAGGAATAACTTTTATGTAATCTGTTTTGATTTCATTGATATTAATAAAAGACTTGTTTTGGTTTTATTGCGGGCTTTATCTATTTAAGTGTTTAAATAAGATATACCATAGTTTAGAGTAAAGCTTTTTATGGATTATGATGAGATCATAATAATGAGACCTAAAAGATGATAACTCTAAACTTAAATATTTCCTGGTCGTAGGATTACTAACTGGTAATTAGTAATCCGTAAAGATCGGTACATACTATGCTTGCTTCATTATGAAGGATGTCTGTTCTCATAGACATTTGTGTGGTGACACTATAACTATTATGTAGGTGCTTATTATTGAATAAGTTCACTGAACATGACTCACACAGCTGAACAACTGATGGAATTCACTCACGTGTCAACAGTTGTTCACATAGTGATAGTTGTACAAGCATCCTTAGACTTGAGGTCATCATAGTCATCTTGTGTACACTGAACTATTCTTTGGTTTAGTTCTTAGTATTCAGGGACAATTATAAGGGCTCTACTAGGTATAGGAATTTGTACACGAAGATAGTGTATGATCAATAAAGGATCTACCCCTTCCAGTGAAGGAAGAGAATGTTCAATGCTGATCCACTTATGCTAGTTCAGGAATCTCTGGCCAGAGTGAATGAAATTAAAAAGGAGTTTCTAATTTACATTAAATAGAACTAAGCATAGTGAATGGGAAAGCAAATGATTAAATAAGATAGGCTTGACACAAGTTCCATGCCTTGTATTTAACCGTGACATTGCAGGGTAGAAGGAATTGATTGTACGGTAACTACTCACTGAATAGGTTCTTGGTATTCTAAGCAGTGAATTTATATTATCCGGATAGTCGTGATATGCTGAGAAGTATCCCTCACGATGTAGAATAAATATGATTAATTTATTAATTAATCATATTTAATGAATTAGAGAATTTATATAAATAATGATAAAATAGTTTTATTATTATTTATTTCTACTACCGGCTTAATATTGAACCTACAGGGTCACACCATAAAAGAGAATGATTTAATGGTGGAGGAATTAATTAATAATGGCTGGTAATTATTTATTTGTGAAATAAATAATTAATTAGCAGATTTAATTGATTAAATGAGATTTAATTAATTCTTAATATTATTAATTAAGAATTTAATTTTGGAAATTAAATCAAGTGAGAGAATTATTTTTCTAAAGTGTTTAGAAAAGGGATTAATGATTAAAAGGTGTTTTAATTATTAGTTAATTGGTTAATAAGAATAATTAATTAAAGGGTTAATAATAATAATATTTTATGGAAAATTTTCAGCTGAAAATTTTTCCTATAAATATACTATTATAAACCCTATTTGCCTCAACCCAAATAATTAACCCTAATTCTAAAGTAGAACAAGAGGGAGGCAACTAATTCTCTCAACCTCGTTCTCCTCTAACACATTGTCTCTTGGTGGATACCGGTGGGGTGCTTCACACTTGAGGAGCAGCTGCTAGGGATTTCCGTTCATCGTTCTTGGATCGCTATTAAAGACCTCCATCTTTCCATTAATGTAAAGCTTTTTAAGGTAAACATACTGAACTACGAATTAAATATTATTTTTCGCATGGATCCTGCAGAGGGTTTCGGTTTTTTTTAAGATTTAAATATACGTTTTCGTTGCGTTTATGTGCTAAAAACCCTTCAATAGCATCAGAGCTACTTGCGAAAAGTTTTTAATTCTTTTATGTGTTTAACTGTTTTCGATATATGAGCATGTACGTGATTCGCCATGATTTGATGTTGATATAATATGCTTATATATGTATGGTTTTGAATATATGATATTCATGTCAGTTGTATAATCATAAGATGATTATGTAATCTGTATATATACTGATATATACATGATTTATGTTTGTTTTCAAATTATTTAGAATCATATTAGATACGGATTCTGAATTGGCTGTTACAGATTTGCTGAAATCTGGGTCCGGTGTCCGATTTACGCAAACGAATACCCTATTCCATAGGTAAACGAGCATCTGAACAAAACTGATAGATAAAGCTATCAACGACTCGTCTGTAAGGCGTTTGACGTCGTTTACTGCCCATAGATAGTGATTCTTGTTTTTCTGATTTGATTCTGATTTTTCTGATTTTTCTTATTTTTGTCATCTTTTTTTTTTATGATTAGATCATGGATAATATGATATGTTAAGATCAGATTATGTGTTTTAACATGCTTTTATGTGTTGTATGAGCATGGTGGATGGTTATGGCCTTTCGACCTTAGTGTAATGGTTTTGGTTTTGGTTTAAATACGACTTGCATGTCGTCAATCTTTGTAATCATAAATCTCGAATGTAACTCGAGTTATTCTTGTAAGTTCATTAGATTAGTTTTACTTTCAATCTATGTAATGTAATTAAAAACTCAAGAAGGCTATCCAATGGAGGTGATACAAAGAAGAAGACGAGGCATACAAGAAGTCTAAACAAAGAAGAAGACTTATGTAATAAGTAGTTGTATTAATTTCCATCACCATATTAGATTGACCTTGATCTTTATCATGAGCTTGATAAAGACCACATAGGATGGGGTCATAACCAAACACATTTACTTTATTGCACTTTACATTTACTTGTTTATTTAATTTTATATATGAGATATATGCCTATGTTTACCATGCGATGATAGATTTAGGTGAACTTAAATCAATATAAGGCGTGCTCTAGAAAATCTAGAATAGGAATCGTTTCTTGCCTTAACAATAATATTATGAATACAATCATGAGATTCTTGTGTTTATGAAACACGTAATTAAATATGAATTTTCAATATTGAGAGAAAGGATGATTCTGTCAAAAGTAGATTTCTATCTATAAGAAAAGGGTATTAAGTGACGCATCTTGACAATGCTCCCCCCGATCTGGGAATCATCTGATTATCGATTATTGATTTGAAATATTAAATTTAAAAGGAAAAATTTCTTTATAATATGATTATGATTGTAACATAATATAATCCCTCTAAAATTAAATAATATCAAGTAGTAATTGG
Organism: Apium graveolens; assembly: GCF_009905375.1. Taxonomy (NCBI): domain Eukaryota; kingdom Viridiplantae; phylum Streptophyta; class Magnoliopsida; order Apiales; family Apiaceae; genus Apium; species Apium graveolens. Next base: position 120,382,332 of record NC_133654.1, read on the forward strand.
CCAATGACACAACGGGCTTGTGTCGGTCATAGCCTTCCAACATGGTAGAAAGTGGTTCTTATTTTTAAATCATTGTTGTTTCGTGCTACAGCCGAGGGCTTTGATTTTGAAATAAGAAATACTTGTCTATTACATAGAGATGTGTACATTGAATTAGAATCTAAAGGTCGTTACGTGCTACAGCCGTGGGTCGTTAGAGACTGATTCAATTGTACGAAATGTTGGGTTAGACTTGACTTAGAATATTGAGTTTGTCGTGCTACAGCCGTGACTCAATTATTCAAGAGGCTAAAGTTTTATTAGGGAATAACATAAGATGTAATTGACAAGAGTTGTCTGCCTATTGAACATCACATGTTGTGTCGTGCTATAGCCGAGGTTGTGTGATGGAATGTAGGATCCCTATTCCCACTAGCATTATGAATGCTTAATTTTCACTTAGGGGTTGTATAAATTAGATAAACTAGTGGGAGCCACTTATGAATAAAGACCCGATTCATATAGTGTTTTGAAATGAAATTGAATATTTGCTAAGTGTTGTTATGTGTTCATCATTTACATATTTACTATATTCGTTATGTCTTCTGCACTATCACTCCGGAGTATACTAGATGCTCACAAGTTGACTGGTCCCAATTTTGCTGACTGGCTTCGAAACTTGAGAATTTTTCTCAGGGTTGAGAAGCTGGAATATGTGCTTGACTCACCTAAGCCTACTGAACCTACTAGCGATGCACATAATGATGAACATATTGTGTATCGTAAGTGGATAGATGATGCAAATGTTGCTCAATGCATCATGCTAGCTTCCATGAACATTGAGCTACAGAAGCAACATGAGCATATGGATGCTCACACTATCCTTATGCATCTACAAGAGTTGTATGATGTGGCAGGGAGGACAGCTCGATATGAGATATCGAAGGAACTGTTCGGTTGTAGGATGTCTGAGGGATCATCTGTGAATGACCATGTACTTAAGATGATCAATTTGATTGAACGTCTTGGACAACTTGGTTTTGCCATGGATGGGGAGTTGAGCCAAGACTTGGTCTTGCAATCACTTCCGAGTTTGTTCTCGTAGTTTGTTATGAACTTTCACATGAATAAGCTGGATGTCAACCTACCTGAACTCCACAACATGTTGAAGACCGCAGAATCGAATTTTCCCCCTAAGAAGAGTTCTGTTTTTCTAATTGGTGAAGGTTCCAATCCTAAGAAAAGGAAGAAGAACCCTTCCAAGAAGAAGAAAGTAGGTGAGAAAAAGTCGGTTCCACTAAAAGCTGAAGACCCCAAGAGCAAAGCTGTTTGCTTTCACTGTAATAAGGTGGGGCACTGGAAGAGGAACTGCAAGGTTTACCTTGCAGAATTGAAGAAGAAGAAGAAGGGTAGTGAGACTACTGCTTCTGATTCAGGTATGTTCATGATCGTAGTTAATATATCACTAAGTCAAATTTCTACTTGGGTATTAGATACTGCCTGTGGTTCTCATATTTGCAATTCGTTGCAGGGACTAAGGAGAAGTAGGACTCTTGAAGAAGAGGAGGTGATTCTACGGATGGGAAATGGAGCAAGAGTTGCTGCTGAAGCTGTAGGATCATTTCATTTACATATGCCTACGGGCAAGACTATTGTTCTAAATAATTGTTATTTTGTTCCCTCGATTGTGAGGAATATTATTTCTATTCCATGTTAGACTTGCCTGGATTTTCGTTTATTATTCAGAATAATAAATGTTCAATTCTTACAGATAATGTTCTTTATGGAAGTGGTATTTTAAACAATGGTTTGTATGTATGTGACGTAGAGCATAATTTACTACAAATTGAACATACTAATAAAAGAAAAAAGGATGATGAAAATTTCACTTTTTTGTGGCACTGCGGACTTGGTCATATTAGTGAAAATAGACTGCGAACATTGCATAAGGAAGGGTTACTTGACCCCTTTGGTTTTGAATCAAATCCTACATACGAGTCTTGTCTATTGGGTAAAATGACCAAATCTCCATTTGGTGGACATGGAGAGAGGGCTGCAGATTTGCTAGGATTGGTACACACAGATGTATGTGGACCAATGTCTACGCAAGCCATGGGTGGATTTTCATACTTCATTGCTTTCATAGATGATCGATCTAGATTCAGATATGTGTATTTGATGAAACACAAGTCTGAAGCCTTTGAAAAGTTCAAAGAATATAAGTATGAAGTGGAGAAATAAACCAAACATAGTATTATAACTCTTCGATCAGATCGAGGTGGTGAATACTTAAATGGAGAGTTTCTAGCTTATCTCAAAGAAAATGGTATAATCTCCCAGTGGACTCCTCCATATACTTCACAGTTGAATGGGGTATCTGAAAGGAGAAACCAAACTTTGTTAGACATGGTTCGGTCCATGATGAGCTATGCGAATCTTCCAGTATTCCTGTGGGGTTATGCATTGGAAACCTCAATATATTTACTGAATAAGGTGCCTTCCAAATCTGTTCCTCAAACTCCATATGAGATATGGAAAGAAAGGAAACCGAGTCTTAAACACGTTAAGATTTGGGGATTTCCAGCTTATGTCAAGAAAGTTGACCCAGATAAGCTGGAATCTCGATCTGTAAAATGTAATTTTGTGGGATATCCTAAAGATACTTTAGGGTATTACTTTTACACCGATCATCGGGTGTTTGTCTCCAGACATGCTACCTTCTTGGAAAAGCAGTTTATCCGTAAAGGAAATAGTGAGAGCAAAATTGAACTTGATGAAGTTCAAGAAGCACAAACTACTACAGATCAAGTGGAAACACCTGTTCAGACTGAACAACCTTATGTGGAACAGCCCATTCGTTGGTCAGGGAGAGTGTCTCGCCAACCTGAGAGGTATTATGGCCTTGTCATTGAGAATGACAATGAGTTTTCAATCATTGATGATGACGACCCTGTGACCTATAATGAGGCTATGAGTAGTGTTGACTCAGAGAAATGGCATAGTGCCATGAAATCCGAAATGGAATCTATGTATACCAACCAAGTATGGACTCTGGTTGAGGCGCCTAAAGGTGTTAAGCCTATTGGGTGCAAGTGGGTATATAAAAGAAAGATTGGAGCAGATGGGCAGGTGGAGACCTATAAGGCCAGGATCGTGGCAAAAGGATTGTAAGGCATATGTTATAGCCTATTTGTATATTCGAGGATTTAACTCAACTCAAATAAGAATATAATAAGTAAATAGTGGATCTACCGTCAAAGAGATCTCGCAAAGTAACATCTGTCAAAGGATTCAGAAACAAGGTTCATCTACGAACTTGAGGAATTATAAACTGGAAGAAGTTCAAGAAATTGATCAAGCCTCAGTGATATAAATCAAGATTGTGGATTTAATCAAGTGACAGAGATCTCGTCAGGGTATCAGATAATTACAAGGATTTAATCTGAATTTAATCTGAAATCAAAGTCAAGACATGAAGAAACGTCACGGAAGTTAGTCACTCATGAACCAGACAGTACATCGAGTGTCAACATTGAAGTGGTGGAATTGATTCATAATTGACAGTGATTTTCAGAAGATTTTCAGAAGAATGGTTGCTGCTCAAGATTAGTATTAATTCTCTATTAATTAATTAAGTCATATAAATTAATTAAGAGAATAAATTAAATCTGCAAAGATTAATTTATTGATTAATTAAATTAATTGATTAATTAATTCAGAATTATTATTTGATTAAAATCTGTTTTAATCCAGCAAGACTATCTTTTGTATTAGCAAGACAATCGGTATGACAATCAATAGTCATACCGAAAGTCATGCTAGTGCATTTAGATTGTCTTGCCGAAAGTCCTATCAGTTCAATTGATAGTCCTACCGAAAGTCTTACCAGTTCAAAGGATTGTCATGCTGAGCTAAATGGATTGTCTTGCCAGTTAAAAATCACAGGATTCTTTATTTAAAAACACAACAGCTGTTTTTCAAGAGTAGCAGAGCATTGAATATCATACAGAAGAACACAGAACAAAAAGAAAACCTGCAGAGAACTTATTGCAAATTCACAGATCATTTATTTCTAGTATTTATTGTTAAATCCAATCCACTAGAAATATCTTTCTTGTTCTTGTATAACTATCTAGCGGATCGAAATCCCTAGAACTTAATCTCAAATTGCTTTTAGCATTTGATCTTTTTATTGCAAAAATAGAAAAAGTTCATGTCGAATTTATTCTAGATTTGTGATAATAGATTTGAGATTAATCCCTTGTAAACGATACCGTTGTTGTAACACCTTTCAAGTTTAATAATAATTTTATTTAACTTGAATTTTGTTTCACTTTTTTATTCCACATTTTATTCGATTAAACGGTATTGTTTGTATTCAACCTCCCTTCTACAAACATATTGAGACCTAACAATTGGTATTAGAGCCTTTTGATTAATGAACAAATCAAGATCCTAGACTTTTGTGATTCTTTCACTCCTTGAATTTTTATTTACTCAAAAATTCATAATGACTACACAAAAAGTTGGAACCGTTAAAATTCCACTATTCGATAAAGAAAATTATGTTATGTGGAAGAAGAAGATGCTATTGTTTTTACAAGTTGCAAATTCCAAATATCTGGAAGTGTTAAAGAAGGGTCCTAAAATTCCGATGGTTATTGAACCAGAGGTAATAGAAAATGATGTGGTGATTACCAAAGCAAGAACTTATGTGAAAGATCCTGAGGAATTTTCTCCTGCTGAAAAAGAAGAAGCCTCCTTGGATGCCAGCCTTCAATTAATATTAATTGATTCCCTTGATCCCTTGATGAACAGACATGTGATGAACTGTAAAAATTCTAAACACATGTGGGAAACTATTGAGGTGATTAATGAAGGCACAGAGGAAGTTAGGGAGAACAAGTTGGAGATCCTAACCTCTGAGTATGAATATTTTAAATCAAATCCAGGAGAAGGAATTTCTGAAGTGTTTGAGAGGTACAATGCATTGATCAATAACCTGAACATAAATGGAAAATATTATTCAATCAGGGAGGTTAACAAAAAGTTCCTTTTAACACTGCCAACTCATCTTGAACATTGAATCACTGCCATTAGAGAAGCTAGAAAGGAGACATTTGTCCCTAAGCCTAAACAGAAATTTGTCAAGGTTGTTCACAAGGTCAAATGTCCAGTCATTGAGAAAATTGAGAACATTAAAATTAAGAATGTTGTTTTTCCTGATAAAGGCCAATTTTACAAGTATGCTGGACCCAGCCAAGCTTGGGTTCCGAAGAAGGTCTAATCCATTTGTATTGCAGGGCATTAAATAGGTACAACCGGTAGTGTGGATTCTTGATAGCGGATAGTCAAGACATATGACCGGAGATAGAGCCCTGCTATCAAATGTGGTTGAGAAAGCTGGCCCAGTGGTTACCTTTGGAGATAACAGCAAAGGTTTATCTGAGGGATATGGCTGCTTGCAAGCTGGGAATGTTATCATTGAAAATTTGTATATTGTGCTAGGTTATTATCAGGAAGCAGTATCTAACATATAGCACCAGTGACGAGACTTGAGAATATTACGACATATCAGGCACCTGCTGCACATTACACTTGGAATTGGACTCTAGTAAGATGTGTACAAGTGTACTCCTGGTTGGTGAGTCAAAAGAGGAAGTCAATGCACCATAGTTCATGGACTTTGCAGCTACAGATCTATTGGACTATGCAATCTCTTCTTCACAGTCTCACTTCAGGTTGGTATGAACTAGTGTACTACTCAAGCAATCGTCAAGGACATGGTATGGCACTCTAACTGAAGTTATTGTTTAATATGAACTAGTAGAGTCGTCATATTTTTAACTCTCTTATCACTAGGCACAATCATATTGTTTTATATGTGCAGTGATATATTGATAATGCTATCATTGAACTCAAACTTCTTTATACATTAGTGATTTCTTATTTCATGTAAAATCTTTTAAAATCACTATTGTACATCATTTTCTCTCTATTACTATATGTTCTGTGATACAGGTTCAGTCTCCAATGACTTTCTTTCATTGACAGTCATGAGGTTGAAAACCCACAATGTCTATCCCAGATTGTAAAGACAAACACATAAACAGAACCAACCAACACTCTCTTACCACTAAATGTAGTATGAATGAGCGTGAGGGAGATAGTGCCTTAGTGCACCACATAAGGAAGGTTCTGTAGTCAACCCAGTAGCTCTGTCTCCTACATAGATGAGTAGTATTTAAACCGAGACAACTGCTAGCCCCCATACATCTTCTCAAAAAGATGTAATGGCTGAAAAGGCACAAAAATAGTTACTAGATTCATTCTCTCAACAGGGTGCGTCTATTGAAATTTGCCTGTCGGCCAGGGTATTTGATGTAGTGTCACCACTTCAAACATAAACAATTCTTGATGCACAAGGAAAGGTTACACACACAAAGGATGAGTTGACGGAAACAAGAGTTTCGACCATTTTAAGGTCAGATTCGATTGTTCAAGGTTCGTTAATGGACCAATTGCCTTTACAGGTGTTAGGAGAGGATACTGATCCAAAAGCCATATGTCAGTGGTCAGTGTCTACCTCCCCAGGCTTAAATCCCCTGGATGCATCTGTGGATAGTGGATCTGACATAGTTGCAGATCGGCAACTTGTTGACAATGATTCAGGTATTACCTGATGAGTCACAAGGAAATGTCTTCACAGACATTAGAAGGGACCTTGATCTTTATGCTAAATTCTTTGGATCATTGTTTACCTTCCCAGAATTCAAATCTGGAACCCTAAAAGGGAAACTAGCAACTTGTAAATTATGACTCAGATTCATCTGACGAGTTTAACAAGGATGAGGATTTGTGAACTCCCATTGCACCACCTATGACCTCCTTAAGGATGGCTAAGGTGATTTTCCTTGCAGGTACAGCTGATTTTTGGAGCTATGAGTGGAGTGATACACTTGTGAGAATGAGTGTAAACACGAGTGGAGAGAAGAGTGAAACACATGTGAGGTACACTAAACAGAATCACACACTCACAGTGAGGAAGAAAGAGAAACACTGGTTATTTCTTTTCCAACCAAGTGAAATATGAGAACTCCTTCAGACGACGGCATACATTCCTTCTTTAAGGGGGAGATAAAAGCTTAAGTAATAGTTTGGAGGATTCCTCAACTAAGGGGGAGAAATAGCATGAAGGAAGAAAAAGATCAAACATGTACACTACACCACACCATGTTGTTTGTAACTACGGATCCTATTGTACGGGAGAGGTGGTAAATACAAGGTGATTTTCTGATAAGGGAAGAAGCTGTTTTTTAAAAGGGGAGTACCATTGGTTTTTATCTGCGGATCCTATTGTACGGGAGAGGTGGTAAACGAAGGTGATCTTCTCTAAGGAAGTTGATTCTCATAGGGGGAGAAGCAAGAGAGATATGTGCTTCTCAACAGGAAATGTGGTTATACAAAAGAAGATGAAACTACTTGAAGATATGTTCAGTCTAGAGGAACATCTATTTGGAATCTGGAAAAGGTTAAATGTCATCCAGAACTTTTCTGCTATTTACTTTGCATTTCTGTTTATATCTTTTTCTTATTTGTTAGTTGAGTTATCCTCTAGGTATTTGTGTGTTATTGTCTAACAAACAAATAGGGGGAGATTGTAAGGCATATGTCATAGCCTATTTGTATATTCGAGGATTTAACTCAACTCAAATAAGAATATAATAAGTAAATAGTGGATCTACCGTCAAAGAGATCTTGCAAAGTAACATCTGTCAAAGGATTCAGAAACAAGGTTCATCTACGGACTTGAGGAATTATAAACTGGAAGAAGTTCAAGAAATTGATCAAGCCTCAGTGATATAAATCAAGATTGTGGATTTAATCAAGTGACAGAGATCTCGTCAGGGTATCAGATAATTACAAGGATTTAATCTGAATTTAATCTGAAATCAAAGTCAAGACATGAAGAAACGTCACGGAAGTTAGTCACTCATGAACCAGACAGTACATCGAGTGTCAACATTGAAGTGGTGGAATTGATTCATAATTGACAGTGATTTTCAGAAGAATGGTTGCTGCTCAAGATTAGTATTAATTCTCTATTAATTAATTAAGTCATATAAATTAATTAAGAGAATAATTAAATCTGCAAAGATTAATTTATTAATTAATTAAATTAATTGATTAATTAATTCAGAATTATTATTTGATTAAAATCTGTTTTAATCCAGCAAGACTATCTTTTGTATTAGCAAGACAATCGGTATGACAATCAATAGTCATACCGAAAGTCATGCTAGTGCATTTAGATTGTCTTGCCAAAAGTCCTATCAGTTCAATTGATAGTCCTACCGAAAGTCTTACCAGTTCAAAGGATTGTCATGCTGAGCTAAATGGATTGTCTTGCCAGTTAAAAATCAAAGGATTCTTTATTTAAAAACACAGCAGCTATTTTTCAAGAGTAGCAGAGCATTGAATATCATACAGAAGAACACAGAACATAAAGAAAACCTGCAGAGAACTTATTGCAAATTCACAGATCATTTATTTCTAGTATTTATTGTTAAATCCAATCCACTAGAAATTCCTTTCTTGTTCTTGTGTAACTATCTAGCGGATCGAAATCCCTAGAACTTAATCTCAAATCGCTTTTAGCATTTGATCTTTTTATTGCAAAAATAGAAAAAGTTCATGTCGAATTTATTCTAGATTTGTGATAATTGATTTGAGATTAATCCCTTGTAAATGATACCGTTGTTGTAACACCTTTCAAGTTTAATAATAATTTTATTTAACTTGAATTTTGTTTCACTTTTTTATTCCGCATTTTATTCGATTAAACGGTATTGTTTGTATTCAACTCCCCTTCTACAAACATATTGAGACCTAACAAGGATTCTGACAAAGGCAAGGGATTGACTTTGATGAAACTTTTTTTCCTGTAGCCCTGTTAAAATCAATTCGGATTTTGCTTGCAAATGGACGTGAAAATGGCCTTCCTCAATGGGAATCTTGAAGAGGAAGTGTATATGACACAGCCAGAGGGTTTTCTTTCCAAGGGAAATGAACACCTAGTGTGTAAGCTGCTGCGAACCATATATGGTTTAAAGCAAGCTTCTCGTAGATGGAACATCCGTTTTGATGAGACAATCAAAGAGTTTGGTTTTGTCATAAACATAGATGAACCATGTGTCTACAAAAGGGTTAGTGGGAGCGCGATAACATTTCTTTTATTGTATTGAAAGAGGAGACGTCAAGAGAGTTTACACATATAACAACGTAGCAGACCCACTCACAAAGCCACTTTCTCAAAGTCACTTTGATCGTCATAAAGACAAGATGGGTATTAGATACCAGAGTGATTGGCTTTAGTACAAGTGGGACATTGAAAGAGATGTGTCCTAAGTCCAAACATGTATGATGATTTAGGAATAACTTTTATGTAATCTGTTTTGATTTCATTGATATTAATAAAAGACTTGTTTTGGTTTTATTGCGGGCTTTATCTATTTAAGTGTTTAAATAAGATATATTATAGTTTAGAGTAAAGCTTTTTATGGATTATGATGAGATCATAATAATGAGACCTAAAAGATGATAACTCTAAACTTAAATATTTCCTGGTCGTAGGATTACTAACTGGTAATTAGTAATCCGAAAAGATCGATACATACTATGCTTGCTTCATTATGAAGGATGTCTGTTCTCATAGAAATTTTTGTGGTGACATTATAACTAGTATGTAGGTGCTTATTATAGAATAAGTTCATTGAACATGACTCACACACCTGAACAACTGATGGAGTTTACTCATGTGTCAGCAGTTGTTCACATAGTGATAGTTGTACAAGTATCCTTAGACTTGAGGTCATCATAGTTATCTTGTGTAAACTGAACTATGCTTTGGTTTAGTTCTTAGTCTCCAGGGACAATTATAAGGGCTCTATTGGGCATAGGAATTTGTACACGAAGATAGTGTATGATCAAGAAAGGATCTACCCCTTCCAGTGAAGGAAGAGAATGTTCAATGCTGATCCACTTATGCTAGTTCAGGAATCTCTGGCCAGAGTGAATGAAATTAGAAATGAGTTTCTAATTTACATTAAATAGAACTAAGCATAGTGAATGGGAAAGCAAATAATTAAATAAGATAGGCTTGACACAAGTTCCATGCCTTGTATTTAATCGTGACATTGCAGGGTAGAAGGAATTGATTGTACGGTAACTACTCACTGAATAGCTTCTTGGTATTCTAAGCAGTGAATTCGTATTATCCGGATAGTCGCGATACACTGAGAAGTATCCCTCACGATGTAGAATAAATATGATTAATTTAATAATTACTCATATTTAATGAATTAGAGAATTTATATAAATAATGATAAAATAGTTTCATTATTATTTATTTCTACTACCGGCTTAATATTGAACCTACAGGGTCACACCATAAAAGAGAATGATTTAATGGTGGAGGAATTAATTAATAATGGCTGGTAATTATTTATTTATGAAATAAATAATTAATTAGCAGATTTAATTGATTAAATGAGATTTAATTAATTCTTAATATTATTAATTAAGAATTTAATTTTGGAAATTAAATCAAGTGAGAGAATTATTTTTCTAAAGTGTTTAGAAAATGGATTAATGATTAAAAGGTGTTTTAATTATTAGTTAATTGGTTAATAAGAATAATCAATTAAAGGGTTAATAATAATAATATTTTATGGAAAATTTTCAGCTGAAAATTTTGCCTATAAATATACTATTATAAACCCTATTTGCCTCAACCCAAATAATTAACCCTAATTCTAAAGTAGATCAAGAGGGAGGCAACTAATTCTCTCAACCTCTTCCTCCTCCATCACATTGTACTCTTGGTGGATACCGGTGGAGTGCTTCACACTTGAGGAGCAGCTGCTAGGGATTTCCGTTCATCGTTCTTGGATCGCTATTAAAGACCTCCATCTTTCCATTAACGTAAAGCTTCTTAAGGTAAACATACTGAACTACGAATTAAATATTATTTTTCGCATGGATCCTGCGGAGGGTTTCGGTTTTTTTAAGATTTAAATTTATGTTTTCGTTGCGTTTATGTGCTAAAAACCCTTCAACTCTCAGTTTCTGCAATCATGGCCTTCTATACAACTCCTGCATAGGTATCCAATTCAAATATGGCTACCTTCCCTCTGATCCATGGCTTCAGACCCTGCTGGAATCTCTTAGCCTTCTTCCTATCAGTATCTACATATCATGGCACATACCTTGACAACTCTTCAAACTTACTCTCATAATCAGCTACCGACATATTTCCTTGCTTTAGCTCTAAAAACTTCAGCTCTATCTGGTCCTGAACAAACTAGGGAAAATATTTTTCTAAAAATAATTCTTTGAACCTCTCCCAAGTAATAACATATGTACCTTCCAATATCTTCACAGTTTCCCACCAATAGGTGGCCTCATTCTTTAAATAATAACTTGCAAACTCAACCTTCTGTTCTTCCTTCACCTTAACCAAAGCAAATGACTTCTCTATTTCCTTTAGCCAAACATTCGCTTCAATCGGATCTAAGGAACCCTTGAATTCTGGTGGGTTCACCGCCTGAAATGTTATGAAAGTTACCTGGGGATTGGTTTGCCTTTGTTGTTGTTGAGTTAGGTGAACTGTTTATTGAGCCATGATCTGAAGAATCTGGGCTACTACTGGGTCTATGGGTCCTGGTTTGCATTCTGGTTGGTATTATCTTGGTTGTTGTTGTTCTTGTTGGTTTCTTCATTCTGGGTGTTGGTGCGGGTATTTCTTCTTGGAGGCATTTTATGTAAAGAATCAAACAACTTATTTAGCCTTTAAATCAAATTCTTTGTAGAAAGGGTTTGTAAAATAGAAATATTTCTCTTTTTGAAAACAGTTATAACAGTTGAACTAAGTAAATTGCATGCTTATTTACAGAATGTAAACAGTTAAGGGGATAGGGTACATGGTATCACATGTGGTATAACTGGTGCAATAAGTAAAGTAAAGTAAAACAGGTGCAGTAATGTAAATGACAATACTGGAAAGGAAAAGGTACTGATATATATAGATCAAAAGTTTTAGGTGGTACAAGCGTAAAGACGCTTCAAAAGTAAAAGCAAAAGGGTACAATAAACTAACTCACTAGTTAGCAGATCTAGTCTATAAATACAACCCAAAAGTCTACTATACATACTACACACTACTGTACATACTAAACAACCACAACAACACTGCTCAACATCTCCATCTCTGTGCATCTGGCTCTAACTCCAAGGAAACTCTGGTCCGCCCAGCCTCTCGATGTCCTCCATCACCTCACTAGCCCATCCCATAAATACATCAGGGCCAGCTAATGTAGCTCCATGCAATCTAGCCTCAAGAACCCTCTGTGTCACATGAATATCCTCTCGAAGCTCCCTCACACCACGATCAACATCTGTAGTCCTGGTGATATGCTGCAACTCTCGGATCTGAGCCAACAAGAAATCACGCTTCAGTAGAAGAGCCTCATACCGGTAATAAGGAACAAGATGTAATGTAGACTGGAATGGGACACCCGCAACTGAATGCCCGGTGGAATCTGAATCAGCAGGTGGGGGTCCTCTAATGGGTGGCCTCATGCCTCGGGGTGGAATGGCCTGCAGTGGTACAGGCTGCAACACAGGTTGAGGTAAAATAGCCAACACTGGTGGAACAACAGGACGTTGATCTGAAGATGGTCCTCCAACTGAGGGCTCTGAGTGATCAGCTGATACGGGGATGAAAGAGTCGGCCATCGCTGCTATCTGAAATCATATCGTAAAATAAGAACCTCGAACCTCAATGCGAATCATACTAATACCTGTTATACCATCGCACTCAACCTCTCGACGTTCTATCTTTCTATTTCCTTATTTCTAATCCTAACCCTCTACCCATTCCCGTCAGTCTTGGCTTGTGTCAGTGACTTATAACCTATAGCTCTGATACCAAACCTGTGGCGCCCTCCAAACCCGGGTCAGAATTTTGGGGTCCACACACACACACCTTATTTATAACATGCTTATAACAATAATAAAGATAATGATAATATACAGTGACCCTACTTACCAACTACCATGGACTGCAATAGGTTAAAATATGCACACAAGCCACACACACACACTTATATTACAAACGCCTAAATCCCAACTATTCAAACTTACAACTGAATATTAAACATCATTACAAACTTTACAAATTTAAAATATCTCAAAAGCTGTCAGCTAGCTTAACTCGATCAACCTGGACCCCTAGCTCTCGCACTGGATTGGGGATTCACGCTACCAACAGGTTCCTTCTTAACTGGAAAAGAACATAAACAATATCGCACAAATGAGCTAACTAGCTCAGCAAGTCACATTGATAATACTGAGAAAAAAATGATCAAGTGAAATGAGTTACGCTATCAAGGGAACAATGAATAATGATGTATAATTGGATATTATATTTTCATTTTAAAACCAAGGTTGGGCTGCTGATCAGTCACGCACTAACCACGAGCAAGGCACACAGCTCTGCTCTAATTACTGGATCCAAGGCACACATTGGCCTAAGTTGACCACGAATCTGGTCTGACCACGAATCTGGTCCGTAATTTAATAAAACAATCCAATTCTATAATAATAACAGAATAAATAATATAAAGCATTGAACAGAATCATAATTAACACGGCATATTGCAATCATGAGATGGGTTTCAATCTTCATAAGGAAACAAAATAGCAATTCCAAAGAATGGCTATCAGCTGGTGAAAGAATCGGATAACAAAAGAATCAAAGTTTCAAGGATACAAGGGTTTGGTTTTTCAATGCATAATGTACAATGGTTTGAGTATGTAAGCAAATCTTGGTTCAGTGTTCGGTATTTAGTTTGTATATATTTGTGGAATAGTATCGTATCTCAGTGGTTGGTATTCGGGTATTCAACAATCAATGGTTCAGAAAGAATAAGGTTTATGGCTCAAAGATCAATAACTGTAATCAAGGTTTAGGGTTCAGTGCTTCAAAGCACTTGCAATATAAAATAGAACTATGAACTATGCACAATATATATCTCGAGAAGGTTCAGAACACTTGCCTGGTATTAGGCTGCTATACTTCACTAACTCTCAATCACAATCTCTTACTCCTCGACTACTTGCTTTCCTTTCCTATTCCTGGCCTCTTCTGTTCATATATCATAAGCATCTAGCAATACTCGACTCATATGATTCTATTCAGTATACGCTACTATCTACCCTTCGTTTAACCTAAATCCGATTTACGGATTAAAAGATACGATCAAAACAGTCATATAACATACACATACGCATTTAACACATTATTCCATGTACATATAACACATAACACGTAAGATATTTGATTGGAAATACTTTTCAAAGAAGGTTTGATGATAAAAGGATTTTTCAGATATTTACTATGAATTTTAAAACATTTTTCAGAATTTAAACGGGCCGTTGAACCAATTTTGAAATAATAAACAGGGTTCGGTTGGCCGAATCTGGCTTTAAAATAATTTTATAATAATTATCGAGCCTTGAAAATAATTTAGAATAATATTTTAAAGCTCAAAACTATTTTTCAGAATTTTTAAATCAATAATAAATAAATAAATCTAATTAAATAATTAATTAAAATCAATTATTAATTAATTAAATCAATTAATCAATTAATTTTCAAATTAATTTACCAATTAATTAATTAATTATTAACTAAAATTAATTAACTGATTAATACAGATTTATTTTTGAAGTAAAAATAATTTTTGGAATTAAAATAATAATTTTTGGAATTTTAAATAATTAAAAATGAATTTTTATAATTAAAATAAATAGAAAATATTATTTTTAAATAATTTATAAACAGGAATCCTATTTTTGTAAAGTTTAAAAACTACATGCACTAAACTGTTTCTCTTTCAAAACTATAGGGGCCTGTTTGCAATTTTGCTAGCCCCGCCGTCGACTTCGCCGAAGTGTGGCCGGAGAACACGATTTCGGCCACCTCAGGCCACCACACTCTCCATAATTAAAGTATGGTCCACCAGGAACTTATACCAGCAATCAAAACACACAACCTATTCCAGAATTGGCCGGAAAATGGCCGAGAAGTTCGCCGGTTTTCGGTTAACTTGTTTGCTTCGATTTGAGCTAACCACGAATCATCAGTTGTTGTAATATACATGAATCGATTGAAAATTTAACAAAGAACATGAATCAATCAACAAAAACATCTAATAACCCCTAGAACAAAAAGCCCCAAATTTCAATTAAGAACATTCATACGGGTTATAAACCCTAATTTTAAAATTCGAGAATTAAACCCAATTTTGAACATGTTATTGAACTCCAAATCAGTCATATGACATATCAAAATCATCAGGAAGAAAAGCTCTGCAACATGCAATCATCAAATCATCCAAACAATCATGCGAACAAAAATTCATAATTTTAATCAAAATAATTCGAAAATAAAGAAAAATATAGAAATTAAACCTTGATTTCTGCAGTAAAACGAGTTCTGGAATCTGAAAATACACTACAAATCCTTCGTTTTGGTTACTCCAACTTTCCCAACCGATTTCAATAACACCTTGAAACTGTAGTTTGATTCTCAGAAGGTTTTATGAAATTAGGGTTTTTCTCTGGAAAATTCTATAATTACTGTTTGCAAATGACTTTCGGTACAAAATAAAATACGATAAAGGCTATTTATATTTACGGAAAATTAGTATCCCGTTGGATCATTCCAGATTCAAAATAGTACGTTTATTTATAAAAACAGATCAAAACAATACCGATTTTCGTGATAATTATCCAAATCTCTATAATTTATACTGCGGTCTTGGTCTCAGCGCCTGGTTACAGGTATTACGAGGTGATATTTATAACAGTTTAATAAAAAGATCCCGTTTATCGAAAATACGAGTTTTATTGATTTACCGAAACGAATTTTGTATCGAAAATATTACGCCGGGACCTGCACAGGATAAACTGTATGTCGGATCGAAAAAGTCAATATGCCCGGAGTATTGCAATTAGGTTAGGAAGGAGTTTTCGGAATAGTTTCGGGTTATAAACACGTAAAAACGGGTGAAGTCGGCTGGTTCCCGATTATATAAAATAGTTTATAAATACTCGGAAAAAGAATTTATTAAATCCATAAATTTCCTAAAAAATCATAAGTCAACATAAAAATAAATAGGAAGATATGACAATTATCTATATTTTATTTTGGACATGTAAAAATTAAAATACTCAATTTATATTATTTTTAAACATCCAAACACATATACCACTTAACAAATAATTTACAGAATAAATACTGAACATGCATAATGTTTATTTATTAGCAAAATAATTACACGATGTATCCCAGATATTACATAAATATTTCATAATTCTCTATATATTAATTTTTCAATTTTTAATTTTCATCTTGGAATATTTCAAATTCTGAGAAAACTGTCTAAATGTTGATTTACATTTTTAATATGTGAAATTAGCAATAAGATAAACTGAAAGGATCAATAGTATGTAAAGAACTGAGTTCTCGATAAGTCTAAAATACTTCTCGACAAGTCATTTTAATACTTCTCAACAGAGTTCTCGATAAGTCTTTTTCACGACTTCTCGAAGAACATCTCGATAAGCTTCATTATGACTTCTCGATAAGTCTAAATGACTTCTGGACAAGTCATTTTGAGACTTCTCGGTAGAGTTCTCGATAAGTCTTTTTCCTGACTTCTTGATGGACTTCTCGACAAGCCTCTTTATGACTTCTCGATAAGTATTGTAGAGATCTCGACTCATGTATATCTTTATGAAGTTCTCTACAAGTATAAATTTTAGAATAACTCATAACTGAGTTAATTTAATTCAATGAATTATCTTAGTAAAATACTCTTGACACAAAATCAATTCTAATTTTATGTTGATTTACTCAATATAAATTGGAATAATTCAGTCCAATCAGGACAAATTGGGTATTTATGCTACATATCGATAAGTCACTATCTAGTTCTCGATAAGAGTCGGGATAATGACATCTCGATATGAGTTTACAAATTCACGTGACTTCTTGATAAGAAAATACCGACCATTTATTCCTACTTTTCGACAAGTCACTTTCTTTCTTCTATAAATACCCAGATATCTCGACATAACCCACCTTTACACTTTTGAGATCTCAATTGACCTAGATTTTGCAAATATTCACCATTCTCTCTCATTTCAAGTACTTTCTCTCTCAAATTTCTTACCCATTCAAAGTCATACACTTAAAATGGCTGCAAACAATGTTAGAGTTGTTATCCCAAAGGACGGTACCAACTATCTAGCTTTCACTGATGCTAACCAAGCTCCTGATAGCTTCAAGAGTTTTATTAAATTTTTGTCTGGGTCTTACTTTGCAGGTGCCTTGAATGCTACTCCTATCCTGTACTTGGACGTGCTCAATGAGTTTTGAAACTTAGTTGTGGTTAACACTATTTTGCATGTCAATCAAACAATGTCTTTGGTGGTGAACTGTTCAATTCAGGGTAAACAGGTGGAATTTGATGCCAATGATGTCAACAAAGCATTGGGCATCCCTACAAACAAAATGATGGAGGTACCAACTCAACGGGAGCTAGCTGAGTTTATGGATTTCATAAACTACAATGAGAAGATCAAGCTTTCCAGATTGAACAAGAAGCATCTCAGGAGGGCATGGTCTGTCCTGTTTGATTCAATTGTTAGAGCCTTCACCTGTAGGAAGACTGGATATGACAATATATCCAGTGTGGTCCAAAAGCTAGTGTTCTCCATGTCTCACAATAAGCACATTAAAGTGAGGCTATTGATCTTGGAAGAACTCGGCACTAGGCTCACAATGCCATTGGCCAACAGAGGTAAGAAAATTTTCTTTCCTAGGTTTATTATGTCTACTTTAAATCATAAAGTTGCATACTTATATTTACTTGATAGTATTGATAGAACTAAAATAGGCAATTGTAAGCAAGTGTCGAAAATCTTATTTGGGTCACTAATTATAAAAAATTAGGTGAAAGTAGCCCTAAATGTCACTAACTTTATGTTAGAGAGATTTAGGAGCTACCCTTATCCTATGCCTAACATGAGGTCTACTGCTATATCTAATACATTTATGGCATATGTACCTGTGGAAGTATAAACACAGGATAACCGATAGGGGCCTTCCACAATCGAGACCACCTCTTCATTACCATTAGAAGCTAGGAAATCAACCACTCCATCCTCTCAATAGGGTGGAGTGAGTAAAAAGAAGAGAAAGAATGCACCCTTGACTATAATTTTTTAGATTGGTGAGGAACAAACACAACTAGAGTCTAGTCTGGTTAGAAATCCAAAGAAGAAAAAGAAAGTTGAGTTGACCACTCAAGTAACCACCTCTGCATATTCCCAAAAAGATGCGGTTGTAAAAGAGGGAAATAAATAGACTCTAGAGGCATCTTCTCAACAAGGTGTCTATATTGAATCAAGCATTCTCCCAAATGCAATATGAAATGAGTCTACACCCCAACTTGAGTACTCTCAAGTTAGTGATAGAAGAAATTTGGTTGGCACACATAAATAGAGCACATCATTTGAAACTCCCTCATTTACTCAGGGAGAGTTGCCAACACTTAGTTCTGATCTCACAAGTCTCATTTCATAAATTTCTTTTTTTTATAATGAAAAACTTGTATCATCGTCTCAAGTTTTTCCAAAATCAAGTGACATGGTTCAAGAAACTGTGATTACCACCCAAACACTATATTCAGTTGGTGAGAGGCTACATGTTAGGGTAGATCTTGATGATACCAACACAAACATAGGGGTTCATCAGTTTTAACTGAAGACCCTATACAAGATACTCTAGCACCTTCATTTTCTCAATAATCCTCACAGATTCACAGGTTTGAGGGTAGTACTCCTGAGGAGAAGCTATTTAAATCCTCTTCAATTCAATTAGAGGTTCCTCTATCAAGGACAACTCCCTTCAAAACCCTGGATGATATTGCTCTGATAATTGAATCTGGGAGTATAGTTTCCAATGATCCAGCTATTGGGGAGGCAAGTATAGCACATTCAAGTGCCAATTATTTGAAAGAATAACAAGGGCCTGAGACCATTATACACGACAGTAACCTGTTTAAATCCCCTCCAGTTCAAATGGAGGTTCCCATTATTGGTGAACAACCCACTGTTACGACCACAGTTCCAACTGTGAGTACATATTGTGACTTCTGTCACATGTGATGTTCCTTCCTCCATTCCCTCTAGCTCAAACACATCTCACCAAACACATATCCCAAACACATCAAACACAACTGACTAACCTTATACCTCAAACACCAACCCTCAACCCTCACACCTCATAGCTTAGTGGCTGCAAGATGCTCAAGCCCAACTAACTATTGTAAATGATCTTTTGGTTGAGCAGCTTGCAGGCCTAGCCAATATCACCCAATAACTCCTAACTACATATTTGTCAAACCAAGACTATCAAGCAATATTACTTTCTTATAAGGAGGATGTTGAAGAGCAACATGAGAAAATTGCATATGAAGCATATGGTAATATGGGCGCATGGATTTCTATGGACTTTACCATAACTATGGAGGAGGCCTTAGCACAATTTAGAGAAGAATATATACCATCTTGGGAATAAATGTTAAGGTCCTTACTCTCCAAGAAGTATATGATGTTGTGACAGAGGTGTACAAAACACAATTGAAGGCCTTTCATCACATTGGAAGAGCTATGGAAAATACTTTAGGCAAGCATCAAGTTGCAGTAAAGAAATTGGTAAATGACAGGATTTATGAACTGATGCCAACATTTTAAGATATCAAACCCAAGTTTTAACAAGTTTTCTGACAGACTTCAAGCCCCCTCTCTCACTCCAGTGGAAGAAAATATGTCTAAGTTGAGAGAATCTTTCAAGGCTTTGCATGAGGTCATCCAGAAACAAATCACTCAGAATAATAAGTCAAAGGTTAATTTGGATCAACTGTACAATGTTAGGTTTGAACTTTCAGCTTTGGTCATAGAGAGGTTAAGAATGTTGTGCAGAACTCTTTTGGTACTTTGGCAGCATCTAGTTCACAACAACCAATCTCTACATCCACAAATCTGCAAATCCAATCTCTGCAACAACAAGTCTCATCTTTTCAAGCTTCAAATGATTCTCTTTCAGCTCAATTCAGTGCTCTCATTACTCTTGTTCAATCTAAATAACTAATATTAAGTCCTTGGTAGATTCCCATAAGCATCTCCAAATGCAAAACTCAATTTCTTTGGGAGCTATCATGTGATATTTAAATGTACCTCTGCCAGAAATAACTCAATTTGTAAGATCCTAGATCCCTCTACCTTCAGTCACTCTGCCTGCTGACCAGACTAAGGGGAGATGGTGAGCAAGCCAAAATTGACAAGCCACACCACTCAAGGTACACATGATGTTGGTAAAGACAGACTTCAGTTGGCTGCAGAAGGACCTTGCCTTGACAAGGAGTTCAATGAATTTCTTACAGCACTGAGAGTTTCTCTAAATAACAACTACATTACATACAAAAGAGCTTTGGTTAAAAACATAAACTTTCTAAGAGTGGTTTTAATGATCAATGGCAATTTCATAGAAAAAAAGGTTGTTTCCAATGTCAATGACTATGGTGTAGATAAGTGTATGCAAATGTCTCTTTAAAATTTTCAATCCAAGAGAGCATCTGAGCTGGATGTCATCATTGAGAAAGTCAATAGGGTGATTCCAAAGGACACTCAACTACTTGGAGAGCTTAAAAAGGCACAAGTTGTATTTCCTGAAGTCTATCTTCAACCAAGTAAGGGGTGGCCTATATTTATTCTACAACCTAGAAAATGCAAACAGTTCACGATTCCTAAATATTGTGTTATGGGAAACTTAAGATTGATCATGACATTGGAGACTGACCTGAAAAAAGAAGATGAAGACTGTTGAAGATGAGGAAATTATCAAGATTCTGAGCAGATATCTCATAAATATTGAAACCATGTTGCCCAAAACTCAAATCAATTCTAGAGATGACTTGGATGATGATGAGCAGAAGAAAGATGAACAAAACCCTTATGGATCAAATCCAAGTCAGTCTAGCAAAGCAGATAGTAGCAAGGTGGTTGAGAAAAAAAAGGAGAATGAATAAAATAAGAGAAGAGATGGCAGTAGGAGGAGAAAAAAGGATGGAGAGGAAGGAACAAAATGAAAGGAAGTCCAAGAAATCCAAATCACTCTAACTCAAACCCTCAAATCTAGCCAATCAAACTCTCAACAAACTCCATCATCAAAACCCAAATACCTTTACAAACAAACTACAAATTCTTACTCAAAATACCAATCACAACCAGCCATGTCTCTTTAAAGAAAATCTCAAATTCACCTTCATTCAAGCCTTCAATCAAGACTCACTTCAAAACTGTTGGGAGAAAAACAAAGAAAATTCAAGCTAATGCTGGTGTCATCTGGAACTGCTTCAATCAAGCTGATTTTCTACCTATAACTGGAAGCATAACAGATAATGACTATCACCAACAACTAGCTAACTAGATAGTCAAACTTTGGGTTTTCTCCTTGAGAGAAGTCATAATCTGCTACTTGGATGGCTCCTCCATTTTGTTGAACAGAGAAGTAATGGAAACATTTTCAACCACAGAAGTGAAGAGAGTGATAAGTTTGATGAAGGATAAGGATACTAGAACAAAAATGTGAATTAGACAAGTTTTTTGTTAGCCACTAGAATTCGACCCATAAAATATTCAAATTCGGATCGATAATAATTGTTTGAGCTTGAGCTATTCGATTTTTTTACGGAGTCAAGCTCGAAATTCATATTACTCGGCTCGTATGGTTCACGAGCCTTGTCGAACCTTTACTATTTTTAACTTTTTTAAAATAAATACAATTTCATATAATTATTTAATATTTTATTTTTATTTTATATATTTAATAAAATCGAACTCCAGCCGAACCTATCATATTTTGAGTTTTTGTTAATATTTGATGAAATTTATTCTTGCATTCAAGCCAAAGTTGAGTCTATCGAACTTTTTACGACCCGAGTTTTGAGCTTGAAATTTAAGGTGCGGTTGAACTCGAGCTCGTTTTCAAATATTTTTAATTGAGCCTTGGTATATTGAAGTGAGCTAACCCCCAAGTCTCGATAATTAATAAATTATTATATGGTAATATTATTAACAAATTATTTATTTATTTATGGATATTATTTATAAAGAGTCAAATTCTATAGAGACCACGTTTTTGTTGGAGACTTTGAGACCACTTATGTTCTGCAACTAAAATATTGCATAAAAACATTGCAAAACGTATTAATTTGCGAATTATGTTTTACAACGATCATTATTTTATTCAAAATCTTGAATATCATGCATGTACTGCATGTAAAATATTATAAAATATTTTATTCTATAAAACATGTTTAGTTTGCTGAACATTTGTTCAAATTGAAGAACATACACATTATACTTATTAAACCTAAATGATCTTCACCAATTTTAATCAATTAGTGATATTCATAGAATATATTTCACAAAACAATATATTTCATATTGTTTTGATTGCAAAACATAGGTGGTCTTCGAGGTCTCCGATAATGATGTGGTCTCCATAGAACTTTTTTCTATTTATAAATTAAAATAATAATTATAATCCCATTATTGCACATGGGTATAAGAGTTAATTACCCAAGTCTTGACTGATTTATTCTACACGAATATTAAATTATATGGGTTTAGCCACCTAATATAAAAAGATAAGCATGTAGCTCAATATTTAATTTTATCAAAATATAAGCAAATGTGCCCCTAGCTTAATTGGTGAAAGTCAAATGTTAGTTTAAAGGTGGTCATGAGTTCAATTCTCCATGCCAATAATATTTTTTCATATTAATCAAAATACTGGGGAAAATAGTAATTTTAATTAAATGTTTCCCCATATATATATATAATATAATAAATGATGTGTATATATTTTGTATAATATTTAGAATTGAGAATAATGTTACTAGGGTTATCTCAGGAAACTCACATGAGATGCATGTGGTTTTTAGTATAAAACTAGCATAATAAACCATGTGAGGCACGATATACTGTCTAGTAATGTTTCGTAATGCAGAGATTATGATTTATGAATTTCAGTTTGCGCGGGTTTTGTTAGAAAATAAAAAATATTGTCCTTCATTATTTATTTAAAGTGTACGAAAAATGTCACTTGAAACAGTTTAAACTCAATTATTGTTTAGACCGTTGAGTGAAGAAATATTGTGCAGTATTTACAGTTTTTCTTTTTGGGCTTTGATGATTCTGGCCACAATAGATATTTTATGTATACGTGATCTTTGAGTTAAAAATATGTCGATACTAATTGTAATTTATGTAGGTCCAATATTTATGGGTGTAAGGTAATTGGAACTTGTTGTATTTGGAATCTACAATATCTTTATCCAATTTCAGTGATCTCGTATTAAAGTATCAGTACAAGGTTGTTATATTCATGGTAGTGAAGTGTAGTTAACAATATAGTTATATCAAATGAGATATATGTATTTGAGAATATATTATACTATTAGTCGTGTTGATAAAGGTCAAAGATAGATTATTTTCTAGTGCAGAGATTAATATAGCATTATTAATCGTTGTCAACTTTTATTTGTTAATAGTTTTAATATTTTTGATATAACAATTCAATAATAATATATATTTATTTTCAAACCCGAGCCTTTTATCTGATTTGATAGGTTAAAGACTATATTTAAATCAAATAGGTTCATAACATCTGCTGACAAGCACACATATTGAAAATTTGGGTAATCAACAGATTTTGTGACGACTAATGTCAAATTTCATGTATGTCAACTCCATAAAATAACTCATCTTTGTTTAAATTAATAAATTTGATACATATTAGTTATTGAATTGATCTTATAAAAAATATCAAACATATTTAATTTATTGATATAAAATATTCTGTCTTATTGATCATATTTCTTCTTTAGACTCATAATTTAAATTGACTAAATTTACGTAGTGAATCGGTTCATATAGTCAAATGAAGAATATTTTTCAAAAAGATGGGCAAAATTCCGAAGTCAAATTCCGCTAAAGTATTTCAAGTATTTTTTTAAAAAAAATGGGTCAAATTCTGATATCGAATTCAACCATACTACAACGATTCTTTATAGTCATGACACACACTCATGATTCTATTTTCAGTATATTTTAAAAAATATATATATATAGGAATTTGTAGATTTTACTTTATATAAAAAGGTTTAAAACATAGACATTATTAATATTAAGGGAATGATTTGTTAATTTATTATGTTTGACCTTATAATTAAATTTAATTTATTAAAATAAACTCCACAAATAATTCAGTATTTATTTTTAAAATTAAAAAAAACGTCTCAGAATAAAATGACACTCACATAAATATTATATGTATGGTAAAAATAAAAGCGATAATTTAGTGTAGTAACATAAAGATATATTGGTGAATGATCATACTCAGTTTCGATTCTCATTAGCGCCATTTTTTAAAAGATAATAAATACATGAACAAATATGTCATTTCTCGAAAATAAAATATCCTAATTTATTTCCAAATTGAAATTTTAAACCCTAATTTTGTTCACTAATTAAACCTAAATCAATTTTGGCGTTTATAATCAAGGATTAAAATTTTCGGGAGTCACCTTATTTAAATGTCGAATTTAATATCCAGGTAAAATTTTAGTATTAATAAAGAAAGTTTATTAACATGAGTTTAGTTTAAAGGAATGTCCTTGCAGACTATAAAAACCAGTTATACTATCTGCCAATTTCTTAGGCAGAGAGCATGCCCATAGTACATATAATATAATCCAATCAAAGTACCTAAAGCGGGAAGGCGAGGTAGCACCCACAAACAAATCACTTTACCTATCGAACCATTAACCACAGTCCTTTCACTCCCACTTGAAAAAAAAGATAAGCTTTTTAGTGCGAGCCAAGCATTTTAAGCAGACATACAGGTAGACATGTAGTAACTAAAACAACAACCAAACCAGCATCGCCCAAAAAAATGGAAACATGCTCATTTTCTGTATCATCACCACCTTTACAATCTCCACCATCATTTCACAAATCCAAGCACTTGCACTACTTAACTAAACCACAAAAAAGAACAGCCTTATTTGCAACCTTGAATTCATCAAAAGGTTTGGACCATCTCCAAGAAAAACCAAGAACCTGAAAAAAGACCTCAAAGAACAAGAAAACAAAGATGAGATTGTAGAAAGGAGAGAAACTGATGTAATACCAGAGATAGCGACCAATAGAATGATAAAAAAAATGGGTTTTTCAGTTGGGATTCCTTTGTTTGTTGGGCTAATGTCTTTTCCATTGTTTTATTATTTGAAAGTAGGGTTGAAAGTTGATGTGCCAAGTTGGGTTCCTGTAATAGTGTCATTTTTGTTTTTTGGAACAACACTTTTGGGAGTGAGTTATGGGATTGTTTCATCAAGTTGGGATCCTATGAGAGAAGGTTCTGCTTTGGGTTGGATTGAAGCTCAAAAGAATTGGCCTGTTTTTTGGCAGTCAATTAGAGGTTCTGATTCAAGAAAAAGCTAGAACAAATTTCAACCATTGAATAGTTAATTTATGAGTAATAAATACTATTTGATACACTTGTATTCCTAATGATTTGATATGAAAATGGTATGTAAGTACATCCTGGATGTTGTTTTACTAGAATACTAGTTCAAGTCCTTTGCCTGATCACTTAGGATTGCAAAAATACCTCATTCAGTGAAGGAAATCACAACATTCTGCATAGAAATGAAAAAGTAGAATAGGGTCCTTGCACTCACATAAACTACATTTAGATTGTAACAAGTGACATGAGTTGCAATTTTTATAATGTTGGTCCAGCTGCAATGTATGTGATAGCCTATATTAGTACGTGCCCAATAACAGAGGCTCAGGGCCCAATAAGAAAAGCCCAGGAAGCACTCATCTTTAACCTTGGAGAGCCCAGGACGCGTGGCAACATCACCACCATCCAGGTACCCTAAATCCAGAACATTCCTACATTCCGGATTCGACAGTACTTCGGCTCATCCCAGGCGTCCACACGCCTTACAGTCCAAAAGACACACCTACGGTCCAGATTAAAAGGTACAAACCCCTAAACCCTAGTAGGAGGCCTATAAAAGGGAGGTCAAAAGGAAGGACACAGGTTACACTCTCTCTCACCTAAGCTCACATATACATACACCCACACACACCACAATATTATCGTATAATTCCCGTTTTTCCCCTTTATCCTTCAAAACTCTCTCTCATTCTCACACCGGAGGCACCGCGGGGACGCCACCCCCCTCCGGTTCTGTTTTGTAGGTTCCCACCCTACAGCTACGCCGCACACCGTCGTCATTTCTGTCAAAACGGAGCTTGAGACCGGGCCCAGCAAGGAGAAGACTCCGGGGTAAATTTGGAGTTATCATTGACGCTAGAAGGATGGCTCGAACCTCCGTCCAGTGGTGCTCATATCTGCCACTACTACCCCACCCAGCAACTCAGGATACTACTCCTCAGTAAGAACACCACTCCCAGCCTCCCAGATCTGTTTTTTCCCTGAGATCGTTTCCTTTCAAGTATTGTTAATAGATCTTGTTAACGTTGTAATAATCCTGGGCGGCTCATCCCAGGCGTCCACACGCCCTATAGTCCAAAAGACACACCTACGGTCCAGATTAAAAGGTACAAACCCCTAAACCCTAGTAGGAGGCCTATAAAAGGGAGGACAAAAGGAAGGACACAGGTTACACTCTCTCTCACCTAAGCTCACATATACATACACCCACACACACCACAATATTATCGTATAATTCCTGTTTTGCCCCTTTATCCTTCAAAACCCTCTCATTCTCACACCGGAGGCACCGCGGGGACGCCACCCCCCTCCGATTCTGTTTTGTAGGTTCCCACCCTACAGCTACACCGCACACCGCCGTCATTTCTGTCAAAACGGAGCTTGAGACCGGGCCCAGCAAGGAGAAGACTTCGGGGTAAATTTGGAGTTATCATTGACGCTAGAAGGAGGGCTCGAACCTCCGTCCAGTGGTGCTCATATCTACCACTACTACCCCACCCAGCAACTCAGGATACTACTCCTCAGTAAGAACACCACTCCCAGCCTCCCAGATCTGTTTTTTCCCTGAGATCGTTTCCTTTCAAGTATTGTTAATAGATCTTGTTAACGTTATAATAATCCTGGGGCTTGATTACAGCATATTTTGGATCTAATTTATCTATTTTGGCACTTCAAATTGTGAGTTATATTATTATAAATTTGTGGTATTGTTGAGCAACCATGATGACAAGAAAGAGCAAAGCTGCTATTTCCGCTTCTTTCTTTCCACCTCCGCCCCAACCCAGGGACGGAGAGATGGAAGATGTGGATGAAGGGCTCCCCATAACCCAGACTCCCTCTCAAAATCTCCAACCAGGGGACCAGAGACTAGTCATCGAGAGAGCTGCCCATAAGCATGCTGAAACTTCAGCCAATCCCGGGGAGACATGACCCCGGATCAGATATGAGCTACGATGGACCTGTGAAAAGAAAAGCAAAATGCCGAACCTGAGACCCGCCCAGGGGATCAGGAAGAACGGTCCGGAGAATCCCGGGGATTCGTCTTTGATCGGATTGCAAAGAACTTGAAGAAGCCATCAGAGGATGCCAGGGATGAAATAAAAAGAGCTTCCCTTCGGGAGAAAATCCGGAAGGAAAAAGAAGCCAAAGCCAAAGAAACTATTGAAAAGCGAATTTGGGAGGAAGAGGCAAAGCTAAAAAGGAGGGCACACCGCATCCATGTTTCTTCGGATTCGGAGCCCGAAAAGGAGTCCAAGCAAGAACAAATGGCCCGGGATCTTAAGAGGAAGGTAGAAGGCGATATGGAAGTGGGTACAGTGGGCAACCTGTTCACCAAAAAGTTGGAATCTACCCCCATAGAGTCAGGGCTCAAACACTTCAACTTCGACTCCTTTGATGCATTAGCTGACCCTAAGGAGCATCTGAACTATTTCGAACGAATCTCCAATAATTATGATTACAGCGACCTCACAAGATGCCGCTTCTTTGCATTGACACTCAAAGGGGGAGCGCAGAAGTGGTTCAGCCGGATTCCATTCCGGAGTATTGATTTTGGGAAAGACTTCCGGGAGATATTCTTAAAAAGGTTCATAGCTAAACGGATGAACGAGTTGCAAATGTGTCATTTGGAAACAATCCAGCAAAGAAGTAATGAGTCCCTCCCTGAATTCATCAAGAGATTCCAGAAAGCAAACAATCAACTCTCCAACTTAGAAGAAAAGGAAGCAGTAAATATCTTTCGGAGAAACTTGCATCCAATATCCTGTGAAGGATACGTGAAAGATTTGATTCACAGAGAACCCCAGAGCCTGGCGTCTGCCTATGCCTTGGCATCAAAGTTCATTAAGGAAAATGATTTTCTAAAGTCAATGAAAATGAATCGGAGAATACATGATGATGATGAGTCCCCGGAGCGTCGCTCGTCGTCCCGAAAAGACAAAAGATACAAACTGGACAAACAGGCCAACTACATTCAACAATCTTGGGGAACCCCACCCCGGGAGGGATACGCCGAACAAAGAAGGAATGAGAGAAAGCCCAAGGCCAATAGAGAACCCAAGCCGGAACCAGAGTGGACGCCCCTCAATAGGCCCCGGGCCAACATATTGCGTGAAGTTAAAGGTAAGTCATTATATTATCCGCCGAAACCTTTGCTTGCACCTCCCGAGAACAGAGACTGGGACAAACATTGTGGCTATCACGAAGATTATGGCCATACCACGGAGAACTGCTTCTCTCTCAAAATGTTCATAGAAGATCAGATCAAAAAGGGGAACATGAACCAATATCTTCAGAGGAGATCAAACGACAAAGATAGGGCCCTGGGAAGCGGCAAAAATGTGGTAAATGTTATCTTTGGAGGCACTGCTTCTCCGCCTCGGAGCCCGGACCTGGATAATGACGTGATGATGGTCCATCCTTTGGATGATGAACCAATCTACTTCTCTTACTTTTATTATGGGGGACTCAATCCGGATCACAACTTGGCTTTGGTGGTCACCCTGGATGTCACGAATAATGAGGTAAAAAGAATTTTATTTGACAATGTTTCCTCTGCTAACATTGTATTCGAGCACACACTTAACATGATGGATCTCGGACACCTCCGAATGGACCCCTGTCTTGAAGATCCCTTGTACGGATTCGAAAAAATAATGATCCCAATCCGGGGTGTCATTTATTTGTCGATTACCATTGGGACTGCACCCCAACAGGTCTCTCACGTAATGAAGTTCTATGTGATAAGCGTAACTTCATCATACAACATGATCCTTGGAAGACCTACAATAATCAAGCTCAGAGCAATCCCCTCGACAATTCACTTGAAGCTCAAATTCCCGACCCCGGGAGGTACTGGATAGCTAGGAGGAGATAGAGAAATGGCAGGCAAGTATTATGGCCAAGCGTTGGTCATGGCAGATACAGAACCTGAGAACAGGAAAAGGTTAATGACCTTACCCCAGGGACATAGCAGAAAGAAGCATCGCGAGCACCTCAGTAAAAGGGCCAGATTTGATGTGAATATGATCGAGGATTCCGGGTACAGCGTAACCAACGCGGATCCAAAAATTTATGGAGAGCAAGGAGAAGACGAAGGTCGAGCCTGCCCAGCAAATGGTTGAAGTTAAGCTGGAGCCCGGGAACCCCACCCGGAAGCTTAAAGTCGGTAAAGGCTTGGAAACTGCATTCCAGAAAGAACTCATTGACCTATTGAAGGAATATGTTGATGTGTTCGCTTGGACCCCGGAAGACATGCCGGGGATTGATGAATCGGTGGCGATGCACAGTCTGGATGTGGATCCAAGGCAAAGACCAATCAAACAAAAACGAAGAAACTTTGCCCCGGAAAGACAACATGCAATTGATTATATGACTAAGTGGGCAGAGGCCAAGGCCATGAGAACCATCAATCAGCATGACTGCATCAAATATATGGATTCAATTATGATGAGGTTCGGGATTCTGATGGTTTTAATCTCGGATAACGGTCCCCAGTTTGTCGGTTCGGACTTCAAAGCATATTTGAAAGAGCTCGGGATAAAGCATAAGAAAGCATCTATAGCCCATCCCTAGGGAAACGGACAAGTAGAGGTCACCAACAGAACCATACTCCGAGGTTTGGAAAAAAGGTTAGAAGAGTCTAAGAAGAACTGGCCAGACGAGCTCCCGAAGGTCTTATGGTCCCACAGAACCACCTCCCGGACTGGAACCGGTGAGACACCATAACTAGCCTACGGCACCGAGGCTCGGTTACCGGTGAAAATCGAGTCCCCTTCCCACAGAGTGGTCAACTTTGATGAAGTCTCCAATATAGAAGGCCTTAAAACCAACCTTGAACTCTTGGATGAAGTAAAAGACCAGGAGGTAGAGAAAATGGAAAGCTACAAGGAAAAAACAAAGCTTTACTTTGCAATGAAGGCCAAGATAAGAGAATATGTGGTGGGAGATCTAGTACTCCGGAACACCGAAGCCTCAGACCCAACTAATCAAGGAAAATTGCAACCGAACCGGGAAGGACCCTACATAATCAAGGAAGTGTTCCGGCCGAGAACTTACAAGCTGAACTACCTCAGCGGGACCGAGGTCCCCAACACTTGGCACGGAACCCGGTTAAGGAAGTTCTACCAGTAAGTGAAAGGTGCACATTCTGGGAACATTTCTATATTTATATTGTGATATTTTGATGTAAACACTATTCTCATTCACCCCAGAATGTAATTTTTGCTTTCAATTTAAATGAAAAAAACTCTACTTTAAGCGTCCCATAGCTTGAATCAATTTCATTATGTTGTTTCTTTATTTGCCATCAAATTTAAATAAACATAGCCCATATATACTT
Organism: Apium graveolens; assembly: GCF_009905375.1. NCBI lineage: Eukaryota > Viridiplantae > Streptophyta > Magnoliopsida > Apiales > Apiaceae > Apium > Apium graveolens. The sequence goes on from NC_133654.1 coordinate 120,413,375, forward strand.
AGAAATTTCTATGAATTGGAAATTTTACCCCTGCCCGGGGTCATAAAAATAAACACAGTCCGTGTGTACCTAGAAAATTTCTACGAGTTGGAAATTTTACCCCTGCCCGGAGTCATAAAAATAAACACAGCACATGTGTACCTAGAAAATTTCTACAAGTTGAAATTTTTTGTTGGATCTATCGAATCTTGGCCCTGCGTTTTATGATATTAATTAAAAGAGTACGAATAGAACATTAACCTTAATCGCTACGGCGCAAGCGATTCTAATCCACGTCTTCTACTGTATTCTCTAATTCTCTTTGGACGAAGTGTGGGCTTCGATCTCCCAAGGTGTACCTTTTCCAAAGCTCCGAAATTCCAAAACCCTTGCTGGCTCCTTGAGAAAAATGGCTGCCTCTCTCAAACCCTAGGATGTGATTTCGTTTTTTGTGTGTTAACCCTAGCTTTAGGGGAATGAGAATGTTTATAGGCTACAGTAGGGATCATGGACCATTAGGTCAGGCCTTCTAATGACATTCCGGGCTAAGCTCAATGTCATTAAATATTAATTCAATCCACTAAAGAATTAATATTTGCACTACCTTTCCTAATTTCGTAAATTAATTATTTAATTCGGCTCCCATATTAATTGCTTATAAATTCCCCATATTTAAGATATCGCATGTCCATTAATTAAATTAATTTCTGACAATTAATTTAATCAATATCTTTTATCCTTGATCATCCACTCAGCCTTATAATTATACAAGAACAAATCTGCCTACAGGACTAAAGCATAATTATCTTTATGAGCTTTCAAGAGGACATCATCACCCGAATATATTTTTCGGATACGGTTTCCTTTTATAGTTAATATCCCACTCTGTATATAATGTCATTTCCCAATACATAAATTTTGTAATTTAAAATAAATTACTTAATGTATAAATCAAGGCATGTGCATTAAATACAAGTGTCAATTACTACATCTGGATTAAGAACTTAAGAAATAATAATATCGTAGAATCTTAGTTCTTCTTTATTGTCAGAATAAAAGAAATAATTATTCTACTATTTTGATCCCGTTCAATATACACAAAGTATACAAGTATTATTCAATAGTCAAGATAAACTATTTCTAAATAATACTTCAGCCGTTCAAGTGGTTTGTCTAATACCACTTAGACTGTAAACCTTTATTATATTGTATAAGGAGTTTGAAAATCTAATCTTCTGCTATCCCATTTGATACTAGATTGTCTACAATATATAATATACAGACTATGTGAAAACATGCATTCAAGATTGTCAAATAATTTATTATTAAAGTATATACTTTAAACGAATATTTCAGTATAAACCCTAACAATTTTACCTGCTCGGGGTCATAAAAAAAACACACAGCCCATGTGTACTTGGAAATTTTTTATAAATTAAAATTTTTTACCCCTACCCGGGGTCATATAAAAACTCAGCCCATGAGTACTTAGAAAATTTTACCCCTGCCTGGGGTCATATAAAAATACAACCCATTTGTGCTTGGAAGAATCTCCATAATCTAGAAGTTTACCCCTCCTCGGGGTTAATTAAAGCAAAAAGTTTACTTAGAAAAATTGCGCAAAAGTTAGAAATTCTTGTATGCAAATCAATATGACGAGTGAAAAGAAGGAAGAACACAACTACATTAAACCCCCCCCCCCCGGGGAAACACACCCCGAGGGGCTAATCGAAATCATCCAAGTTACAAACGAGATTAAAATAGACAAAAGGCTAAGTTCAGACAATATTTAAAAAACAGGAAATGGAAATTACATGCCAAAAAATGGAAAAGTCTTCAACATTCAGCTGCTGGAGGAGAGGGGGCTGCTCAGGATCATCTTCCGGGAGCGGAGGCTGCTGGGCGAGAGGTGAATCGGGGATAGGAACGGCGCCGCCGGAGGGTTCAACCCCGGACTCCCTTGCCAAGATGGCTTCTGCTTCCTGCTCCAATCGGGTCTCTTCCTCGATGTACTTCTCAAGGAAGACATCAATCGTACCCTGAGGATTCTCGCCGAGATATTTGGAAGCGACCCTCCAGCAAATCTGGATCTTCTCCAGCGCCTTATCGTTTAACTCCTCAAAGTACGCCGGAGTACCTCGAAACCCATCCAGGACCTCTTCAGGAGCGTGCCGAGCGGCAAGATCATCCTTCAGCTTCTTATTTTTCATCCTCATTTCCCGGACGGAAGCCTTGGCCCGATCCTGCCTCTCCCGGATTTCATCCAGAATCTTCTTATGAGCTGCGGCCTCCTTCGCATTAGCCTCCTTCAAGTCCTTGATCTCCCGGGACAGCTTCTCAGCTTCGGTTTTATAAACCTCGTCAGCATCAACCTTCGCCTGCAAGCTCCGAGTTATGCAAACCAATCCAGAAACTTGGGAGTTAGCCTGAAATTATTACACATCAGGTTTAGACGATACAGATACAGGAAAAAGGCAAGTGCAAAATCAAAGTATTACAAGGAAAAACTTACAGCAGTAATCTCCTCCTGAAGTCTGACCAGGAAGTCATCGAGGGGCTCCTTCCTGTACTTCTTCCTTTTGGCGGTGCTGGCATAATTTTCAAAGAGCTCCCTCCGGCGAGTCTCCGGAGTGAAGCTAGCAAGCAAGGCCTTCAGAGTCTCCGGGGTATCCGGGGCCAGTTCAACGGCAACCTTCTTGGAAACATGGCCCTCGGAACCCTCTCCACCTTTCTCCCCGGGACCTGCAGGGGCACCCTTCCTCTTGCGGGGCGTTGCGACCCTCTTCGCATCCCCCTGCTGCACGTCCTCAGCCCGAGGTTCATTAATAATAATCGTGGTCCTCCCCGGCCGAGTTGGTGCCGCCTTCTGGGCTGCATCTTCGCCCTCACCAACCTTCTTCTTCCCAACATCCACACTTATCAGGCCTCCAATCCTTTCTCCCCGGCCGAGATTTGGTGAATTGATGTAATCCGAGGCGCATGCCCCGGAGGTGTTCTAAAGGAATCCCGACCCATCCCCCCTCCGGTCTGTGGTACACCCTCTCATGAATCTCGGGCCACTTCCATTCGTATTTATCCTCAAGGTTAAAGGCGAGCCTAAGGGCACTATCCACCTCGGCATCTGTGTACTTATCCTGGATCTCTTTGTGAACCGCCCCACACTCGTACCTAGTTCCCGGGGCAGTAAAAAACTTCCTATTCATGTCGTCCTCGTTATAGGGTTCCCTACCGTCTAACCCTTCCGGGCCCCCATACGTCTCGGACAAATCTCTGTAATAAAAGCCCAAGGGCTTAGGGTTTATTCGACATTGGACAAAATATTCATCTATATCCTCACAAGACCCATCCGGATTCGACAAGGTACCCCCAGGGCCTAAGACTAAAGTCTGAGCTAGAACTTGCTGAGGTTGTTCAACTCGGGGAGGCATTTCTACAGAGCTACTACTGGAAGAGGAAGGTGAAAGGTTGGCTGACAACAGCTCATCTAGGCCACTGGGTCACTCGGGATACCGGGTTCTAAGAGTAGCAGTATGTTTAAAGCGGCTACCTGACATATACTCTATATATTTACATATAAACGTACCCCGGAGTCAATGCAAACCCGAACCCAACAACAAAAACAAAACAAAAACAGAAGAGTTTTAGAAACAGCCCGTGTACAAATTTAAGCTCAAAAGCAAGATCTACGACACATACATACACACATAACCAAAAACACGTATTAAGAACACACCCCGGGCTCAACAACTTTTTACACTACCAAAAACCCACATTTTTGCATGTTAAACTAGCAAAACCTATGTTATTTACACAAATCAAACACAAAACCACTGCAAAAACCAAACAAAACCCACACACCTACACAGATTCAAGGTCAAAACAACAAAGCAGTTACAAAAATAATGAAGGATGGCGAAGCAAGAACTCGCACGAAATGGTAGCATGCATGGCACAACACAGAACAAAAAACAAAAGAAAACAAGAAAGAGGATCGAAAAATGAATAACTTACAAGTGAGCAGGAGAAAAATGGGGGCTTCAATCTCGCAGAAATATTTCTTCGAAGGCTTCGATTTCTCAGTCTCTCTCAAAGTTCTTTATCGCGTAAAAGAAAAAAGTAAGAGAGGAGGTTGGTATTTATAGAAGAAAGAAGAAAAGATGAAGGGTTTTATGATTAAGGGAACTGTCAGGGCCACGTGGCACCCCCTGATTGGCGTTGATTTAATAACTGCAGCAGTTATTACCACTATTGCAATCATGTCATGGCACGGCTTTTCAGGAGAAAAAGGGGGGAAATTAAAAAATTGTACACTCAAAAGATATGTATAAAAACGTGTGTATCTTTGACCTCGGCTGGAATCCCAACAGTCATTTGTCACTCCGGATTTGCAGCGTCAACTTTTCAAAGTTCGGTCAAATCAAACGTCAGGTTGTCCTTATCCACCAAACCTTACCCAAAATTCAAATGACTAACCAAGTCAACCCCGGAGTCTTATTCCCATTTGACCTCGGTTCAGGGTAACAAATCAAATAAACCCCAAAAAAATTTCAAGTACTTCAAGGAATCCCACATTGGATTAACATCAAGTGACTAACCAAGTCAACCTCGGAGTCTCATTCCCATTTGACCTCGGGGTTAGGGGGCAACAAACCAAAAATACCGCTAAATTTTTCCTAAGGCACCGCGGCGCGTAATTAACTAATCTACTCCCCCATCCGGGTAAACCCGCATAAGGGAGTGAGTGGCAAATGATAGCCTATATTAGTACAAACCCAATAACAAAGGCCCAGGGCCCAATAAGAAAAGCCCACGAAGCACTCAGCTTTAATCTTGGAGAGCCCAGGACGCGTGACAACATCACCACCGTCCAGGTACCCCGAATCCAGAACATTTCTACGGTCCGGATTCGACAGTACTTCGACTCATCCCAGGCGTCCACACGCCCTACAGTCCAAAAGACACATCTACGGTCCAGATTAAAAGGTACAAACCCCTAAAATCTAGTAGGAGGCCTATAAAAGGGAGGACAAAAGGAAGGACACAGGTTACACTCTCTCTCACCTAAGCTCACATATACATACACCCACACACACCACAGTATTCTCGTATAATTCCCGTTTTGCCCCTTTCTCCTTCAAAACCATCTCTCATTCTTACACCGGAGGTGCCGCGGGGATGCCACCCCCCTCTGTTTCTGTTTTGTAGGTTCCCACCCTACAGCTACACCGCACGTCGCCGTCATTTCTGTCAAAACGGAGTTTGAGACCGGGCCCAGTAAGGAGAAGACTCCGAGGTGAATTTGGAGTTATCAGTATGAACTACATTTTGGCAGGAAAACTTTGCAAAGTATACGTTGTGTTCACAACAACTTGATAAAAGTAACTTATCACAAATCAGAACATTTGTAACTCGTAACTTTTGGTGGATGAGGATGGTGGGGCTACGAGACAGATTGAGTTTCAAGGAAAGAACTAAGCATTTTTATATAGGAAGTAAAGAGACCAATTTTAGCTACTAGTAGTGTAGAAAACACATGAAAACTCTATTCAAGTAAAACCCCCCAAAGAGCAGGACTACAGTGTTAATGTGTAACCCCCAAACAGAGTTCAACTTAGATACCCACTTACTTTGCCCATCGTCCCTTGTTGGATCTGTTCCCATCTTTTGCCACACCCACACCCACAGCCCCGACAGATTAAGCCCTATCTTTCCCCCTGTGTTATGGCTGAGCCTGTTTAAATTTCATGCCCAAATATTGGATAAAACAACTAATGAAATTTATTTGATATTCAACGCCTCCTGGCAAGTATGAATTAATTTAGGAGAGTAGAAAAGTTTTAATTTTAAGGTAAATACACTAGTGGCACATCTATACTATATTATTATAAGCAAAATATATGATAATTTGGTTGGTTGGTTAACACCTTTCAAAAAAGATTATTAACACTTTCCAAAAAAATAAAAATATACATATAATTACTTTAAAAACACGTTAATTCCGTTTAATTAAAGGTAAAATTATATATATCCTACAAAACTATTAACACTTGCACACTCCCATCATAGCCAAAAGTCTACTAATAAGTCATACCATAAACCCTCCATATATTTCCCGTGTTATTAAATAATGTTATTAATTAATATATAATAATTCAAATAAGTTACTATTATCAACCTCTTCGGTCTTTACTATATTACTTATATATAGTATGTAGGAAACATGTCTACATAACGGTTGTTCATAAAGAAAAAAAAGGTGTACACTTATTAAGTGGGGATATATAAACGAATTGTGTATCTATACGAATTAAAACGGGAAATGAAAAAAATTCAAATTTAGTAAACTCGACCGTTGACAATATATATGCCTTTTATAAGACTATAACAACTATAAAAATTGTTAAATGGAGTTTTTAGCAGGAAAAAACTAAAGCTTTTAAAAAAATAAAAAGTTTTCTTTAACTTTTTTAATCTCTTAGGATAGAATAAAAAAAATCAATCAGAAATAACACAAAATGCCATTATAGTTGAAAGATAAATAAAATTGAAATAAAAAATTAAATATATAAAAAAAAATAAACCATTTAACACTAGGTAATCCGTGCATCACACGAATTATTGGCTAGTTAATAATTACACACAAACTTGATTAAAAATTTACTAACTCTAGAATTAAAATACACTACATATTCGTATAATTATCTCCTACCTATCTACTTGGGCAAAGAAAAATTAGTTGAAACCGGATTCTCAAATTATAATTGGGCAATTGGGCAAGCATCTATACTATCTATACTATATTATAATAGACGTAATATTAAAAGTGTGGTAATCGGTCGGTTGGTACTTGCTAAAATTACTTAATTACCCTTTAACTAATTATTTTATATCTAATTGCTTAGTTAGTCGATCGGTCAATTACAATTCTTATTGATATTGGAGTCAACTTTCTCTATCAATTTAAATTCTATTTCATATCCAACTCTATATTATTATTAATAGATATTAAAGTCAACTTTTTCTACCAATCATAAATTCTAATTCATATTTAGTTGTATAATAATTTAATTGATATTTCGGGCTAAAATAAATTTAAGTAAATTAAGTATAATTGTTGAATTTGGCTGATATAATGTGCATCGGGTTAAGAAAAAATAATAAATACTATCGCTATGTCTAAGAAATTATATTATATTGAACTAGGATAAACAGAATAATATATATTAGTCATCCAAGATAATTAAAATATAAATCAACCACGTAAAATAACTCATATATATTAATTATTCAGGTTAAAACAAAATTATCTTATTGATCCGGACATAAAAAATTAAAAGTAAACTAAATTTAATTAGTTGAATTTGGTCGTAGTAATGAACATCGGGCTAAAATAAATTAAATTAAACCAGGATAAATCAAACTAATAACAAGATTAATCATAATTTGTATCTGATAGGGATGAATAAATCCTGATTACATAATTAGTTATTACAGTTTGGGCTCCAAGCCCCAATAAGAAGATGTATGACATTCAGACCAGAAAGGTTAACATGTTGATCAGGCCTGATGGACCGAATCAGGCCTGATGAGACAAAGAAGTCCCAAAAACCCTGATTATTTATTAAATTCGTAATTAATAAATAAGGGAGAAAAACAGCTATTAAGATAAGTCCTAGTGGGGATATAAATCCTTGTAGATTGGCCTCAAGGGGACCTAAAAGGATAAGGAATCAGTTTCCTACTATCAAGGACTCCAAAGTCTATTCTAATTATGAGACTTGCCCACCAAGTCTCCTATACCAAGTCCAATTCAAGGACTTCCAACATCTATATAAGGGGTCTCACCCCACAAATCAGAACTACGTTTTTTGGCTTGATTCTCTAATTCACAGAGATACGTAGGCATCTCGTAAAGGCAGAGTTAAGCTACGAAACACGAGAGCAGCCATTAAAGGCCTTGAGCTCACGTACCTTAGTAATAAATACAGCAATTATATATATTAGTTTTTTATCAATAACATTTGATGTCGTCTGTGGGAAAGCACAACAACAACCATGGCGAGAACACGGAGAACAATTAGAGCTCTGGAGGAAGAAACACCATCTGGGACAACCTAGGTGATTTCGTCAACCGGGGAGATTCCTCCCCATTCAACTTATGCATCTACTCAAGGGGAAGCCCAGATAGGGACAACTCAACCTCAACCACAAGGGACAATTCCCCCGACTATTCAAGGTACGAATCCTCAAGTTTAACAAGTACATGTACCTGTGAATTCTCGACCCGTCGGGTATGAATATTCAACTGTTGTTACTACTAACCCCCCTTATGGGATGCCCCTTTACCCCGAGGTTGGAGGAAGTGGATATGCTGGGCGGAGTGAAGCACGAGGGCAATATCCCCCTATATACGAGGTTTGCCTCCTATCCCCGAGGATCGGGAATTTTCTGGTCCTTACACTGAGAGAGACTCCGAATCTTCGGATGATGAAGTGGCCCCAAGAAGGAGACGTCCTGGCAAAGAGTCGATGGCCGATGGAAGGCAACGCCCTCGAAGCACCCAAGGGGCGAATCCCCAGGAAGTTCAGGAAAGGATCAGGGCTCATGAGGCTGAGATCCAAAGGCTGAGGCGTGACTTGGAAGCTCACCAGGCCACCAGACCCCAGATACCTCCTAGGGGGAGGAATCCTCCTCCTGTCATAGACCTGGATGGTCCGGTACGAAGAAGGGCTGTCGCCCCAAGAACTGATCCAAGCAATCTCCTTCCCCTTGGAGATCCTGATGATCCAACTCCACCTTTCAGAGAAGAGATAATGAATGCCCATATCTCAAGAAAATTAAAGATGCCCATTATCAAAGCCTATGATGGCACGGGAGACCCCGCTAATCATGTTAGGACATTCTCTAATGCACTGCTGCTACAACCCGTGAATGATGCTATAAAGTGTCGGGCCTTCCCTCAAACCCTGTCGGGTATGGCTCAAAGATGGTACAGTCGCTTGCCCCCAAACTCTATTGGATCGTTCAGAGAGTCAAGTCAGGCTTTTATTAAGCAGTTCATTAGTGGGAGAGTCCATGAGAAAAGTTCAGCATCTCTTATGAGTATTGTGCAAGGAGCTAAGGAATCCTTGAGAGATTACCTGAATCGTTTCACAAAGGAGGCTTTAAAAGTCCCGGACCTTGATGATAAGGTGGCCATGATAGCACTGCAACAAGGAACTAGGGATGAGTTTTTCAAGATGTCTTTGGCCAAACGTCCCCCTGAAAGCATGTTGCATCTCCAAGAGAGAAGAGGGAAGTATATCAAGGTTGAAGAAAGTATGAGGAAGACCGTAGTAAGTAATGAGCCCACTGGAAACAAGAAGAGGAAAACTGATTTAGAATATATTGCAAAGGACAAGTATCCTAGAACCGAACAAAATTCTGATTCAACCCCCAAGAAGGGAGGACCTGGGCAAAAGTTCACTGAATATGCTAAGCTGAATGCTCCTAGAAGCCAGATTTTGATGGAGATTGAGAAAGATAGAGATATTCACTGGCCTAAGCCCTTGAAGGCTGATCCCGCCAAACTAGATAAGAGCAAGTATTACAGATTTCACAAAGATGTTGGCCATGACACCGATGAGTGTAGGCAATTGAAAGACGAAATTGAGTTTTTGATTCGAAAAGGAAGATTGAACAAATATACTGGAGAAGGAGGGGACATGAATAATAATGGAAGGAAGAACTTTGAAGATCGTAGGAGGGACCAAGACGATCAGGGGAAGAATCCCCAACCTAGAGGGCCGGTTATAAATGCAATTTTTGGAGGGCCGCGACCTCGAGGGCCTGTGATAAACACGATCTTTGGAGGTCCAACTGCTGCTGGATTATCCAAAAATTCCAGAAAGGCATATACTAGAGAGGTTATGCATATTGTAGGAGAAGCCCCGAAGAGGGCCAGGACAGAAGTAACATTGGCTTTTGATGATTCTGACCTAGAGGGTGTAAAGTTTCCTCATGACGACCCCCTGGTCATAACACCGATAATAGGAAATAGCCCAGTTAAGAGGGTCCTTGTGGATAATGGTGCTTCTGTGGATATCTTGCTCCACGATACCTTTCTAAGGATGGGGTATAACGACTCCCAGTTGACGCCAACCGATATGCCGATATATGGATTTGCTGGAGTAGAATGTCCTGTAGAAGGGATAATCAAGTTGCCAACCACCATAGGTACGGAACCAAGGCAAGCAACACAGATGTTGGACTTTGTGGTAGTAAAGGCTAGTTTGACCTACAACGCTATCATGGGAAGAACATGGATACATGCCTTTAAGGCAGTCCCTTCTTCTTATCATTCAGTTATGAAATTTCCAACTCGAGATGGGATTGGAGAAGAAATAGGAGATCAAAAAATGGCAAGAAGCTATTATGTGGCCTCTTTGAGGGCAGATGGAGTCGGGGGGCAGGTTCTTCCTATTGAAGATTTGGATGTCCGAGAAAATGATGAGAAGAGAGGAAAGCCAGCAGAAGACTTGGTTTCAATTTCTTTAGACCCCGAGAATCCTGAGAAGATGACTTTTATTGGAGTCGCATTAGAGGAGCCCCTTAGAGGAAAGTTGGTGAAATTTTTGCAAGAAAATAGCGATGTGTTTGCTTGATCAGCAGCTGATATGCCAGGCATAGACCCGGGGCTGATTACTCATAAGTTAAATGTGGATCCAAGCAGTAAGACAGTGAAACAAAAGAAAAGAAATTTTGCCCCCGAAAGATAAGAGGCTATAAAACAGGAAGTAGAAAAGCTCTTAGAGGCTGGTTTCATTGAGGAGATTCAATTTCCGGAATGGTTAGCGAACCCTGTAATGGTGAAGAAGGCTATTGGGAAGTGGAGGATGTGTATAGACTTCACTGACCTGAATGATGCATGTCCTAAAGACTGTTTTACATTACCAAGGATTGATACTTTGATTGATGCCACTGCTGGGCATGAGATGCTGAGTTTCATGGATTGGTTTAGCGGATATAATCAGATTAAGATGCACAAGGATGACATTCCAAAGGTATCATTTATCACTGACTTTGGTGTTTATTGTTATCTTGTTATGGCGTTTGGTCTTAAGAATGCGGGAGCCACCTATCAAAGGTTGGTAAATAAAATTTTTAAGGATCTTATTGGTAAGACTATGGAAGTCTATGTTGATGACATGTTAGTCAAGAGTCTAGTAAAGACTGATCATATAACCCATTTGAGGGAAGCTTTCGAGGTCCTGAGGTACCACAAGATGATGTTGAATCCTACGAAGTGTGCTTTCGGAGTAGGATCTGGAAAATTCTTGGGATTGATGGTCTCAAAGAGAGGAATTGAGGCTAATCCCGATAAAATAAAGGCAATCCTGGACATGGAACCACCAAAAACTGTCAAGGATGTTCAGAAGCTCACAGGAAGGGTTGCTGCGCTGGGACGATTCATCTCCAAGTCAGGAGACAAGTGCCTATCATTCTTTAAATCATTAAAAAATATTAAGGACTTTGTATGGAGCGAAGAAAATCGGAAGGCTTTCGAAGAATTGAAGCAATATATGGCGCAGGCCCCGTTATTGGCTGAGCCAGTTTTGAGTGAAGTTTTGTTCTTGTACTTGGCTGTTTCAGAGAGTGCCTTGAGCGCAGTGTTGGTTAAAGAGGAACTAAAAGTCCAGAAACCCGTATACTATGTCAACAAAATTCTGTATGGTGTTAAATTGAATTATTCACCTATCGAGAAATTTGCTCTAGTATTGGTAATGGTTTCGAGAAAGCCGCGTCCTTACTTTCAGGCTCATCAGATTGAGGTGCTAACAAATCAGCCACTGAGAAATATCATTCACAGTCCCAAGGCAAGTGGGAGATTGATTAAGTGGGCAATAGAGCTGGGAGAGTTCGATCTCAAGTATAAGCCGCGAACGGCAATAAAAGCCCAGGCGCTAGCTGACTTCGTGGTGGAATGTACCATGCCCAACCAAGAAGTCGCGGGGCAGGGAGATACCACACCACAAGATAAGGGAGTCGGTAATGGGGACAAAGAGAAGGAAAAAGAATATTGGGTTCTCTATTTTGATGGAGCATCAAAAACAAACTCCAGTGGAGCAGGATTGGTTTTGCAAAGCCCTGATGGGTTCTTAATTGAGTAGGCTATGAAGCTAGACTTCCCAACCACAAATAATGAGGCAGAATATGAAGCCCTGATAGCTGGCCTTGGCCTAGCGGGAACACTTAGAGTCAAAAACATAAAGGTCTGTGGGGACTCGAAGCTGATCATATCCCAGGTAAAGGGAGAATTTGAGGCAAGGGATGATACGATGGCTAAGTATGTCCGCCTAGTAAGGGCTGTGATGACCCAATTTAATGAATGCCATATTGAGCACATTCCAAGGGAAGAAAATGCTAAGGCGGATGCATTATCAAAGTTTGCTTCATCGGAGATAGCAGAAAGTTCAGGAAATGTGTACTTCCGTGTTTTGAAGACTAGAAGCATAGATGTTAAACTTGTGGCTCCTATAGGCCTGGGGACGTCGTGGATTGATCCTATTAAGGCTCATATTCAAACTGGTTGGTTGCCAAGCGATGCAGCTGAAGCACGGAAGTTAACTGTTCGCGCACTAAGGTATTCTTTAATAGATGGGATTTTGTACAAAAGATCTTTCGTGGTTCCTTATTTAAGGTGTCTCAGGCCCGATGAGGCACGCTTGGCTCTTGAAGAAGTGCATGAAGGCATTTGTGGACAACACTTGGGGGGCAGGGCTTTGGCTCATAAGATAACTCGTTTAGGCTTTTATTGGCCAGAAATGATAGCTGATGCCAAAGAATATGTGAAGAAATGTGACCGCTGTCAGAAGCATGCACCTGTTGTTAGACAACCCCCCGAGATGCTGACCTCTATCAACTCACCCATTCCTTTTGCTATGTGGGGAATGGATATTTTGGGGCCTTTTCCCATGGCCACGGCACAAAGGAAGTTTCTGATTGTAGCCATTGATTATTTCACCAAGTGGATCGAAGCCAAACCCTTGGCCAAGATCACAACTAAGCAGGTTGCACAATTCCTGTGGGAAAACATTATATGCCGATATGGAATTCCCCGTATCCTCATCACTGATAATGGAACACAATTCAACAATGAGGAATTCAAGAAGTATTGTGAAGAAAATGAAATTGAGTTACGGTTCACCTCTGTGGCTCACCCACCAGCCAATGGGCAAGCGGAAGTAGCAAATCGAATAATCCTGGATGGACTAAAAAAGAGGATCGAGAAGTCAAGAAATAATTGGGTGGATGAGATACTTCCCATATTATGGGCCTATAGGACTACCTGTAGAGTCACGACAGGAGCGACGCCCTTCATGTTGGCATATGGGGCAGAAGCAGTAGTTCTAATGGAGATATCACATTCCTCTCCAAGGATTCGGGCTTTCAATGCAGAAGAAAATGAGGAAGGGCAGAGGTTAGCCCTGGATCTAATTGATGAAGTGCGAGATGAGGCACATGCAAAGATAGTGGAATACCAGAAAAAAGCTTCATTTTATTACAACCTAAGGGTTAAAGAGAGATTTTTCAAGCAAGGAGATTTGGTATTAAGGAAAGTGGAAGCTTCTGGTATAGGACAGAAAGGAAAACTTGCCCCAAATTGGGAAGGGCCGTACAGAGTCAAGAGCGTTCAGGGTAGAGGAACCTACAAGCTGGAGACTATGGATGGTTTTGAAGTCTCGAGAACCTGGCACGCACAAAACGTGAAGGTTTACTACGTGTAAGATAGTCAAAGTACGATTCTCACTTGTCATTGTGACAAGTAGGTTTAAAAGCACCTTGAAGCTTTGCTTGCGTAGGATTTTATATTCCAGTAGAATTTACATTGTCTAGTTATTATTGATTAGGGTCGAACCCATGCTATGTAAGGTTTTGGAAAACCAGACTTCATATTAAAGAGTTTGAAATTACTTTAATCTAAGGATGTTTAAAGTTCAAATGCATATTAAGATTGTAAAGATAAAATAGAAAGAGGCAAGTAAGGAAAGCAGCATATGTAATAACCCCGAAGGGTAACAAGTTCTGACATAAACAAAGTTCACATATTGTCTAGGAAGAAGATATACATAAAAAAAACTTAGGCCTCGGAAGGCTCGGATTCTTCGGAACCACTATCCGAAGTCTCCTCGGACGTCTCAGTCGTCCCCTAAGAAGTCCCCGTAGAGGTTCCATCAGAACCGCCTTCGGATGCTTTGGATGATGCGGGAGACACTGGATTCTGAGGTGCAGCCCTTGGAGGCTCCTCCACCCTGACCTTCTCCATAGCAGGCGCAAAATGTTCTTCGGAAGAAGTCTCCTCCTCCCAAGAGCTGGACTCGAGTTCTTTCCTCTTGTGCCTTGGGCTCCCTTAAGGGCCGTCTTTGATCAGATCAGCAAGCTTGCCAGTAACACCCCCAAGCTCCGGAACTCGCACAGGGCAAGGAAAGGAGGACTGCTCAAGGACTTCTGGAAATTCATCTTGGACGGCCTCCACAGCAGCATCCCAGCCTTCTTTATAGCTAACTGGGTGTAGGAGGGCATCGTGCTCCACCATCAAGTCCTTGAACTCCTGGGTGTCCATCCAGCCGTCAAAGGCTTTATCCTTCTGAGCCTTCAGAATAACATTTTCAGCCCGGGCCGTTTCCAGGTCAGAAGTGGAAGAGGCCAGTTGAGCTTCAAGGGCCTCTATTCTCTGGTTGGCCTTCTCCAACTTCGTATTAGCATTCTCCAGGCCAACCTTCCAAGCCTTAGCCTGGTGAATCGCCCCTTGGAAATGGGCGTTAGCCTGCAAGAGAAGCAGCAAAAGTATGAGAAAAGAAACGTAAAAAGGCAAGTATGAAGGGCATAGGAAAAGGACGTACCGTCGTTAAAGCCTGGGCTCCAAAAGCTCATTCCCCTCTAAGTCCTGTTGAAGGACAAAGTCTTGATAGTCCACTGGGGAGATGGAATGCTTAGACCATTCCTTGGACAGCGCCGTGCTGCCAACGATTGAATCCTTGCCCCGAATCCCCCAAGCAGGTTGAAAATAGGCCCCTGGCCTCTGCTTGGTGCGCAAAACTTGGCTGGGGCCTTCCTCGCCTGGTTCCATTGCTTGAAGGAGGAACTCAGGGAAGCGGTCACCAAGGCGTGGGTCTTTAAAGACCTTTCCAGCCCGCTTCATCCTGGTTGTCTCCAGGTCTTTAGGCTTGGTAGCCTCCTCAATCTTCTCAGCCACTGCGACAAGCGAGATAAGTTGAAGAATCAGCGGAATAAAAAATAAAGAAAATAAAAAAGAGGTAAGGAAGGAAACTTACTTTTCTTAGGAACGGGCGAGAGGCCGCGTTCTACCAGGACGGTCTCCCGGATAAGGTCCCAAGAATGGGAAGTCCCATTATCTTGCGTAAGGAGGTTGAAAAATCTAGCCTCCTCCTCAGACAGAGTTATATCATTTGGGCTCCCATCGACGGCAAGCCCAAAGGACGATCGAAATAGGGTGCCCCAATCTCCACCCTCCCAAACGACGAACAAAAAATCTTTCTTCCACCCCAAGTTGTTGTCCGGGATGGACTTCCCGTTCACAATGTGGGGAATAATGGGGCGCTGGTTTAGAGAAACCCAACCCGGACTTTTATCAGGGCTGTTTTTGAACTGGAAAATTTTCCTGAAAACGGCAACGGAAGTAGGGACATTGTGCTTGGCACATTGTGACAGATAGCACAGAATAAGCCTCCAAGAATTAGGGGGAGTTGACAAGGGCTGATGCCCACATCAGCCAGTAATAGAGGAATGAACGGATGAAAAGGGAGTCTGATACCTGCCCTTAGAGTATCCCTATATACGCATAAGGCGTCCTTCTTCCACTGACAGGCCTTATCGGCCGGACCTGCAAGAACCAGCTTAAAAGGTTCCTTGATTTTGAAGCAGCTGCTCAACTTTTCCAGCTCCTTGGGATCCCGTAAAGCACTAATATGGTCGTGCGCGTCCAGATGCGCATCAGACGGGTACTCATCCCCTCGAGTGTTGATCATGTCGATTAAAGAAATATACCTTGATCGAATAGGGAATTCGTTGGACTTTCTAGCCACGTTCATTTTGGCCAAGCGAGTCATTTTCTTGTCAGCCATCTGAAAAGGGGGGGCACATAGACATGTTATCCTAAAAAAAAAGCACATAATGGAAAAGAAAACACAAGAAGTAAAGGGAGGGATTTTACCTGAAGAAGCGCTCCTACAAAAGGCTTTGAGCTCCGACTTGCTGTTATTACTCTGAGAAACTTAGCAGGAGGAGAAAGAGGAAAAACTTAGAAATGAGAAAGTGAGCAGAAGTAGCCTCTCCTTACTCCTTTATATAAGAGGAAAAGGGAAGTTGAAGGGACGAAAGCCCATTAAGGAAAGAGGCCCAAAGAAAAAAGCCCAGAAAAATGGAATATTCCAGAATAATTCCAAGGAATTCTAGAGAATTCCAAATCAATAATGAGGCCCAATAAGATTTAAGGCCCAATAAGATTAAAGGCCCAATAAAGAGGCCCGCTAAAATAAGGCCCAATAAAGAAGGCTAGGCCCAAATCCAATTAGGATTTGGAAAATATAATAACCTAAAATGTAGCCCTAAAAGTTGTAAGGCCCAATGAATTTTGCTAGTGGAAGACCAGAATTCTGGTCGAATTCCAGGTCGTGAATCCTGCCCGAAATCTTTCGAGCAGGTACCCGAAAATAACGGGAAAAAAGACCAGGATTCAGGTCGAATTCCAGGTCGTGAATCCTACCCGAAATATTTCGAGCAGGTACCCAAAAATAACGGGTAAAAAAGACCAGGATTCAGGTCGAATTCCAGGTCGTGAATCCTGCCCGAAATTTTTCGACTAGACACACGAAAACAACGGAAATAACAGGACTGGATTGAGGTCGAAGCTTTGACCAGGAATGAGGTCGAAATGAACCAAGTATTTTTCAACAATGGGGTTTCAAACCTAGACTAAAACTAGGTCGAAAATTGACTAGGATCCTGCTCGAAAACCAGGTCGTGAATCCTAGTCGAAATCCTTCGACCAGGAAGCATGAGAAACAGAGAATTTTCGAACATGATTCAGGTCGAAACATCGACTAGAATCCTGGTCGAAATCCTAGTCGAAAAGTTCAAGACCAGGAATTGAAAAGAGGGGTAAGTTTTCGACCTAGATCCAGGTCGAAAGTTCGACTAGGATCCTGGTCGAATTTCAGGTCGTGGATCCTAGTCGAACTCCTTCGACCAGGATTGCAAGACTGACCCATATTTTCGACTAGGATCCAGGTCGAAATTTCGACTAGGATCCTGGTCGAAAAAGGGCTGAAAATCTGAAAAATCCCAGAAAAATAAGGATAAATTCCAGAAATTAAAGAAAAAAATCCAGAAAATTAAGAAAAAATCCTGGAGTCAAAGGAAAAAATTCCTGGAAATTAAGATAATTCCTGAATAAAGGGAATAAAAGTAAATCGTTGTAAACGTGTAGGTCGCTCCACACTTTACGCAAAACGATACCCAGTAAGGGAATAAGTGAACCTAACTTTCGCGAAATCTTATACGGTTTCTCAAAAGTTGGGGGGAAAATGATAGGGATGAATAAATCCTGATTACATAATTAGTTATTACAGTTTGGGCTCCAAGGCCCAATAAGAAGATGTATGACATTCAGACCAGAAAGGTTAACATGTTGATCAGGCCTGATGGACCGGATCAGGCCTGATGAGACAAAGAAGGCCCAAAAACCCTGATTATTTATTAAATTCGTAATTAATAAATAAGGGAGAAAAACAACTATTAAGATAAGTCCTAGTGGGGATATAAATCCTTGTAGATTGGCCTCAAGGGGACCTAAAAGGATAAGAAATCAGTTTCCTACTATCTAAGACTCCAAAGTCCATTCTAATTATGAGACTTGCCCACCAAGTCTCCTATACCAAGTCCAATTCAAGGACTTCCAACATCTATATAAGGGGTCTCACCCCACAAATCAGAATTACGTTTTTTGGCTTGATTCTCTAATTCACAGAGATACGTAGGCATCTCGTAAAGACAGAGTTAAGCTATGAAACACGAGAGCAGCCATTAAAGGTCTTGAGCTCACGTACCTTAGTAATAAATACAGCAATTATATATATTAGTTTTTTATCCATAACAGTATCCTATTAATATGAACCAAAAATTAACTTTTAACTAAACATAATTATTATTATGTATTTTAAAAAAACATTAAAAAGCAAAGAAAAGCTTGAAATGAAAACGTTGGTTATAGAGAAAGAACATGGGGATCGAGTCCTATAGATATAGAATTACTTTTACAGGGTACATGATCGATCATCCATTGGCTTTATAATCAGTATTCAGCTTGTTCATAAAGTAGAGTACTACTATGTATACTAATACTTCTTCCTTCCTTAAAAATAACCCCCCATTATTCCTATTCCTACGTTTAAACAAAGTATAATCACAGCTCACACCCTTTTTTTTCCACTTGTGCTTACGTATACATACACTGATTTTGCCAAATTTTACATTTTTTTTGTTGTAAGATTATTATTCCTCCTTAAACGCTGACTCGACGCGCTTTCTCTTTAAACATAAAAATTGCAGGTTGGCCAGAGCTAATTTAAATTAAAGCACCTTTATTTGCTTGCTTCTTCTACAAAACTTAGCACATCTCAGCTTTCTTCTATACCATTTTTGTTAATATTAATAGGAATACATATATCCCCCTCCTATAATCTATTATATGAAATCTGTTATTCAATTATTATTTTTTTTGTATATAAATAAGCTAATAAATGGTATCATAGGGAAAATCCAACCGATCTGACAAGGACTAAGTTTTAAATTAATAAAAATATTTTCGTCACGGGTCTTTTGGAATTATAATTCCGACACAATAAGTATATATAATGTAATTAAAAGAAGTATACTTGAGGAGGCATTGTGTAGTTGCTTTTTGTTTGCATTGCAATTTGCAGGTAGTAATGCTAAGCTTTTGTGGTTACATTATTGGTAACGCTTGTGGTGACAAAATCAACATAGGAAATATATAAAGGGGCAGTGGATGATGGTGAAGGCAAGTAAAAGTTGCCAAGTGAAGACAAGATTGAAGAATAATGACCCCTTTGGAACCTTGACTATGCTTTTCTTGCTTAACCAGATCATCGTCTAAGAACAACACCTACTTTAGATCAAAGGCTTTGCTCAACGTGGCACACTTCATGTTTTACGTAATAAAGAAGAGTATAACAAACAATATTGTCTGTTTCTAAGGATTTTATGGCTTTGCTATCTGATCAAACTTGCATGCTCTTTATATTCTTCTTCATCAATCAATTTCATCAAACTACAAGCTCAAACTGAGGAGAGCTTATCTAAGGCCTGTTTGGCCGGGGCTTATAAGTTACTTATTGACTTATAAGCCCGTAAATACTTATCGAGCACTGTTTGTGTACCTAACTTATAAGTCGGATTTTCAACTTATAAGCTGATAAGTTGAATGTTAGTAATGACGTATTTTTTCTCAACTTATTTTGATTTTTTGCGTTTTTATTAATTTTAATTTTAAAAAATATATTTTAAATGTTAATCTAATCCAAACGGGCACCTATTATAATTTCTCGTTTTGAGTCCAATTTTTGCTCAGTCCGAGACTTATTAGAACACACACACATATATATATATATATATACATATATATATATATATTACCAAAAGGACGATATAGGACCAACAAATATTAATATAAACAGTAGGGAGAGTAATATAGTAAGACTAAGACATGATATGCATATTATATATAGCTAAGTCATGGCAAAACATAAGAATTAACACAAAATATTAAAACATGATATGAACAAGAATAAGATTTGAAATTACTTGGAAACGCTTTTGATTATATAACTGAAAGCAATCTGCTAGTCTTTGTGTTACAATTTGAGAAAACTTGAGAATAAACTTCGGAAATATGAACTGCTATCACTGGTAAAAGATGTGTATATTATCTGCTCTCTAATTTCAAGTGTCTTTATTACTCTCTTCTTCTTCCTATTTATAGAAGGATGAGGAGTCTAATTTCTTGAAACAACATCATTCTTTTTCTTGTAGTGGAGTTCTGCTTTCCTGAGTGGAAGGCTGCTTTCTTCACAGGATTTTGAGTATGATTCCTCTTCCACCGAAAATTGCTTTGTTTGGAGAATATTGTTGAGTTGGTCTCAGTGGGAATCTTCTTTTGTGTCTTCTTTGTCTTCTTTTGTGTCCTCTGGAGAAATGCTGATATAATAAAAACTAGATACAAAATTTAAATGCTGTACAATATTTTTTTTAAGTACTTTTTACCGTTTTACCCCTAATAATTTGGAGTAAAAAAGTGTCTTTACAAACTGATTACAATATTGAAATAAAGGAAAACTAAACAATATGAAATGATGTAAAATTGCATGAATTTTTTGGGGGTATTTTGGACTTTTTTTTTTGATAAAGCGGTCTTGTAACTGCTTCTCAATCTTGTGAGAGGAAAGGTCTTGTTTTAAATGGGATAATTGTATCTGTTTGCCTTGTATTAAGGCATTTATCTCGTTATTATATATAAAATATGCCTTTATTGTATTGAGGTTCCTTGTTTTGGGTTTTTCAAGAAATGGGAAGGTAAGTTTGGTGTCATGGGTTTTGAAAGTAATACCTTCGTAGGTGACAGTATAGGGGGTTATTAAATTGAAGAAAGGTGTACCTAATATGACAAGATGGTGTATGCCTTTAACTAGGAGAAAAGATGTCTTAATTTGGAAGGTTTTATTATTGATAGATGCATCAACCTTACTAACTACATTGAGGTTTGAGTTATTAGCGGCGGTTAATTTTTCGTTGGTATGTTGATGAAATCTTTTTGGTATTATTTCTTCTTTAATGCAATTCAAATCTGCTCCTGTATCGAATAAGGCAATGATATCTAAGATAAAGTCATTTGAGAAGACAACCTTGACTTTTATGAGATATTTTCGGTAGGTAACTTGTCTTAATTCATATAAGAAATCTTCATCTTGTTCAGGAGTATTGTTTAAACTACTTAATTGTTTTTGTTCAGTATTTTGCTCTTCTACTTCACGAACCAGAAGGACATTTAAAGCTTCAGAATCTATCTTCTGTTGTTCTTTAAGGATTTTTAATTCTTCTTTGATTTCTTTGATTTCTTTGTGTAGGTCTTGTATTGTTGGAACGGATTTCTGGTTGGGTTTATGTTTTTTTAATATTGTGGTCAAGTCATATGTAGTTTTTGTTGATGGGAGAATAAAAGGTTTTTGTTCTGGTTTGGGTTCAATTGGTCGTTGGAGTAATTTTTCTAAGAGCTCTTTTCTTATTTGGGGATCAGTTATCTTTTCTATAATTTCGAGAGAATGTTCCTTATTTCTGGCGAGGACGTTGATTCGTCTGTCTTCAGAGGAGGAATTGTGAGAGGAAGATGAGCTTGTTGCAATCTCATCTATTTGAAGGGGTTCATCATTTCCAGACATTTCAGATGTCTCAGAGTCGGAAGATTCAAGGAGTAAAGCCGAGATTTTGTTGGATAGGCTTTCTTCTATGTTTAACTCTTGTATTTTCCTATTAAGTCTGCAGAATCTAGATATATGTCCCTTTTTCCGCATTTGTAACAAGTTATATCTTTATTGGTTGGTTTAGTAAATCTATTTTTGTTGAAAGGTTTTTTTGTTGTAGGAAGGTTTATTGTTATTATTAAAGGAAGGTTTATTATAGAACGGTTTTGTTGATTTTTTGTAGAAATGTTTAGATTTTGTGAAAGACCTTTTCTGATAAGGTCTTTGATATGGCTTGCATTCGCCATCACATTTTGTTTTGGAATAGCTTTTTTTGGGATTATAGTCAAACTATTGACAGAAAGTACCTAATTCCTGCTTTGTTCTTTTCATCTCCTATTTGAGATGTCTTTGAAGTTTTAAATCTTGACAAATCTTTAGGCCTTATCGTTGTGTTTGGCTTATGAGTTGGCCATATGTCAGGTTTTTGTAAGGAATCGGGCTTCCGTGTTTACTTATTAAAGAAGTTCTAACTCTTTCACCGAGTAAGGTTGGAAGTCCGACTAAGAATTTTTCCTTCCAATTTGCATGGTTCGATTCTTCTCTAAGCATGACTCTGGTAAGGAAAGTAGTTTTATATCTTTGGAAATCACTAAGTTTTTTTACATTTGAGATTATGTAAAAGCTCAGCATTCTTATCTCTCAGGTGAGAAGGGTCACCAATGAAGTGGTGTGTTATGACTAGAATGAGTTATGCTACTGCTCCTTGGATAGGGTTACCTTATTCATCTAAAATGGGTTTTCCCTCTACATCTTCCCTAATGGAATTTAAGATTTCAAGATGATTTTCAGGGGTTAGGTGATAGTCCCACCAACCTTTTAATTGGCCAGAGAACCCTGCTATGAGTAATTCAGCTATAGCTTTGTCTAGGGTTCCTATTTGGGTTGTATAAGCATTGGCTGCCATGGTCATTTGTTGTAAATGATTTAGAATGTTATATTCAGACATTCCGTCTATATTCCATTCATAAACAGAGGATGCATTGAATTTAGACTGGGTTAAAATTTCAGGTCTATTTTCAATTCCAATGTCTGGGGCTGTGAATTTTGGAATCATTTTTCGGAGGTCATGAACTTGGGGTATTTCATATATGAAAGCATCCTCATCCGAGTCATGATGTATGACATTCAGTTGTTTAAATGAAACACTGTCACCAGCTATTTGGGTTGTAGAAGATAAAGCTTCAAGTCTGCTAAGATGGTCTTTGATGGCTTTAACGAATTCTAGTCTGTTTGTTTGAATTTGTTGTTGGCTTTGTCTAGAAACTTGGTATGGCTTAAAGATGGGTTCTTGGTTATTAATACTTTTGGGGAAATCTATTGTTTTTTGAATTCGGTCTTCTATTCGGTTTAGTTGACTTCATATGCTATTTAGGTGGGTGTTTGTGTAATTAACAGCAAGAATTGTATTCCTAGTATTTTTTAGTATATCATCATCTGGTCTCTTGATGGGGTGTGCCTCGATTTTTTCGCTATAAACTGTTAGTGTGACATTTCTAAAAGGTGGGTGGTGTGATTTTATAGTTCCGCAACTTGTTTCCCATTGTTTCTGTTTTTGGCTCATGCTTCGAGTGATGGGGTTTAAGTAATTTGTGAATGGGAAGAATAAGTTTTGGTCAGAGGAGTAAATTTCCAACCAATCAAAGAATAACATCCGGATTTTGTTTTGGTTGAGAAAATCATAATAAATTTCTTGAAGTTGTGTTTTTTGTTCTTTGAAGTTGGTAAAAAACCAATTTCTTTTTTCAGTATTTTGGGGAGAGTAGAACTCGTTACGAGGAAAAGTTTTATTGATTTGAAATTCTATTTCAATCACATTTAGCTCACTTGGCATTCCCATATTCTCAGTTATAGCAGAGAAGGTTGGGGATGTTGGTGATGAAGGGGAAATCGTGTTTTGATTTGGTGGTAATTGACTTTATTTATAGAAAGGGTGAGGTATATTGGAAGAATAATCCACACCACTCATAGAGGTATTGGGTATATCTGATGTAGAGTATCTTGGTCTTGAGGAAGTGTTAATGATAGAAGGGATTTGAGAAATCCTTCCTAAATTTAAGGTTCTTGAGGAAGCATCAGAATATCGGGAACTAATAAAAGGGGCTCGAAATGATCGATCAAATGCAAGAGTGACTCTTCCATTATCATCTTGGTGAACTTGGTGTATTTATGTGTTTGGTTCTAATCTTTCCGGTAATCTAGGGCGAGCTACTCCTTCTAAAACCCATTCAGTGGGAAGGGAAATGTCATGCCATTTTATGGATCGAGGAATGACTGTGTTAGACCTTGAAAGGTCAGTTTGAAGAAGGATGGTTTCTCCTTTGACGAAAGCATTTTTATGCCCATCATCACCAATGGACATTATTGCTTTGTAATAAATTCGAAAGATTAAAGCAACCGGAATTGATCCTTCTAACATTTTATAGTTGTGAGTTTTAACTTGGAGTGTCATGTTATGGATAACATTCCTGTCTTTAAGAGAAATGGATAAATTTGGATATAAACTAAAAGAGATGGGTCCGTTACATAGACTTGATTCTATGGAACTTAACAGAGAGTCATTGAACTCAAGGAATCTAGCATCTCTTAAAATGGCTAACATTGAGGTGTCTAATCCTTCTTTGGTTAAGGGCTTAATTCCTACTTGGACTAGACCAATATGGATGTAATTGTATGATTTTGCTAGTTTTTCTAGGGAACTTTTGGTGAGAAGGTGAATTGTTTCGAATGATTTTGATAGGTGTATGTCCCTTTCTTCGGTTTTGATGGAAGAACTTGAACTATACCATTTTGTATCATAAACTTGGCTTTTTGGGATTTTTGGGATGTCCCAACGCTCTATTGTTTTTTGGAGGTTTTCGACATTAGTTTCCTCACTATGTGTAATATTTCTTGATTCTGACGTACTAGTGGAAGAGTTTGAAAGAGATGTAGTGTTGCAGAATACAGAATCCATGTTCTAGGTTCAAAAAAGACGTAGGCTAAGCTTTTGCTTACAATCCTAGAGAAAACGGGTTTACTGCCTCCTATGGACTTATAACCAATAAACTAGGCAAAACGACTCGGCAAGGGCTTAGCTACAAAAGTTAAGAACTAAGAACAGAGAAACAGTAGACAACAGTATTACAACTCCCTTCTGGCTCTTATACCAAAAATCAAATGCCCAGGCATTATTAGCCCAAGCAAAAACCAGAAGCCAATACAAAGAATCCTTACTTCAACTCGCAAATTCAATTTATGATTCCGACGATGACAGCAGTCTGATTCATTTAGGAGATGACAACGAAGATGACTGCCACGGGATTTTTCCCCCTGTAGTTTCCACTGATTGAAATCTAAAAAAAAAAAGAAAAAAAAAGTCCAAAATACCCCCAAAAAATTCATGCAATTTTACATCATTTCATATTGTTTAGTTTTCCTTTATTTCAATATTGTAATCAGTTTGTAAAGACACTTCTTTACTCCAAATTATTAGGGGTAAAACGGTAAAAAGTACTTAAAACAAAAATAAAAAAAATAAAAAAAAATAAAAAAATATTGTACAGCATTTAAATTTTGTATCTAGTTTTTATTATATCAGCATTTCTCCAGAGGACACAAAAGAAGACAAAGAAGACACTTCCCACTGAGACTAACTCAGCATTATTCAAAAGAAGACAAAGAAGACACAAAAGAAGATTCCCACTGAGACCAACTCAGCAATATTCTCCAAACAAAGCAACTTTCGGTGGAAGAGGAATCATACTCAAAATCCTGTGAAGAAAGCAGCCTCCGACTCAGGAAAGTAGCTCCTCCACTAAGAAAAAGAGGACCTCCCACTCAAGTCAAGCTGTCCACTCAGGAAAGCAGAACTCCACTACAAGAAAAAGAATGATGCTGTTTCAAGAAATTAGACTCCTCATCCTTCTATAAATAGGAAGAAGAAGAGAGTAATAAACACACTTGAAATTAGAGAGCAGATAATATACACATCTTGTACCAGTGATAGCAGTTCATATTTCCGAAGTTTATTCTCAAGTTTTCTCAAATTGTAACACAAAGACTAGCAGATTGCTTTCAGTTATATAATCAAAAGCGTTTCCAAGTTATTTCAAATCATATTCTTGTTCATATCATGTTTTAATATTTTGTGTTAATTCTTATGTTTTGCCATGACTTAGTTATATATAATATGCATACCATGTCTTAGTCTTACTATATTACTCTCCCTACTGTTTATATTAATATTTGTTGGTCCTATATCGTCCTTTTGGTATCAGAGCCAGAAGGGAGTTGTAATACTATTGCCTACTGTTTCTCTGTTCTTAGTTCTTAACTTTTGTAGCTAAGCCCTTGCCGAGTCGTTTTGCCTAGTTTATCGGTTATAAGTCCATAGGAGGCAGTAAACCCGTTTTCTCTAGGATTGTAAGCAAAAGCTTAGCCTACGTCTTTTTTGAACCTAGAACATGGATTTCGTATTCTGCAGAACTACATCTCTTTCAAACTCTTCCACTAGTACGTCAGACTCAAGAAATATTACACATAGTGAGGAAACTAACGTCGAAAACCTCCAAAAAGCAATAGAGCGTTGGGACATCCCAAAAATCCCAAAAAGCCAAGTTTATGATACAAAATGGTATAGTTCAAGTTCTTCCATCAAAACCGAAGAAAGGGACATACACCTATCAAAATCATTCGAAACAATTCACCTTCTCACCAAAAGTTCCCTAGAAAAACTAGCAAAATCATACAATTACATCCATATTGGTCTAGTCCAAGTAGGAATTAAGCCCTTAACCAAAGAAGGATTAGACACCTCAATATTAGCCATTTTAAGAGATGCTAGATTCCTTGAGTTCAATGACTCTCTGTTAAGTTCCATAGAATCAAGTCTATGTAACGGACCCATCTCTTTTAGTTGCTATCCAAATTTATCCATTTCTCTTAAAGACAGGAATGTTATCCATAGCATGACACTCCAAGTTAAAACTCACAACTATAAAATGTTAGAAGGATCAATTCAGGTTGCTTTAATCTTTCGAATTCATTACAAAGCAATAATGTCCATTGGTGATGATGGGCATAAAAATGCTTTCGTCAAAGGAGAAACCATCCTTCTTCAAACTGACCTTTCAAGGTCTAACACAGTCATTCCTCGATCCATAAAATGGCATGACATTTCCCTTCCCACTGAATGGGTTTTTGAAGGAGTAGCTCGCCCTAGATTACCGGAAAGATTAGAACCAAACACACAAATACACCAAGTTCACCAAGATGACAATGGAAGAGTCACTCTTGCATTTGATCGATCATTCCGAGCCCCTTTTATTAGTTCCCGATATTCTGATGCTTCCTCAAGAACCTTATATTTAGGAAGGATTTCTCAAATCCCTTATATCATTAACACTTCCTCAAGACTAAGATACTCTACATCAAATATACCCAATACCTCTATGAGTGGTGTGGATTATTCTTCCAATATACCTCACCCTTTCTATAAACAAAGTTAATTACCACCAAATCAAAACACGATTTCCCCTTCATCACCAACATCCCCAATATTCTCTGCTATAACTGAGAATATGGGAATGCCAAGTGAGCTAAATGTGATTGAAATAGAATTTCAAATCAATAAAACTTTTCTTCGTAACGAGTTCTACTCTCCCCAAAATACTGAAAAAAGAAATTGGGTTTTTTACCAACTTCAAAGAACAAAAAACACAACTTCAAGAAATTTATTATGAATTTCTTAACCAAAACAAAATCCAGGTGTTATTCTTTGATTGGTTGGAAATTTACTCCTCTGACCAAAACTTATTCTTCCCTTCTTTGGTTCTTCCTTTGATAGAAAGCTGCTGTATAGACATTCTTCCTGAGTTGCTCTCCTTGTTTGAACTCTAGAAGAAACATCACCAATAATCAGTTCAAAGGGGTGATCTTTTGTCCATTTCCTTGGTTGAGGTAGATTAGCTCTAGATGAAGAGCCCTCATTGTTGTCTTGATGTGTGATTGAGTTTTGATTGCTAGAAACTCCCCCTGAGTTTGTGGATCTTTGATTTGAGAAAGGGGTACTTTCTATGGGTGATCTACCTTGACTTCCTGCTCCTTTTGATAACCCGACGGATGGTGAATTTTGAGTACCGACGGATGAGGCAGGTTGTCTTCCGACGGATAACACAGATTGCCTTCCGACGGATGAAGCATTATGCAACTCGACGGATGTTGAGTTTTGTGCTTCATTGGTGGTAGATTTGTCTGCATTATCCTTAGACATTGTTTCTTGATCACTCTCATCATCACTTTCATCACTGACCATCTCAATATTGTCGAATTTGAGGCTCTCATGGTAATCTCCATCTTTCAGTCCTTCAATTTTTTTTATCATCAAACACAACATGTATAGATTCCACAACAATGTTGGTTCTTAGATTGTAGACTTTATATGCTTTACCAACAGCATATCTAACAAAAATTCCTTCATCTGCCTTAGCATCAAACTTCCCATTTTGATCTGTTTGATTTCTCAGAATATAACATTTACAGCCAAAGACATGAAGAAAGTTTAGAGTTGGCTTCTTGTTCTTGAACAATTGATAAGGAGTCATGCATCTTGCTTGATTAATCAGAGAGATGTTCTGAGTGTAGCATGCAGTGTTTACAGCTTCAGCCCAGAAATATGTTGGTAATTTTGATTCTTCAAGCATTATCCTTGCAGCTTCAATAAGTGATATGTTCTTCCTTTCCACTACTCCATTTTGTTGTGGAGTCCTTGCTGCTGAGAACTCATGTAAGATTCCATTTTCCTCACAAAATGCTCTCATGACATAGTTCTTGAACTCAGTTCCATTGTCACTCCTGATTCTTCTAACTTTGAAATCAGGATGATTGTTAACTTGCCTTATGTGATTGATGATGATTTCACTAGCCTCATCTTTAGACTTTAGGAAATATGTCCAAGAGAACTTTGAAAAATCATCTATAATTACTAGGCAAAATCTTTTCTTTGAAATTGACAATACATTGACTGGTCCAAACAGATCCATGTGAAGCAGTTGCAGAGGCTCTTCAATTGCTGAATCAAGTTTCTTTCTGAATGATGCTTTGATCTGCTTCCCTTTTTGGCAGGCATCACACAGTCCATCCTTTGTAAACTCCACTAGAGGAATGCCTCTTACTAGTTCTTTCTTTACCAGCTCATTCATGGTCTTGAAGTTTAAATGGGATAGCTTCTTGTGCCATAACCAACTTTCATCTTGACTTGCTTTACTGAGAAGACAAGTTACAGATTCTGCTTTAGTTGAGTTGAAGTCAGCTAGGTACACATTTCCTCTTCTCACACCAGTGAGAACTACTTTGTTGTTTTGATTATTAGTCACGACACAGGCTTCTTTGTTGAAGGTTACTGAGTTGCCTTTATCACAAAGCTGGCTGATACTCAACAGATTGTGTTTGAGACCATCCACTAAGGCAACCTCTTCAATGATGACATTATCCTTTGAAATCAAGCCATATCCCACAGTATAACCCTTGCTGTCATCTCCAAAAGTAATACTTGGGCCAGCTCTCTCCTTAAACTCTGTGAGCAGGGTAGAATCACCAGTCATGTGTCTTGAACAACCACTATCCAAGTACCAAATATTCCTTATGTTTCCCTGCACACATCAAAATCAAATTAAATTGATTTTGGTACCCAAGTTTCCTTGGGTCCTGCTTTGTTAGCTTTCTTCTTCTGTTTCTTAGGTCCTAACTCATTTGACTTAGGAATTTCAGATTCTTCCTTAGTCATTTGGGTTGGCCCTTTGAAACCATTTAATGCAACAGAATTATCATGCATATTATGGCTAACAGGAAATGACATGCTTGGTGCAAACATGTTATTCCAGTAAGGCATGTTAAATGGCATTTGAGGCATATTGTATGCAGCATAATATGGATTAGGTGCAAATGGCATATTAGCAAACTGTGCATTCATACTCTGTGTAGGCATAGCATTAACAGGCATGGGAGGCATGGCATTTATGTTGGGAAATTGAGACTGAACAGACATGGGAGTAGGCATGGCAGATTTGCAATTAACAAACAAATGATTTACACTACCACACTTGACACAGATTTTTCTAGGAGTATATTTATCAGGTGTGTAGTTATTGTGTTTGTTAATCCTTACTTTACCATTCCTATTGTTTTTCCTTTTAGTCTCTGTTTTTACCTCAATTTTCTCAAGTCTGTCACTTAACTGTTTGACAGTCATGTGACCAACATTAGCCTTTTTCCCTTTCTTAGCTTGACTTGACTCTCCTGAAACAAAGTTCTTGGAAATAGACCCATACTTTTCATTTAGCTTGATTAATTTGGCTTTGCTAATGGGTTTGCTTACAGCCGACAGATGAGGATTTTCATCATTCGACGGATATCACTTTTTATTATCCGACGGATAGTCCTCATCATCCGTCGAGTCTACATCTGTCAACAACCCATCTACCAAAATAGGTTCTAGTTTCTCTTTATTCTTCTTCCAGGCTTCATCACAAAAAGACTCAATTCCTTAAACTTTGGTGATTTGAGCATGAACATCCCTGGATGTTTTCCATGCTTTAATCACCTCTTGTTCACGCTCGAGCTGCTTCTTCAAAATTTCTTCCTTTTTCAAGGACTCAAATAATTCCTCCTTGGCAATCTTACACTCAATTTTTAGTTTCTCAAACTCAACAAACTGAGACTCAAGCACATTATTCCTCTCACTTAAAAATAAGTTGTTTTCTTTGATTTTAACATTTTCTTTAATGAGGGACTTAAGTGTAACACGCAAATGATACAATTCTGTAGACATGTCATTTATGGCATCATTACACTCAGCTTTAGATAAATGTGCAAGGTTTGTAGTGATTACCTGATTGCTTTAGGAACTTGTCTCTGTTTCATCAGACTTGGTCATTAGGGCTAGATTGACATAGCTGACATCTTCATCTTCATCCAAACCATCTGCTGCCCAGTCATTCTCTTGTGTAATAAAAGCCCTTTCCTTTTGTTTGAGTAGATCAAAGTATTTTTGCTTATAATCCACAGACTCAAACTTTTCTTACTGGAATCTAACTTTCTACACTCATTTGTAAAATGCCCTGCCAAGCCACATTTGAAACATTTGAATTTTGACTTATCCACCATGTTTCTATTTGGCTTGGCTGCTCCAAAGTTCTTCTTGAACTTGAGCTTGGCAAATCTCCTTGAAAGAAATGCTAGGTGCTCATCAATGTCCTCCATGTCATCTTGGCTCAATGATTCTTCACCTTCTGCAGCTAGCCCCTTACCCTTATTCTCACAGACCTTTGAAGTTGATTCTACAGCTTCCATCTTCACTTCCTTCTCCTTTTCCAGATCAACAACTAGTGTAATGGATCCTCCTTTCTTCTTTCCTCTCTCCATTCTTTCATCATGCTCTATCTCAAGCTCATAGGTCTTCAGAATGCCATACAGTCTCTCCAAAGTAAACTCCTTATAATTTTGTGAGTTTCTCAATGAGACTGTCATTGGTTTCCATTCCTTTGGAAGAGATCTGAGAAATTTCCGATTGGAGTCTTTAGTCTGATAGACTCTTCCATGCAACTTAAGAGCATTTAGTAGTTTTTGGGATCTACTAAAAATGTCAGTGAGTGACTCACTTTCTTCATTGTGAAAATGCTCATATTGCTGAATCAGGAGCTGTATTTTATTTTTTCTTACTTGTTCAGTGCCATCACAAATTATCTCTATTGTGTCCCAAACTTCCTTGGCATTTTTGCAGTTGATGATGTTATCAAACATGTCTGCATCAACACCATTGAACAGAATGTTCATGGCCTTTTTATCTTTCCTGACTTGTTCAATGTCAGGATCAGACCATTCATGCCTAGGCTTTGGAACAGATGGCTCGTTTCCTGTTACAGCTCTCATTGGAACATTAGGGCCTCTTTCTATGCAGTCCACATAGGCCTCATCTTGAGAAAGCATATGAAGATGCATCTTTACCTTCCAATGATGGTAATTATCTTTATCAAGAAAAGGAATCTTGACTCCAACATCTTTCTTGTTCATCTTGCTGAATTGTTTTGATCTTTAAACTCTTTGTAGATTAAGAGCTTGCTCTGATACCAATTGTTAGTCCCTTAACAATATAGCAAGAATTACAGAAGGGGGGTTGAATGGAATTCTTGAACCTTTTTCTCGAAATAAAAATGTTCAACTCGAATATAGATATAATGTTTTGATTAACACAATGCGGAATAGAAACTTAATTGAATCAAAACATAAGTAATTAAAAACAAAAGTCTTTAAAAACTTTCTGGTGGATTTTAAACAATTCCACCAGAGATATATATAATATATCGAGAGGACTCTGTGTACATAAATGCTCACAGCTGCTTACAAACTTGAACTACTGAGAATACTGGAAATGCTAATGATTCTGCTTACAAAGATTTCTCTGTTTTTGTGTTTCTCACTTATCTCAGTTATATTTCTATTTGCTACACTCTTGGTTTATATAATACCAAGATTACAAAGTCAAAAAGACTGAACAAATATAAAAACTATCAGTCTTAAGCTTTGCTGCTTTTCGTCCTCTATTACCCAGTTAATGGGCTTCCACAGTGTGTTTGTATACATCTCGACGGCTGTGTGTCAGCTTTCACTGTTCAACTGCTGTTTGAATTCTTCATATGATCATCCGTCGACTTTCAGAACATCCATTGATGGTTTAATTAATCATCTGTTGACTGCTATATTAAACATCCGTTGATAGTCATTTGATCATCCGTCGATGGCTTTGTTAATCATCCGTCGGTAGCTATTTTGGCACTTGACTCTATTTCACTTATGCAGAATTACAAGACATCATTTATGTATAATTAATCAACCTATTCTGCATATCTAGTTAAAGTCAACATGACTTATATGCTACTACAGATTCTATACAAAGGTGCATACATAACTGTGCTATAAACTTATTATTACATAAGCTACTCACTCGATGGATAATAAGTTAATCATCCGTCGGGACTATAATGAGTTATCCGTCGGGACTATAATTCTTATCCGTCGAGTGCTACATAATTTCACTAAGTAAATTCTACTTAGATGTTTTGTTTATGTAATCATCAAGTACACAACATATGCACACCAAAGGTAATGTGACATTGTTGATGTCTTCAGCATAAACAACTCCTACATTCTGGATGAATTTATTCCTACTGCCTGCTTCTATTTGTGAGGAGATGGAACGTACTCTAAATACATTTTTGTGGGGCAGAGCACCAACAGAAAAAGGGATAAAATGGATATCTCGGAAGAGGTTATGTGCACCGAAAAGTTATGGAGGATTGGATGTTAGGGAAATCAGAAATTTCAATTTAGCAATGTTAGCTAAACAAAGTTGGCGGTTGTTAACTAATGCAAACCCGTTGGTCTCTGAAATTATGAAAGAAAAGTATTATCCGAAGACAGATTTTTTAGATGCTCGAATGGGTAATAATTCTAGCTATATGTGGAGAAGTTTGATGGCAGTAATGAAGGTTCTAAAGGCAGGAGCAAGACGAAAAATTGGTAATGGATTGAGTACAAAAGTGTGGAATATTCCATGTCTTCCAAGCAGCGAGAATGGATTTATGACTACAGATATGCGTCATCAAATGAGTCAGGTATTGGTCAATGGGATTATGTGTAATGAGGGGAAGCGCTGGGACTTGGAGATTTTAAATGATGTATGTAATAATCGTGACATGGACCTGATTAAGAGAATACCAATTCTGTTAGTAGATATGCAAGATTCTTGGTACTGGTATTTTGAGGACAGTGGGAATTTTACTGTCAAGAGTTGTTACAGATGGATTCAAGTGGAGATGGATGATACAAATCAATGATTCTGGAAGACACTTTGGTCCTTGAAGCTTCTATGTAAAGTTATAAATTTCCTCTGGCGAGTTAGTAAAGGTGTTTTACCTACATTATATGCATTAGCAGGTAAAGTAGTGACTGTGAATGATTGTTGTCCTTGGTGTCACAATGCGTTAGAAACAGATGTACATGTGTTTGTTAGTGTATACTGAAAATATTTATTTGAAGTATGTACATTTATTTCTGGCCAGTTTATTTGAGAATCATTTGAATGTTTACATGTTGTCTAATATTATATATTGTGAACAATCTAGTATCAAATGGGATACCGAATATTAGATTGTTAAATACAGTTATATAATATAATAAGGTTCACAACACAGGTGGTGTTGGACAATCCACTGGTATGGCTGTAGTATTATTTAGATTAGTTTATATTGACGAATAAATAATACTAGTATACTTTGTGTATATTGAACATGATCATATTTAGAATTGTTCCCTTAATACTGATTAAGAAGGAGAACTAAGATTCTATGTTATTATTAATGCTTAGGTTCTTAATCCGGAAATAGTAATTGACACGTGTATATTATTTACATGCTTTGATTTATATATGAAATAATTCTTTTGAATTATATCATTATATTTTGGGTGATGGAATTATATACATGGTGGATATTATTTATTGAAGGAATCTATGTCCTGATAATATTCAGGTTAATGATGTCCCCTTGAAAGCTCAAAAAGATTTAATTATGTGAAACCCTGCAGGTGGAATTTATTCTGGCATAATTAAATAAAGGTTGAGTGGATGATCAAGGATAAAAGATATTAATTAAATAAATTATCAGTAATTTATTTAATTAATGGACATATGATATTTTAAACATGGGGAATTTAATAAGCAAATAATATTGGAACCGAATTAATTAAAATACGGTATTAGGAAAGGTAGTGCAAATATTAATTCTTTAGTGGATTGAATTAGTATTTAATTACATTGGGCTAGACTCAAGATGTAATTAGAAGGCCCAACCTAATTATCCATGGTCCCTATTGTAGCCTATATATATTCTTATTCTCTTCTTGCTTGGAATTGTGTGAAAACATATTTTAGCCACCAAGGAGCAAGAAGAGAGGATAACTTGAGAAGACGGAGGCCATACTTCGCTCAAGGGAATTTGGGAATACAATAGAAGAGCGTGGAATCAACCATTAACAAGGTAATCCTCTTTTCGTAATCTTTATCGTAAAACGTAGTAACACCCTAAGTCCGTGGTTCCCAACAATTGGTATCAAGAGCCTGGTAATGGGTTCTACGTTTTATGATATAATGTCCATGTCGTAATTATATATGCGTGTATACAGTGTTTTGCTTGTATTGGTTTTGATGCAGGTTGTTAATCCACTATTATGGCCATGTATATTTTAATTATGTGTTTGGATCCCACGTGGTTTAATCGTTGTTAATTTTTGTTTTGGTTTCCACGTGGTTTAATCGTGGTTGTAATTTACACGAGGGTTGATCGTGTTAGAATAGATTTTACAAAATTAGTTTTATATTAGATCTATTTTTTTTTGTAATTGTTTCGGGTATTTTGTAATAGTTATGTGCGATCGGAAATCAATTCTGGTAGTTTTTTGTTCCGCTGTGCGATTACAAGGGGCTGCTGTTGATGTTTGGATCGAACAAAATCAAAACAAAACTCACAGAAAAGCAACAGGCGCGCGCGCTGCGGCCGCTGCGGCAGCTGGGACTGCTGGGGCTGCTGCGGCAGCTGGGACTGCTGGGGCTGCTGGGGCTGTTGGGGGCGTCAGGTTGCGCTTGGGGCAGATTTTTTTTGAGAGCTGAATTTTTTTCAAGGGCCATAATAGTGGAAAATTTATTTTAATTTTTTCCATTAAATTTTAATTATTACTTTAATTTATTGATTATGTGTGTCGTTAATTATGTGTGTAATTCTTTTAAAATTGCATGTTTAACTTAATTAGGACGACATGGACATAAAATTTATTTATTGCTTTAATTAAATGTTATATGTTGCTAAAATTATGAGTGTATTTTGAATGCATGATTAGACATAATTATAACAACATAGGGCCCCATTTAATTTTAAAATTCCTCAATTTTAATATAAAAAAATTCTAAGTGGGAGAGGGAATTAATATGAAATTAAATCCCATGGTCTCCATTATTGGTTGTAGGTAATTTAACATAAAGACGAATATAAATTATATATACGTCACCCATCGTGGCATGTAATTTGTGGTGTCTAGAATGTTATAGAAATTACTAGAACAAACTTCTTAAATTAATAAATTTTGAAAGGAATAAATACGGATTTTCTTTATTTCTGATTTGGGGCGATTTTGTTAAAAACGGGTTCATCGAACTTGTAAGGCTGTCGGTTTTAAGCGAGACCGATGTGACTCCTCCACTACCTGGAAATCAAACCATTGATGAATATTGAATTGAAGTATTCTATTCAAGGCAAAATTATGAATATTGGAAGGTATACACGCCACCCATCGTGGCGTACCAAGTTCCATAGATTTCGAATAATTTAAGATTTGATGATGGTATACACTTAGCTATGAAAAATAATATAGTCCACCCCAATGTGGCATATTGTTTAGTAATAGGACCAAAGTAACATTTAAACAAAATTAGGTGGTATACATGTCACACATCGTGGCGTACCAGAAGCTTATGGTGTTTAGATGTTAGTGCATTAAATTTTAATAATTTAGATCTTAATAATTAATGCACCCTTATTTATGTGATGTTTTTATGCATGATTGTCAGGATAAAATGGGCTTTAATCCACTATTCACCATACTTAAGGATAACAAACTTACCGGACCTAACTATATTGAATGGAAACGAAATTTGGACATTGTGTTGACTGCTGAGGAGTACAAGTTTTGCACTTATGAACCCAAGCCTGAACAGCCTGCTGCTGATGCTCCTGAAGATGAGAAAGAGTATTATAAACGGTGGATTAAGGTTGATGAGATGTCGCAATATTACATTCTGGCAGCACTGTCGGGTGTTTTGCAACATCAGCATCAGTCTATGGCCACTGCTTCGGATATGCTCTTTAATCTCAAGGAACTTTTTGGAGATCAGAATAGGGCTGCTAGGCAAGTAGCCATGAAGGCTTTAATGAACACTCAGAGGGCTGAAGGCACACCTGTAAGGGATCATGTTCTCAAGATGATGTCGCATCTGAATGAGATAGAGATCCTTGGTGCTGAACTTGACGGGGAAACCCAGATTAACATTATCCTTATGAGCTTGTCCAAGAGTTTTGAGCAGTTCCGCTTGAATTACAACATGAACAAGAGGCAGTATAGTCTCGCGGAACTGCTGACAGAACTTCAGGTAGCTGAAGGATTATTTCGGCAGAGTGATCAAGTGAATGTGGCTGAGAAAGGTTCTTCCTCTAAGCCGAAAGGTATTAAGAAGAAGAAAAAGGCTCAGACACAGAAAGCTGTGAAGGCAGTGGGAGTTCAGGGTGGTGTGAAAAAGCCTAAAGGAAAGTGCTTCAGATGCAAACAGTCAGGTCACTGGAAACAAGATTGTCCTCTTCCTAAGAAGACAAACAATACTGGTATGTCTCTTTCTCTAGTTACAGAAACATTTATAGCGGCTATATCTACGAGCACTTGGTGTGTAGATACAGGAGCCACTGATCATGTTTGTAATTTTATGCAGGGGTTCCAACTATCCAGAATGCTTAGAGATGGTGAGATATACGTGTTCATGGGAGATGCTACGAAAGTAGCAGTAGTTGCAGTAGGAGTTATTCATTTATCTTTTGGTTCTGATAGGATTTTGGTTTTGAACAATTATCTTTATGTACCTTCTTTTAGAAGGAATTTAATTTCGGTTTCTAAACTTGCTTTGGATGGTTATAATGTTTGTTTGGATCGTAATATTTCTATTATGATGAATAAACGAATTATATGTTCTGGTACATTGCAAGACAATTTGTATATAATTAATCTTAGTCAACCTGCACTGTAATTGCAGTTTAGGGAATTGAACAACACATCTTCTAACTCTACTAAAAGAAAGGAACCTTCTAGTTTGAACCAAACATATCTTTGGCACTTGAGATTAGGTCATATTAACTTGAGGAGGATTCAAAGACTGGTAGTAGACTGGCCTTTAAGCTTATTGGCAGTGGAGCCATTTCCAGTTTGTGAATCCTGCTTGGAAGGTAAAATGACTAATAGGCCTTTCAAGGAAAAAGGGAATAGAGCCAAACAACTGTTAGAATTGGTTCACTCTGATTTATGTGGACCCATGAATATCCAAGCAAGAGGTGGTTATGAATATTTCGTCACTTTCATTGATGATTATTCTAGATATGGGTACGTTTATTTGTTGCACCGTAAGTCTGAGTGCTTTGATAAGTTCAAAGAGTACAAAGCTAAAACGGAGAAGCGACTTAATAAAAGTATCAAGTCACTACGATCAGATCGTGGTGGCGAATACTTGCTTGGAGAATTTAGGGAATATTTATCAGAAAATGGGATAGAATCCCAGTTAACTGCACCAGGCACACCCCAGCAGAACGGTGTAGCAGAGAGAAGGAACCAGACTCTTTTAGAGAGTGTTAGATCGATGATGAGTTATTCGGATTTACCCAAGTCATTTTGGGGACATGCCTTAGAGACAGCAGCTTATCTTCTGAACTTAGTACCTTCTAAGTCGGTTCCTAAAACCCCCTTAGAATTGTGGACCGGGGATAAAACGAGTCTAAGACATATTCGAATATGGGGTTGTCCAGCACATGTGCTGAACAAGAACGCGACTAAGTTAGAATCTCGTACAGAAGTAAGGTTGTTTGTAGGCTACCCCATGGGAACGAAAGGATATTTATTTTATAGTCCGAAGAATCGGGATGTCATTGTTAGCACCAATGTAAGATTCTTAGAGGAGGAATATATAATGAATCACAAACCCATGAGTAGTGTCGTTTTAGAGGAACTAGTGGGAGGGACAAATAATACCCATGAAGCTGTAGTACAAGTAGAACAACCACAACATAATGTACAACCTGTCACTAATACCGCACCAGTGCCTCGTCGTAGTGGGAGGGTTGTTCAACAGCCTCATAGATTCATGTTTTTGGGTGAGTCTTCAGACTTGGTCTCTGGTGAACATGATGATGATCCCCGTACATACGAAGAGGCAGCACAAGACAAAGATGCAGATCTTTGGCAAAAGGTGATGGAATCTGAGATAGAATCAATGTATTCTAATCAGGTCTGGGAGCTCGTGGAACCACCCAAATGTATAAAACCTATTGGATGTAAGTGGATCTACAAGAAAAAGAGGGGATTAGATAAAAAGGTGAAAGCCTGGAAAGCAAGACTTGTTGCGAAAGGGTATACTCAGAAAGAAGGTATCGATTATGAGGAAACCTTTTCACCGGTAGTCATGCTTAAGTCAATCCGTATTCTTTTATCTATAGCAGCTCATCTCGATTATGAGATTTGGCAAATGGATGTCAAGACAGCTTTTCTTAATGGAAGTCTTGAAGAAACCATCTATATGCAGCAACCAAAAGGATTCATTAAGGAAGGCCAAGAGCATCTGGTATGTAAGCTTAAGAGGTCTATTTATGGACTTAAACAAGCTTCTAGAGACCGGAATATTCGTTTTGATCAGGCAGTCCAGTCATATGGATTTGATCAAAGTCCAAGCGAATCGTGCGTGTATAAGAGAAGTGAAGGTAATGCAGTGGTTTTTCTAGTACTATATGTAGATGATATTTTACTCATTGGAAACAATGTTGAGATGTTGTCATCAGTAAAGGCATGGTTGTTCAAACAATTTGACATGAAGGACTTAGGTGAAGCGACATACATCCTTGGGATCAAAGTTATAAGGGATCGCAAGAAAAGGATGTTGGCTTTATCTCAAGAGCCCTACATTGATGAAGTATTAGCTCGTTTTAACATGCAGAACTCCAAGAAAGGTTTTCTACCTTTTAAGCATAGAGTTGCTCTATCTAAGAAGCAGTGTCCTTCGACACCTAAGGATATAGAGAGCATGAAAGCAGTTCCTTATGCTTCAGCATGTGGAAGCTTAATGTATGCTATGTTATGTACGAGGCCAGACATCTGCTTTGCTGTAGGCATGGTTAGTAGATATCAGTCGAACCCAGGTCAGGAACATTGGAGTGCAGTAAAAACTATACTCAAGTACCTGAGAAGGACTAAAGAGTATATGTTAATTTACAAGGCCTCAGATCTATTTCCTTTGGGATATACTGATTCAGATTTCCAATCAGATAGGGATAAGAGGAAATCAACCTCGGGATATGTTTTTACTTTGGGAGGTGGAGCCGTTATATGGAGGAGTGTAAAGCAGAAATGTATTGCAGACTCCACCATGGAGGCCGAGTACGTGGCGGCCTCTGAGGCTGCCAAGGAGGCTGTATGGTTCAGGAACTTCCTTTTTGGACTTAGATGTGGTACCTAATTTGCCTAGGAGCTTGACGGTGTATTGTGATAACACTGGTGCTGTGGCAAATTCAAAGGAACCGCGAGACCACAAAGCAGCTAAACATATTGAACGTAAGTATCATCTCATACGAGGAATCGTAAAGCAAGGGGATATAGTTGTGGCTCACATATCATCAGAAGACAACCAAGCAGATCCTTTCACAAAGAGCTTGCCAACCAAGGTTTTTGACAAGTATGTGGAAGCAATAGGAGTCAGATGGATGGACACATAGATTTTTATGTAATAGTGGATTAAATAAACACTGATGTACACATAGAATATTTTGAGTATAAGTGGGAGATTGTTAGTGTATACTGAAAATATTTATTTGAAGTATGTACATTTATTTCTGGCCAGTTTATTTGAGAATCATTTGAATGTTTACATGTTGTCTAATATTATATATTGTGAACAATCTAGTATCAAATGGGATACATAATATTAGATTGTTAAATATGGTTATATAATATAATAAGGTTCACAGCACAGGTGGTGTTGGAGAATCCACTGGTATGGCTGTAGTATTATTTAGATTAGTTTATATTGACTAATAAATAATACTAGTATACTTTGTGTATATTGAACAGGATCAAATTTAGAATTGTTCCCTTAATACTGATTAAGAAGGAGAACTAAGATTCTATGTTATTATTAATGCTTAGGTTCTTAATCCGGAAATAGTAATTGACACGTGTATATTATTTACATGCTTTGATTTATATATGAAATAATTCTTTTGAATTATATCATTATATTTTGGGTGATGGAATTATATACATGGTGGATATTATTTATTGAAGGAATCCATGTCCTGATAATATTCGGGTTAATGATGTCCCCTTGAAAGCTCAAAAAGATTTAATTATGTGAAACCCTGCAGGTGGAATTTATTCTGGCATAATTTAATAAAGGTTGAGTGGATGATCAAGGATAAAAGATATTAATTAAATAAATTATCAGTAATTTATTTAATTAATGGACATATGATATTTAAACATGGGGAATTTAATAAGCAAATAATATTGGAACCGAATTAATTAAATTACGGTATTAGGAAAGGTAGTGCAAATATTAATTCTTTAGTGGATTGAATTACTATTTAATTACATTGGGCTAGGCTCAAGATGTAATTAGAAGGCCCAACCTAATTATCCATGGTCCCTATTGTAGCCTATATATTCTTATTCTCTTCTTGCTTGGAATTGTGTGAAAACATATTGTAGCCACCAAGGAGCAAGAAGAGAGGATAACTTGAGAAGACGGAGGCCACACTTCGCTCAAGGGAATTTGGGAATACAATAGAAGAGCGTGGAATCAACCATTAACAAGGTAATCCTCTTTTCGTAATCTTTATCGTAAAACGTAGTAACACCCTAAGTCCGTGGTTCCCAATAGTGTTATTCACATGTGATTTTGCAAAAACGGTTTGGTATACAGCTGGATTATCACATGTGTTTCAATTTGTACAACATTCTATTGCTGCATCAGTTCTTCAATCAATTTTTCAGATTGTAATAGAGAGCAATGTGTTTACTTATTGGGATGATCAGCTGCAGTATCTGGAACAGAAGGAATAAACGGGCTTGGGATAAAATTAGTGGTTATGTTTATGGTGTAAAAAATGTTGCAATTAGTTTACTTAGTGCATGGAAAGAAGCTCAGATACATATAATAAATCACAGAGCCCAGGAGGATCAGGGAGATAAAGTGTGGCAGAAACCAACTGGTGGGTGGTTAAAAATAAATATGGATGCGGGAGTGTTCACTGATGGGAGTATTGGTATTGGAGCAGTTATAAGAGATTCTCAAGAGTGTTTTATTGGGGCTAGATGTCGTAAAGTTGAGGGAGCTTGGAGGTCAGGAGATGTAGAGGTGATTGGAATGAAGAAGGCGATTTTATGGGTCATCAGCAGGGGACATCAACATTGTTGTGTGTTTGAAACTAATTTGCAAAGTCTTTCTATTGCATGTAATGATCATCGAGATGCAGTTTTCTTTGGAACTCTAGTAGGTGATTGTGTCTACTTGTTGAAGCACATAAATTATGTGCAAGTTAAATTTGTATATAGATATCCGAATATACTGGATCATATTTTAGCTAAAACCCTTATTTTATGTCAGATACAGGGGAATGGTATACCACTCCTCCTCATATTATTAATCATGTACTGGACCTTGATAATATTTGAATGCAAGTACGATGTTAATTTCAAAAAAAAAGGTGAACCTTCATTTACTAAATATTTGACAGAAATGTGAAAGTTAGAATCCTGATACATTTGGCCTTTCTTGTATTTTGTCATGTATCACATTTACTCTCCTTTCTTCTTCACCTGTTAATCATCGTAATTAACTAAACTTCCTTTTTTATTTTTATATATCAAAGTTTTTATGTTAAATTATTTTTCTTTAATTATTTTAAACTTACAAGTTGTGATTTTATTAACTCATGAATAAAATATATATTTTTTATAGTCACATTTTAATCATCTATTCACGTTCCGGATTTTCTACCCTAAATATAAAGAATTAAATTCTTACAAAGGTATAATGTTAAAAAATATCTTTTATTGTGTACTTGGAATTTATCATATTTTACTTTAAGTTTTAAAATATTTTAATTTTCTATATCATCTATTAATAAACAAAACTACTTTTCGTAGTACAAATTAAATAATCTGTACCAATAGCCGAAATATCATTTTTTTAAAACTTCGATACCTAATTTTCTTCTAATATAATTATCCTTATTTTCAAATTCCTCTTTTTATTTTATATTCATGTATCAAAATTATTAATTCATGTAATTTATATATTTTTTAATTTTATTTAAAAATTATAACTTATAAGTTATTATTTACCAAACATTATCAATTTGTAAATAACTTATATCTTAAATAATGTAAATATATAAATAATTTATAATTACAATATTCATATTACTTATATAACACGTTTTAAGTTACATTTTGTAGTAAATTGCTGGAAGGGACTGAGGGCCAGTATTACACTTTTAGCCATATTCACGATGTTTGGTTTTCCTTCTATTGCCTTCTGTAGTTCTGTACTATAATCGCCTCAACCGATACTATTTTAACTTGGGTTTGTTCTTTTTTCTATTGTTAGGACGTTAACACGCGCTAATAATACACGCAAGTATACGCATTCACAAGTAATATAAGATTTAGATCAAATTCGTTCCCACAGAGACTCTTTGGTTAATTTAAGAATATGCACCTATGCAACAATGATATGGTTATTATCCAGTGCTAAGACAAATAACAAGTTGAGATTTTTTATAACTAAGAATTAAACTAACAATTATAATTAAGAGAACAAGAATGGTTGAATTAATATATATGATAAACATGGGGTCCTAACTTCATTAAATACTTCATTTAATAGTCTTTTTGTTCTTAACCTTAGCATGTAATGATGATGACAATAATTAGATAACACGAAACTAGTAAACGCCAACTTTCGTTGTACGAATACCCTACTACCAAGCATCCACAAAAGAGATAGAAGTTGAATAGACACCAATTATGCTTAGTCCTTATATGTCTATAAGAATTGAAAACATAACGGTTTAATGCGCAAGTTATCTATCGTGATTACATAGGGCAAGTAAGATGGTTAAAATTACCTACGAATCATGCATAACAATAACACATGAACCTATGCTAGCATGGCAAGTTCTAAACCTCTATATTCATTGTCGCTTCAATAGAGATTAACAAACTATCTTATATGTTAGCTACGCACATAAGACGAATAAGCACAACCAATACTAGGATATCAATCAATCACCACACACCAAGATATTGAACAAATTAAATATAAAAATCCATAAGTAAATCCGTTAGAACCACACGATAACGATTTATTCATAATCGAACTCATCATCACCATGGGTTCCATTGAAATCATGATAATAAACAATATAAGAGTATTAGGGTTCAAAGACAAATCGAAAACA
This sequence comes from Apium graveolens, assembly GCF_009905375.1. Classification (NCBI taxonomy): domain Eukaryota; kingdom Viridiplantae; phylum Streptophyta; class Magnoliopsida; order Apiales; family Apiaceae; genus Apium; species Apium graveolens. The sequence goes on from NC_133654.1 coordinate 120,457,302, forward strand.
AGTATCCAAGTATCACCTAAATCAAAGAAAACAAAAGTCTTCTTCTCCGTAGTCATCTCGTGCTCTCTAGGTCTTCTTATTGCTTTCATAGGTCTCCTTGTTGTTAAAAACGTCTTTTTATTGGTATATATAGGCTTCAGGATGACCAGGACTCTCAAAATCTTCAATTTCAATTAAAATTAGGATTCTGGGGTAAAACAGGGCGCGGGCGCACTGTATTCGGGCGCGACCGCGCTGGAATAGTGTTTTTAGTGGTGCGGGCGCGCTGGTTCTCGCGCGGCCGCGCCGACCTTCTGGAAATATTCTGATATTTCTTCTTTTGGCCGTATCTTGAGTTCTTCTCGTCAGAATTAGGTGATTCAACTGCCCACGCGAAACTAACGAGATTCTCTACAACTTGAGAATGTCCTAGGCTTATAATTCTGATCTCTTTTCAGCATATTTCTTTAAAAATATTCTTTCTTCATTTAGCTGATGCCTGAAATGCACAAACACAAAAACACATCAAAAATACCAACAACTTGAGTCCAAAACACCAACTTAAGCCTGAAATGAAGCGTTCCAAGTAGATATAAAATACACTTATTCCACCCCCAAACTTGAATCGATGCTTGTCCTCAAGCATAAACAGACTCAAAATTACAAAAAAACATAATGCATGAATACAACTACGCGAATGTAACTAAATGATAATGCAATCGATCCCCTCAAAATAACCATAACCAAATGAATAAGACAATTCCTCTAAGAATGCAATGACTCAAAACAGAGCTCAAAGAAAATCTCACAAACCAACTTATAAACCAGAAACGTGCGTGTGTGGATGCTTAACAGATATACTCTCAACACTAGATCAATAACCATAACTTATCTATCAGCGAAACAATCACAAGTTTATAAACGGAATAGACAATAAACACATAATGACTCATAACACCTTCATCCTACTAGAGTTATACAAGGATTCACGCTATTATTGAACACATAACAAATATGCTTATTTGATCGTGCAATGAATGAGGTCCCAAAAGACTTATACAATAATACCCATATAGCGAGCGTTAGGTTAACGGATCCCAGACTATGAAAAACCTTAGGTCACTAGGCACAAAGTCCCCTAAGAGCTTAATAACTCGAGTATTAAAGAGCTCACTCTTGAACAATTATGCATAAACACATACTTTTTTTTCTTTTTTCTTTTTTTTCTTCAACGATTTCGGAATGAATGTGTTTCGCTCCATCTCATTCAACCCTAAACTACTCATATAAATATGAGTCGGCTACTAGTCATTTGACGCCTAGCCTTACAACAACTAGTAATGAAATCCAAGCTTTTCTCTAGTTTAAAAATTCAGTGTTCTTTTGTCATTACGAGAATAAAAAAAAATTAAATATAAACCAGTGATTAAATCTCAACTAATAAACAAGCATAATTATGATCTAGATCAAAAGCAATCCTATAAGACTTCGTGAAAATTTTTCTTCTGGCAAATAAATTTTTTAAGACTTAAACATCCCTATATTCGTCATCACCACACTCAAATCAACATCAACTTATCAACTAGCATAGTTCATCTTAAGGGATCATGCTAAATATGCATGCAAATGCAACTTTATGAAATCACATAAAAAAATAAACAAATATGTCCTATATGAACAATCATGCAACACTACGAATGAAATACAACTATATGCAACAAGAATATATATGAACTATATGGATACACACAAACTAATCCTTACATTATCACCTCCAAAATTAAAATTTTCAATGTCCTCATTGAAGGTAATAATAAGGATTTCTGGCATACCTGGTCATTGAAAAGATCACCCTCCTCGGGTGGAGGATCGGGTGGCCAATCAACTTCGACACTAGTGGCTCGGAAAATAGTGGCCAAATCCTGTGTCAAAGTTGCAGCAAAACGACGGTGAATATCGTGCATGGCCTCCATACGCCTAGTCACTCGCCAGTACTGCTCATCACCAACACCAGTCCTATTAACTACCTGCTGCACATGAGAAGAACCCTATGTAGGCACGGGAAAATCCGTCCAACCACTCTCTACATTATCAAAAATATATCTCAACCCCTTATCATGGGGTGCACCTAAGAATGAATAACTCAAGTGATCTAGTAGTCGGTTGAGCTCAAGTGTGTGAGCTTCTTCAATAGATGGTTCAAAATACTCCTGAGAAATTTTCATCTCTGCTAACCCAAGAGAATCGAATGGCATTCAAAACCTGCATTTGCTCTGCTCCTTCTTCATCTTCAATAATTGATTCCTCTATTAAGGATCTCTCTAAGATATCTGACTTTGGAAATTGCTCAGGCTCTGAATTCATGACAGAGTCGACCCACTCTACTTTAAAGCACTCCACTTTAGTTATGGGTAACTTTATTGCCTTGAACACATTAAAAGTGACCTTTTGATTGTGAACCTTCATCGCAAGCTCTCCTTTTTACACATCGATCATAGTTCGGCCAGTAGCTAAGAATGGTCTCCCCAAGATAATGGGAATCTTCTTATCCTCCTCAAAGTCAAGAATTACAAAGTCAGCAGGAAAGATAAGTTTGTCCACCTTGACCAACACATCCTCCACAATGCCTCGTGGATATGTAATAGAATGATCGGCCAACTGCAAGGACATATATGTCGCTTCGGATCAGGTAGACGAAGCTCCTTGAAGATAGACAAGGGCATCAGATTAATGCTAGCTCCCAAATCACATAAACATTTGTCGAATGACAAGTTTCCGATGGTGCAAGGAATATTGAAGCTTCCAGGATCTTTACGCTTCAGAGGCAACTTCTGTTGCAGCACAACACTGCATTCCTCCGTTAGAGCAATGGTCTCTAAGTCATCGAGTTTCATCGAGAGAGAATATATTTCATAAATTTTGCATAGCTAGGCTGTGATATCCCGTATTTTTAGAATTATTATTATTAATATTTAAATATTTTTATATGATTTTCTAATTTGGAAAGAATAAAATGGTGGATATTTTATTCCTATTTGATGAGTTTGTGTTAATAAATGGTTATGTGCTAATTGTTAAGTGTTGTATCGATCCCTGTCAATTTTTGAAAATATTTACTTAAATGTATTATTTTCAAAATTTATTTGAAAGCCAATCTTATTGATATCGGTAAATTGAAATTGTTTCGTAATATCCGGAAAGTATCGTGCAATTATTTTTATCAATAAATAATTATTATGTGATTATTATGGGAATTTTGGTGAATTATCTGATGAATGATATTTATATTTGAGTGTTTATATGTGATAAAGTGTAAGTATTTTGATTTTTATATGTCCAGAATAAAGTATAGATAATTATGGTATTTTTTTGATAAATTTTGGATAGTTATATGATTTTATAAGAATTTATCGATTTAATATTTATTTTCTGAGTAATTATAAAACTATTTTATAAAGCCGAGAATCGTCCAACTTCAACTTTTTTTGCATTTTTACAACCCGAAACTCTTCGGAAAACTCCATCCTAATCTAATTTGATTATTTTGAACATTTTCCGTGTTTCGACTATTTCGATACGGAGTACGGTTTGACCCGTACGAGTCCCGGCACAAAATTTTCGATACGATAATCATTTCGGTAGATCAATAAAACCCGTACTCTCGAGAGACGGGATATTTTTATATTATTTTCTCATAGGGTGTTTTATAAAAAGCTCAATTTTGATAATTATCCAAATCTGGTATTAAATTGTATAATTTTTATAGTTACTTGGCGGCTAAGTAATATATTTTGGATCTGATATTTCAGTGTAAATTCAGTATTAAATTCCAGAATGTTTCAAAAATCATGAAACTCATAATTTCTTAAGATTTTGAATATTGAGAGAATTTTAAAATTATTTCGGAAAGTTTTTGGATTATATTTACTCGCGCGTTTGTTCGTTAAAACGTAAAATGCGGATATGATATGTGTTTCAAAAATACTTTAAAAATTATGAAAATTTTATTTATTAGTTTTTAAATATTCCGAAAATTTTAGAAATATTTCAGTTTAATAAAATTTATCTGACCGGGCCCCTACCGGGATGTCAAATCCCACAACAATTGTATTTTCATTTTTATAAGATCGTGGAACTTTCAAATATTTTATATTTTCATATTTTTGGAATATTCATAATATTTGGGGAATTTGTTATAAATTTTATATTTATTTGAATAAATATTATACCCCGAGAAATATCAATTTTGGGCTAATATTAATTATGTAAATACTGTTTTACGAGTTTTATTCTCGTCGAGATTCAAAGTATTGCAGAAGCATTTTGGCTCAAAAATATCGAAAGGGTTTTGAATACAAATGAGCAACCAATTCTGGGGTTCCTTAACTAAAATTTTCTAATTCAGCAATTATGGTTTTAATTGTTCTTCTCTATTGCAGATGTCGGTTTTTGTATCAAAAGACCATATATATGCTATAATGAACTTGCTGAGCATTTCTTTCGCTCATACTTGCTTGTTTTCAAATTTAACCTCCAGTGAGAATTAGCTTGCGCTGTTTAGCCGCGTAATTGAAGGAAGCAAATCAGAAGTTTTTGGAAAGTGGTTGGCCCAGGGTTTGCGGAACTAGAGTAAGTTCTATTGTATAAAGTTGTGTATATATATATGTATTAGTTATGTTATTAAATTGTTGGTCTAGTATACTTCTTTTCGAAGTTATACTAGTGGGTTAAGTTTTGAGTTTGGGAATTTGTAAAAAGAGTTTTAAAAGAAAGTGAAAGAAAAATTTATTGGTGGAATTTGGAATTCTTGTTTCTAGAACTGTAACCTTAAAAGATCTTGGGTATAGTTTGGGGTCACAGATGATATATTTTGGTTGCTGGCATTTATTTATTGATTCAACAGGTTATTTTGGATTGAGGTTTCATAGTGACGACCAAATCCCCTTATCCCGGATTTGGGGGCATTACAGGTTGGTATCAGAGCTGAGATTATAGTAAACTATAAACGAGAGTGTGTATGAGTGTGTATAGCTATGTGAGGACGCTTGAGCTCATATCGAGTTCCTATTGGACTATTGGATATAGTACAACGATTAAGTTAAGGTAGGTGTATTCGTTTGAGATGGTTGTGTTGAGCTGGACAAAACTCCTGGCAGTTGTAAAGTTCTATTGTGGAATCTTCCGAGGCTACTATGATTCGACGATAATGAAGATTATCGATACCCTTGGAATATGAAGAAATGTTGTGAATCGGATGGCAAGTCAACCGAAGAGTTCAAATAGAAAATAAGTATTAAGACCTTGGCAAAACCTTCTCTTTCTATAACTTCTTTTGACCTCTCTCAAAAAAAGAGGTATCTGTTAAAGGATATATTCCCTAACACTCGTTTAGTCTTGTGTCAGAACATTATTTTCTGAATTTCATTTTTTTCCAGAAATATCAGCTTTGAAACTTATTCAGTTTTGATCCGAGGATTGCCTTAACAAATAATTTATTCAAAATCCTTTGTTATTCATTTGATTTTGAATTATTTTCATATTCTTTTATTGTGACTGAGATGAACAACCCTAACTATAGGGGACACAAGGTATACCCGTCTGTGTGATAGGAGTTGGATGGGACGCCATCATTTGTTTGTGCTGTGAATACATGAAGGTTAGCGACCTTTAGTAGTGTCTTAATTTTGGCACGCAACACCAAGTTTGTTTGATCATATGATCTCTCAGTTATTTTTTTCATTTCAACCATACTTTCTCACAAATTCATATTTTGGTAACCACAAAGGTGGGACACCTATATATTCTCTTTGAAATTCCATGATTTTATTATCTCAAATATGCGGAGGTATGCCAATCAAGTTGAGATGAGTTATCCGGGTCAATGGAAAGTAAGACTTTTGGATGAAATTACCACAAGCGACAGTGGACTGCAATATGGTTAGAATATCAGTGGGGTATAACGAAATCAGTTTGTTCCTTTACTTTCCTTTCTATTTATCTCCATCTCCATCTCCCTTTCTTTTTCTTTTTATTTATCTTCCTCTCTGTTCTTCTTTCTCTCTATTTGTAAAAGTGATTCTATTGAGGAATTAGTCAAAGGGTATGTGGATGCAACAGTGGTGCAGAGTGAAGCTCTCGTGATCAAAATGTTATACAAGGAATCCAAGATTTTATTTGAGATTTTCGGAAAGGTTGCTTATGCAAGATTGGAAAGTTGGCCAGAAGATCCCTAGTTCTCTCTTCTGCTGATTATGAGGACGGAATCCTTATAAGGGGGTAGATTGTGATATCCCGTATTTTCAGAATTATTATTATTAATATTTGAATATATTTATGTGATTTTCTAATTTGGAAGGAATAAAATGGTGGATATTTTATTCCTGTTTGACGAGTTTGTGATATTAAAAGGTTATGTGCTAATTGTTAAGTGTTGTATCGATCCCTGTTAATTTCTGAAAATATTTACTTAAATGTATTATTTTTAAAAGTTATTTGAAAGCCGATCTTTTTGATATCGGTAAATTGAAACTGTTTTGTAATATCCGGGAAATATAGTGCAATTATTTTATCAATAAATAATTATTATGTGATTATTAGGATAATTTTGGTGAATTATCTGATGATTGATAATTATATTTAGGTATTTATATGTGATAAATGGTAAGTATTTTGATTTTTATATGTCCAGAATAAAGTATAAATAATTATGGTATTTTCTGATAAATTTTGGATTGTTATATAAATTTATAAGAATTTATAGATTTAATAATTATTTTCTGAGTAATTATAAAACTATTTCATATAGCCGAGAATCGTCCAACTTCAACCGTTTTTGCGTTTTTACAACCCGGAACTCTTCGGAAAATTTTTTCTAACCTAATTTGATTATTCTGAACATTTTTCGTGTTTTGACTTTTTCGATCCGGAGTACGGTTTGACCCGTACGAGTCCCGACGTAAAATTTTCGATACGATAATCATTTCGGTAGATCAATAAAACCCGTAATCTCGAGAGACGTGATATTTTTACATTATTTTCTCATAGGGTGTTTTATAGGAAGCTCAATTTTGATAATTATCCAAATCTGGTATTAAATTGTATCGTTTTTATAGTTACTTAACGGCTAAGTAATCTATTTTTGGATCCGATATATCAGTGTAAATTCAGAATTAAATTCCATAATGTTTCAAAAATCATAAAGCTCGTATTTTATTAAGTTTTGAATATTTAGAAAATTTTAAAATTAGTTCGGAAAAATTTTGGATTATATTTACCCACGCGTTTGTTCGTTAAATCGTAAAATGGGGGTCTGATCGGCGTTCCAAAAATACTTTAAAAATTATGAAAATTTTATTTTATTTTTTTAAATATTTCGAGAATTTTAGAAATATTTCGATTTCATAAAAATTATCGGACCGGGACCTTACTGGGACGTCAAATCCCACAAAAATTGTATTTTCATTTTTATAAAATCGTGAAACTTTCAAATATTTTATATTTTCATATTTTTGGAATATTCATAATTTTTGGGAAATTTGTTATAAATTTTATATTTATTTGAATAAATATTATTCCCCGATAATTATTAATTTTGGGCTAATATTAATTCCGTGGTATTGATTTTAGTTAAAAGAAAAACAAAAAATAACAAAAAAAACGTGTAACTAATCTAACCACGTACCCCCACCCCCGACCGCCACACCTTCCCATTTTATTTTCCTCCCCCTCCTGTTCCCTTCTCCATCTTCTCTCTATCTCTCCTGTTTATCGTATATTTATATATTTTTAATTTTCAAAAATTCATATTTTACAAACCGTTCGTCCAAATTTTAATTGTTATATATATAAACGATCAGCTTCGATACCTACGATATTGCAAGATTTTGAGAAAAAAATTTGCGGAGCGTATTTTCTGTTTTAATTTATTTTCGAGGCATGGAAAAGGAGTTTGACAGCGTTGATTACTCCACATGGCCTTTCAGCGTGTATATGTCTATGGCTATGAATTTCGGATTTTTCTGGAGATATTTTCCGGACATCAGATAATCTCTTCGGGGTGATCAGATTTAATTTTGGGTAACAATTTCGAAATTCCGCTTTCGTACTTCAGTATATTATAGCATGTTAGTGTTTACATATTTATTTCATAATTTTTAGAAGTTTTTGTAGAAGTCGCTTTTGGCTGTGTTTTTCGTTTCTAGCGTGTTTATACTTGCAAATATAAATTATCATGTGTTTTAAATTTATAAATTTTATTAGAATATAGTTGGATTGTGTTATTTGGGAGTGATTTTGAGGGGTTATGACCCCGGGAAAAGTCCGTTTTACAAAGACGTTATTTTGAAAAACAAAATATAGAATATTTATTTCAATATCAAATTATTATCTTTTATTATTTTATAAAATCATAATTTGATTCAATTATTTATAATTTATTTTGATTAATTATTTATTCATTTAAGTAATCGATTAAATCAATTAATTTAAATTCTAAATAGGTGAATGAAGTATAATTATTTATACTTGTGTCGAATAATATTCTAATATTATTTTGAGCTTTTAAAATTATATAAAGGTATTGAATATTCAATTAACATTATTATTAATTAATTTATTCTTATTTTATTCGTAGAAAATAGACCGTTTGTCAGTTCAATAAGAAATGAACGCGTTTAGACTCAGAAAAATATTCTGCTTTCATTAAAAATACTTTCGATACCAAATTCTTTTGTTTCGAAAGGCTATTTATTTTGCGAGTCATTTTGAGTCGATTATTGATCGATAAATCATATTTTGACCCGATTTCAGTTTTAAACATACCGAGTCGAATCTTTTAACGAACCGAGTCATGTGTTATATGAATTATGTGATATGTGAGCTACGTGTTTACGTGCTATGTGAATTACGTGTGTACGTGGGTCAAGAGTCTTATGTTTGACTGTTTTATTGATGTGTGGGCTATCGTATGGGTAGACGATAGGGTTTTGACGCGCAGTTCGTCAAGTAATTATCATTTAGACGATTAAGGTTATATCTTTTAATTATAGATATGGATCGCTCGAGACGATCAACACCAGATGTTGGATAAAGAGTAAAACGAAATAGTGTTGGCTATCAAGCTTCTAGCAATCGCAGGAGCGGCGTATCAGTGAATTATTGAAATAAAAGATGGTGATGCCATAAGATGTTAGAATGAGGGATTGTGTATTTGCGAGTGTGACTAACTGCTAAAAACCAAAGGCAAGTATCCCTATCATCACTTATTGTTCAAGTGATAATTGTTTTAAATCCTAGTATGCAAGTTTTCTACGCTATTCTAATTTCAAAATAGTCCAATATTTTACATATCACTGAATTAAATGATTCTGTTTTTTAGTACTCTTATGTTATTCTAAGTTCAGAATAGTTAAGTGTTTTTACTATTCAAATACTGGATTTATAAATTTTGTATACCATTGAGACAGATGATTTTGCTGCGAGTATTCCTGCCTAACTGAATGGGGGAATAAATTATTTAGGATGTCGATTGATTCAGCTCCTTTTCAATAAAAGGTTTTAAGATTGGATGGTTACTGGTTACAGCGTAGGCGATCGAGACATCGGTCCAGCTGTAATATCTTACAAGGAGAATATATGCTTTTTCTGGCGCCCTATAGGCACGATATGACTGCGGGATACCGGTGGTACTTATATTTACGGTATGTTTGCGGGATACCGGTGCTGTTTCGTGACTGATCATCAGGAACATCATAAAATAATATTGGTTCCAATCTAAACTGTTGTTTTCTAAATTGTTTTGATAATCATAGAATAAATGATTTATCAACCGTTTCCATTTTGAATCAAAGGTGAAATGCAGTTTTGATTCAGTTTTAGCTTGATGTTGATATTTAGTTTGTTGTTAATTATCAAAGGTGGTATGAGTATAGATGATTGATGTCGACTTCAGTATGGGATGTTATGAGCATCAAAGTTCGTATTGGTATCTAATTTGATATGACAATAAAATAAGTATTAATTTGAAGAGTTTGGTTTTGAATAAAATTTATGATTCAGTTCATAATCACTATTGCATATTGTTGTTTATGATATTTCTATAAACACTGTTTTACGAGTTTTATTCTCGTCGAGATTTAAAGTATTGCTGAAGCATTTTCGCTCAAAAATATCGAAAGGGTTTTGAATACAAATGGGGAACCAATTCTGGGGTTCCTTAACTAAAATTTTTTGATTCAGCAATTATGATTTTAAATGTTCTGCTCTATTGCAAATGTCAGTTTTTATATCAAAAGACCATACATATGCTATAATGAACTTGCTGAGCATTTATTTCGCTCATACTTACCTGTTTTCAAATTTAATCTCCAGTGAGGATTAGCTTGTGTTGTTTAGCCGTGTAATTCAAGGAAGCAAAGAAGAAGCTTTTGGAAAGTGGTTGGCCCGGGGTTTGCGGAACTACAGTAAGTTCTATTGTATAAAGTTGTGTTTATATATATGTATTAGTTATGTTATTAAATCGTTGGTCTAGTATACTTCTTTTCGAAGTTATACTAGTGGGTTAAGTTTTGAGTTTGGGTATTTGTGAAAAGAGTTTTAAAAGAAAGTGAAAGAAAAATTTATTGGTGGAATTTGGAATTCTTGTTTCTAGAATTGTAACCTTAAAAAATCTTGGGTATAGTTTGGGATCACAGATGATATATTTCAATTGCTGGCATTTATTTATTGATTCAACAAGTTATTTTGCACTGAGGTTTCATAGCGATGACCAAATCCCCTGACCCCGAATTTGGGGGTGTTACATAGGCATCTGTTCAAGAGCTTCAACAAAAGGTATGTTGATGTGAAGTTTCTTGAAAACTTCCAAAAACTTAAAAAATTGCTTATCCAACTTCTGCTTTTGCAACCTTTTAGAAAAAGGAGGTGGAGGATAAAACTTTTTTTCCCCTGTATTACCCTCAAGAGGAGTGTTGACAACAGCTTTCTTCCTTGTTTCCACCTCAACATCCTTCAGCACCACTATTTCAGCTACAACCTCATTTTCTGGAATTTGTAAGGATGCAGACGTACCTGCATTCTGGACAGAATTTTCAGAATCTTCATCTTGCTGAATATGGGGGCTTGACACCTTTCCAGACCTCAATGTGATTGCGTTCACCTGTTCTTCGACTTCCCTCTTGCTTGGATTGGCTTCTGTATCACTAGGTAGTGTACCAGGTTGTCGATTCAACACAACATTGGTAATATGCCCAATTTGATTCTCCAGAGTCTTGATAGAATCAGCCTAGCTTTTGCATATAAGACCCTGGTGTTTACACATAAGCCTCAACTCCTCCAATTCAGATTTTTCATTAGCAGATTGACCGACACTTCCATGCGGGTAGTGTTGAAGTTGGAGTTGTTGTATTGGTGCATACTGTTACTGAAAACCAGGAGGATTGAATTGATTGGATCCAAACTACTGATAAGGCTGTTGTACCGGATTTTGATTGTTGCTCCAGCTGAAGTTAGGATGATTCCAGTTGTCAAGATGATAAGTGTTTGGAACTGGTTGCTGCGATCTCTGAAAGTTGCTCATAAACTAAGCTGATTCACTAGATATAGCGCATTACTCTGTCGCATGTGAACCTGCACAAAGCTCACAAACACTCGTCCTCTAATGAACTCCATAGTTAGCCAGTGAATCGATCTTCATAGACAACGCCTTTAGTTGAGCAGTGATAGCCGTAGCTATATCCACTTCATGAATTCCTGCTACCTTGCTCTATGGCAATCTCTGGGTTGGATACTGATATTCATTAGTAGCCATCAGTTCAATTAGATCATAAGCTTCATCGTAGCTCGTATCTCATAAGGCTCCACCTGATGCTACATCGAGCATGGGTCTGGACTGTGCTCCCAAACCATTATAAAAACAATTGTTGATCATCCAATTAGGCATTCCATGATAAGGACACTTCCTAAGCATCTCCTTGTAGCACTCCCAAGCTTTATATAAAGATTCTCCTAATTGCTGCGCAAATTGAGTAAGAGCATTCCTGATTGCAGCTGTCTTTGCCATATGGAAGAATTTAGTGAGAAACTTTTGAGCAAGATCTTCCCAAGTAGTAATCGAACCAGCTGGTAGAGAGTGTAACCAGCTCTTAGCCTTGTCCCTCAGAGAGAATGGGAATAGTCTCAGCTTCACAGCATCTTCAGAAACACCATTGAACTTGAAGGTGTCGCAGATCTCAATGAAATCCCTAATGTGCATATTGGGATCTTCCGCTGGAGAACCCCCAAACTGGATTGAATTCTGCACCCATTGAATCATGCTAGACTTGATTTCAAAAGTATTAGCCGAGATGGCTGGTCTGACAATACTAGACTGAATGACATTGATCTTCGGTTGAGAATAATCCATCAAAGCATTCAGATTCCCTGCTGGTTCTCCCATTGCAACAAAAACTTCTTCTTCCACTTTTTCCTCAACAAAGACACGAGATTGAGAACGCGTTCGCATATACGCTCTCTAGACAACCTGAAACAAAACAAGTACCCGTGTAAGTAAAATATCTGAGTCACTGAACTTTAACGATCACGGATGACAAGTACATAAACTAAAAATTAACACCGAGTCCCCGGCAGTGGCGCCAAAAACTTGTTAGGACGTTAACACGCGCTACTAATATACGCAAGTATATGCGTTCGCAAGTAGTATAAGATTTAGATCAAATTCGTTCCCAAAGAGACTTTTTGGTTAATTTAAGAATATGCACCTATGCAACAATGATATGGTTATTATCCAATGCTAAGACAAATAACACAAGTTGAGATTGTTTATAACTAAGAATTAAACTAACAATTATAACTAAGAGAACAAGAATGGTTGAATTAATATATATGACAAACATGGGAACCTAACTTCATTAATTACTTCATTTAATAGCCATTTTATTCTTAACCTTAGCATGTAATGGTGATGACACTAATCAGATAACACGAAACTAGTAACACCAACTTTCGTTGTACGAATACCCTACTACCAAGCATCCACAAAAGAGATAGAAGTTGAATAGACACCAATTATGCTTAGTCCTTATATGTTTATAAGAATTGAAAACATAACGGATTAATGCGCAAGTTATCTATCGTGATTACATAGGGCAAGTAAGATGGTTAAAATTACCTACGAATCATTCATAACAATAACACATGAACCTATGCTATGATGGCAAGCTCTAAACCTCTATATTCACTGTCGCTTCAATAGAGATTAACAAACTATCTTATATGTTAGTTACGCACATAAGACGAATAAGCACAACCAATACTAGGATATCCATCAATCACCACACACCAAGATATTGAACAAATTAACTATAGAAATCCATAAGTAAATCTGTTAGAACCTCACGATAACGATTAGTTAATAATCAAATTCATCATCACCATGGGTTCCAATGAAAGCATGATAATAAATAATATAAGAGTGCTAGGGTTCAAAGAAAAATCGAAAATAAGCATCCAAGTATCGCCTAAATCAAAGAAAATAAAAGTCTTCTTCTCCATAGTCGTCTCGTGCTCTCTAGGTCTTCTTATTTCTCTTTCAGGTCTCCTTGTTGTTAAAAAGGTCTTTTTATTGGTATATATAGGCTCCAGGATAACGAGAACTCTCAAAATCTTCAATTTCGACTAAAATCAGGATTTTGGGGCAGAAACAGGGCGCGGGCGCGCGGTTTTCGGGTGCGGCCACGCTGGAATAGTGTTTTCAGCGGCGCGGGCACGCTAGTTCTGGCGCGGCCGTGCCGACCTTCTGGAAAAATTCTGACATTTCTTCTTTTGGCCGTATCTTGAGTTCTGCTCGTCAGAATTAGGAAATTCAACTGCCCACACGAAGCTAACGAGATTCTCTACAAATTCAGAATGGCCTAGGCTTACAATTCTGATCTCTTTTCAGCATATTTCTTTAAAAAGCTTCTTTCTTCATTTAACTGATGTCTGAAATGCACAAACACAAAAACATATCAAAAATACCAACAACTTGAGTCCAAAACACCAACTTAAGCCTGAAATGAAGCGTTCCAAGGAGATATAAAATCCACTTATCATCTATATAAGTTTGATTTATGTAGTTTGTATTTTTAGGTACACTATAACAGTAATTTATATAATTTATTGGCCGCAATTTTTCACGCACGACCGTTACAATTACTGCGAAAAATTAGTCAAAATTTCATTTAACTTCTTATTATATTCGCAGCCCATCATTAATATATTTGCAAATAATATAATTTTGACACTAACCTTATATAAGAATTACACTATTTTAGTATTATGAATTGAGAGCCATGTAGATTCCTAAAATTTCGTTCTTAACTAGCTAAATTACATCATGAGCAAGTGAATTTATTGCAAATCTTAACGACCCCACATATAATCTGAATTCATGATTCAAATTATATCATATAGTATCCTGAAAGATATATATTCTATAATTGGAATTTTTTTTCTATGTGCTGAATTTTATGGTGAATATTTATTTACGCATCTATATATTCTTAATGATTACTCCTTAATTTACCCAATGGGTAATTTTTTTTACCCATGACCCATTTTGCATATAAAATTATAGATCCATGGATTATCCATCTATTACCCATTTATTTACTCATTCTAACACTAAATTAGGTATATTTTGAATTTTAAATATCTTATCTAGAGAAACTGACAATGTTTAAAAAGATTTGCATGATTTTCTCATATTTGGTTAAATCTCTATGTCAATAATAATCTTTAGTTCCCTTATTGGTTATGCTTTGAATTTCAAATTCCTTATCAAAATAATCACTAATAGATATCTTCCTCAATTTTTGCTTTTATTTGAATTTGATAGATATATATAGATATAAACACGTACCTAATTTTATCAAGATGAATGAATCAATTTTCTTATTTACATAAATTTCTAATCTCTGAATCTCATTCTTCTCTCTCTTTTTGCAGGTTATATGTTCTCTACAAATCTTTATCTTTATTATATTTGATTTTTGAATGCAACACAATGAATCGAACAGGTTAGTAATTATGTCTAATTTCATCTCTTTGTCTAATTTTACTTTTCGTCCGTCTTTTCAATCTCTGTTTTTTGTGATTTTAGTATTGTTATTTATATTGATTTTATATGTTCATATGCTTATTATTTACTTATATTTGTTTTGGTTTTGGCAGGAGATGATGATGTGTTGATAAAGCTTAGAGTATTATTTACAAAATCGTGGTGAATTTAGTGTATGTGTGTCTAACCTGTTTTTTGATTAATGATGCATGATTTTTTAAACTATGCCTAAATACATAGCACATAACTTTTAGATCGTGGGGAATTCAATGTATGTGTGTCTAATCTCTGATTAGTATTGTTATTTGTGTAGATTTTATATTTTTATATATTTATTTTATACTTATATTGTTTTTTGGTTTTGGCAGAAGCTGATGGTGTATTGAAAAAGTTTACAGTAGTGTTTATAAAATCGTGATGAATTATGTGTATGTGTGTCTAACCTATTTTTTGATCAATGATGCATGAGTTTGTTTGAGGCATATGCCTAAATACATATCACTTCTGCCTATGCATGAACAAGTTAGTAATTATGTCTCATCTCATCTCTTTTTCCAATTTTTCTCTTTCTTCATCTTTTCAATCTCTGTTTTCAGGATTTTAGTATTGTTATTTATATTGATTTTATTTGTTTATATGATTATTGTTTACTTATATTTGTCAACGCACGGGTCATTACTATGTGTAACACAAAGTTGCATCCTCCTAATGATCAATTTCATCAGTTGCCATGTACTTGGCTCAGTAATGTGGTCATCCATCATCACTTTGTTGGTTTCAAGCATCAAAATCTGGTTATAGTACGGGATACTCTGCATAGCTTTCGGAAAGAACTTAGGCCTCTTATATCTTATATCGGAAGTGAGCCATGTCTTATTATACACACGGTAATTTGAGATGTGTTGAGATTTTAAGCACTCAATTAGTGACTATTAGCAAATTTATAACATTTTTACTTTAGAATTCTAACCAAATATACGTAGTTAAGTTGGAATACCGGGTTCTATAATGTATTTTATCCTTATTCTACTTCATCTATTATATCAGAATTGTGTTTAGGCCGAAGATCATTGGATCAGTAAGCAATTCGGCAATCCATCATTGCATAATTCAGCATTTTTCTGAAGTTATAGGTTCGGCGAGCTGCTAATATAAAAAACTATAGAGAATATTAGTGCCTGGGGATAAAGTTTGCTTCCTTGCTGTGTAAGTTCTTTTATTTATAGTTGGATCAAACTACATCAATTGCAGATCTAGGTGTTGAATACATAGACTGTATTTTGTGCATCTTAATATTTTTGGCATTTTTGTTTATCGATGTTTGCAATCTCCAGAAGTTTGTCAAAAAGAGACGGGTCTGGTGGATGCATCCAGATTAATCCCCTACAATGTGCCAATGTTTGGATTAAATCATTTTGCAGCTCTTCTACGAAATCAGGGTGGATGTAATCAAGGCTCTACTGCATATAATGACTCTTCTAATACAGTATCAGAAATAGCTGCAGGGAGTATTGCTTTTCCTAAAAACAACCATCTTCCTAACCCTTGGGGTGGAACTATTGTTAAGCTTTATCATATAGTTCTCTATATTACCTTCTATGTCAACCTGTCTGATTCATTAAAATCCTTTTACTGCCATTCATAAAGATTGCTGCAAATTTATGCAGGTAAAGGACTTTTAAATAGGATAATTGGGAAAATATCTTAGTAGGAGTTAAACGTGTTTTATCACTTTAAAGATCAAATCTCAAATAGGCTTGAAATTTTATGACCTTAAAGATTCACATAAAGTTGCTGACATGATTTACAAAATAGAAGCAGGTTCCTGTTTACTCTTTTATGTGGATGGTTTGTTAAGTCCATAGGCTATCAAATTCATTGATAGTGGATGTCTTGGAAAGATTTCAAAGGTTTTTGATGTAGTGGTAATTGACTTGGATATAGAGATGTTTGACAGTGGTTTTTCTACAGTTATTATGGAAGATGTTGTCATGATAAACTGCAGCAATCCTAGATAATGTGCGACTAGCTGCGAGCTGAGCATGGTAGATCATGCAGAGGATCACGATGTTGCACAACTCAATTTTCTAGGAAATGCAGAGGATTCACATGGCATTGGGATGCAAATGGGGAGCATGGATGCATATGTATGAAGATATTGAAAAAATAGTGAGATGTGAAAAATGAAGGCTGGTGTTATTGCTTGCTTAAGTTGGTTGTTGAGCTATTCTATTTATTTTTAGTTGATCTCATTTCAGATGTTATTATATTTAGTATAATTTTAGTTTATTTAAGTATCTGAAGCACTGTTGAATTGTTAATAATCTATTTTTCAGTTTATTTAAAAAAATAACTTTGGTAAAGATAAATAAAATAAAAATATATTTAAAACAAAAAATAAGGATGTCATACCCAGAAAACATAAAAATAAATCATATCTTGAAGGGAGCATTTTTTGAGGTAAACAAAATTTACTATGTCATGTAATTAATGTCAATTTCAGAAAAAATCAGTGTAATTTTGTTCTGCCAAATTAAAATCTGAAAATAGAAGAATAATGACACCAAGAATTAGTTTTGTATTATTCATTTTTATACCGTCAAAAAAATAAAAAAAATAAAAAAAATCAATAATAAAAAAGGTTAAGAATTTTATACATAATTTGATGTTGATTAGGTTCTAAAAGAATGAAATGTCATGGTTTTTGTTGAGCGTATATATAATAAATTGATAAAGATCAAGAATTAAGTTTAAGGGTTACATGACCACTAGAATAACAAAAAAAAACATAAACTGAAAAATACCTTGACTAATAAATCCTCTAAATGTCATGTATAGTTATTAATGTAAGGGATTCAATTTTAACAACAGTCTCCATTATTAAAAAAATTGTTAACTAAAACGACTAACCTAAATATCAATAACACTATGTATCATAAAGAAAAATGTCAGAGATTAAATTAATAATAATTATAATATATAGGAAACATGATGAAAAATGCTAATTAATACTAATTCGTTAATAATAAAATAAAAATACTTTGTGTCTTTTTCTATTTATTTTAAACATGTTCAATACAACATGAATAGAATCAAACAAAATAATTAATGTAAGATTAAAATATTACTAATTTCTTTTCTTTTTGTTACAAAAATATTGATTAATATTAATATTATGTGTATATGTAAGTGTTTAACAAATATGTATTAGACTATTTACATAAATCAGTTAGTAAAAAATAATTTATTAGTGATTTACCGCGTTTAAGACAACTTGATAAATGTATTTCTCTAAATTAAAAGAAATTTTAATTTTAATATCACAAATATGCTTAGAATGACGGAAATGTGGACTTATGAAAATAGAAAGGGCGACTTATAAGTTATAAATTAATAACATATTTAACAATATAATATTTACATTGATTTTTAAATAAATAAATAAATATATATATATCCATCATTAATGACTTTTTATATTATTACTTTCTTTTATCTTTAGTTTATTTTCTTATATGATTTACGTGATCTTTTATAAGTAAAATATGGTTTTGGGAATAAATACATACAAATTAATATATATATATATATAGTTTTTTCCTCTGGACAAAAAAAATATATTACACACGGAAGGAAGATGAAACGTTCACAACCTTTTGTCCAAAACATCTGCATGTTAGGCCTAAATGATACTATAGAAGGGGGTTGAATATAGTATCTACAATCAATTCGATTATAAACACAAGTATCTAACAGAAAACGAGTTTATTCAATATATCAAACTCTGTTACAGTAGGTTTAATCTACTCTCTCAGTGATGTATGATATCACTAAGAGCTTCTAGGGTTACAATGAATAATATTCTCGTATATGATAACACATATAGTGTAAACCCCTAATCTGTGTTTATATACTACACAGTTACAAGATATCTCTTAATTGATATGATATGTTTTGTTTCCTAAAATACATCAATCAGAGATTATCTACTGTGGTCCTTAAGATGTACAACTCTCCAAGCATATCTTCTTTTGTTTAATCCAGATCCTCTCTTGTAAATCAACCGCTTTTCATCCCTTAAGTGTATCCGCACTTAAGTTCTGATGTAAATCAAACAAATCAGATTAGACATGACATCACAAATATATCTAACAATCTCCCCCAACTTGTAAATTATAAAAATATACAAGTTTATAGATTTGATTATATCAAAAACATTTAAGTACAAATACAATGAGAGTTTATATGTACAATTAAATACAACTTACAGTACATGAAGCTTTTACCAAATTCACTGAATCAACCTGAATCTATAATGATTCCTTACAAAGTCTGATACCAGCTTGGTCTCTGTATTTTTTTAACTTCAAGTAACTGAGCTTTGACTTGCTGTAGTTCTTCATCTTCAGTATCACCATCTGATATATGGCAGCTCTGAGTGCAGAAATTGGATTTCTTTCAAGTCCATCTCCTAGTCTGATTACCCTTGGATGTGTAGAATCTTCATTATAGCATAAGCATCTTCCTTTCAGAATTACTTCTACCTTAGCAGAATTCTTCCTTATAGGAATTTCTCTTCCATCATCCTTACTCATCATTAGAGTATACTCTGTCATTCTTGTACCAGAAATTCTGAGTAAATTTCTCATTGTCTTCAAAATATATTCTGACCATTTCCTGGTAACATCAGAATTTACCTCCAGTAGATAATGAATATATTCGAGCTCTTTGACAGATTTTTTCAGCACATCAGAGTCAGATAATCTATAAGTTCTTCCATCAATCAGAAACAAGATCAATTTCTCTTTTTCTTCATAACCATCATGAGTATCCATCACTACTTGAGCAGAAAGCACTTTATCAAGGTGCTTCTGTGTGATCTCTTCACATGGCTTGTCAGTCAATGTGAATGGATCTCTAATAACAACTTTTATCCCAGTCTCGAATTTCTCTCTGTCAGAACCTAATCCAGAAGTGTCTCTAGCTTGCTTGGCTTTTACCCTAAATGCTGCAAGTTGATTCAACATCTGATTTGTCTTAAGCTGAACTGGAATAGACTTCTTCCATAACAGCTTCTTCTTGTCTTCTAATGTTAAGCTGTCTATGTCAACTTGAGCAGTGTCAGAGGTTGATGTCTTGATGAATTGGTCAGGATTTGCAGTTTCATTTATAGCTTGTTGTTCGGAAATATCTTCAGGATTTATTAAGTTCTGAACTTCTTCACTCTGAACAACTTGAGTTATGTCAGAGGTTGTCTTAGATTCTTCTGTCATCCTCTTTCTCTTCAGAGTTTCAACTGTTTCATCTTCAGCAGCAACATCATCAAAGACTTGAACTATCTTGCACACAGGATCCATCAGAATTTGAGGAATCTTCATTAACTATTTCTTGACTGTCTCCCCAATTTTTCCTTTTCCCTTGTCTTTGGGATCAGTAGTAGTTTGAGATCTAGTCCTTGATCTAGGAATCTCTGTGGCAGATCTTTCTTTTATCACAATCTCCTTTTCTTTTGGCCTTGGTGGCTTTTTAGTATCAGAAGCTTTTGACTTGGGTTTGCTCTTTTCAGCATCAAATCTAGCTTCTTCTTTTCTTAATTCCTCTAAATCCACTCCTGGATTATCTTTAGGAATAGTCTCTTGGCCGATTCTTCATCAACAGATTGAATTTTGGGATCTTTATAGAAGAATGTTGCTTTCTTTCCTTTGAATTTCAAAGTCTGCAAAAACTTCTGTTACTCTTGGCTTCCAGCTTGGATTATCACATCAGAAGTAGTTGTCAAAACTTGATCATCAGTATTTGAAGTATCAACATTTGTGATCAACAAGGGAACATCCTGATCTGTTGGCTTCTTTCCTTCCTTATTCCTCCCTTGCATAGCAGATCTATCAGAGTTCTTGCTACCAGACATTCTCTAATGAGAACTTGTCTATTGAGTGGAAATTCTGCTCAGCTGCTTCCCTTGACTTTGACCTCTACTCTTTTCAGAGTTTCCTTGGTCATCTCCATGATCATCCTTTTTCTTCAGTGTTTGGCTTGGTGAGCATTTGGACTTAACTACCTTCTCCCCCTTTTTGGCATAATCTGTCAGGAGTAGAGAAAGAAGGAGTTCCACTGAAGATTGGATCTCATTTAACTGAGTATGTTGAGTAGCTTGATTTTGTAATACCTCATCCAGTTGGGCCTGCTGCTTGGCTTGAACAAGCTCAATAGCATCCACTTTTTCTTGAATTGGTCTGATAAACCTCTTCTTGTCTAGATCTTGCATCATGGCTAGCTTATTAGCTGTTTCCTGAAGTTTATCAACCTTTGCATGAGTCTTGGAGTGTTGACCTTGTAGAGTTCTTGTACTGAGAGCAGTAACCTTTAGTTGATGCTTGAAGTCAGAACTTGTCAGCAACTCATCAGCTTTTGAAACATATTCTGTCAGAACATGTGGGCTGGGAATAAAATTAGTATCATTCCATTTATGCATCCACTCAGCCCCTCTAAAGGTTTCCTCCCATGGAACTGGAGAAGCCTCTTCCTCAAACTGGAATAATGCCTCCTTTCCTGTAGGCACTGGAGTGTTTACTCGAGCTGACTCTCCAGAAGTTGCTAGAATCTCCTCATCTTCAGATAACACTAAGCTGTGTGTGCCTGTAGGAGACTCTGAAGCAGTTGCAGCTTTGTCTAAATTCTGATCTTAGTTCCAAGATCAATAATTGGTGTTGTTGGTATCTCAGCCTGTAAAATTGGAGAAGTAACATGAGTTGGCTATTTTGTAGTTGGAGCTTCCAGATATAGAATAGTAGGTATATTCAAATTATGAATATCTATTTTAGGACTTGTCTCTTGTTCTTCAACATCATTTGTAGCTTTGATTGGAGAGTGATGTGGAAAAATCACAGATTCTTGTACAGGTTCTGATCTGTGGACTTCAGGAATTTCAGATTCCAGAATCAGAACTTCTTCAGCTACTGGCAGGGCTGCAATCACAATAGGTTTTGATGAGATCAGAGATTCGTGATCCCCTTCCTCGGCATCTTCATCATCCTCAGATTGAGTTTGTGCAATATGCACAACTGCTCTCATCTTCCTCAATTTTGATTTTCTAGATGGAGGGGTGACATGATCTGTATCAGAATGTGAAGACCTCTTTCTTTTCTGAATGCTAGAAGCTTCAGCTGCTTTCTCCTTCTATAGAGTTGACTCTTCAGCTTCTTCTGTCACAGGCTCTGCTGCAGGAACCTGGACCTGTTCTTCCTCATCTAATTCATCTCTCAGAATCAGCCTTCTCTTTCTTCTTGGTGGAGATTGAGGAACAGATTTAGCTCTTGAGGTTTTGGGTCTGGAGGATGTGTCAGATTTTACAACTGGCACCTTTTGAGAAGTACCAAAGGTTGGTTTGGTTTTGGATTTGGGTCTGGATTGTGAAGTGCTGACAACAGGTGCTGATGTTGGTGGTTGTGAGGTAAACTGTGGTTGTTGAGTAGTGGATGGTGGTGATGATGCTACATCAGGGAATATGGCTGTGTAAGTGCCTGTGATAGTGTTTACTAAGAACTATTTGACGGATTGGGGTATTTGGAGAGGTCTTAGTACTTCCTTCTTGTTATCAGCAGATAACAAGTCAGTAAATGCCCTTTTATGTAACTTAAAAGTATCCATTAGGTCACTGAACACTTGTGGCTTATCAAGACAACAATAACTATAAATTAATTGACATAACCTAGCAAAATATACTAAATTTGCATCTTCCTTCATTCTGTCACCAATATAGCCTAACACAACAGATACATAATCAAAATGAGTCTGATTAAGAAGTGCATACCCTATTTGTTGACTCATGATTGGAATGGAATCGAAATTGGAGCATTTGTTAGCAAAAGTCTTTGTGATGCAATCAAAGAAGAAGCTCCATTCCCTCTTGATGGAAGGCCTCTTCAGCTATCCTGGCTTGGACAAGCTTTGCTCATATCCCAAGCTTGTCATCATGTTCTGAAGAACAGATTCTCCAGGTGCTGAGTTGTAAGTGCAGTTTTCAGGAAAATGAAGAGCCTGCCTCACTGTATTAACAATTACCATATACTCATCTTCTTATGATGAGAAGATGATGCTTAGAGATCCAGTTTCACCTCCATCATCATAGATTCCAGTGTTCCAGAACTCCAACACTTGTTTACCAGAGATTGCTTGAGGTTGGGTCAGAGCATACCCAATCTCACTGTGAGCCCAGAAATCCTGAACAAAGTGAAGTTCTGAAGGAGCTTCATCCTTGTTCAAGATAGCGGAGTAGTTGTTTGGGACAAACTTAGCTCCATTAAAAATAACATCCTTTGGTGCCATTTATGTTGAAAAATCAAGTGAAACTTTTGTGTTTGCAAAGTGTTTGATAAAATGCCTGTAAGAGAACGTCAGAAAATAAGAGAGTAAGAAAATAAGAGAGATAGAGAATAGAGTAAAAGAGTGGGTAAAAGATTTTATAATCTTTTATCTCTGATATTTATACTCTGCACAAGGTAACATCTCTTTTGAATTAGAACCGGCAGTTTTTATACTCGCCAGCGTGTAATCAGTCAAAACATAAATAGTGGGCACGGTAAACATGCAGTAATTATTGCACACATGCACATATCAAAACCAACACGCAACCCACTAACAAATGATTATTACTATATTTATCTCACCTAATTATTTTTCTGTGAAATATAACCATTACAGTAAATACTAAAAATAAGTCAAGTAAATAAATAATGCCATATAAGCATCAGGATTTGCATCAGAACTTGACTATTATCAGAATTTAACGGTCATCGGAACATGGCTTCTGTACTCAAAAGGTGAATGACTGTGTCTCTGTTTCTTCACATAAATACTGACTGGTTTCTTCAGAGTGTAGTCATCAGAACATAATCAGAACTTGTCCTTAGAAATTATGCAAATGATACTTAACTGTTTATCAGAAATAACGTAATCACCACAATAATTTTCATCATTCATATGGAGTGAGAGTGTATGCATTTGCAAATGATCAGATAAAGATTAAAGTCTGATAAACTTCAGTATATCTTAGAAGTAAGGCATAAATAAGAAAAATGCTTAAAACTAGTCTTTAATTGTGAAGTCTACTGTAGAATAAAGTTATGCAAGAATCCACCTCAATTGTTTGTGCTTATTTTATGCATCTTTTGAAATTCTTTTGACAAGGGCTTCTCAATGTAAATGAGTTACAACTGCCATCAGAATTAATGCTGTTATCAGAATATTTCTCCGGTAATCAGAGAATGTGAAAAGTCACCAAGAAAAATTAATTTGCTTTTCTAATGCATATTACATAATACCAGCAATGCACTTAGATCTTTCCTTTCACATATTTACTCTAGATCTCAAAGTACCTGATTTCTATTTTTCTTTTATTTTCTTTAGATAAGTAAGGCTTATCAAGCATATAGTTCATCTTTAAGATTTACTGACATCAGAATTTGACAGATAAGAAGCAATAATCTAGTTTGTGACTTAGTAATAAGATACAAGAAGTAAGTTTGACTAAGATCAAAATCAGAATTTGCATGTGTTAGTGATTTCCACATAAATAACTAATTCAAACATGGGATACATAGTTTGTTAAAGACTACTAAGTTAGCATCTAACAAAATAATCCTCATTGGATTGAATAGTCACAGAACATTCAAAACACTTTCAGAGTTTATAGAATCACATCAGATAATAAGCATTGTTTAATATGTTACAATTTAAGCACATGTTACATTGAGATAAGAAAATCTGTAAACACTGATCATAAAGTCTGATGTATGGGAGCAAAAACTAAACAGATTTTGAGAAAGAACCTGAAACCATTCCAAGTTCATTTACCAGTCTTGTAAAAGTAGCTTCACATAGCGGTTTTGTGAAGATATCTGCTAGTTGTTGATCTGTTGGAACAAAATGCAATTCCACTGTATCTTCCATCATATGTTCCCTTATGAAATGGTACCTAACGCTGATGTGCTTCGTCATTGAGTGTTGAACTGGATTTCCTGTCATAGTAATAGCACTTTCATTATCACAGTAAATAGGTATTTTAGAAAATTCTAACCCATGGTTCAGTAACTAATTCTTCATCCAAAGAATCTGTGCACAACAGCTTCCTCCAGCAATATATTCTACTTCTGCAGTTGATGTGGAAATTGATTTCTATTTCTTGCTAAACCAAGAAACCAATCTGCCTCCAAGAAATTGGCAGTTTCCACTAGTGCTTTTCTTGTCTATTTTGCATCCTGCAAAATCTGCATCTGAGTAACCTATTAGCTTAAAATCTGATTCCCTAGGATACCACAATCCTAGATCAACTGTACCCTTTAGATACTTGAAAATTCTTTTCATAGCTATTAGATGAGGTTCTCTTGGATCGGCCTGAAATCTTGCACAGAGACAGGTAGCATACATGATATCTGGTCTACTTGTAGTTAAATAGAGTAAAGAGCCAATCATACCTCTGTAGTTAGTAATATCTACTGATGCTCCAGTATCTTTATCTAACTTAGTAGCAGTGGCCATGTGATTTGATGCAGTAGAACTGTCTTGCATTCCAAATTTCTTGAGTAAGTTTCTGGTGTACTTGGATTGACTGATAAAAGTACCTTCTTCAATTTGTTTGACTTGAAGTCCCAGAAAATAATCAACTCTCCCATCATACTCATTTGATATCTTGACTACATTAACTTGGAAAATCTTTCACAAAGTTTTGTATTTGTAGAGCCAAAGATGATATCATCAATAAATATCTGTACCAAAAGTAAGTCCTTTCCATGGTTGAGATAAAATAAAGTCTTGTCAATTGCGCCTCTGTGAAATACCATGCTCTTGGAGTTTGCTTAAGGCCATAAAGTGCGTTGTCAATCCTGTAGACATGATTTGGAAATTTTGGATCTACAAAGCCCGGAGATTGTTCAATATATACCTCTTCTTCCAATTCTCCATTAAGAAAAGCACTTTTCACATCTATTTGAAAAACTTTAAACTTCTTGTAAGCAGCATGAACCAAAAAGATTCTTATAGCTTCCAATCTAGCAACTGAAGCAAATGTTTCATCATAGTCAATACCCTCCTATTGAGAGTAACCTTTAGCAACCATCCTTGCTTTGTTTCTTATAATTATCCCATCACTGTCATTTTTATTTCTGAACACCCATTTTCTACCAACAATTGATTTGTCCTTTAGTCTTGGTACTAGGGTCCAGACTTTATTTCTTTCAAATTTATTTAACTCATCATGCATTGCTTGCACCCAATTAGCATCTTGAAGAGCTTCTTCCACTTTCTTTGATTCAGTCTGAGATAGAAAGGAATGATAGAGACATTCATTTTTTGTTGTTGTTCTAGTTATGACACCAGCTTCAGGATCTCCAATTATTAAGTCAGGTGTGTGTGATTTAGTCCACTTCCTTGCATATGGAAGTTGATCTCTAAAACTGGATCCTCCCCCATGATCCATGCTGTCTCCATCAGCATTTTCTGATGTTCTCCCTGAAGTTATGCTCTCTGAGATTCCAGAATTTGAGTTGGATCCTTCAGGAATTGAAGAATTAGAGTTTCCAGAATTGCCAGAATTTGGCTAATCAGAACTTGATGAATCAGAACTTGAAGAGCCAGTGACTGGTTCTGATGCTTCTTGAGAGTCTTGAGATGTGGTATGATCATCAGCTTGCCCCCCTGAATAGGTAAATTTTCCTTTGGATCAGTTACCACAGTTTCAATGACATCAGAATTTAACCCGTTAGAACTTACAGGATCAGAATTTAGGTCATCAGAATTTACAAAATCAGAATTTACATCTTCATTTTCAAATCTCAGCTGATCATGATCATTGAAACCTTCAAGTCCAGTAATCTTTTTATCATCAAAAGATACATTTATAGATTCCATGACAACCCTTGTTTTGAAATTGTAGACTCTGAAGGCTTTTGTGGAAAGTGGATATCCAACAAAAATTCCTTCATCAGCTTTTAGATCAAATTTTGACAGCTGTTCAGGATGAGTCTTAAGAACAAAACACTTGCATCCAAATACATGAAAGTATTTCAGATTTGGCTTCTTTTTCTTCACCATCTAATATGGTGTTTTTCCATGCTTGTTTATGAGTGTAGCATTTTGTGTAAAACAAGCAGTCTGCACAGCTTCAGCCCAAAAATAGGTTGGTAGCTTTGCTTCATCAAGCATAGTTCGTGCAGCTTCAATAAGAGTCCTGTTCTTTCTTTCTACAACTCCATTCTGTTGTGGAGTTCTAGGTGCAGAAAATTCATGCTTTATTCCTTGCTCTTTGCAGAACTCTTTCATGATTGAATTCTTGAACTCAGTGCCATTATCACTTCTTATTATTTTAACAGAATCTTTGACTAACTTATCCAGCTGTCTGATATGATCAGTTAGAGTAGATGCAATTTCATTCTTCTTGTGCAAGAAATACACCCAAGTGTATCTTGTGAACTCATCCACTATAACCATAGCATATTTCTTCTTTGCAATAGACATGACATTGACTAGAACAAATAGATCAACATGTAGTAAGTGATAAGGCTCAGGAATTGAGGATTCAGTTTTGCTCTTGAATGAAGATTTTCTTTGTTTTGCCTTTTGACATGAGTCACAAAGACCATCAGGAGCAAATATTGATTTTGGCAGTCCTCTCATAAGATCTTTCTTTACTAGCTCATTTATGTTGTTGAAATTTAAATGAGAGAGTCTCTTGTGCCAATTCCAGTTTTCTTCAATTGATGCTCTGCTTAACAGACAGATTGCAGAACCATCAGAATTTCTTGAAAGTCTGGCTTCATATATGTTACCATTTCTGTAACCTTTCAGAACCACTCTGTCTGTAGAATTACTTACAACTTCACAGTGTTCTTCAAAAAAATCCACATGATAACCTATATCACAGATTTGACTTACACTTAGCAGATTGTGTTTAAGTCCTGAGATAAGAGCTATTGTTTCAATCATGACATTCCCAAGATTGATATTTCCATATCCCAGAGTCTTTCCCATGTTTCCATCTCCATAAGAAACTCCTGGGACAGCTTTCTCCACAAAGTCTTATAGCAGGGCTTTATTTCCAGTCATATGTCCTGAACATCCACTGTCCAGAACCAGGATGTTTTTCCTGTTGCCCTGCAATCACAAAGACCACTATTGATTAATTTTAAGGACCCAGACTTTCTTTGATCCTTTGGCCTCGTTAAGTTTGTTAGCCTTTGTAGCGGATTTAGTTTCAGAGTTTATGCTAACATGCTTTTTATCGGACTTTATATCAGACTTTGCATCAGAATTTACACTAGAAGGAATTACACTAATTTTCTTTAAAGAAGGTTTTATTTCATAATAATCATAGTACAAACTATGATATTCCTTACAAGTATAAATAGAATTCCATAAACTACCACAATGAAAACAAGGATTTTGTGGTTTAAACCTAACAGACTGACTCTTAACTCCTGATCTAGGAGGTAAAGAGTTTATATCTTTATTTTTCGTGCAAAAAAAGCAAGATGGTTAGAGTTTCCACAATTATAGCATTTATTTCTAGGAGCATTAGAAACAGGCATATAATTATTACTTTTATTCACACCTTCCTTTCCATTCCTATTTTTCCTAGCTTCCTTTACCTTGTTCACATTTTTAATCTCTTTCAGCTTATACTTAAGCTGCTTCTTTATCATTAAGCCAATGTTTACCAAAGCGGGTTTATCCTGTTTTAATTTGTCAGAAGTTGACTTTTCTTTGACTTCTGTTTTAGAGTCTTTCATCTCTTCAGAATTAGACACAACAGTTTTTGCAACAAATTTAACAGGATTTACCTTTGGCTTTTCAGTCTGTTTGATAGCAATTGGCTTAATTGGAAAAGTCCCTTTTCTCACTTTTACCATCTTTATAACCTAACCCCTCTTTCCAGTTTCCACTATTTAGAATATTCTGAGTTGTTCTGCCAGAGTTAGTCCAAGTCCTGATGATTTCTCTTTCTTTTTCTAATTCAGTTTTTAGATAATCATTCTGTTTAAGCAATTAATTCTTAAAATACACAGCATTATCTCTCTCTGTCTGAATAGTGTTCATCTTGACTAACTCTTCTTCAAGATAGCTATTTCTGTTTTTGTACTTTAGATTTTCAGATTTTAATCTTTCATTCTCTAAAGTCTGATCTCTATAGCTAATTTAAATGTTTTTTAGAAATAATCTCAACTCAGTAATGTCTTCAGTATCAAAAGCAAGAGTTGATAGAGGTACCTTTTGTTCAATAGCATCAGAACTGCTATCAGCATTTTCCATTAAGGCATAGTTCACCTCTTCTTCAGATTCTGAAGTGTCTGCCCAGTTTTTCTTTTTTGTGATAAGTTCCTGGCCTTTATCACCTTTTCCTTTCTTGCAATCAGGAGAGATGTGGCCTCTTTCACCACAATTGTAGCATTTGACATTCGAGTTGTCTCCTCTGTCATACTTTCCTCCTTTGCCTTGAGTCTTTCTGAACCCTTTCTTGTCAGAACTTCCACCTATTCTGGAAAACTTCTTACCCTTTCTGAATTTCTTGTAGGCTATCTTTGTAATACCCTTCACCATAAGAGCACACAGTTGCAGTATCTCTGCATCAACATCCACTTCAGATAAATTTTCAGGTTCTGAATCATCATCATCAGAATCTGATGACTCTGAATCAGACAGTATGATGAGAGCCTTTCCTTTTGCCTTCCTAGAGACAATTGGCATTTCTTCAGTCTTTAAAGCAACTGTCTTAGACTTATCTCCATGCCTCTTCTTTCTTTGCTCCATCTCAAGTTCATGAGTCTTGAGCATCCCATAGATTTCATCAAGAGACATATCAGCAAGTTCATAGTTATCTCTTATTGTAGTAGCTTTCAAATCCCACTTTTCAGGAAGAGCTAGTAGGAATTTCATATTTGAATCTTCTGGATCATATTCCTTATCCACTAGAGACAGAACATTCAACAACTTTGTGAATCTGTCATATGTATCAGTTAGTGACTCATCAGATTTTGAGTCAAAGTGCTCATACTCCTGTGTGAGTATTGTCTTCCTGTTCTTTTTAATGGCATTGGTTCCTTGACATCTCACTTTAAATGCATCATAGATTTCTTTTACAGTCTTGCATCCAATCTGTGGCGCCCCAAAACCCGGGGTCAGGAGTCTCGGAAGCCACGCTATCTAAACTTGCACAACTCACACTACGATATGTAAATACTCACGCTTCACGACCCCACACTTAACACACACACACTACAGGTTATTGTCTTGGAAACGAACCATCATTACTAAAGAAATTTTATTACAACCCAAATATAATTAGTCTTACCAGGGGTGACCTTTAAGTAAGGTTAATCCGCCGGCCGAATATACGTTTCTTATTTCTTATCTTACATAAACCATACTTATAAATAAGCCGAACTATAAACAACTGAAAACTAATCCAGCTTAATCCGACTACCTGAGGTACAGCACCAAACAATCTACGAAACAGCTGGCCATTTCCTACCCGTTTCCTGGCTGTGGTTCTCATGGCAGGCATCTTGATTCACTGTTGTGTTTTGTCAATTTAAGAAAACAAGTGTGAGCTAAGAGGCTCAGCATAATAATGTACAGTATGAAAATGACTGTATAATGACATCATATATTATATATATGTTTTATTTAAAAGTAGATTTCTTGGTGTCCCACACCTTCTTATGAAAATAATTCTTTTAAGGGGGTTTTATAACCTGCGAATACCTTAATAATAATCCCAGCACCTAGGCTTGGGTTGCGGTATTGCATATCCATTCCAATTGGAAGATTTTGGACATCTCACAGGAGCCACCACATACGATGATCAGTCGTCCTACGGAAAGTAACCTTCTTTACTAGTAAAAGGACGAATACCGTCATCTCTCGGGTATCACCCTAGCCGCATTCGGGCTACGTGTCCCATTTTCGGGTATACACATACTTCACAAGTTCCTGAGTACACAAAGTACCTTCGCCTGCGGTACCTTTGGTAGCCCATCCAGCACACGTAGTACCAGAGTCTACCCCTCAATTGTCCTTCAACAGAATTCTATCAATCTCGGGAACTTGAACCACATCGAAGTTCCCCAAGCGTTTTGCTTGTTGATAGAGATAGTTTATCTTTTTAAAATATAAGTGCATATATATGTATATCCGTACTTCCGAGAATTTTGGAGGAAGTACTAGGGATGTGTGTTGACCATTGTCAACAGATAATTAATAAGGGGAAAAGTTTCTTCTTGAAACTATATTCAATATAATAATAAGTCGGGATAATATTCACCGACGATCTGAAATTATTCGAATGATACTTCTAAATCAAAAGGTATATCAGGATCTATGATCTTTAAATCAATAACAATCCTTAATAAATAATCATTAATTAAATAGTAGTCTATAAATAATTAAATGATAATTGATATTAATCATACCTCGAATGAGTTATTCTTTTAAAAGATTTATTTAAATAGTATTCCTCAACTAGTTTGTGTTTACATAATTAATAATCTATAATGATTAATCGGGTTGGAAATAAATAAACGTTGAAGTATACTACTCCTATAATAAAGGAATACGTATATAATATTTAATATATGAATCAATAAAATATAGTTGAGGGAATATGCTTATTGGGAAATCGTTTAAAAAGTTCGAGGTGTTTTAATGTTTCGTAAGTGGACGATGAGTCCCTTTAAAACGTACCACTATGGACGTATAACCGTCCTATAATATCTCCGGAACGATTCCCGGGTTTTATCTTAATCCCCGACCGACCCTCGGTCTTATACAATACATCACATTTAAAGTGAAATAATCATTTCACGATATATACTTATCGTACAACATCGCTATATTATGCGAAAATTCAACAACTACGTATCATGGCAAACATGGTATTTATGCGATGATAGTAAAACAATCCTTTCACAACATAACAGTAAAATGGAGTTGGGTTTGTAAACTTGCTTGGGTATCTCGAGGTGGAGGATGCTCTAGGTTCCGCTCGGAAATCTATAACCATAAACACATTTCATTTCGTTAGGTTCCGTCCTAATTCACGGTAACTCGCACTCATGCGCTACTCATTATACACCCTCTCAACTCATACTACCCTTAACATTTCTTTTAAGTCATAAACACTTTATGGTCACTTCATTTTCCTAAGTATCTTGAGTTCATTCTCATTATCGTTGTCGGCTCCGCTTAAGGATTCTTACGGTTTCTACTCGCGCGGTCTCGGCTCCGACATTTTTATAAAATTGAGAAATCATTATTTTCACTTGAAATTTTATGACAGTTAGGAAACTCCAAATGTTACTCTCTGTAAAAAATTTCATGATTTATGAATACTTTTAATTCTATCCTTATATTTTCAAAGTTCGTGATTCGTAGCAGTTTTTGTCGCGTAAAACACTTTTACTAAAATGATCATAACTTTTGATCCGTAAATCGGAATTAAGAGATTCAAGCGCCTAAACGATCCTTATAGCATTGTCTATCTTAAAAAAAGGTTATTTCTCAAGAATCTACAGTTTACAACTTCGAGACTTTCTGCAGAAACTTAAAGTTACGGTTTGTTGGTTTTAACGAAGTTACGTTTACGATCGGGGTTTTGTTTACGCCTTAACTATCAACACAACCACCAACAATCATCATATCATCATCAACACATAAACTCCTCTCAAGAACATCATGTTCTTGAGGAAACAATAACCAACCTTAAATCTACTCAACTTAATTATCAAGATTTCATCAACAACACTTAGTAAGCTAGGTTTACTAACACCCACTAAATGGATCTTAAACATGAACCTTAGATAAAGTTAGGCCAAAGATTTTTACCTTTCTTGAAAGCTTGAGATGTGTTCTTGAGGATGGTGGAGGATTGGAAGTGCTTGGTATGATTTTTGGAACCTAAAACCACCATTAAAATCAAGAAACCAAAGAGAGGTTACTATTCACACTATTCACTAGTGAGTTTCTTGAATTTATTCCACCCATCAAACCTTGATAAAAAGAGATGAAAGATTTTTCTTACCTTAGTTTAGTTTCTAGGAGTCTTGGGAAATAATTGTGTGATTTTACAAGAACTAGAGCTTGGAGTTTTGAATTGCAATTCCCCTTTTTTCCTTTAAAATAGCCGAATGGAGCTAAATGGGGGTGGGGGGGGTATTTATAGCACTTGGCTGCTTCTCTTGGATGATTTCTAGGTTGCTTCTTGGAAGGTGACTTGATATTTTTACAAGTTGATCTTTATTCTTCCTAGGATAGCTTAGGTTTATTCCTTATCTCCAAATCCATGGACAAATCTTTGTAGCTTGCTAGCTTACAAGCTAAACTACAAGGTTAGCTCCTTAGCACACTATTTGCTAGCTAGCTTGGTCATCCTAGGGTTAGCTCACTATTTGATGAATTAACCATGGTTACTTCCTTACCATGGTTTAGTTAGTGCGTTACATTTAATTAATCGCTTACGCGTTCGCTCGGTTACTTAAACGTTCTCCGCAATACTTATTCGTAAATGGTTCGCAATGTAATTCTTTTCATTTCTAGTCATATTTTTATTTATCCTAATTGAATATAAATCCGTAGGATTTTAATCTCGTAATTATATTATGATTCCCGTAGTCCTTGATAAGTCGTAATTACGATCATTTTTCAAAGTTCATTTTCTTCGAAAACTAATAGCGTTTACATACACTTATTTGGTACGTATAGTCGTAATATCGATTCCGAACTCATTTTTTTATGCACTATATAGTGTGGGCTCAAAAGTTTTTCCCGTCTGTCAGCGTTACTATTCATTAAACGTTTTACAGGGTCTCAAAAATTCGAGTTATTACAGTCTTCCCCTCTAACAAGGATTCCGTCCCAGAATCAACTAGAAAATAAGTGGGGATATTTATTCCTCATGGTGTCTTCAAGTTTCCAAGTTGATTCCTCAATATTTTGATTTCTCCACAAGATCCTAACTAGCTTCACCGTTTTGTTCCTCAGCACTTGTTCTTTCTGGTCCATTATCCCTATTGGCTGCTCGATGTAGGTCAGGTCTGGTTGTAAATCTACCTGCTCGTACTCTATTACATGTCGGGCATCAGCATGGTACTTTCTCAACATGGATACGTGAAACACGTTATGTATTTGTTGCAAATTAGGAGGCAATGCGAGCTCGTAAGCTAGAGGTCCTATCCTCCTCAAAATTTCAAAAGGTCCTATGAATCTGGGACTCAGCTTCCCTTTCTTTCCAAACCTCATCACTCCTTTCCACGGAGATACCTTCAACAACACTGAATCTCCCACTTCATATTCCCTATCCTTCCTGGTCTGATTGGCATACTTCTTTTATCTGTCCTGGGCTGCTACCAGTCTCTTCCTGATGAGTTTTACCATTTCTCTGGTCTGCTGGACTAACTCTGGTCCTAATAGCTTGTGTTCTCCAACTTCATCCCAACACAGGGGAGAGCGACATCTTCTCCCGTAAAGAGCTTCATACGGGGGCGTTCCTATGCTAGCGTGATAGCTATTGTTGTAAGAAAATTCTATCAGGGGTAAGTGATCATCCCAATTTCCTTTGAAGTCGATGGCACATACTCGCAGCATATCTTCTAGGGTCTGTATAGTCCTTTCGCTTTATCCATCCGTCTGGGGGTGGTAAGCGGTACTCATGTTTAGTCTGGTGCCTACACATTCCTGGAAGCTTCTCCAAAATCGGGAATTAAACCTCGGGTCTCTATCTGACACTATGGCTACAGGAACACCGTGTCTTATTACAATATCCTTCAAGTAAATATCTACCAACTTGTCTACGGTGTACCTTTCGTTGATTGGTAGGAAGTGTGCGGACTTGGTCAGTCTATCAATGATAACCCATATAGCATCGTGATTAGTCTTTGTCCTAGGTAAGCCTGTCATAAAATCCATGGCTATGTGTTCCCATTTCCATTCCGGAATTTCTAGGGGTCGTAACAGTCCAATAGGTCGCTGGTGTTCTGCCTTCACTCTTTGGCATGTCAAGCACTTATTAACCCACTCCGCTACTTCTCTCTTCATGTTAGGCCACCAATAATATTCCTTAGGGTCATGGTACATTTTCGTACTTCTTGGGTGGATTGAATATCTAGAGCTGTGCCCTTCATGCAACAGCTCATCCTTTAATTCTTGCACATTCGGAATCCAAATCCGGGACGCATACCTCATGATCCCTTCATCATCCTTCTCGCATCTCACTTCTTCACCAGTCAATGTCCCTTTTTCCTCACTCATCTTCTTTTCCTGACATACTTGTATCTTTGCAGTTAGTTCTGGTACTAGCTTAATCTCAAATAATCCTTCCGTTCCCTTACCGGTCATTCTTACGTCAATTTCCATCTTCTCAAATTCCTTAACTAATTCCTCCGATGTCATTATCATCTTGAGTCTTTCCTTCCTACTAAGGGCGTCAGCCACCACATTGGCTTTACCCGGGTGATACAAAATTTCACAGTTATAGTCTTTTATCAACTCTAACCATCTCCTCTGTCTCATGTTTAGTTCCTTCTGAGTAAAAATATATTTGAGGCTTTTATGGTCAGTGTAGATCTCGCATTTCTCACCGTATAGGTAGTGTCTCCAAATTTTTAGGGCAAATACTATGGCTGCTAATTCTAGGTCATGCGTAGGGTATCGGCTCTCATATTCCTTCAATTGTCGAGAGGCATATGCTATAACCTTGCCGTGCTGCATTAGTACACATCCTAATCCTTTAAGTGATGCGTCGCTGTATATCACAAACTCTCCCTTTCCATCAGGAAGAGCGAGCACTGGTGCTGACACCAGCCTCTTTTTCAGTTCTTGAAAAATCTCCTCACACTTTTCCGTCCATACGAACTTTTC
Organism: Apium graveolens; assembly: GCF_009905375.1. Classification (NCBI taxonomy): domain Eukaryota; kingdom Viridiplantae; phylum Streptophyta; class Magnoliopsida; order Apiales; family Apiaceae; genus Apium; species Apium graveolens. The sequence continues at coordinate 120,493,276 of NC_133654.1, forward strand.
TGCCTTCCGGGTAAGTCTAGTCAGTGGACCGGCTATCTTAGCGAAGTCTTGCACGAATCTTCGGTAATATCCTGCTAAAACCACGAAACTCCTAACCTCTGTTGGGGTTGCTGGTCTTTCCCAAATGGATACCGCCTCTATCTTGGCAGGGTCAACTAAAACTCCTTTGCTACTCACCACATGTCCTAAAAACTGAACTTCTCTCAACCAAAATTCGCACTTCGAAAATTTGGCATACAATTTCTCATTCCTCAAGATTTCTAAGACTATCCTCAAATGTTCTGCATGTTCTTGCTCTGTCTTTGAGTAGATCAGAATATCATCTATAAAAACTAGCACACATATGTCAAGGTACTTTTTGAACACTCTGTTCATAAAATCCATAAAGGCTGTGGGTGCATTGGTTAATCCAAACGACATGACTAAGAACTCATAGTGTCCATACCTAGTGCGAAAAGCAGTCTTTGGTATATCCTCCGGTTTGATTTTCAACTGGTGGTATCCTGTTCTTAAATCTATTTTGGAAAAATGTACAGCTCCTTTGAGTTGGTCGAATAGGTCGTCAATTCTGGGAAGAGGGTACCTATTCTTTATAGTCAGCTTATTCAGCTCTCGATAGTCTATACATAATCTCATGATGCCGTCCTTTTTCTTTATGAATAGTATTGGTGCTCCCCATAGTGACACACTGGGCCTTATCATTCCATTATCTTAAAATTCTTGAAGTTGAGAAGCTAGTTCTTTCATCTCAACTGGGGCTAACCTATATGGGGCCTTGGATACTGGTGTCGTCCCTGGTACTAACTCTATAGCGAACTCTATTTCTCTGTCAGGTGGTAATCCTGGTAAGTTTTCTGGAAATACATCCTCGAATTCGTTTACTATGGGTATGTTCTGTATATTGGGGACCTCCTTCTGGGTATCTATTACATAAGCCAAATAGGCCTCGTTACCTTTCCTTAACAATCTTTTTGCTTGAAGCATGGTCAAAAATTTCTGGTTCTGTCGTTTACCTTTAAACACTACTTCTTTATCATTCTACACTCTTATCTTAACTTTCTTCTGTTCACAATCTATTTGCGCTCCGTTACTGGATAACCAATCCATTCCTAAGATCACATCAAATTCTCCTAACGCGAATGGTAGTAAGTCGACCTCGAAGATCTTCTCTTCTAATTTCAGCTTGCACTTAGGGTATATTTGATTTACAGGGATTATTTCTTTGTTTGCTATTTCCACTCGTAATACCTCACGTAAGGGTATGGCATTAAGTTTTAACTTGCTAGCAAAATCTTGAGATATAAAAGACTTGGTTGCTCCAGAATCAAATAGGACATTTGCATGTTCGGAATTTAACAAAAGGGTACCTGCTATCATGTCAGTGTTTCGGACAGCATCCTGAACAGTCATGTTGAAGGTCCTAGCAGCTGGAGGTCGGTTAGATGCAGCTCTACTCATTCCTGAGGCTGGGGGCTTCAATGTTGGGCAATCCCGCTTCATGTGTCCTACCTTCCCACACTGGAAACACGTTACTTTGGGTCGGGTGCAACTGTTGGCAAGGTGCCCAATCTGGTCACACAGGTAACATCTCAGAGGGGCTCTTGTCTGGTTACACACTCCAAGGTGCCTCTTCTTACATGTTTGATATTCTGGTATTGGGGCACGTGGTTGGCTATGAAACATTGCCTTAGATTGTCCGCCGCCCTGGCCAACGCTCTCATTTGGGGCCTTTCTGAATCCGGGACCTCTTGCAGGTTGGGACACCGCTCCCCTGACGAACCTACTTGGAAGGCTCCTGTTTCCGGTTCCTATTCCTTGGTTTCCTATCTTCCTCTTCCTATTCTCCTTTTCTTTCACAGTCTGCTCACTACCAGCTTCAACAATCGAGGCTTTCTGTATTAAGGTGGCATAGTCTGTCAGCTCTAACACTGCTACTCGGTTCTGTATCCATTGTTTCAGATCAAGCTGAAAGCTTCGCGCTTTCTTTTCTTCGGTATTCACAAACTCAGGCACAAATCTAGACAACTCAGTAAATTTGGCCTCATATTCTGCCACAGTCATCTTATCCTGTTTCAACTCCAGAAACCTAATCTCCATTTGGGTTTCCATAAACCTAGGGAAGTACTTGTCTAAGAACAGTCGGGTAAATCTATCCCATGGGATCACAGCATCAGTTTCTAGGTTTCGTTTGGACTCCCACCAATAGTTAGCTTCTCCTTTCAGCATGTAAGAAGCGAAAATGGTCTTATGTCGTTCCTCAACTCCTAGTTTCTCGAAGGACTTTTCTATCTCTTTGAGCCAGGCCCGTGCTTCAACGGGGTCAGCAGATCCTAGAAACTCTGGGGGTTTGAGGGACTTGAAGGCTCTAAAGACAGTAGCTGCAGTCTGTTGGGCAGCAGGGGGCTGTGGAGGAATAGGCTGTTGGTTCAGATTTGCTCTCAGCAGTTCCATAAATTCATTTACGGGGTTCCTCCCTGATGGGTATCCTCAGCCTCTTCTTCTATATATTCTTCCTCATCATATTCATTATAGTCTATGTCTTCTTCACTTTCCTCATTTACTACTGGGTCACCTCGTTGTTGGTTAACAGACTCTGCGGGTTGTGCCCTGGTTCCTCTTCTACGGGGTGGCATTATTCTGATAAGGAAAATTGGTCACATGATTATAACCGTTAGGCTATTTTATTCATATATAAGCATGTCATTTATTACTTAACAGGTTTTATAAAGTGCATTAATATAGACATCAATTCTTTAATAACTGCTTATATATATATTCCTAAGATCTCCCAGTTATATCATGGGGATGAAACAACTAGCCGAGTTCATACATGCCTGGTTACAATCTATCACTGCTAGTTCTAAATACTGAAATGAAAATACATAAGCCGTGTACCCTGAAAGGCTAGGAACGCTATCTACTACTAGCAATCCTATCAAAATTGGTGACAAGTCACTCAGCCTTCTTCAAGGTCTACATCTAGTCACTAATCTCTTAGTCACTATCACTGCGAGTGAGGTCACGCACCCTCCTCATCGCTCCTGCAATCATCATCTCTGCATCGACTACCGAGATGCATCCTCCCACTAATGTCATCCTCATCTGAACCCTGGTACGGAGCTCGATCCCATCGATCTCTCTACGGGCTATGGCTGGGGAAGCAGCTCTGAAATCTCCGGGGTATCCTAGTCGGGTGGCTCTCTCAGCTGTTAGTGCCTGGCGTAACTCAGTAATGTGGGCAAATGCCGCTGTGATCTCAGCGTTAAGCTGACTCACTACCCAGTCGTGTATGGTTACATGCATGGTCGCCGGTGGTGGTAGAGGTGAGTCTGGGTCGCTAGAGGATATGTCATGGACCTCATGGAACTGTGCGCGTATCGCCTCCTGATCATCGTCATCAGTATAGGGCATAGGGCTCTGGATCCCTGGGGGTGGTGTAGGAGAGCGAATAGCCTGGTGTGGGTACATCTCTACATCTCTCCATACTACGCCATTAGCTACGGGAACAGGAAGCTCAGTCTCCTCCTCTAGGACATCCTCAGTAGGGTCATCGTATGAATCATCAATGGGTGGGCTCTCTAGCTCGGGAATAGGGTTATGCTCAGGAATCATGACATCATCAACAGGGTCAACCTCCCTCCTAGGCTCCACTGGTACCTGACACAATAGGCAAGGTGTTACTAACTTAGAGTTGGAATTCCCTTGAGGGTAAAACAGTCAAGACTACCCGTGTAGCCCGACGACGAACTCGACTTGAGCTCTAATTGATCATTTTATTATTCTTAGGTCTACATATTTTATATCATATCGTTTCCAAGATTTGATAACCTAAGGCTCTGGTACCATTTCTGTGGCGCCCCAAAACCCGGGGTCAGGAGTCTCGGAAGCCACGCTATCTAAACTTACACAACTCACACCACGATATGTAAATACTCATGCTTCACGACCCCACACTTAACATACACACACTACAGGTTATTGTCTTGGAAACGAACCATCATTACTAGAGAAATTTTATTACAACCCAAATATAATTAGTCTTACCGGGGGTGACCTTTGAGTAAGGTTAATCCGCCGGCCGAATATACGTTTCTTATTTCTTATCTTACATAAACCATACTTATAAATAAGACGAACTATAAACAACTGAAAATGAATCCAGCTTATTCCGACTACCTGAGGTACTGCACCAAACAATCTACGGAACAGCTGGCCATTTCCTACCCGTTTCCTGGCTGTGGTTCTCATGGCATGCATCTCGATTCACTGTTGTGTTGTGTCAATTTAAGAAAACAAGTGTGAGCTAAGATGCTCAGCATAATAATGTACAGTATGAAAATCACTGTATAATAACATCATATATTATATATATGTTTTATTTAAAAGTAGATTTCTTGGTGTCCCACACCTTCTTATGAAAACAATTCTTTTAAGGGGGTTTTATAACCTGCGAATACCTTAGTAGTAATCCCAGCACCTAGGCTTGGGTTACAGTATTGCATATCCATTCCAATTGGAAGATTTTGGACATCTCACAAGAGCCACCGCATACGATGATCAGTCGTCCTACGGAAAGTAACCTTCTTTACTAGTAAAAGGACAAATACCGACATCTCTCGGGTATCACCCTGGCCGCATTCGGGCTATGTGTCCTATTTTCGGGTATACACATACTTCACAAGTTCCTGAGTACACAAAGTACCTTCGCCTGCGGTACCTTTGGTAGCCCATCCAACACACGTAGTACCAGAGTCTACCCATCCATTGTCCTTCAACAGAATTCTATCAATCTCGGGAACTTGAACCACATCGAAGTTCCCCAAGCGTTTTGCTTGTTGATAGAGATACTTTATCTTTTTAAAATATAAGTGTATATATATGTATATACGTACTTCCGAGAATTTCGGAGGAAGTACTAGGGATGTGTGTTGACCGTTGTCAACAGACAATTAATAAAGGGAAAAGTTTCTTCTTGAAACTATATTCAATATAATAATAAGTCGGGATAATATTCACCGACGATCTGAAATTATTCGAATGATACTTCTAAATCAAAAGGTATATCAGGATATATGATATTTAAATCAATAACAATCCTTAATAAATAATCATTAATTAAATAGTAGTCTATAAATAATTAAATGATAATTGATATTAATCATACCTCGAATGAGTTATTCTTTTAAAAGATTTATTTAAATAGTATTCCTCAACTAGTTTGTGTTTACATAATTAATAATCTATAATGATTATCGGGTTTGAAATAAATAAACGTTGAAGTATACTACTCCTATAACAAAGGAATACGTATATAATATTTAATATCCGAATCAATAAAATATAGTTGAGGGAATATGCTCATTGGGAAATCGTTTTAAAAGTTCGAGGTGTTTTAATGTTTCGTAAGTGGACGATGAGTCCCTTTAAAACGTACCACTATGGACGTATAACCGTCCTATAATATCTCCGAAACGATTCCCAGGTTTTATCTTAATCCCCGACCGACCCTCGGTCTTATACAATACATCACATTTAAAGCGAAATAATCATTTCACGATATATACTTATCGTACAACATCGCTATATTATGCGAAAATTCAACAACTATGTATCATGGCAAACATGGTATTTATGCGATGATAGTAAAACAATCCTTTCACAACATAACAGTAAAATGGAGTTGGGTTTGTAAACTTGCTTGGGTATCTCGAGGTGGAGGATGCTCTAGGTTCCGCTCGGAAATCTATAACCATAAACACATTTCATTTCGTTAGGTTCCGTCCTAATTCACGGTAACTCGCACTCATGCGCTACTCATTATACACCCTCTCAACTCATACTACCCTTAAAATTTCTTTTAAGTCATAAACACTTTATGGTCACTTCATTTTCCTAAGTATCTTGAGTTCATCCTCATTATCGTTGTCGGCTCCGCTTAAGGATTCTTACGGTTTCTACTCGCGCGGTCTCGGCTCCGACATTTTTATAAAATTGAGAAATTATTATTTTCACTTGAAATTTTTATGACAGTTAGGAAACTCCACATGTTACTCTCTGTAAAAAAATTCATAATTTATGAACACTTTTATTTCTATCCTTTATATTTTCAAAGTTCGTGATTCGTAGCAGTTTTTGTCGCGTAAAACACTTTTACTAAAATGATCATAACTTTTGATCCGTAAATCGGAATTAAGCGATTCAAGCGCCGACACACAAACTTCGAGACTTTCTGTAGAAACTTCGAGACTTTCTGCAGAAACTTAAAGTTACGGTTTGTTGGTTTTAACGAAGTTACGTTTACGATCGGGGTTTCGTTTACGCCTTAACTATCAACACAACCACCAACAATCATCATATCATCATCAACACACAAACTCCTCTCAAGAACATCATGTTCTTGAGGAAACAATAACCAACCTTAAATCTACTCAACTTAATTATCAAGATTTCATCAACAACACTTAGTAAGCTAGGTTTACTAACACCCACTAAATGGATCTTAAACATGAACCTTAAATAAAGTTAGGCCAAAGATTTTTACTTTCTTGAAAGCTTGAGATGTGTTCTTGAGGATGGTGGAGGATTGGAAGTGCTTGGTATGATTTTTGGAACCTAAAACTACCATTAAAATCAAGAAACCAAAGAGAGGTTACTATTCACACTATTCACTAGTGAGTTTCTTGAATTTATTCCACCCATCAAACCTTGATAAAAAGAGATGAAAGATTTTTCTTACCTTAGTTTAGTTTCTAGGAGTCTTGGGAAATAATTGTGTGATTTTACAAGAACTAGAGCTTGGAGTTTTGAATTGCAATTCCCCTTTTTCCTTCAAAATAGCCGAATGGAGATAAATGGGGGTGGGGGGTGGGGTATTTATAGCACTTGGCTGCTTCTCTTGGATGATTTCTAGGTTGCTTCTTGGAAGGTGACTTGATATCTTTGCAAGTTGATCTTTATTCTTCCTAGGATAGCTTAGGTTTATTCCTTGGCTCCAAATCCATGGACAAATCTGTGTAGCTTGCTAGCTTACAAGCTAAACTACAAGGTTAGCTCCTTAGCACACTATTTGCTAGCTAGCTTGGTCATCCTAGGGTTAGCTCACTATTTGATGAAGTAACCATGGTTAATTCCTTACCATGGTTTAGTTAGTGCGTTACGTTTAATTAATCGCTTACGCGTTCGCTCGGTTACTTAAACGTTCTCCGCAATACTTATTCGTAAATGGTTCGCAATGTAATTCTTTTCGTTTCTAGTCCTTATATTTTTATTTATCCTAATTGAATATAAATCCGTAGGATTTTAATCTCGTAATTATATTGTGATTCCCGTAGTCCTTGATAAGTCGTAATTACGGTCATTTTTCAAAGTTCATTTTCTTCGAAAACTAATAGCGTTTACATACACTTATTTGGTACGTATAGTCGTAATATCGATTCTGAAACTCATTTTTTATGCACTATATAGTGTGGGCTCAAAAGTTTTTCCCGTCTGTCAGGGTTACTATTCATTAAACGTTTTACAGGGTCTTAAAAATTCGAGTTATTACACAACCACCCTGTTTGACATGACATTGTCAAGTGCACTATGAAGCAAGTGTCTTACTTTTGCATCCTTGCCTAGTAAAGAGATGTCTTCAGTGGTGAGTTCTCTCTTTTCTTTGGGAATCATCTTCTATGGCTCATTCCCAACTGTAACAGAAAGCTTTGTGGGCTTGTGTGGACCATCATAAATTCTGTCTAAATATTCTGGATCTGTAGTTTCCAGAAACATGGCCATCTTCACACTCCATACAGGGTACTCAGACACCCTGAGCATAGGAACCCTGATGGTTTCATATAAACTGGTGTTTTGAATGGGTTGAACCTTTGCAGGTTCTTGATGGTTTTGTGTTTTTGATTGATTAGACATGATTGATTTTTTGTTTGGATCTTAACTATTTGTAAGCTTAACAGATTGACTCTGATACCACTTGTTAGGCCTAAATGATACTATAGAAGGGGGTTGAATATAGTATCTACAATCAATTCGATTATAAACACAAGTATGTAACAGAAAAAAAGTTTATTCAATATATCAAACTGTGTTACAGTAGGTTTAATCTACTCTCTCAGTGATGTATGATATCACTAAGAGCTGCTAGGGTTACAACGAATAATATTCTCGTGTATGATAACACATATAGTGTAAACCTAATCTGTGTTTATATACTACACAGTTACAAGATATCTTCTAATTGATATGATATGTTCTGTTTCCTAAAATACATCAATCAGAGATTATCTACTGTAATCCTTTAGCTGTACAACTCTCCAAGCATATCTTCTTTTGTTTAATCCAGATCCTCTCCTGTAAATCAGCCGCTTTTCATCCCTGAAGTGTATCCATACTTAAGTTCTGATGTAAGTTCTAAAACTAAAGAAATCAGATTAGACATGACATCACAAATATATCTAACACTGCATAACATAAGTATCCATTAAGTCTTTACGCATTCCTTTTCTTTAAATCTCAAAAGTAACAACTTAACTACATCTTTTATCAAAACTTTCTCAAATGGCTGATCAAACTACTTTCACTATTTCACTAGAGTTGATCACTCTTTTTTTTCTCACCTTATTTTCCAGACCTAGATCTTCAATTTGTTTGTGAAGTTTTTGTTAGTATGAGAGCGTAAACAACCAAAGAAACATATCAAGTATGTCCTTGAATTTGTTGACCGGGATAAGCTATATGACTTTCATCAGCATCAAATGGAAGTTACACATGACTAGTGAAAGGAATATGTCCTAAGTCCAATCATGTATTAGGATTTAGGAATAACTTTTTATGTAATCTGTTTTGATTTCATTGATATTAATAAAAGACTTGTTTTGTTTTATTATGGGATCTATCTATTTAAGTGTTTAAATAAGATATACCATAGTTTAGAGTAAAGCTTTTTATGGATTATGATGAGATCATAATAGTGAGACCTAAAAGATGATAACTCTAAACTTAAATAGTTCCTGGTCATAGGATTACTAACTGGTAATTAATAATCCGTAAAGATCGGTACATACTATGCTTGCTTCATTATGAAGGATGTCTGTTCTCATAGATATTTGTGTGGTGACACTATAGCTAGTATGTAGGTGCTTATTATAGAATAAGTTCACTAAACATGACTCGCACAGCTGAACAACTGATGGAGTTCACTCACGTGTTAGCAGTTGTTCACATAGTGATAGTTGTACAAGTATCCTTAGACTTGAGGTCATCATAGTCATCTTGTGTACACTGAACTATGCTTTGGTGTAGTTCTTAGTCTCCATGGACAATTATTAGGGCTCTACTGGGTATAGGAATTTGTACACGAAGATAGTGTATGATCAATAAAGGATCTACCCCTTCCAGTGAAGGAAGCGAATGTTCAAGGCTGATCCACTTATGCTAGTTCAGGAATCTCTGGCCAGAGTGAATGAAATTAGAAAGAAGTTTCTAATTTGCATAGAACTAAGCATAGTAAATGGTAAGCAAGTGATTAAATTAGATAGGCTTGACACAAGATCCATGCCTTGTATTTAATTAGGACATTGTAGGGTAGAAGGAGTTTATTGTACGGTAATTATTCACTGAATAGGTTCTTGGTATTCTAAGCAGTGAATTCGTATTATCCGGATAGTCGTGATATGCTGAAAAGTATCCCTCACGATGTAGAATAAATATGATTAATTAATTAATCATATTTAATAAATTAGAGAATTTATATAAATAATGATAAAATAGTTTTATTATTATTTATTTCTACTACCGGCTTAATATTGAACCTACAGGGTCACGCCATAAAAAGAGAATGATTTAATGGTGGAGGAATTAATTAATAATGGCTGATAATTATTTATTTATGAAATAAATAATTAATTGGCAAATTTAATAATTGATTAAATGAGATTTAATTGATTATAAATTAATTAAGAAAAGTTCTTAATATTATTAATTAAGAATTTAATATTTGGAAATTAAATCAAAAGAGAGAATTATTTCTAAAGTGTTTAGAAAAAGGATTAATAATTAAAAGGTGTTTTAATTATTAATGAGAATAATAAATGGGTTAATAATAATAATATATTATGGGAAAATTTCAGCTGAAAATTTTGCCTATAAATATACTATTATAAACCCTATTTTTATTCCAACCCCAACCCAAATTTTTCAGAAAACCTAATTCTCTCCACCTCCTCCTCCTCCTTAGCATCGTTTTCTTGGTGGATACCGGTGGAGTGCTTCACGTTTGAGGAGCAGCTGCTAAGGATCTCCGATCGTTGCTTTTGGATCGCTATTAAAGGTTAGTAATCGATTCATATGTTTTAATCACGATTTATATGCTTTTATTTGGATTTTATCTGTGTAAAAGTGTTTTACCATGTCTCCGCTGCGATATAAATCCATAATTGGTATCAGAGCATAGGTTGTATGCATATAGATCTGTGGTAAAAATTTCAGAATTTTATGTGCTTGTATGAATTAATTATGATTTTTACAAGTTATATCATGGATTAATTTTGTCTGATGAGAAATTGTTTCTCAGAATAATTTTGAATGTTGATCTGGGTTCTACAAGTGTTGTAGATCGTCTGGGTATTTTTTTCATAATTTTATGATGTATAGATTTTTTATTATGAATTTTTGAAGATCTTGCAATTAAATTCGTAATTAAATAATCATATATATATATATAAATTGTAAGTATATATATATTATGCATCTGCTGCTGTATATCTGCTGTATTGGTGCACGGAGACAGAGACACAGAACAGCACGACAATCGAGATGTCAGGTACGGCGCACGGCAGAAGCAACAGGCGGCAGCTGCAGGCGCGTGTAGCGCACGCGCGCGAGGGAGGGTGTGGCACATTCCGGGAATGCGTTACACACTGTGGCGCATTCACGGAATGCGTTACACCTTTTAATGGCTTAAAAGGGTTGTAACGCATCACTGGAATGCGTTACAGGGCTTGTAACGCGTTCCTGTAATGCGTTACAGCCCGTCTGTCCACATTAAATTTGGTTTTTTGGGAGTTTCGTAACTCCGTTTTGGGCGTGCAATATATCGTTGGATTTGTTTTTCCGAGACGGATCTAATGGAATGATCAAATTTTAGTTTATATAAAAGTTTTGAACTGTTTATATTTCCGAAAGTGTTTTAAAGCTGTTTTTAACTATTTTAACTGCTTTTAAATGCTTCATGTGATACATAGAGATGTATAATGCTTAGACCAATATGCTAGATGATGTAACATGCCTACCTTGATGTTTATTCATGTTGATATATGTGATATATGCTTAGTTTATCATGCGATGATAGATTTAGGTGAACTTAAATGAACATAAGGCGTTTGTTAGACAACCTAGTATAGTGAAATTGTTTCATAACCTTAATAATAATATTATGAATACAATCATGAGATTCTTATGTTTATGAAACACGTAATTGAATATGAATTTTCGATATGAGAGAAAGGATGATTCTGTCAACAACAGATTTCTATCTGTAAGAAAGGGTTATTAAGTGACGCCTCTTGACAATGCTCCACCCGATCTGGGAATCATCTGATTATTGATTATTGATTTGAAATATTTAATTTAAAAGGAAGAATCTCTTTATAATATGATTATGATTGTAACGTAATATAATCCCTCTAAAATTAAATAATATCAAGTAGTAATTGGCCAATGATACAACGGGCTTGTGTCGGTCATAGCCTTCCAACATGATAGAAAGTAGTTCTTATTTTTAAATCATTGTCGGTTCGTGCTACAGCCGAGGGCTTTGATTTCGAAATAAGAAATACTTGTCTATTACATAGAGATGTGTACATTGAATTAGAATCTAAAGGTCGGTACGTGCCACAGCCGTGGGCCGTTGGAGACTGATTCAATTGTACGGAATGTTGGGTTAGACTTGACTTAGAATATTGAGTTTGTCGTGCCATAGTCGTGACTCAAGTATTCAAGAGGCTAAAGTTTGATTAGGGAATAACATAAGATGTAATTGACAAGAGTTGTCTGCCTATTAAACATTACATGGCGGTTCGTGCTACAGTCAGGGTTGTGTAATGGAATGTAGGATCCCTATTCCCACTAGCATTATGAATGCTTAATTTTTCACGTAGGGGGTTGAATAAATTAGATAAACTAGTGGGAGCCACTTATGAATAAAGACCCGATTCAAATAGTGTTTTAAAATGAAATCGAATATTTGCTAAGTGTTGTTATGTGTTTATCATTTACAAATTTACAATATACATTATGTCTTCTGCACTATCACTCAGGAGCATACTGGATGCTCACAAGTTGACCGGTCCTAATTATGCTGACTGGCTTCAAAACTTGAGAATTGGTCTCAGGATTGAGAAACTGGAATACGTGAGACTCACCTAAGCCTAAAGAACCTGCTAGCGATGCACATAATGATGAACATGATGTGTATCGTAAGTGGGTAGATGATGCAAATGTTGCTCAATGCATCATGCTAGCTTCCATGAACATTGAGCTACAGAAGCAACATGAGCATATGGATGCTCACACTATCCTCATGCATCTACAAGAGTTGTATGATGTGGCAGGGAGGATAGCTCGATATGAAATATCGAAGGAGCTGTTCGGTTGTAGGATGTCTGAGGGATCATCTGTGAATGACCATGTACTTAAGATAATCAATTTGATTGAACGTATTGGACAACTTGGTTTTGCCATGGATGGGGAGCTGAGCCAAGACTTGGTCTTACAATCGCTTCCGAGTTTGTTCTCGCAGTTTGTTGTGAACTTTTATATGAATAAGTTGGATGTCAGCCTGCCTGAACTCCACAACATGTTGAAGACTGCAGAATCGAATTTTCCCCCTAAGAAGAGTTCTGTTCTTCTAATTGGTGAAGATTCCAATCCTAAGAAAAGGAAGAGGAACCCTTCCAAGAAGAAGAAAGTAGGTGAGAAAATGCCGGTTCCACCAAAAGCTGAAGACCCCAAGAGCAAAGTTGTTTGCTTTCACTGTAACAAGGTGGGGCACTGGAAGAGGAACTGCAAGGTATACCTTGCAGAATTGAAGAAGAAGAAGGGTAGTGAGACTACCGCTTCTGATTCAGGTATGTTCATGATAGAAGTGAATATGTCATTAAATCAAATTTCTACTTGGGTATTAGATACCGCCTGTGGTTCTCATATCTGCAATTTGTTGCAGGGACTAAGGAGAAGTAGGACTCTTGAGGAAGAGGAGGTGATTCTACTGATGGGAAATGGAGCAAGAGTTGCTGCTGAAGATGCAGAATCATTTCATTTACATATGCCTACGGGCAAGACTATTGTTTTTTAAATAATTGTTATTTTGTTCCCTCGATTATGAGGAATATTATTCCCGTGTTAGACTTGGCTGGATTTTCATTTATTATTGAGAATAATGAATGTTCTATTCTTAGAGATAATATTCTTTATGGACGTGGTACTTTAAATAGTGGTCTGTATAAATGTGACATAATTTACTTCAGATTGAACAAACTAATAAAAGAAAAGGGATGATGAAAATCTCACTTCATTGTGGCACTGCAGTCTCCATTTAGTAGACATGGAGAGAGGGCTACAAATTTGCTAGGAATGGTACACACAGATGTATGTGGACCAATGTCTACGCAAGCCATGGGTGGATTTTCATACTTTATTACTTTCATGGATAATAGATCTAGATTCGGATATGTGTTTGATGAAACACAAGTCTGAAGCCTTTGAAAAGTTCAAAGAGTATAAGTATGAAGTGGAGAAATAAACCAAACATAGTATTATAATTCTTCGATTAGATCGAGATGGTGAATACTTGAATGGAGAGTTTCTGGATTATCTCAAAGTAAATGGTATAGTCTCCCAGTGGACGCCTCCAGATTGGTATCTGAAAGGAGAAATCGAACTTTGTTAGACATAGTTCGGTCCATGATGAGCTATGCAAATCTTCCAGTATTCCTATGGGGTTATGCATTGGAAACCTCAGCATATTTACTGAATAAGGTGCCTTCCAAATCTGTTCCTCAAACTCCGTATGAGATATGGAAAGAAAGGAAACCGAGTCTTAAACACGTTAAGATTTGGGGGTGTCCAGCTTATGTCAAGTAAGTTGGCCCAGATAAGCTGGAATATCGATCCGTAAAATGTAGTTTTGTGGGATATCCTAAAGAGACTTTAGGGTATTACTTTTACACCGATCATCGGGTGTTTGTCTCCAGACATGCTACCTTCTTGGAAAAGGAGTTTATCCTTGAAGGAAACAGTGGGAGCAAAATTGAACTTGATGAAGTTCAAGAAGCACAAACTACTACGGATCAAGTGGAAACACCTGTTCTGACTGAACAACCTTCTGTGGAACAGCCCATTCGTAGGTCAGGGAGAGTGTCTCGCCAACCTGAGAGGTAATATGGCCTTGTCATTGAGAATGACAATGAGTTGTCGATCATTGATGATGACGACCCTGTGACCTATAATGAGGCTATGAGTAGTGTTGACTCAGAGAAATGGCATAGTGTCATGAAATCCAGAATGAAATCTATGTATACGGGATACAAAAGAATGATTAGAGCAGATGGCCAGGTGGAGACCTTTAAGGCCAGGCTTTTGGGAAAAGGATTCAAACAAAGGCAATGGATTGACTTTGATGAAACCTTTTACCTGTAGCCCTTTTAAAATCAGTTCGGATTTTGCTTGCGATTGCTGCTTACTACGACTATGAGATCTGGCAATTAGCCAGATGGTTTTCTTTCCAAGAGAAATGAAAACCTAGTGTGTAAGCTGCTGCGAACCATATGTGGTTTAAAGCAAGCTTCTCGTAGATGGAACATCCGTTTTGATGAGACAATCAAAGAGTTTGATTTTATGAAAAATGTAGATGAACCATGTATCTACAAAAGGGTTAGTGAGAGCGTGATAACATTTCTTGTGTTGTATTGAAATAGAGTTGACACACATAACAACATAGCAGACCCACTCACAAAGCTACTTTATGAAAGTCACTTTGATCGTCATAAAGACAAGATGGGTATTAGATACCAGAGTGATTGGCTTTAGTATAAGTGGGAGATTGAAAGGAATATGTCCTAAGTCCAATCATGTATTAGGATTTAGGAATAACTTTTTATGTAATTTGTTTTGATTTCATTGATATTAATAAAAGACTTGTTTTGTTTTATTACGGGCTCTATCTATTTAAGTGTTTAAATAAGATATACCATAGTTTAGAGTAAAGCTTTTTATGGATTATGATGAGATCATAATAGTGAGACCTAAAAGATGATAACTCTAAACTTAAATAGTTCCTGGTCATAGGATTACTAACTGGTAATTAATAATCCGTAAAGATCGGTACATACTATGCTTGCTTCATTATGAAGGATGTCTGTTCTCATAGATATTTGTGTGGTGACACTATAGCTAGTATGTAGGTGTTTATTATAGAATAAGTTCACTGAACATGACTTGCACAGCTGAACAACTGATGGAGTTCACTCACGTGTCAGCAGTTGTTCACAGAGTGATAGTTGTACAAGTATCCTTAGACTTGAGGTCATCATAGTCATCTTGTGTACACTGAACTATGCTTTGGTTTAGTTCTTAGTCTCTAGGGACAATTATTAGGGCTCTACTGGGTATAGGAATTTGTACACGAAGATAGTGTATGATCAATAAAGGATCTACCCCTTACAGTGAAGGAAGCGAATGTTCAAGGCTGATCCACTTATGCTAGTTCAGGAATCTCTGGCCAGAGTGAATGAAATTAGAAAGAAGTTTCTCATTTGCATAAAACTAAGCATAGTAAATGGTAAGCAATTGATTAAATTAGATAGGCTTGACACAAGATCCATGCCTTGTATTTAATCAGGACATTGTAGGGTAGAAGGAGTTTATTGTACGGTAACTATTCACTGAATAGGTTCTTGGTATTCTAAGCAGTGAATTCGTATTATCCGGATAGTCGCGATATGCTGAGAAGTATCCCTCACGATGTAGAATAAATATGATTAATTATTTACTCATATTTAATAAATTAAGAATTTATATAAATAATGATAAAATAGTTTTATTATTATTTATTTCTACTACCGGCTTAATATTGAACCTACAGGGTCACACCATAAAAAGAGAATGATTTAATGGTGGAGGAATTAATTAATAATGGCTGATAATTATTTATCTATGAAATAAATAATTAATTGGCAAATTTAATAATTGATTAAATGAGATTTAATTGATTATAAATTAATTAAGAAAAGTTCTTAATATTATTAATTAAGAATTTAATTTTTGGAAATTAAATCAGGAGAGAGAATTATTTCTAAAGTATTTAGAAAAAGGATTAATAATTAAAAGGTGTTTTAATTATTAATGAGAATAATAAATGGGTTAATAATAATAATATATTATGGGAAAATTTCAGCTGAAAATTTTGCCTATAAATATACTATTATAAACTCTATTTTTATTCCAACCCCAACCCAAATTTTTCAGAAAACCTAATTCTCTCCACCTCCTCCTCCTCCTTAGCATCGTTTTCTTGGTGGATACCGGTGGAGTGCTTCACGTTTGAGGAGCAGCTGCTAAGGATCTCCGATTGTTGCTTTTGGATCGCTATTAAAGCTTAGTAATCGATTCATATATTTTAATCACGATTTATATGCTTTTATTTGGATTTTATCTGTGTAAAAGTGTTTTACCATGCCTCCGCTGTGATATAAATCTATCAACTAGTTCTATGGCTTCGTTTCTTATTGTGTTTACACAATGTTCATCAGGAAAGGTTTTTTAACTCATCTCTCAGACTGTTGCAGAGGCATAATGTTCAACTGAATCTTGAGGTTTTATCAAATCTATCACTACATATTTCCCATCCGGATAGTACCGCTACTGAAATGTATATGATAGTCACAATACTGATATGAGAGGAAGAGTGAAAGAGATTATTACTCTGCTCTCAGACATGTATGGTAACATTGCTGGAAATGATTTCCTACTACCAGCAAACAAAATCTATCCAAATGCACGAAGTAAGAAAGTATTAGACCTGCTAGATGGACCTCTGCTTGAGGTAGACTTGTGGAATTCACTTTGCTCTAGAGCAGTCCAAGGAAACTATCAGGAAGAAGGTGAATTATGGCCATAAGGTTTGAAAATGGCGCATTTTTGGAACTCAGAATGTCACAAATGCACTATTCAACTGATACTTTTCAAGATTTTACTTTATACTATGAATTATTAAATTTATGCAATAAATTTATGTTATCTTCAATTGAACTTATGTATCTCTAATTTATATCTATCAATCTATATGACATGTTTCTATTACCTTATTTTGATTACAAGATTCTTGACGTCTACGTTGTGCATTCTTAGCTTATAGTTGAAGTTTAAGTTAATACATCTTTCACAAAATGTCAATGTGTGACAATGCTATCAATGTATGCGTTTTTTGAATTATTTTACTTGCATCAGCCTCAAATGCAAGTTGTGATTCACCAGTACTATTGTTTCGACTCTTACTGTGTTACACGCATTATTCATCTGGACAATTTTTATAACTAATATATGTGACTGTTGATCAAGTATAATGTACAATTATCGCTGACATCATTCTGGTATCCTTTATATTAGTTAAATTTGACATAATGGTTGTATTGGATCCAAACCTTAAGTTAGGTTGTAAAAGGCGAAGAGAAATGCAAATGTGTAACTATTTTTTATGAACCTAGAATTATGCTATACACTCTATCCAATGGCATGTTCAGATAATCCGATTTTAGAGTTTCATTTGGTTTTAATTTTTTGAACCTAAATCCTTTCTGTTGCTTACATGTTTGTTTGTCATGCATCTAAAACCTTATATCTTGCAGGTAAATTTTTTACTAGGAAGAAGGCTAACTAATTGCTTTGATGAACTAGATTAAACTGAAAATTTGAAGCAGGGTGCTATTGAGGCAGGTTCTTATGGAGTGCAAGATTATGTATGATTACAATTGAAACTACTGTTGCACTAGCTACTCCAACAACACAGAGGTTATGCCTCCACGAACACGAACTACAGAAATGCTTGATATAGGTGATCCTAAAAGCTCACTTAAGAGGGTTCTTGATATAGGTGATCCTGAAAGCTCACTTAAGAAGGTGCTTTCACTTAAGAATATCACTTAAGTTAGGTTGTAAAAGGTGAAAAAAATGCAGATGTGTAATTATTTTTCATGAACTTAGAACTATGCTATACACTCTTTCCAACACATGGTCAGATGATCCGATTTCAGAGTTTCATTTGGTTGTAATTTTTTTCAATAATTTTTTTCAGTTGCTTGCCTATTTGTTTGTTTTTCGTGTATCTAAAACTTGGTGTCTTGCAGGTGAATGTGTTTGACTCATGAAGAGGTTTACTAACTACTTCTAATGAACTTGCCTAAATTGAAAAATTGAAGCAGTAGGTGGTTGATAAGAAAGGTCCTTAGGAGTTAAAGGCGTGGTTACAACTGAAACTATTGGTGCACTAGCTAATCTAACAGCACTCAGAGGGTGGGTGTAATATGTTTCATAATTTTGAAATGCCAGATCTAAACTATGAGGCACATATCAATTATAATGTAATTTTGGTTTAAAGCTTATCATTATTTGGGTGGAATTCATTACTTTGAGATTTATATATAGTTGTATTAATTTACATATATTGTGATCACAATTTCCAAGCACATATACCATTACCTGCTTGAAATTTGGATAAATGAAGTTTGTTCTAAAATAATTAATTAATTGGTACTTAACAAACTTATTTAATTTCTAATAAAGAAATTCAATCACAATAACTAAGATATTATTTTATTTCTAATAAAGACAACTAATTCATAAACTATTATTACTAATAATAATAGATATTATTATATTAAACTTTTAATATAAAAGTTTCAATATGGCTGTATATGTATTTAAATCTGACCTTAGTTTTCATCATATGTAGTTTAATTTTACATAATATAATCTTCTACAATATATAATTTATCTTCAATAACATAAACGCGTCGAGGTGTCGCCATGAGGCGACGCCAAGAAACCCTTAGGTATAAAAATTACTTTTTACCTAATTATTTGTAATAACTTCACTTTATATTATTGTAAATTTTTCTCTCCATTGTAACATTTCAATAATTCATTATAAATTTTTGGTTGTTTTATTTTATTTAAATAAAAATAAATTGTAGATAAAATTTTAAAAATCTAAAAATATTATCTAAAATACTAGAACTCAGAATCTTTCATTTGGATGTAATATTGTTCATAAAATATGTGCAAAACTCAATATATAATACTTTTAAGAATTTTGACTAACAGTAGAGTGATATTTTTTATACAAATTTTCAAATGAGTGACTCATTGGAGTCAGTTTTGTAATCAGTGACTCACTTGATACATTTGGACGCAGTAAGTGACCTACTTGATAATTAACCTTAATTCGTTAAGTACAGATGTGAACGCGTATGCCCATAAACTTTTAATCATAAATTTAATTATCCATAATAACTTTATTTTACACATTTTTAGATTTGTATCTCAATTATAATATTTCAAAAATCTATTATAATTTGTCAAGTACAAATATTTATTTTTGATAATAAAAGTATAAATATGTTGTCATGACTTTTAAGAATTTGTTAAATAGAACTACAAATATATTAAATAGCTAATTTGTAATAACAAATAAATTTGTATCGAATACATAAATATAATCCCTTTTTAATTTTCAAAAATAAATAATGTCCTTATAAAGAATGTTATAAATTTTTAAGTTATCTAACTACCCTCTACAATTATTTTGTATCGAACATAAGTATTTTTTAAATTTTTTCATAAAATAGCAAATTTAACAAACTATATTTAGTTTATTTTTTTATATAGTTATAATTGTGTCAATACCATATTTAAAAATTACCCGATTCGATAGAAAATGTTATTATTTAATCATTAGATAACCATACATTTTAAAATTGTGTGTTTAATGTAATACTATACGTATCGATTGCTTACATCATGTGCGAAGAAATAAAAATTGTTTATGAAATTTTTTCACATATTAATCCTCTATTGGACACATTTTTAAACAATATTGCAGTCTAAACTTTTCCAATAATTTTAGTTATTTAAAATTCCACAACTATTTGCAATAGACACATCTCCTCAACTCTTCTATTTTTTTTATTTAAAACCCTACAACTATTTGCAGCAGACACATCTCTTAAATTCTTTTCTTTATATATTAGCATGAATCATTTTATAATATCTCATATAATCAAGTTATACCCATAAACAGTTAACTGTTGTGTTATACATTTAAGGAGAATGGAACATATTGAGCGTGTATGACAATTTCCTCCTAATGGTTGGGTGAAGATCAATGTGCATAGAAACGGTATTGGTGTTGTTGTAAGAGACGCAGGAGGTCATCTTAACAGACTGACTTATGGCACAATTTGAGGCCTTACAAATTTGAATAGTGCATCATGGGCTTTTCTATTAGGCATGCGTCGTGCACTCCAGAATTCTTACGAACGGGATATCATTGAAACCGATAATATACAAGCATATCGCGAATGCAAATATTACAAAGAAGAAGGAATTATACCACAAACTAGACATACTTTTAGACTTATTCTTTCAAGGCTTAATGATAATAATATTCGTTATGAACTTAATTTGGTTCACCCTCATAGGAATTCAGTTTCACGTCGTTTGGAAACACTTGGCAGATAGGATTCACATGACCTTGGAACATTTAATAGACTTGTTGCACATATACATAATTTCCTAAACATGGATTTAGGTATTGGGCCAGAGCAAGCAAGATTTCAAGACTTTGAAATTAATGATCCCGAACCAGCAAATGATGGTCATGTTGTGCAAGTATAAAAATCTTTCAATTTATGTGATTGTGAGATATGTAGATCATGTAAGGAAAACATATTTGTAGATAGAATAAATTACATAAATGGTTGTTCAACGTATATATATCTTTTTAATCATCTCTAATAAACATAACATGATAGTAATCCAACATAAACAATCATTCTTATTTAGATTTTTTGCATAAAAGCATTTATTACAGTCCCCCAACTTAAACAATTACAATACATCATCACAACATATCTACTGGAACATACTTTATATATTTTGAGCATAATCATCTAATAATATGCGAAGCTTTCCACTTTCTTCAATCAATATATCAGCACGAGCATTCAAATTATTAAGATATTCTTTCCACCCATCTCCAAACTTTTGAAATGCACTTATCATTTCTTCCGTGTTCTATTTGAAGTTTTTCTCATGACCACGTAGAGATGTGGACGTATCACCTAGGAATATGAGTGAATTCCCTGTATAAGAATGTGGAATTTCAGTGAGGAACAATTCAAGTAATATTTAAATGTGTCATTTTTTCCTTGATCCATTATTTAGAGTATTTTCTATTTTGTTGTGAAGCATTGAAGCTAATGCCATTCAATTTGTAATATAAAGAAATATAAATATAAATCATAAAATCAGATACACATTTAAATATTACTTGAATTGTTCCTCAAGGCCAACAGAACGAGAAAACAATTCAGATTGCCTGTTTTCCATTGTAGCATACATCTCTGAGTAGAAAATCTTTGCTTCTTTCATGTCATTATTGAAGTCTGCGCACATTATAGCCAAATTTTGCATCTTTTGCTCCGCTACATTCTTTATGTCTGACCATCTCTTCCTCTTTTCACTTCGTGAAATCATTTTATAATATGTAGTATA
Organism: Apium graveolens; assembly: GCF_009905375.1. Classification (NCBI taxonomy): domain Eukaryota; kingdom Viridiplantae; phylum Streptophyta; class Magnoliopsida; order Apiales; family Apiaceae; genus Apium; species Apium graveolens. Next base: position 120,515,098 of record NC_133654.1, read on the forward strand.
AATCTAAATCTAAAATACACCCAAAGGTATATATACGTGTGAGTATGTACAGTAGTTTTGGGGCAGTTTTCTTTTCTAATCAATTAAACTGTTACCATAATTTAGAATAACCGAATGGTAGTTATCAATTTTATTTAATTTTTCTGATTTCAACAGTCATGTTAATCAAATTTTGTGATATGGCTTTCAAGAATATGCTGATTATCTCCTCATTTTGAGAAGATGCTTTAAAGAATGTTTACCAAAAACCATATTAAGAGTTGTAAAAAATGATGTTTGTATTCAATCAAATTACCCACATTACGCGAAACTGATTATTTGTGCCAATGTAAAATGTTAAAGATTAAAATTTGTACAGTCTATATATTTAGATCCGTTTGTACAATTACTACCCCGTGATCAATGTAGTACGTTTCTGCTAGATAATGAATTTACATTGTCGTTAAACAGATACAGCGAAGTTATGTCTATAATATTTTTTAGACGTTATTGGATTCCGCTTTAGTATAGTTATATAAACTATAAACCAAATCGTGTTTTTTCTTTATATCCAAATTATATAACTTATCTCAAGAGCTGTACTAACCCTCTATATCACGACCCACAGATCAACAACTATACTAACACCAACTCTATGTCAAATATCTTAGTCATGCGAAGACAGATGATGAAGATAATTATTATTCATAATTTTAAAATATAAATCAAATTTGTAAAATTGTAAATTATTAATATAATTTGATTTGTAAAATTTCAAATCAAACTAAAAATAATAATATTTTTACTTTAGAAAAAATCCATTACTATTTTCTTATATTTGAAGTTTGTTTTATCAAATCTACAATTAAATTGAAATTATATTTATTAAATAATTGAATTTTTTTTATTAATTTTATCTTATATATCTGAAGTCCGATATTATTTAAGAGTGATCCTCCGAAATTTAGTGCTCGGTACACTTATTTTAGTTAAAAAATAAAAAAACCTTATTTTTGTTACTAATAAGATATAATAATATGTTGTTATATGATATACTTTAAAATATAATTTTGAAAAATTAAGATATTTGGAGTGCGCTAAAAGTCCCTAGTTATTTAAAATATATGAGAAATGTGACTATGGACTCTTAATTTAATATTTGATTTTTTTAAAAATCATTTGTAAAATGTACATAACATTTTCCTTAAAATAATAAGCTGGGGTTATTAGCTTGCTTTGCAATTAAAATTACATCATCAAGTCGCGTAGGAGTTGGGAATACTAGCTGGATAATGGGCCCATTAACACATTCCTTTCTTGCGACAATGTTTTAAAGTGTGCGACTTATCAAAATAATTATAAAATATTTATATAATTACGGGATATTCATATTAACTGACTCATAAGCTAATAGATAAAATGGTTATTATTTAAAAAATTGTTAAATCTTTAAGAGTTTTTACTGTGGTATTAATTAATGACTAACTATATTCAATAAAATTATTTTATTATTATTTTTACATACATACATATATATATGAAAATTTTATATGTTAAAATAAATTTAATATATATTTAGTTAAATAAAAGTGAAAATATAAATGGTATATTCAATGAAAATATGTTATATATAATAGCAATTTAATATATGTTATAATTGAAATATAATAACATATTTTAATATAATCAAACATAATTAATAAACATTACTTATATATTTATAATAAAATATATAATTATATTATTGATAGGGATAAATAAATCCTGATTGTATAATTAAATATTGCAAGGTGTGGGCTGCTAGGCCCAATAAGAAGATGTATGACATTCAGACCAAAAAGGTCAACACATTGATCAGGCCTGATGGACCAGATCAGGCCTGATGGAACAAAGAAGGCCCAAAAGCCCTGATTATTTATTAATTTCGTAATTAATAAATAAAGGAGGAAAACAGCTATTAAGATAAGTCCTAGTGGGGAAATAAATTCTTGTAGATTGGCCTCAAGGGGACCTAAAAGGATGAGGAATCAGTTTCCTACTATCTAGGACTCCAAAGTCCATTCTAATTATGAGACTTGCCCACCAAGTCTCCTATACCAAGTCTAATTCAAGGACTCTCAACATCTATATAAGGGGTCTCACCCCACAAATCAGAACTACGTTTTTTGACTTGATCCTCGGCAATCAGCAAGGTACGTAGGCATCTTGTTAAGGCAGATTGAGTCACGAAACACAAGAGCAGTCAAATCGAGCTTCGCAGCTCACGTTCCTTAGTATTAAATATAGCAATTATATATATATATTAGTTTTTTATCCATAACAATTATAATATATCTAGTTAGTCAAGAGTCTAGTAAAGACTGATCATATAACCCATTTGAGGGAAGCTTTTGAGGTCCTGAGGTACCACAAGATGATGTTGAATCCTACGAAGTGTGCCTTCGGAGTAGGATCTGGGAAATTCTTGGGATTGATGGTCTCAAAGAGAGGAATTGAGGCTAACCCCGATAAAATAAAGGCGATCCTGGACATGGAACCACCAAAAACTGTCAAGGATGTTCAGAAGCTCACAGGAAAGGTTGCTGCGCTGGGACGATTCATCTCCAAGTCAGGAGACAAGTGCCTATCATTCTTTAAGTCACTAAAAAATATTAAGGACTTTGTATGGAGTGAGGAAAATCAGAAGGCTTTCGAAAAATTGAAGAAATATATGGCGCAGGCCCCCTTGTTGGCCAAGCCATCTTTGAATGAAGTTTTATTCTTGTACTTGGCTGTTTCAGAGAGCGCCTTGAGCGCAGTGTTGGTTAAGGAGGAGCTGAAAGTCCAGAAACCCATATACTATGTCAGCAAAATTTTGCATGGTGCTGAGTTGAATTATTCAACTATTGAGAAATTCGCTTTAGCCTTGGTAATGGCTTCGAGAAAGCTACGTCCTTATTTTCAGGCTCACCAGATTGAGGTGCTAACAAATCAGCCCCTGAGAAATATCATTCACAGTCCCAAGGCAAGTGGGAGATTGATTAAGTGGGCAATAGAGCTGAGAGAGTTCGATCTCAAGTATAAGCCACGTACGGCAATAAAAGCCCAGGCACTAGCTGACTTCGTGGTGGAATGTACCATACCCAACCAAGAAGTCGGGGGGCAGGAAGATGCCATACCTCAAGACAAGGGAGTCGATAATGGGGGCAAAGTGAAGGATGATAAAGAATATTGGGTTCTCTATTTTGATGGAGCATCAAAAACAAACTCCAGTGGAGCAGGATTGGTTTTGCAAAGCCCTGATGGGTTCTTAATTGAGTATGCTATGAAGCTAGATTTCCCAACCACAAACAATGAGGCAGAATATGAAGCCCTGATAGCTGGCCTTGGTCTAGCTGGGACACTTAGAGTAAAAAACTTAAAGGTCCGGGGAGACTCGAAGCTGATCATATCCCAGGTAAAGGGAGAATTTGAGGCAAGGGATGATACGATGGCTAAGTATGTCCGCCTAGTAAGGGCTGTGATGACCCAATTTAATGAATGCCATGTTGAACACATTCCAAGGGAAGAAAATGCTAAGGCAGATGCGCTATCAAAGTTTGCTTCATCTGAGATAGAAGAAAGTTCGGGAAGTGTGTACTTCCATGTTTTGAAGACATGAAGCATATATGTTAAGCTTGTGGCTCCCATAGGCCTGGGGACTTCATGGATTGATCCTATCAAGTCTCACATTCAAACCGGTTGGTTGCCAAGTGATGCAACTGAAGCACGGAAGTTAACTGTTCGAGCACTAAGGTACTCTTTGATAGATGGGATTCTTTACAAAAGATCTTTCGTGGTTCCCTACTTGAGGTGTCTCAAGCCCGATGAGGCACGCTTGGCTCTTGAAGAAGTGCATGAAGGTATTTGTGGACAACACTTGGGGGGCAGGGCCTTGGCTCATAAGATAACTCGTCTAGGCTTTTATTGGCCGGAAATGATAGCTGATGCCAAAGAATATGTGAAGAAGTGTAACCGCTGTCAGAAGCATGCATCTGTTGTTAGACAACCTCCCGAGATGCTGACATCTATCAACTCGCCTATTCCCTTTGCTATGTGGGGGATGGATATTCTATGGTGGCCACGGCACAAAGGAAGTTTCTGATTGTAGCCATTGATTATTTCACTAAGTGGATTGAAGCCAAACCCTTGGCCAAAATCACAACTAAACAGGTTGCGCAATTCCTGTGGGAAAACATTATGTGCCGATATGAAATTCCCCGTGTCCTAGTCACCGACAATGGAACGCAGTTTAACAATGAGGAATTCAAGAAGTATTGTGAAGAAAATGAAATTGAGTTACGGTTCACCTCCGTGGCTCACCCACAAGCCAATGGGCAAGCGGAAGTAGCAAATCGAATAATCCTGGATGGACTAAAGAAGAGGATCGAGAAGTCAAGAAATAATTGGGTGGATGAGATACTTCCCATATTATGGGCCTATAGGACTACCTGTAGAGTCACGACAGGAGCAACTCCCTTCATGTTGGCGTATGGGGCAGAAGCAGTAGTTCCAGTGGAGATATCACATTCCTCTCCAAGGATTCAGGCTTTCAATGCTGAGGAAAATGAGGAAGGACAAAGGTTGGCTCTAGACTTAATCGATGAATTGCGAGATAAAGCACATGCAAAGATAGTAGAGTATCAGAAGAAGGCTTCATTCTACTACAACTTAAGGGTTAAAGAAAGGTTCTTTAAATAAGGTGACCTAGTCTTGAGGAAGATAAAAGCTTCTGGGGTAGGACAGAAAGTGAAACTTGCCCCAAATTGGGAAGGGCCGTACAAAGTCAAGAGCGTTCAGGGTAGAGGAACCTACAAGCTGGAGACTATGGATGGTTTTGAAGTCCCGAGAACCTGGGACGCGCAAAACCTGAAGGTTTACTACGTGTAAGATAGTCGAAGTACGATTCTCACTTGTCATTGTGACAAGTAGGTTTAAAAGCACCTTGAAGCTTTGTTTGCATAGGATTTTTATTTTCTAGCTATTATTGATCAGGGTCGAACCCATATTATGTAAGGTTTTGGAAAACTAGACTTGAAATTGAAGAGTTCGAAATTATTTCAACCTATGGATGTTTGAGTGGTGATAATACTTGTGTGGCCCATTAGGTCAAGTTTGAATGCATATTAAAGTATCGGAAAAATAAAGGAGAGAGATGCGAATAAGGAGAGTAGCATATAAAATAACCCCGGAGGGTAATAAGTTTTAATACAAACAAAAGTCCAGACATAAGTTAAGGATAAAATTATAAAATAAAAAAACTACTCCTCCATGCGGGAGCCTTCATTCTCTTGCTCCTTATCAGCGCCTTCAGCATCCTTCGCAGGAGAAGCGGGAGGAGAAGTAGTGTTAGGATCCAAGATGCGATCATCTGGCTGAGGGGAGTTGAAGAGGGCATCTATGCTGTCCTCCGACTCAGCCTGCTCAGGACTTATAAAGTCCTTAGGGTCGACTAAGCCCGGGTGCTTCTCAGAAACCGCCTTTACAGCCGCATCCCATCCCTGAGTAAACTGTAGGGAATAAAGACCCTCATCATGAATCTCCATGAGATTCTTAAACTTGTCAGAATCAATGTAGTCATCAATGAGCTTATCCTTATCACTCCTAAGTTTCACCAGCTCGGAATGAGCCTTAGCCAGCTCCTCTTTCTTCGTGTCCAGCTTCTTCTCCAGGACCTTGGCTCTCTCCTCCCATTTCTTCATCTCCTTCTCAAACCCATCTGAGTTACCCTTCCAGGACCTAGCCTGATGGAGGGCCGCCTGAAAGTAGGTATTACTCTGCAAAAAAATATGTATGAGTTAGCACAAGTTCGTTGAAATACGAGAAAGTTGGGATTCAAAGAAAAAGAGAAAAAAGAAAGTTACCGCAGCTTGGGCTTGAGAACCCAGAAGCTTAATAGTCTCGATATCACTCCCCGTAACAATGTCAGTAAAGTCGTGGGGAGTGATGGAATGGTTTGACCAATCCTTAGCGTGTTTGGTGGATCCAACCATCGTATCGCTCCTCCTGAAGCCCCAGTTAGGCCTGAAGGAATGTGCCTTAAGTGGAGGATCCACATCGCCCCCCAGCTCGACCACCGGGACGTGGGGCTTAAGAAAAGAAGGACCGTCAGGTTTGCTCCTGGGGTCCCTGTTTAGCTTGGCCCTCTTCTGGCGGCCTGACTCCCCTTCCTTGGGCCTGTTGATATTATTGATGGCCTCGCAAGCTGAAAAAGAAAGATAGAAAAAATATTAAATTGCAGGAGAGATAAAACGTTACAATTAAAGGGAAGGAAAAATGGTTATCCAGTTATAAATTTACCCTTATCACTGGCCTGAGAGAGACCAACTTTCTTCAAGGAAAACTCCTCTAAGAGGGTCCAGGTGTCTGTTTTCCCATCATCTGAAATTAAGGCTTGGTAGGCCACCTCCTCCTCATCAGATAATCTGATGCTACCTGGACTCCCATCTGACACTTTGCAAAAGGGCCTACGGAAGAGTGTGGCCCAATCACCCCCTGAAAGGAATATGTCCTAAGTCCAATCATGTATGAGGATTTAGGAATAACTTTTATGTAATCTGTTTTGATTTTATTGATATTAATAAAAGACTTGTTTTGTTTTTATTACGGGCTTTATCTATTTAAGTGTTTAAATAAGATATACCATAGTTTAGAGTAAAGTTTTTTATGGATTATGATGAGATCATAATAGTGAGACCTAAAAAGATGATAACTCTAAACTTAAATAGTTCCTGGTCATAGGATTACTAACTGGTAATTAATAATCCGCAAAGATCGGTACATACTATGCTTGCTTCATTATGAAGGATGTCTGTTCTCATAGACATTTGTGTGGTGACACTATAGCTAGTATGTAGGTGCTTATTATAGAATAAGTTCACTGAACATGACTCGCCTAGCTGAATAACTGATGGAGTTCACTCACGTGTCAGCAGTTGTTCGCTTAGTGATAGTTGTACAAGTATCCTTAGACTTGAGGTCATCATAGTCATCTTGTGTACACTGAACTATGCTTTGGTTTAGTTCTTAGTCTCCAGGGACAATTATTAGGGCTCTTCTGGGTATAGGAATTTATACACGAAGATAGTGTATGATCAATAAAGGATATACCCCTTCCAGTGAAGGAAGCGAATGTTCAAGGCTGATCCACTTATGCTAGTTCGGGAATCTCTGGCCAGAGTAAATGAAATTAGAAAGGAGTTTCTAATTTGCATAGAACTACACATAGTAAATGGTAAGCAAAGTGATTGAATTAGATAGGCTTGACACGAGATCCATGCCTTGTATTTAATCGGGACATTGTAGGGTAGAAGGAGTTTATTGTACGGTAACTATTCACTGACAGGTTCTTGGTATTCTAAGCAGTGAATTCATATTATCCGGATAGTCGCGATATGTTGAGAAGCATCACTCACGATGTAGAATAAATGTGATTAATTAATTAATCATATTTAATAAATTAGGGAATTTATATAAATAATGATAAAATAGTTTTATTATTATTTATTTCTACTACCGGCTTAATATTGAACCTACAGGGTCACACCATAAAAAGAGAATGATTTAATGGTGGAGGAATTAATTAATAATGGCTAAATAATTATTTATTTGTGAAATAAATAATTAATTGGCAAATTTAATAATTGATTAAATGAGATTTAATTGATTATAAATTAACTAAGAAAAGTTCTTAATATTATTAATTAAGGATTTAATTTTTGGAAATTAAATCAAGGGAGAGAATTATTTCTAAAGTGTTTAGAAAAAGGATTAATAATTAAAAGGTGTTTTAATTATTAATGAGAATAATAAATGGGATAATAATAATATTATTTATGGGAAAATTTCAGCTGAAAATTTTGCCTATAAATACACTATTATAGACCCTATTTTATTCTAACCCTAGAAACCCAAAAGTTTCAGAAAACCAAATTCTCTCCACCTCCTCCTCCTCCTAAAAGTCGTTTTCTTGGTGGATACCGGTGGAGTGCTTCACACTTGAGGAGCAACTGCTAAGGATCTCTGATCGTTGTCTCCGAATTATTTTTAAAGGTTAGATTCGATCCCTCGAATTTTTATTCACGATTTATATGCTTTTATTTGGATTTTGTGTGTGTAAAAGTATTTTTCCACGCCCCGCTGCGTTTAAAAATCCAACAATAGTATCAGAGCAAAGGTTGTATGCATATAGATCTGTGGTAAAAATTTCAGAATTTTATGTGCTTGTATGAATTAATTATGATTTTTACAAGTTATATCATGGATTAATTTTGTCTGATGAGAAATCGTTTCTCAGAATAATTTTGAATGTTGATCTGGGTTCTACAAGTGTTGTAGATCGTCTGGGTATTTTTTTCATAATTTTAGGATGTATAGATTTTTTATTATGAATTTTTGAAGTTCTAGCAATTAAATTCGTAATTAAATAAATCATATATATATATATTATTTGTAAGTATAGATATATGTACATCTGTAAGTCTCCTGTTCTGCTGTTGTGTTGTCTGTAAATCTGCTGCACGGGGAAGAGACAGAAGTACAGGTACGGCGGCTCGGGAATCGAGGAAGAAAAGAGCGGCTGCAGAAAATTTAAAAAAAAAATAGGGGTGTAACGCATTCCGGGAATGCGTTACACACCTGTGGCACATTCACGGAATGCGTTACACCCTTTAATGGCTGAAAAGGGGTGTAACGCATCACCGGAATGCGTTACAGCCCTTCTGTTGATTTTAAAATTGATTTTCTGGGAGTTTCGTAACTCCGTTTTAGGCGTGCAATATACCGTTGGATTCATTTTTCCGAGACGGATCTAATGGAGTGATCAATTTTAGTTTATATAAAAGTTTTGAACTGTTTATATTTCCATGAAGTGTTTTAAAGCTATTTTTGACTGTTTTTAATTGCTTTTAAATGCTTTATATGATACATAGAGATGTATAATGCTTAGTTCTATGTGCTAGATGATATAACATGCCTACCTTGATGTTTATTCATGTTGATATATGTGATATATGCTTAGTTTATCATGCGATGATAGATTTAGGTGAACTTAAATGAACATAAGGCGTTTGTTAGACAACCTAGTATAGTGAAATTGTTTCATAACCTTAATAATAATATTATGAATACAATCATGAGATTCTTGTGTTTATGAAACACATAATTGAATATGAATTTTCGATATGAGAGAAAGGATGATTCTGTCAACAACAGATTTCTATGTGTAAGAAAGGGTTATTAAGTGACGCCTCTTGACAATGCTCCACCCGATCTGGGAATTGTCTGATTATTGATTATTGATTTGAAATATTTAATTTAAAAGGAAGAATCTCTTTATAATATGATTATGATTGTAACGTAATATAATCCCTCTAAAATTAAATAATATCAAGTAGTAATTGGCCAATGATACAACGGGCTTGTGTTGGTCATAGCCTTCCAACATGATAGAAAAGTAGTTCTTATTTTTGAATCATTGTCATTTCGTGCCACAACCGAGGGCTTTGATTTCGAAATAAGAAATACTTGTCTATTACATAGAGATGTGTACATTGAGTAAGAATCTAAAGGTCGTTACGTGCCACAGCCGTGGGCCTTTGGGGACTGATTCAATTGTACGGAATGTTGGGTTAGACTTGACTTAGAATATTGAGTTTATCGTGCCATAGTCGTGACTCAATTATTCAAGAGGCTAAAGTTTGATTAGGGAATAACATGAGATGTAATTGACAAGAGTTGTCTGCCTATTGAACATTACATGGCGGTTCGTGCTACAGCCGGGGTCGTGTAATGGAATGTAGGATCCCTATTCCCACTAGCATTATGAATGCTTAATTTTTCACGTAGGGGGTTGAATAAATTAGGAAAACTAGTGGAAGCCACTTATGAATAAATACCCGATGCATATAGTGTTTTAAAATGAAATCGAATATTTGCTAAGTGTTGTTATGTGTTTATCATTTACAGATTTACAATATACATTATATCTTCTGCACTATCACTCAGGAGCATACTAGATGCTCATAAATTGACTGGTCCTAATTATGCTGACTGGCTTCGAAACTTGAGAATTGTTCTCAGGATTGAGAAGCTGGAATACGTGATTGACTCACCTAAGCCTACTGAACCTGCTAGTGATGCACATAATGATAAACATGTTGTGTATCGTAAGTGGATAGATGATGCAAATGTTGCTCAATGCATCATGCTAGCTTCCATGAACATTGAGCTACAGAAGCAACATGAGCATATGAATGCTCACACTATCCTAATGCATCTACAAGAGTTGTATGATGTGGCAGGGAGGACAGCTCGATATGAGATATCAAAGGAGCTGTTCGGTTGTAGGATGTCTGAGGGATCATCTGTGAATGACCATGTACTTAAGATGATCAATTTGATTGAACGTCTTGGACAACTTGGTTTTGCCATGGATGGGGAGTTGAGCCAAGACTTGGTCTTGCAATCGCTTCCGAGTTCGTTCTCGCAGTTTGTTGTGAACTTTCACATGAATAAGTTGGATGTCAGCCTGCCTGAACTCCACAACATGTTGAAGACTGCGGAATCGAATTTTTCCCCTAAGAAGAGTTCTGTTCTTCTAATTGGTGAAGGTTCCAATCCTAAGAAAAGGAAGAGGAACTCTTTCAAGAAGAAGAAAGTAGGTGAGAAAACGCCAATTCCACCAAAAGCTGAAGACCCCGAGAGCAAAGTTGTTTGCTTTCACTGTAACAAGGTGGGGCACTGGAAGAGGAACTGCAAGGTTTACCTTGCAGAATTGAAGAAGAAGGGTAGTGAGACTACCGCTTCTGATTCAGGTATGTTCATGATAGAAGTGAATATGTCATTTCTACTTGGGTATTAGATACCGCCTGTGGTTCTCATATCTGCAATTTGTTGCAGGGACCAAGGAGAAGTAGGACTCTTGAGGAAGAGGAGGTGATTCTACTGATGGAAATGGAGCAAGAGTTGCTGCTGAAGATGTAGAATCATTTCATTTACATATGCCTACGGGCAAGACTATTGTTTGAAATAATTGTTATTTTGTTCCCTCGATTGTGAGGAATATTATTCCCATGTTAGACTTGGCTGGATTTTCATTTATTATTGAGAATAATGAATGTTCTATTCTTAGAGATAATATTCTTTATGGACGTGGTACTTTAAATAATGGTCTGTGTATATGTGACATAATTTACTTCAGATTGAACAAACTAATAAAAGAAAAAGGATGATGAAAATCTCACTTCATAGTGGCACTGCAGTCTCCATTTAGTGGACATGGAGAGAGGGCTGCAGATTTGCTAGGAATGGTACACACAGATGTATGTGGACCAATGTCTACGCAAGCCATGGGTGGATTTTCATACTTCATTACTTTCATAGATGATAGATCTGGATTCGAATATGTGTTTGATGAAACACAAGTCTGAGGACTTTGAAAAGATCAAAGAGTATAAGTATGAAGTGGAGAAACAACCAAACATAGTATTATAACTCTTCGATCAGATCGAGGTGGTGAATACTTTAATGGAGTGTTTCTAGATTATCTCAAAGTAAATGGTATAGTCTCCCTGTGGACGCCTCCAGATTGGTATCTGAAAGGAGAAATCGAACTTTGTTAGACATAGTTCGGTCCATGATGAGCTATGCAAATCTTCCAGTATTCCTATGGGGTTATGCATTGGAAACCTCAGCATATTTACTGAATATGGTGCCTTCCAAAATCTGTTCCTCAAACTTCGTATGAGATATGGAAAGAAAGGAAACCGAGTCTTAAACACGTTAAGATTTGGGGATGTCCAGCTTATGTCAAGAAAGTTGACCCAGATAAGCTGGAATATCGATCCGTAAAATGTAGTTTTGTGGGATATACTAAAGAGACTTTAAGGTATTACTTTTACACCGATCATCGGGTGTTTGTCTCCAAACATGCTACCTTCTTGGAAAAGGAGTTTATCCTTGAAGGAAACAGTGGGAACAAAATTGAACTTAATGAAGTTCAAGAAGCACAAACTACTACAGATCGAGTGGAAACACCTGTTCTAACTGAACAACCTTTTGTGGAACAGCCCATTCATAGGTCAGGGAGAGTGTCTCGCCAACCTGAGAGGTAATATGGCCTTGTCATTGAGAATGACAATGAGTTGTCAATCATTTGATGATGACGACCCTGTGACCTATAATGAGACTATGAGTAGTGTTGACTCAGAGAAATGGCATAGTGCCATGAAATCCAGAATGGAATCTATGTATACGGTATACAAAAGATAGATTATAGCAGATGGCCAGGTGGAGACCTATAAGGCCAGGCTTGTGGCAAAAGAATTCAAACAAAGGCAATGGATTGACTTTGATGAAGCCTTTTACCTGTAGCCCGGTTATAATCAGTTCGGATTTTGCTTGCGAATGCTGCTTACTACGACTATGAGATCTGGCAAAAAGCCAGATGGTTTACTTTTCAAGGGAAATGAAAACCTAGTGTGTAAGCTGCTGCGAACCATATATGGTTTAAAGCAAGCTTCTCGAAAGATGGAACATTCGTTTTGATGAGACAATCAAAGAGTTTGATTTTATCAAAAACGCAGATGAACCATGCGTCTACAAAAGGGTTAGTGGGAGCGCGATAACATTTCTTATATTGTATTGAATTAGAGTTGACACACATAACAACATAGCAGACCCACTCACAAAGCTACTTTATGAAAGTCACTTTGATCGTCATAATGACAGGATGGGTATTAGATACCAGAGTGATTGGCTTTAGTACAAGTGGGAGATTGAAAGGAATATGTCCTAAGTCCAATCATGTATGAGGATTTAGGAATAACTTTTATGTAATCTGTTTTGATTTCATTGATATTAATAAAAGACTTGTTTTGTTTTTATTACGGGCTTTATCTATTTAAGTGTTTAAATAAGATATACCATAGTTTAGAGTAAAGCTTTTTATGGATTATGATGAGATCATAATAGTGAGACCTAAAAAGATGATAACTCTAAACTTAAATAGTTCCTGGTCATAGGATTACTAACTGGTAATTAATAATCCGCAAAGATCGGTACATACTATGTTTGCTTCATTATGAAGGATGTCTGTTCTCATAGACATTTGTGTGGTGACACTATAGCTAGTATGTAGGTGCTTATTATAGAATAAGTTCACTGAACATGACTCGCCCAGCTGAATAACTGATGGAGTTCACTCACCTGTCAGCAGTTGTTTGCTTAGTGATAGTTGTACAAGTATCCTTAGACTTGAGATCATCATAGTCATCTTGTGTACACTGAACTATGCTTTGGTTTAGTTCTTAGTCTCCAGGGATAATTATTTTTGCTCTTCTGGGTATAGGAATATGTACACGAAGATAGTGTATGATCAATAAAGGATCTACCCCTTCCAGTGAAGGAAGCGAATGTTCAAGGCTGATCCACTTATGCTAGTTCAGGAATCTCTGGCCAGAGTAAATGAAATTAGAAAGGAGTTTCTAATTTGCATAGAACTACGCATAGTAAATGGTAAGCAAAGTGATTGAATTAGATAGGCTTGACACGAGATCCATGCCTTGTATTTAATCGGGACATTGTAGGGTAGAAGGAGTTTATTGTACGGTAACTATTCACTGACAGGTTCTTGGTATTCTAAGCAGTGAATTCATATTATCCGGATAGTCGCGATATGTTGAGAAGCATCACTCACGATGTAGAATAAATGTGATTAATTAATTAATCATATTTAATAAATTAGAGAATTTATATAAATAATGATAAAATAGTTTTATTATTATTTATTTCTACTACCGGCTTAATATTGAACCTACAGGGTCACAGCATAAAAAGAGAATGATTTAATGGTGGAGGAATTAATTAATAATGGCTAAATAATTATTTATTTGTGAAATAAATAATTAATTGGCAAATTTAATAATTGATTAAATGAGATTTAATTGATTATAAATTAACTAAGAAAAGTTCTTAATATTATTAATTAAGGATTTAATTTTTGGAAATTAAATCAAGGGAGAGAATTATTTCTAAAGTGTTTAGAAAAAGGATTAATAATTAAAAGGTGTTTTAATTATTAATGAGAATAATAAATGGGATAATAATAATATTATTTATGGGAAAATTTCAGCTGAAAATTTTGCCTATAAATACACTATTATAGACCCTATTTTATTCTAACCCTAGAAACCCAAAAGTTTCAGAAAACCAAATTCTCTCCACCTCCTCCTCCTCCTAAAAGTCGTTTTCTTGGTGGATACCGGTGGAGTGCTTCACACTTGAGGAGCAACTGCTAAGGATCTCTGATCGTTGTCTCCGAATTATTTTTAAAGGTTAGATTCGATCCCTCGAATTTTTATTCACGATTTATATGCTTTTATTTGGATTTTGTGTGTGTAAAAGTATTTTTGCACGCCCCGTTGCGTTTAAAAATCCAACACCCCCAGCCCAGGTCAGCCTCACAAACTCGTCCCTCCATTTGGGGTTGTTTTCAACTATAGAATTACTATCAAAGATATGAGGGATTTTGGGCCGTTGACGAATTAAAACCCAACCTGGTTGACTCATGGAGCTATTATAGAATTGGAAAACTTTCCTAAAGACAGCTACGGAAAGAGGAAAATTGTTTCTAAGACAAAGGACCATAAAACAGATAATGTTCCTCCAAGCGTTAGGAGGGAGTTGACAAGGGTTGATTTGTACATCGGCAAGTAAGCGAGGAATAAATTCATGAAATGGGAACCTAAGACCTGCGGTCAGGGCTCCTCGATAGATAAACAAAGTATCCCCCTCCCAATTACAAGTCCTATCCCCAGGGGCGGCTGGAGTGATCCTAAGGTGGGGTGGAAGTCTGTACAGGGTGTTCATGGACTCTATCCTACCATCTAACTCATGAAAGGTGTTACCATGGTTATACGAATCTAACTCAGATAGAGAGGGATATTCATCACCTCTCGAGTTAATCATATCAAGTAGGGAAGTATATGGACATTGAATTTGAATGTTTGTACCTCTCTTAGAGACATTCATCTTCTGCAAACGAGCCAAGTCACGATCCGCCATTGATATGCTTCGATTGAAGGCTTGAAACCCAGAAAAGGTGGAGCTGCGGTGGCTGAGGTCGCCGGAAATCGCCTTCTCAAAGGGAGAACTCTAGAGAGATTTGTGAGAGAAAATGAGAAATGTGAAGTGAAGTGAGGATTCTCAC
Source organism: Apium graveolens (assembly GCF_009905375.1). Classification (NCBI taxonomy): domain Eukaryota; kingdom Viridiplantae; phylum Streptophyta; class Magnoliopsida; order Apiales; family Apiaceae; genus Apium; species Apium graveolens. The sequence continues at coordinate 120,530,303 of NC_133654.1, forward strand.
TTCACACTACACTTATATAGGCGAAAAGCTCGGAATACGAGGCATTTCTAGGCCCATTTAGCCAGGCCCAACCTAAAAGCCCATCTACCTGAAATATCAGGAATAATCTAGAAGCTCCTGTGGAAAATGAAGGGTCGAAAATCGACAAGAATTTTAAAATGGTTCGATCAGAGTCCTAATCGACAAAGAAGAAAATCCTAATCGATACTTCAATCGATCAAGAGGGAAGAAACCTATTAAGTTCGATCAGAGCCCTAATCGACAAAGAAGAAAATCCTAATCGATACTTCAATCGATCAAGAGGGAAGAAACATATTAAGTTCGATCAGAGTCCTGATCGACAAAGAAGAAAATCCTAATCGATACTTCAATCGATCAAGAGGGAAGAAACCTATTAAGTTCGATCAAAGTCCTGATCGACGCCAAAAAGGATCCTGATCGATATCTCATTCGAGCAAGAAGGAAGAAAACCACTAAGATCGATCAGAGTCCTGATCGACACAGAAGAGGATCCAGATCGATATTTCATTCGATCAGAACGGTAGAAAGCCACCTAGTTCGATCAGAATCCTGATCGAAATCGATCAGGAATTCTGGTCGATTATGCCCATGTTTCAGTCGACTAGAGTGTCACTTTGAAGGCCAGTTCGATCAGAGTCCTGATCGAAATCGATCAGGAATCCTGATCGATTCCGCATAGATCCTGATCGAAGATCCCGTCGACCAGAATGTTACTTCCTGAGCTAGTTCGATCAGGATCCTGATCGAAATCGGTCAGGAATCCTGATCGAAATCGGTCAGGAATCCTGATCGATTTTTTATACATCCTGATCGATTTTAAGGCAGAAAATTAGGGAAAAATCCAGAAATTAGGGAAAAATCCAGAAATTAAGGATAAATCCCAAAAATTAGGGAAAAATCCAGAAATTAAGGATAAATCCCAGAAAATTAAGGAAAACCCCAGAAATTAAGGGAAAAATCCAGAAAATTAGGGAAAAATTCCTGGAAATTAAGATAATTCCTGAATTAAAGGAAAAATCGTTGTAAATGTGTAGGTCGCTCCACACTTTAAGCAAAAACGAAACCCTGTAAGGGAATGAATGGACTTAACTTCTGCGAAACCTAATCAATGTTTCTCAAAAGTTGGGGGGCAAATGATAGGGATAAATAAATCCTGATTGTATAATTAAATATTGCAAGGTGTGGGCTGCTAGACCCAATAAGAAGATGTATGACATTCAGACCAAAAAGGTCAACACATTGATCAGGCCTGATGGACCAGATCAGGCCTGATGGAACAAAGAAGGCCCAATAAGTCATAGTGGGGATATAAATCCTTGTAGATTGGCCTCAAGGGGACCTAAAAGGATAAGGAATCAGTTTCCTACTATCTAGGACTCCAAAGTCCATTCTAATTATGAGACTTGCCCACCAAGTCTCCTATACCAAGTCCAATTCAAGGACTCTCAACATCTATATAAGGGGTCTCACCCCACAAATCAGAACTACGTTTTTTGACTTGATCTTTGGCAATCAGCAAGGTACGTAGGCATCTTGTTAAGGCAGATTGAGTCACGAAACACAAGAGCAGTCAAATCGAGTTTCGCAGCTCACGTTCCTTAGTATTAAATACAGCAATTATATATATATATTAGTTTTTTATCCATAACAATTATAATATATATATATATATATATATATATTTGTATTTATACAAATATGCAATGTATGTTAAAACAAATATATTAAAGTTTAAAATATTAAATATAAAATAAGAATTTTAATATATATACATTGAGTGTAATATATATATATATGTATATATTTAAAATTATTATTATGGCTAACATATTTAATGGTTGGAGTGACATATTTTTTAACTATTATTTATAGGACCTTCTCCATTTAGACTATTTAGCTAACTGATGGTTAGAAATATTCTAACGACTCAACAAAAAAATAATAAATAAATTCTTGTTAATGGATATATTGCGGCAAGTTAAACAGGATAATAATACTCCTTCAATCTCGAGTTGGTGGTCATTAAGATGTCTAGACCCCAAATCTTAGTTAATAATTTTTTTTTAAAAAAATTGTGAATACAAATTTAAATCTTAAATTTTTATTTATAAAAAAAATATAATATATAAAAAATAAAAATATACAGTTAAGCCACCTTAAATTAAAGGTGGAGGGAGCAATATGAAATAAGCATTGCCGTTACAAAAGACGAAGACGGAATGAAATGACATCGGACATGCGTGTATAAATACGCACACACGTTCTCTTTTCTTGTCTCTATTCCTCATTTCTTTGTTTGTGTATTTAGTATCTTTGTTGCATGTACGTCGTCACATTTTATATAGTAAAATCCCAAGAAACGTCCCCCGGTTTATGAATCACAATTCACAAGTACTCGGCGGAGCCTAATCTACTCTCAAAGATTCTTTGCCTACCACCTTTTTTTATTTATTTATTTTTATTATTAACCCAATTTACTGGACGTTTCATTCACCCAACACTATAAAACTACTGCCTGCTGCTGTCTACTGATTCATTCCGGACTTTTTCTGGTTGCTCCAAAATTTTAGGCCACCAAATAAAGAAAAAAGGCTAATCGAGCTTAAATTTTCAAAGAGATTCCCGGCCCAAGTGATAGAGGTAACATACATTCGATTTGGCCATTTTATTAGATTGCAAGCTTTGTAAAGCACATCGCGCACATGTACAGGCACATTATAACCCACTCCGTTTGATCTTCACCCAGGGAAGGCTGAGAAGAAGAAGAATAAGAAGAAGATAGTAATAACTTGCGTGTTTGTTAGGGTGAGTCTTTTTCATTCAGTTATTGAGTATACTTATGATCATTTGTCTGTGTGCTTTTTTTGTCATTCATCTGTTACACTCATCACCATTCTCTTCACTCCCATGGAAGTTGGAGGAACTACATTCCATTTTTATGAATTTGTGAATGGGGGCATGTCATTATATGTTTCTGATAAATATCTTGAATTTGCATTGAGTACCAGACTGGATTTGTTAGATCTCTTTGAAAAAATCAATGTACATGCATTCTAAACATTCTTTCTCTCTTTGTGTCTTTATTCTTTTCTTTCTTTTAGGGTCCAGACTTGGTTACATTAAAGCACATACCCCCCAAATAATATTTGTAATCTGTGGACTCATATGCTACAAATTTAAAATTTATAATAGTTTGTTAGCATAACTTTATTATGTATATAATATGATAACATTTGATGTGCAAGCAATCAAACCACACTTTCTATATCCTCTTATTTGAATACATTCTGGCAACTTATCCATTATTCAAAACCTAAATCAAGTTGTTTTTACCACCGTCACATATCATTCCATAATTACATCATTTTGAAATTTAAAGTTCCACAACCATTGATATTTCAGAGGAGGATTCTTGATTGATTGACATAAATATAAATGTATGAATAACAATAATAACAACGTTTGTGTGAAGAAAAAACAGGGGGAAAAGAAAGATGCTGACATGCATAAGGTGTTCAAAGCAACCTATAGAGGACGGGGAAGAAGGTGCAGCTCATCCGCGTGGGACACCTAGTACTAAAGAAGCCGTCAAAAGCCTGACGGCGCAGGTTCCATTTTTAACCCTCCTATCATGTTCTGTTTATTTTTCCATACACTAGCTGCGACATGCACCTTAGACTCCAGTCCCGGCTAATAATACGAGATCTCGAATTTTCGAATCTTGATATAAAGAGATATAAAACAAAGACTCCCCAGTGTCCCCAATCTAATAGCCTCAGCTAAGAATGAGTGGGGTTCACCTAGGTGTATGTATAGATGTTACATTTAGGTTGGTAGTAGTACTAGTACATACAAAATATAGGCATGAAACTCGTGTATAGAGTAAAATGGTAATGTGTATTAATGGGTTTTGCTTGTTTCAGAGGAAAAGTTGAATAGCTCGTGCACACTTCAATTCCTTTTGAGCTTTATTCTTCATAAGAAGAACCTTTGGCTACGCCCTATCTACAATCCCTCTTGTTTTGCCACTTTCATCAAGTTTGAGTTTGGTTTTCTATTTTAAAAAATTGTTAGTTATAAAAAATGAGCGGAAATTGGAACCAGAAGTTTATATTAGGAAGAGACGATAGAGATTATGTCATTGAATTTTCTTCTTTCATTTTGGGAAGAAGATTCGAACTAAATTACGCAAATACTTTACCTGCTACCCTCTTTAGACATGCACTCGTGTGTCTCCATTGTATAATGTAGTTTTTGAATCTTGATATGTTTATAGGCTTAGGCTTAGGTGGCCTGTGCAATTAACTATGTAGCTAGATAACTCTGTTCTGTTGAACAAATAAAACATTATTAAGCACTCATAGTCCCGTGCCAAGAGAATTCTGCAATCATAAATTTTAACTGTTTCGTAATATAAATTTGGCTATTGTCAACATTTTCTTATCTGATGAAGACTTGTCATATCAGATAACCTGATTCAAGATCTAACACAACAAGGGGGGGGGGGGGGGCAAGTGAAAAATAAAGTCCACCTTGATGCCAACCCTTTTTCCAAGGGATTTGATTTTTCACTAGTGATTTCATTCTTGACACTGTCCAGTTAACACTCGTGTTTGATAATTTTTATGTAAATTTCTGGTTACCTAACAAGATGTATTGACATCAATGAACAATTATTGCTCAATTTTCTGGTAGGGAAGTTAACTTAAGGAGATCTCTTTGTAACTTGAGATTTTTTGGAATCATGTCCCGTAAAAGTATAAACGTCCAAGAGGATCGGGGCTAATATATTTTTACATTCTGTGTAACAAATTAACGATATAGACTGCAGTCTTGCGTCACGCCATCAAACTATACTATAGAAGAGAAAATTTAACAATGTTAGGCCTTGTGCACTCTGTGATTGAATGGCAACTCCACAAAATTCCTGCATTTTCCCCCACAAACATTGGTAAATTTGGAGTTAATCTACAAGTTGGACAGGATATCTTTATCAAGTTGTTTACTAAGATTAGATGCCAGGCATGAATTCTGGTCAAAAGAAAGTTCCTACTGCATGCAATTCCATGAGGGAGTAGTGATAATATATTCCTCAAAACAGTAAGCCCAACTAGAGATCTGTAGAAAAGACAAGACCCCATGTTTAGAAAAGACACATCCTCACTGCCCCTTGAGGTGACCCACCAGTGATTCAAAAATTGCATATAGGAAATTGCAGAATGCTATTGCATGTTTATTCAGAAAAGTAAATTTGTGTCAGATTTACTAATGAAAACTATCTATATATATATTTATGTGTGTAACAATATGAATTGGTGTGACTAAGTGAATTAGTCAGTCCAGCCTTGGTCCTTGTGCTTTGTACTAGTTGTTGCAGTAATGTACTTAAAGCACACCATTGTCTGTGGATGTTGCTTCAAAATGGATTGCAGGAGTATTTTCTTGGTTTACTCAAACAAAGAACTTCTTTGTTTGTTGTCCTTCTATTTTATTTTTTATGTTTTTTTCTTGGGTGAGAAGAACAAGTGACTTATTAAAGGAAAAAAGGAAAAGTGAATGGAGTGTAGCAGTTTTCCTGATATACTTAAATGAGCAATTACTTTCTTGCCTTCAATGGATTAAATACACTGGATTTTTAACTGATTTCCAGACTGGACTAACAGTGAGGGTGTTCACAAATGCATTAGGACTAACATAACGGGATCAGATGATTCTTTTTAAACGGCACATCCTACTCCTGGTTACTTGCTCTTACTTGATCATGTTCCTTTCCAAAACTCTTAAGGGGTAAAGACATTAAATATCATGGAACCATCCGGTAAGGCCGTGGAGGGCCTCTTCTATAAAGATTTTTTTTTTTTTGTTTTGCTAATTCCTAGCAGTTAAACACATAAAAGATAATTAGGCAATTTTGAACTTTATAACAACATACCTGCCATATAATTTGATTGAAACATTTCTTTTTGGACTTTTACATAGAATCTATTTTTGGAATGGCAGCCCTTTAAAATGAATACATTGGACTTGACTTGACTGTATCATGTTTGGTACAAATTCTGATGCTCTTACTTTACTGCAATCAAATTCTGCTCTTTCTTCGGATTTCTACCATCTATGACTATGTAGGAAGATGTATTCATATGCTGAGCTACTGAATTAAAGACAATCTTTATAACATAAATGATCCAACAACTGCATTATGCTACAAGGAGCAAAATAGATATCTTAAAATTGTGTCAATATTGCTACATGTTGATGTTGGTATTGCAGGATGACACACTGTAGACGTGTCAATTCTCAAATTAAGATTTCAATATAAATTGTCTGTAAAAAAGCACAGACAATATGCTCAGGTATAGCAGCTTATGAAGAAAAGCACCTCAATGCTAGGAAACTCGTGTTATAGTTGATAGTAATTAACCTGAACATTATGAATATGCATTGTGTGTGTGTTTCTTATAAGTGCAGTTGTTAAGGATAAATCAAAATTTGTTTAAAAACGCATTGGATACATCTTAAATCTGAATTTCCTTTCGATCATTTGCAGATCAAAGATATAGCAGTGAAATTTTCTGGTGCTTATAAGCAATGCAAGCCCTGCACAGGCTCCCCCACATTCAAGAAAGGACAGAGAGGTTACCCTGAATTTGATATAAGTTCAGAAGGAGTATCATACCCCAGTGTGCAACCAGAAAGCTCAAGCTCCACTCCTGCTTGGGATTTTACAAGAACCGGAAACCATCAAGCCAGTAGAGCTGACTCAAGGTTTGCTAGGCCTGGAAGATCAGCTAATGTGTCTACTCAGTCTGCTGAAGTCTCTGTCAAGAATGAAGATGAGCCTGGAGAATGGATGGCACAGGTGGAGCCTGGTGTCCAAATTACATTTGTGTCTCTTCCTGATGGTGGGAATGATCTCAAACGAATTCGCTTTAGGTAATTATGAGTCCTTGAACGCTGAACTATGTTTTAAATGTATCTTAGTATATTTAAAGATTATATTATAGCTAACTTAATGAAAGAAGTTTTGTTCGCGTATAAACCTTTACCACTTAATGTATATGGTTAAATCACTCAAGTGTTGTACCTCTTCTGATTTTAAGTTCAGGAGTTCAAGGTTAAAAACAATGGTAAGGCAGACCGAGTCAAGTAAATAAAGTCTTTGTATATCAACAGAGTTCTTGGTCCCCTTCCTAAAGATCCGACAAGATCTGTCTTAGACTGATCATGGTTCTTTGACTCCATAAATAGTTAAGTTTCACCTAGCTGATCATAATCATGTTCAAAACTCATGTATGAGTATATTTACCTGGAAACCAACTACTGCATTGATCATTCCTACCTTCATACATGTACTTAATTATTGTGTCAGGAAGCTTTTGTTCAGTCAGGAAGCTTGTCTGAACAATGGGCCTACTTCAAAATATTTGCCACTTAATTTTTCTGATAACGATATGTATAAGATGTCAATAGGATACATAACAGATACTTTATATCAGCGAAATTACATTTATCATTAGCATAACATTATTGATTTATGCATTTTGAAGCCGGGAGATGTTTAACAAGTGGCAAGCTCAAAGATGGTGGGGTGAAAATTATGATCGAATAATGGAGCTCTACAATGTTCAGAGATTTAATCGGCAACCACTTAGCACTCCTCTGAGGTCGGAAGATGTGGTAATTTCTCTACTACATCAATTTTATTCACTTAGCACTGGTGTTGCTAGGAAGTAGTTATTTGTCTGCTAAGCAGGGTGGATCCAGTAAATAGAATTCATGTGGTTTCATAAATATTCAGAAGGTATATTTGTAAACAGCATTCTCGATAGATGTATTAGATAACCTCTTAATCACCTTCAGCGTGCAGAAATCCACATTTGAAATATTATTTTTACGAGTATTACCTGACAGTAGTAATTGAAAATATTTTGCTGCAGAGAGATTCTTCTTACTCCGGACTAGGATCAGTCAAGGAAAGCCCTATGACTCCATCACTAAACAAAGACTGGAGTTCAAAAAACCATTATAAAGCTTCTGGTAGTAAAGGTTATTTCCCAGCAGACTATCCAGATCAAGGTGGCAACCAACAATATAATGCCAGTTCTAATGTTTACACTACTGGTGGCCCAAAAGGTGAGGCATCATCTGTGGAAGCACCAAGGACAACCACCTCCTCCAGAGATGAGGCATCAGTTTCGGTTAGCAATGCTAGCGATGTAGAATCAGAGTGGGTAGAACAAGATGAGACTGGAGTATACATCACAATCAGACAACTAGCAGATGGCACTAGAGAGCTTCGGCGTGTCAGATTCAGGTAAAGAATGTATACTGCTTCATTCAACAACAACTTAAACAATCTACTTCAAAACCATAGTTTAAAATTAGATGTTGAATATCATCTAAAGAGATTGTTAAATATTTGTTGTTGTTACTCAGCCGCGAGAAATTTGGAGAGGTTGATGCAAAGCAATGGTGGGAACAAAACAGGGAGAGAATACAAGATCAATACCTGTAGACTAATATTGTTGGCCCATGGAAATCAAGTCACTATTCCAGCTTTGCTAAATGCTACTTGCATGCACTGGCAACTTGCCTATGTTTAAACAGAAGTGATGTGTTGGAGATTCTAAATTTAGGTGTCGGAGTTTTGGATCAAATGTAGCAATAATATATATGTTTTAAATTACGAATCATTATGGTTTATGTTAATTTTTTGTTTTGCAAGCGTTCTAATTTTATGTAACCCAATTATTGTCTCATCTCCTTTATAGAGACGCTCCTGCGGCAAAGCAACACTTAGCAGTGGCATAACAAATGCAATAATAGGAGTATGTTGCACGTAACGTAGCCTAAGCTACCCAAAAGTATATAAGAAAGGGAACATGGACGTACTCGTTTATTTCTATAAAAGATATGCGAGAAGTGAACATGAACTTATTCGTTTATTTCGTTGAAAGAATAAAAATATATATATGTTTATTTCATACAGATGCAGTAATCTAATGTATATTATATGGACATGACAGAGCATGTTCCTGTGAAACACTAGAAAAGAAGTTGATATGGGATTTTTAAATAAATAAAGAAAATAACAAAATGATGTTATTTTAATAATTCAGTACTTATTTCAATATTAGGTATAAGAAGTTTAGACGATATGAAAAAAATTATTATGAGTTTTGATAATAAAATTCAGCTGCATCTCATCTCATTCTCTTTTACTCCAATTAAGTTCTGCAATATAATAGCCCCTGAGCCTCTTCCATCTACACTTCCTTCCTGCAAATTCCATACTCCCGCTTTTCCTTTTCCTTTTCACATCTTAGAAAACCCACAAAAAACACCTTTCACTATATATCACATCGACATCTGCTCATAGAAATTGGTTCTGGCTACTTTGATACGGAGAGCGGTAGTTATGGAGGATCAAATCAAAACCCTGGAAAAGAAACTAGAACAACAAACTATTGAAACTAAACAAAAAATGCATGTACTGATGGCTATGATGAGAGATCTGAAGGAATCAACCATATCTAAAAAGGATAACAATACAATCTCAGGGGAATCTTCTCGAGAATCAAACACCGGAGGTTCACTCATAACATAAATCATCTCGGTTATGTGCCTAAGTTGGAATTTCCAAGGTTTGATGGTTCTAACCCTCGATTATAGGTAAAAAAATGTTGCAAGTATTTCAACCTGTGCAAAATTCCTGAAGATCAGCGGGTTGATTTGGCTTCTTTATATATGATTGATAAGGCTGCAAATTGGATCTCTAGTTATTTGTCTGTAAGGAAAGTTGTGGACTGGAACGATTTTGTAATAGACCTTAATCCCAGATTCAAGGATGAGACTGGAGTTAACGTAGTCGAGCAATTTAATAAGCTACAACATCATGACTCTATTGAATCATATATCGATGATTTTGAAAATTTAAGAGCATCTATGCTGCAAAATAACTCAGTATTGCCGGATTCATATGTGTTGGAGAGTTTTATAAGAGGTTTAAAACCAGGCGTTAAGCCATTGGTGAGAGCATTTAAGCCAACATTCATGGTTGATGTTGTAGAAATTGCTAGATTACAAGAGGAATCCCTAAAGAGTATCAATAGTAAAAATGTCAAGCAAACTCTGCACAACAATCATACCACGAACCTTCAACATTATACACCTTCTCTGGCCAACACCAAACCACCATTATTTCCAACACCAATACCGAAACAAGCCATTACACCTTTCACTAAACAAACTTCAAATCCAACTAAAACTTTTAAGCACATACCTGCTTACAAGTTCGAAAATTTTTAAATAAATACAAAACTTAAACTAATTAAATTTCCGAATAATATAACAAAGTCGTCAATATTCTTCAATAATACAAATTAAAAATTCCACACTGTAAAGTTTAACGTAGAAGCTTGGCTCGGAAATTAAATGAGTTCACTATTAAATAGGTGGTTTTGTACCATGTGTCTTATTATTTTTGAAGAAACACAAATAGGATGGTCACCACGTAACAATTGATCTTGCAGAATCAAGATGATCACTAAGCAAACACTCTTAGTATGTTAAATGGAATCAAACTTAATAAATGGAATCATAAAATATAACTATTATATATATATATATATATATTAAATATTGCGGTGCGGTGTAGTTTGAACTGCATTTCACAAATATAAAACCACAACCCGCACCGCACCGCGCGGTTTATTAAAAATTCAAACCGCAACCGCACCACGAAAATTAAAAACCGCGTTTTGCGGTGCGGATTGGTGCGGTGCGGGCGGTTTTTGCGGTTTGTGCGGTTTTCTGCTCACCCCTACCTGCTGACGTGAGAGCTGAAAAGATTGCAAAGAGACTGTGCTACTATTGTGATCAACCTTATGATAGGAATCATAAATATAAATTTAGAGAACCTCAATTGTTTATTGTTGAGATTCCGTATTAGGTAATGAATTACACACAGGGGGTGAATGTGTTTTTATGTTTTTCTGCTTTTCTTAAAATGTTTATGGTTGTGAACTAAGTAAATCAAATCTTATAGTAAGATGTGTTAAGACTGAAATTAAACATGTAACAATTAATAACACATATTTCAAAACTCACTTAATTTTATATTAAAATTAAGAATATTTTGCTACAAAATTTCTAGGCTCTTTGTTGATAAAGAGCTTAGCTTCAATCTTGAGAGAATACTTGAATTTTCGTGATCAAACTGTTACAACTAACAAAGGGCCAGTGTTAAATTTATATGATAGTTAACTACTGGTTTACACAGTGTATAATAAGAGATGTTATTCACTTATTAAACTGTCACTAATCATTTCATTTTAGGAAAAGTATATCTTCCATTTCTGGCTTAGCTTATCTTTGCATACTGTGTTAACTTTGATCCTCATTTGTCAGTTAATCTTCACCCTTGATCTTGCACACTCTTCAAACTGCTTTTTGTAGACTTATCAATCAAACTGGTTGGAGTTTTTGTTGATTGTTAATCTTGGATATTGAACTGGTCTGCAATTTGTACTTTGAGATTTTACCTCGAGATCTCCAGTTAGGCATATAGAGATCCTGACATCTCGATAAGTATATTGACTTATCGAGATCTTTAATACTCCATAGTTGATTTGACTTGTAGAGGTCTCTGAATTCTCTATAAGAGAATTTAGCTTATCGAGATCTCTCATCTTCATATCTTCACTTTAGCTTATCGATATCTCTGACTTCTCTAGTGACATATTGACTTGTCGATAACTCAGAGTTCTCTAGTGAAATTTGACTTGTCGATAACTCAGAGTTCTCTAGTGAATTTGACTTGTCGATAACTCTGAGTTCTCTAGTGAAGAAATGACTTGTGGATATCTTCAATTTTTATGTCTACAATTTGGCTTGTCGATATCTCTGAGTTCTTTAGTAGCTTTAATAAGTTCTCTATAAGTCATTCTGGAGTTCTCGAATGACTTCTCTATAACACTAAATCTATGACTTGTAGAGATCTTGACTTAGAACATTTTTCTCAGAACATATTTATTCAACTCCAAGCTTCTTCATAATTCTTCTAAGGCATGATCTTCTTGATCTTCTTCTAGATAGAATTCTTAGTGTAATAACTCGAAATTTTGAGACCTTGTAAAACGTTTAATGAATAATAATCCTAACGGACGGGAATTTTTTTTGAGATCACACTATGTAGTACATGAGAAAATGAGTTTCGGAGTTGATATTACGATTATACGTACCAAATGAGTGTATGTAAACGCTATTAGTTTTTGAAGAAAACGAACTTTGAAAAATGACCGTATTTACGACTCATCGAGGATTTCGGGAATCAAAATATAATTACAAGATTAAAACCCTACGGAATTATATTCAAGTATGATAATTCAAAATATAAGGAATAAGTACGAAAGGAATTACGCCGCGAATCATTTACGAGTAAGTATTACGAAAACGTTTAAGTAACCGAGCAAACGCGTAAATGATTAAATAAACGTAATGCACTAACTAAACCATGGTAAGAAAGTAACCATGGTTACTTTATCAAATAGTAAGCTAACCATAGGATGATCAAGCAAGCTAGTCAAAATAGTGTGCTAAGGAAGCTAACACATGTAGTTAGCTTGTAACCTAGCAAGTTACTTGGATTTTGTCCCCAAGATTTGCAACAAGGAATAAACCTAGAATGCTATACTAGGAAGAATAAAAATCAAGGAAAGATATCACCCCTATTTCCTAGAAGCAACCAAGAGAAGCAAGCATAAATACCCCCCACCCCTTCATTGCTTCCATTCGGCCTTCAAGAAAAAAAAGGAGAAATCCAAATTCAAATCTCAAAATCTAGCCATGGTAAAATCATCCAATTAATTCTCAAGCTTCCTAGAAATCAAACTAAGGTAAGAAAATTCTTTTATCTCTTTTTATCAAGGTTTGATGGGTGAAATAAAATCAAGAAAGTCACTAGTGAATAGTATGAATAATAACTCCTCTTTGGTTTCTTGATTTCAATGGTGGTTTTAGGTTCCAAAAATCATACCAAGCACTTCCAAGCCTCTACCATCCTCAAGAACACATCTCAAGCTTTCAATAAAGATAAAAATCTTTGGCCCAACTTTATTTAAGATTCATTTTTTAGATCCATTTAGTATGTGGTAGTAAACCTAGTTTTAGAAGTGGTAGTGGTGAAATCTTGATGTTTAAATTAAGTAGATTTAAGGTTGATTATTGTTGCCTCAAGAACATGATGTTATTGAGAGGAGTTTGTGTGTTGATGATGAAATGATGATTGTTGGTGGTTGTGTTAAGAGTTAGGGCGTAAACGAAATCCCAATCGTAAACGTAACTCCGTTAAAACCAACAAATCATAATTTTAAGATTCTGCAGAAAGTCTCGAAGTTGTAAATTGTAGTTTCTTCAAAACTAACCCTTTATTATGATAGAAAATTTTATAAGGATCGTTTAGGCGCTTGAATCACTTGATTCTGATTTACGGATCAAAAGTTATGGTCGTTTTACTAAAAGTGATTTACGCGACAAAAACTGCTGCGAATTACGAACTTGGAAAATATAAAGTATCGACTTAAAAGTGTTCATAAATCATGAAATTTTTACAGAGAGTAAAATATTGAGTTTTCTAACTTACATAAAAATTTCAAGTGAAAATAATGATTTCTCAATATTATAAAAATATCGGAGCCGAGACCGCGCGATTAGAAACCGTAGAATCCATAAGCGGAGCCGACGGCGATAATGAGAATGAACCTAAGATACTTAGAAAAAATACAGCGATCATAATGTGGATAATGACTTAAAGTAATAATAAGGGTAGTATAAGTTGAGAGGGTGCATAATAAGTAGCATATGAGTGCGAGTCGCCGTAAATTAGAACGGGACCTAACGAAATGAATTGTGTTTATGGTTATAGATTTCTGAGCGGAACCTAGAGCATCCTCCACCTCGAGATACCCAGGAAAGTTTGCGAACCCAACTCCATTTATTATTGTGTTGTGAAAGGATTGTTTTAATTATCATTGTATAAATACCATGCTTTCCATGATACGTAGTTGTTGAATTTTCGCATAATGTAGTGATGTTATACTATAAGTATATATCGTGAAATGTTTATTCCGCTGTAAGCGTGACATATTATAATAAGACCGAGAGTCGGTCAGGATTTCAAGATAAAAACCCGGGAATCATTTTGGTGATATTATAGAACGATTATAAGTCCATAATAGTACGTTTTAAAGGACTCAATGTCCACTTACGAAACATTAAAATACCTCAAACTTTTATTAAAACGATTTCCAAATATCGTATTCCCTCAACTATACTTTATCGTTCGGACACGAATTATTTATCTACTAATCATTTATTATAGGAGAAGTATTCTCCAATGCTTATTTATTTCAAACCTGATTAATCATTAAGGATTATTAATTACGTAGATATAAATTAGTTGAGAAATATTATTTCAAATATTATTTTAAAAAGTAAACTCATCCAGGGTTTAATTATTTATCGAATATCGTTTAATTATTTAATATTTATTAAAGGGTTTATTATTGATTTAAAAATCATAGATCATGATTTAAAACATACTTTCTGATTTCGGAAATTCATTCGAGTAATTTCAGATCGTCGGAGAAAATTACCCCGACTTATTTAATATTTTGAATATAGTTTCAAGGAGAAACTTTTCCTGCTTATTTAATTATCTGTTGACTCACATGCTTAGTACTTCCTCCGAAAACTTTCGGAAGTACATATATATATATGAAGTAAAGCTATGCCTATCAACAAGCAAAACGCTTGGGGGAACTTCGATGTGGTTCGAGTTGTCAAGATATGATAGGATTTCCTAAAGGACAAGGGAGGGGTAGGATCCAAGTACTTCGTGTATTGGATAGACTACTGGTACCATAAGAGACAGTACAATATGTACCTAAGGACCTGCGAAGTGTATGTATACCCGAAATGGGACACGTAGCCCGAATGCGGCCAGGGTGATAACCGGGATACGAATATGTCGTCCTTCTACTAGTAGAAAAGGTTACTTTTATCGTAGTACGATTGATCATCGTATGCGGTGGCTCCAACGAATGTCCTATTTCTTCCAATTGGAATTGTGATGCAATACCGTAACCCAAGCCTAGGTGCTGGGATTATAATTAAGGTATTCGAAGGATATTAAAATCCCTTAAAAGAATTGTTTTCATAAGAAGGTGTGTATCACCAAGGAAAACTATTTTCGAATAAAACACAATTATCATATATGATGTTTTACATAAGTTATCCTACAGTCATTTTCATATTGTACAATATTATGCTGGGCATTATAGCTCACACTTATTTTCTTAAATTGACACAATATAACAGTGAATCAAGATGTCTGCCATGAGAACCACAGCCAGGAAACGGGTAGGAAATGGCCAGCTGTTCCGTAGATTGTTTGGTGTTGTACCACAGGTAGTCCGAATAAGATGGATTAGTTTTGAGTTGTTTTTAGTTCAGCTTATTTATAAGTATGACTTATGTAAGGTAATAAACAAGAAACATATATTTGGCCGGAGGACTAGCCTTACTTAAAGGTTACTCCCCGGTAAGACTAAATCATTTTTGGGTTGTAATAATTATCACTTGATGGTTGAAATTACTCTAGTTATGAATGGTTCGTTTCAAAGACAATAACCTGTAAGTGTGTGTGTGTGTGATAAGTGTGGGGTCGTGAAGCGTGAGTATTTATATATTGTAGTGTGAGTTGTGTGGTTGTAATAGTTTAGATGGCGTGGCCTCCAAGATTCTTGACCCCGGATTTTGGGGCGCCACAGGAATGGTATTAGAGCCTTAGGTTATCAAATCTTCAAAACGATAGGACATAAAATACGTAGACATATAAATAATAAAATAATCATTTAGAACTCAACTCGAGTTCATCGTCGGGCTACACGGATAGTCTTGACAGTTTTACCCTCAAGGGAATTCCGACTCTAAGTTAGTAACACCTTTCCTATTGTGTCAGGTACCAGTGGAGCCTAGGAGGGAGATTGACCCTGTTGATGATGTCATGGTTCCTGAGCGTGACCCTACTCCCGAGCCAGAGAGCCCACCCATTGATGATTCAGATGATGACCCTACTGAGGATGTCCTAGAGGAGGAGACTGACCTTCCTGTCCCCATAGCTAATGGCGTTGAGATGACTCAGGGAGTTGGCATAGGCTGGAGGGATGTAGATATGTACCCTCACCCGACTATTCGCTCTCCTACACAACCCCTAGGGATTCAGAGCCATATGCCCTATACTAATGATGATGAGGATGAGGAGATACGTGCACAGATCCACGAGGTTTATGACATATCCTCTAGCGACCCAGATTCACCTCTACCACCACCGACGACCATACATGTAGTTGTACACGACTGGATAGTGGCTCAGCCTAACGCTGAGATCACTGCGGCATCTGCTCGCATTGTGGAGTTACGCCAGGCACTGACAGCTGAGAGAGCCACCCGACTAGGATACCCAGGGGATTTCAGAGCTGCTTCCCCATCCATAGCCCGTAGAGAGATCGATGGGATCGAGCTCCGTACCAGGGTTCAGATGAGGATGACAGCGATTGGAGGATACATCCCGGTAGTTGATGCAGAGCTGATGTTGGCAGGAGTGATGAGGAGGGTGCGTGACCTCACGCACAGTGATAGTGACTGAGGGACTAGTGACTAGATATGGACCTTGAAGAAGGCTGGGTGACTTGTCACCAATTTTGATAGGATAGCTAGTAGTAGATAGCGTTCCTAGCCCTTCAGGGTACACGGCTTATGTATTTTCATTTCAGTATTCAGGACAAGTAGTAATGCATTGTAATCAGGCATGTATGAACTCAGCTAGTTATTTCGTCCCCAAGATATAAGTGAGAGATCTTATGAAATATATCTAAGCAGTTATTAAGAAATTGACGTCCATATTATTGCACTTTATAAAAAAAACATGTTAGATAATAAATGACATGCTTACATATGAATAAAATAATCCAACTGTTATAATTACAACTATGTTGACCAATTTTCATTATCAAAATAATGCCACCCCATAGAAGAGGAACCAGGGCACAACCCACAGAATCTGTTAATCAACAACAGAATGAACATGACCCTGTAGTAAATGAAGACAGTGAGGAGGACTTAGACTATAATGAATACAATGAGGAAGAATATGTAGAAGAAGAGGCTGAGGATACCCATCAGGGAGGAAACCCCATGAATGAATTTATGGAACTGCTAAGAGCAAATCTGAACCAACAACCTATTCCACCACAGCCACATGCTGCCCAACAGACTGCAGCTACTGCCTTTAGGGCCTTCAAATTTCTCAAACCCCCAGAGTTTCTAGGATCTGCCGACCCCGTGGAAGCACGGGCCTGGCTCAAAGAGATAGAAAAGTCTTTCGAGATACTAAGTATTGAGGAACGACACAAGACCATTTTTACGTCTAACATGCTGAAAGGAGAAGCTAACTACTGGTGAGAGTCCAAACAAAACCTAGAGACCGATGCTGTGATCCCATGGGATAAATAGATTTACCCGACTGTTCTTAGACAAGTATTTCCCGGTTTATAGAGACCCAGATGAAGATTAAGTTTCTGGAGTTGAAACAGGATAAGATGACTGTAGCAGAATATGAGGCCAAATTTACTGAGTTGTCGAGATTTGTGCCTGAATTTGTGAATACCGAAGAGAAGAAAGCGCGAAGGTTTCAGCTTGGTTTGAAACAATGGATCCAAAACCGAGTGGCAGTGTTAGAGCTGACAGACTATGCCACCTTAGTGCAGAAAGCCTCGATTGTTGAAGCTGGCAGTGAGCAGAGTGTGAAGGAAAAGGAAAATTGGAAAAGGAAGATAGGAAGCCAAGGAATAGGAACCGGGAACAGGATCCTTCCAAGAAGGTTCGTCCGGGGAGCGGTGTCCTAACCTGCGCGAGGACCCGGATTCAGAAAGGCCACAAGCGAGAGTGTTGGCCAGGGCGGCGGACAATCTAGGGCAACATTTCATAGCCAACCCCGCGCCCCAATACCAGAGTGCCAAACCTGTAAGAGAAGACACCTTGGGATATGCAACCAGGCAAGAGCCCCTCTGAAATGTTACAGGTGCGACCAACCCGGTCACCTTGCCAACAACTGTCTCCAATATAGCAAGACACGTTTCTAATGTGGGAAACTAGGACATATGAGGAAGGATTGCCCAATAATGAAGCCCCCAGTCTCAGGTATGAGCAGAGCTGCATCCAACCGACCCCCAGCTGCTAGGACCTTCAACATGACTGTTCAGGATGCTGTTCAAAACACTGATGTGATAGCAGGTACCCTTTTGTTAAATTTCGAACATGCAAATGTCCTATTTGACTCTGGAGCAACCCAATCTTTTATATCTCAAGATTTTGCTAAAAAGTTAAAACTTAATGCCATACCCTTACGTGAGATATTACAAGTGGAAATAGCAAATAAAGAATTAATTCCTGTAAATCAAGT
Source organism: Apium graveolens (assembly GCF_009905375.1). Taxonomy (NCBI): domain Eukaryota; kingdom Viridiplantae; phylum Streptophyta; class Magnoliopsida; order Apiales; family Apiaceae; genus Apium; species Apium graveolens. The sequence continues at coordinate 120,548,847 of NC_133654.1, forward strand.
ACACCCTAAGTGCAAGTTGAAATTAGAAGGGAAGGTCTTCGAGGTTGACCCAATCCCATTCGCGTTTGGAGAATTTGATGTAATCTTAGGAATGGATTGGTTATCCAGTAACGGAGCGCAAATAGATTGTGAACAGAAGAGAGTAAATATAAGAGTGCAGAATGAAAAAGAAGTAGTATTTAAAGGTCAATGACAGAACCAGAAATTTCTAATCATGCTACAGGCAAAAAGATTATTAAGGAAAGGTAACGAGGCCTATTTGGCTTATGTGGTAGATACCAAAAAGGAAGTCCCTAATATACAGGACATACCCGTAGTAAACGAATTCGAGGATGTATTTCCAGAGAACTTACCAGGGTTGCCACCTGACCGAGAAATAGAGTTCGCTATAGAATTAGCACCAGGAACTACACCAGTATCCAAGGCCCCATATAGACTAGCCCCAGTTGAGATGAAGGAACTAGCTTCTCAACTGCAAGAGTTATTAGATAATGGAATGATAAGACCCAGTGTGTCGCCATGGGTAGCGCCAGTACTGTTCGTAAAGAAAAAGGACGATAATATGAGATTATGCATAGAGTATCGAAAGCTGAATAAGCTGACTATTAAGAATAGGTACCCTCTCCCCATGATTGATGACCTATTCGACCAACTCAAAGGAGTTGTACATTTTTCCAAAATAGATTTCAGAACAGGATATCACCAGTTGAAAATCAAACCGGAAGATATACCGAAGACTGCTTTTCGCACTAGGTATGGGCACTATGAGTTCTTAGTCATGTCGTTTGGGTTAACCAATGCACCCGCAACCTTTATGGATTTGATGAACAGAGTGTTCAAAAAGTACCTGGATATATGTGTGATAGTTTTTATAGATGATATTCTGATCTACTCAAAGACAGAGCAAGAACATGCAGAACATTTGAGGATAATCTTAGAAATCTTGAGGAATGAGAAATTATAGGACAAGTTCTCGAAGTGCGAGTTTTGGTTGAGAGAAGTGCAGTTTTTAGGACATGCAGTGAGTAACAAAGGAGTTTTAGTTGACTCTGCCAAAATAGTGGCGGTATCCAATTGGGAAAGACCAACTACCATAACAAAGGTTAGGAGTTTTGTGGGTTAGCAGGATATTACCGAAGGTTCGTGCAAGATTTTGCTAAGATAGCCGGTCCACTGACTAGACTTACCCGGAAGATAGAAAAGTTTGTATGGACAGAGAAATGTGAGGAAAGTTTTCAAGAGCTGAAAAGGAGGCTGGTGTCAGCACCAGTGCTCTAGGATGTGTACTGATGCAGCACGACAAAGTTATAGTGTATGCCTCTCGACAATTGAAGGAATATGAGAGCAGATATCCTACACATGATCTAGAATTAGCAGCCATAGTGTTTGCCCTAAAAATTTGGAGACACTACCTGCACGATGAGAAATGTGAGATCTACACTGACCATAAAAGCCTCAAATATATTTTCACTCAGAAGGAACTGAACATGAGACAGAGGAGATGGTTAGAGTTGATAAAAGACTACGACTGTGAAATTTTGTATCACCCGGGTAAAACCAATGTGGTGGCTAACGCCCTTAGTAGGAAGGAAAGTCTCAAGATGATAATGACATGAGAGGAGTTAATTAAAAAATTTGAGAAGATGGAAATTGACGTGAGAATGACCGGTAAGGGAACGGAAGGATTATTTGAGATTAAGCTAGTGCCAGAGCTGACTGAAAAGATACGAGTATGTCAGGAAAAGAAGATGAGTGAAGAAATAGGAACATTGACCGGTGAAGAAGTGAGATGTGAGAAGGACGAGAAATGGATCATGAGGTATGCGTCCCGAATTTGGATTCCAAATGTGCAAGAGTTAAAGGATGAGCTGCTGCACGAAGGGCACAACTCTAGATATTCAATCCACCTAGGAAGTACGAAAATGTACATTGACCTTAAGGAATATTATTGGTGGCCTAACATGAAGAGAGAAGTAGCAGAGTGGGTGAGCAAGTGCTTGACATGCCAGAGAGTGAAGGCTGAACATCAGCGTCCTAGTGGACTATTACGGCCCCTGGAAATTCCGGAATGAAAATGGGAGCATATAGCCATGGATTTTGTGACAGGCTTACCAAGGACAAAGACCAATCACGATGCCATATGGGTTATCATAGATAGATTAACCAAGTTCGCACACTTCCTACCAATCAACAAAAGATACACCGTAAACAAGTTGGTAGATATTTACTTGAAGGAAATTTTAGTTAGATACGGAGTTCTGGTAGCCATAGTGTCAGATAGAGACCCAAGGTTTAATTCCCGATTTTGGAGAAGCTTCCAGGAATGCGTAGGCACCAAGCTAAACATGAGTACCGCCTACCACCCCCAGACTGATGGACAAAGTGAAAGAACTATTCAGACCCTAGAAGATATCTACGAGTGTGTGCCATTGATTTCAAAGGAAATTGGGATGACCACATACCCCTGATCGAATTTGCTTACAATAATAGCTATCACGCTAGCATAGGAATGCCCCCGTATGAAGCTCTTTACGGAAGAAGATGTCGCTCTCCCCTGTGTTGGGACGAAGTTGGAGAACACAAGATATTAGGACCAGAGTTAGTCCAGCAGACCAGGGAAATGGTAGGACTCATCAGGAAAAGACTGGTAGCAGCCCAGGACAGACAAAAGAAGTACGCCGACCAGGCCAGGAAGGATAGGGAATATGAAGTAGGAGATTCTGTGCTATTGAAGGTATCTCCATGGAAAGGAGTGATGAGATTTGGGAAGAAAGGGAAGCGGAGTCCCACATTCATAGGACCCTTTGAAATTTTGAGGAGAATACGACCTCTCCTTGCCTCCTAATTTGCAACAAGTGCACAACGTGTTCCATGTGTCCATGTTAAGGAAGTACCATGCAGATGCACGACATGTAATAGAATACGAGCAGGTAGATTTACAACCAGACCTGACCTACATCGAGCAGCTAGTAAGGATAATGGACCAAAAAGAGCAAATGTTGAGGAACAAGACTGTGAAGCTGGTTAGGATCTTATGGAGAAATCAAAATATCGAAGAGTCAACTTGGAAACTTGATGACGCAATGAGGAATAGATATCCCCACTTATTTTCTAGTTGATTCCGGGACGGAATCCTTGTTAGAGGGGAAGACTATGATAACTCGAAATTTTGAGACCTTGTAAAATGTTTAATGAATAATAACCCTGACGGACGGGAAAAACTTTTGAGCCCACACTATGTAGTACATGAAAAAATAAGTTTCGGAGTTGATATTACAATTATACGTACCAAATGAGTGTATGTAAACGCTATTAGTTTTTGAAGAAAAAGAACTTTGAAAAATGACCGTATTTACGACTCGTCGAGGATTACGGGAATCACAATATAATTACAAGATTAAAACCCTACGGAATTATATTCAAGTATGATATTTAAAAATATAAGGAATAAGTACGAAAGGAATTACGCCGCGAATCATTTACGAGTAAGTATTACGAAAACGTTTAAGCAACCGAGCGAACGCGTAAACGATTAAATAAACGTAACGAACTAACTAAACCATGGTAAGAAAGTAACTATGGTTACTTTATCAAATAGTAAGCTAACCATAGGATGATCAAGCAAGCTAATCAAAATAGTGTGCTAAGGAAGATAACACATGTAGTTAGCTTATAACCTAGCAAGCTACTTGGATTTTGTCCCCAAAATTTGCAACAAGGAATAAACCTAGAATGCTATACTAGGAAGAATAAAAATCAATGAAAGATATCACCCCCATTTTATAGAAGCAACCAAGAGAAGCAAGCATAAATACCCCCACCCCTTCATTGCTTCCATTCGGCCTTCAAGAAAAAAAAAGGGAGAAATCCAAATTCAAATCTCAAAATCTAGCCATGGTAAAATCATCACATTAATTCTAAAGCTTCCTAGCAATCAAACTAAGGTAAGAAAATTCTTTCATCCTCTTTTTATCAAGGTTTTATGGGTGAAATAAAATCAAGAAAGTCACTAGTGAATAGTATGAATAGTAACTCCTCTTTGGTTTCTTGATTTCAATGGTGGTTTTAGGTTCCAAAAATCATACCAAGCACTTCCAAGTCTCCACCATCCTCAATAACACATCTCAAGATTTCAATAAAGATAAAAATCTTTGGCCCAACTTTATTTAAGATTCATTTTTTAGATCCATTTAGTATGTGGTAGTAAACCTAGTTTTAGAAGTGGTAGTGATGAAATCTTGATGTTTAAATTAAGTAGATTTAAGGTTGATTGTTGTTACCTCAAGAACATGATACTCTTGAGAGGAGTTTGTGTGTTTATGATGAAATGATGATTGTTGGTGGTTGTGTTAAGAGTTAGGGCGTAAACGAAACCCCGATCGTAAACGTAACTCCGTTAAAACCAACAAATCTTAACTTTAAGTTTCTGCAGAAAGTCCCGAAGTTGTAAAATTTAGTTTCTTGAAAAATAACCATTTATTATGATATACAATTTTATAAGGATCGTTTAGGCGCTTAAATCGCTTGATTCCAATTTACGGATCAAAAGTTATGGTCATTTTACTAAAAGTGATTAACGTGACAAAAACTGCTACGAATTACGAATTTTGAAAATATAAAGGATCAACTTAAATGTATTCATAAATCATGAAATTTTTACAGAGAGTAACATATTGAGTTTCCTAACTTCCATAAAAATTTCAAGTGAAAATAATGATTTCTCAAATTTATAAAAATATTGGAGCCGAGACTGCGCGATTAGAAACCGTAGAATCCATAAGCGGAGCCGACAGCGATAAGTTGAGAGAGTGAATAATAAGTAGCACATGAGTACGAGTTGCCGTAAATTAGAACGGGACCTAACGAAATGAATTGTGTTTATGGTTATGGATTTCCGAGCGGAATCTAGAGCATCCTCCACCTCGAGATACCCATGCAAGTTTGCAAACCCAACTCCATTTATTGTTATGTTGTGAAAGAATTGTTTTAATTATCATTGTATAATACCATGCTTGCCATGATACGTAATTGTTGAATTTTCGCATAATGTAGCGATGTTGTACTATAAGTATATATCGTCAAATGTTTATTCCGCTATAAGCGTGACGTCTTATAATAAGACCGAGAGTCAGTGAGGATTTCAAGATAAAAACCCGGCAATCATTCCGGTGATATTATAGGACGATTATAAGTTCATAGTAGTACGTTTTAAAGGGACTCAACGTCCACTTATGGAACATTAAAATACCTCGAACTCTTATTAAAACAATTTCCAAAGATCGTATTCCCTCAACTATACTTTATCGTTCAGACAAGAATTATTTATCTACTAATCATTTATTATAGGAGAAGTATTCTCCAACGCTTATTTATTTCAAACCGGATTAATCATTAAGGATTATTAATTACGTAGACATAAATTAGTGGAGGAATATTATTTCAAATATTATTTTAAAAAGTAAACTCATTCAGGGTTTAATTATTTATCGAATATCATTTAATTATTTATTATTCATTAAAGGGTTTATTATTGATTTAAAAATCATAGATCCTGATTGAAAACATACTTTCTGATTTCAGAAATTCATTCGAGTAATTTCAGATCGTCGGATAATATTACCCCGACTTATTTAATATTTTGAATATAGTTTCAAGGAGAAATTTTTCCCCCTTATTTAATTATCTGTTCACAACGGTCAACTCACATCCTTAGTACTTCCTCCGAAAACTTTCGGAAGTACATATATATATGAAGTAAAGCTATGCCTATCAAAAAGCAAAACGCTTGGGGGAACTTCGATGTGGTTCGAGTTCTCGAGATATGTTAGGATTTCCTAAAGGACAAGGGAGGGGTAGGATCCAAGTACTTCGTGTATTGGATAGACTACTGGTACCGTAGGAGACAGTACAATATGTACCTAAGGACCTGCGAAGTGTGTGTATACCCGAAATGGGACACGTAGCCCGAATGCGGCCAGGGTGATAACCGGGATACGAAGGTGTCATCCCCTCTACTAGTAGAAAAGGTTACTTTTATCGCAGTACGACTGATCATTATATGTGGTGGCTCTAATGAATATCCTAATTCTTCCAATTGGAATTGTGATGCAATACCGTAACCCAAGCCTAGGTGTTGGGATTACTATTAAGGTATTCGCAGGATTTTAAAATCCCTTAAAAGAATTGTTTTCATAAGAAGGTGTGTATCACCAAGGAAAACTATTTTCGAATAAAACATAATTATCATATATAATGTTTTACATAAGTTATCCTACAGTCATTTTCATACTGTACAATATTATGCTGGGCATTATAGCTCATACTTGTTTTCTTAAATTGACACAACACCAATGAATCAAGATGTCTGCCATGAGAACCACATCCAGGAAACGGGTAGGAAATGGCCAACTGTTCTGTAGATTGTTTGGTGTTGTACCACAGGTAGTCTGAATAAGCTGGATTAGTTTTCAGTTGTTTTTAGTTCGGCTTATTTATAAGTATGACTTATGTAAGGTAATAAACAAGAAACTTATATTTGGCAGGAGGACTAGCCTTACTTAAAGGTTACTCCCCGGTAAGACTAAATCACTTTGGGTTGTAATAATTATCACTTGATGGTTGAAATTACTCTAGTTATGAATGGTTCGTTTCCAAGCCAATAACCTGTAAGTGTGTGTGTTATAAGTGTGGGGTCATGAAGCGTGAGTATTTATATATTATAGTGTGAGTTGTGTGGTTGTAATAGTTTAGATGACGTGGCCTCCAAGATTCCTGACCCCGGATTTTGGGGCGCCACACTTAGGCTTGATACTGTTTAAGAAAAAGACTCCAGTCTGCTCATTGACATTTTTAAAGACATTAAATGTTATAATACAAAATGCAAACTAAGATTACAATTTAACTTACTTAGGGTTGTCAATTTGACTTAGTCTTTTTATGGTACAGGCATGTCTTGCACAACAATCTCCCCCAATTTGTGAGAAGATTGCTTAACACAAATTCATGCTTGTTAACAAGACTAACCCCAAGCTAAAATAGAAAATAAAATTAATACATAAAAATTGACACAATTAGAACTTTTATACATTAGGAGATTTATAGAGTTCAAATAGTTACAAGCATCAGGTAAAGACTGTTTTTGCTTCAGCTTCTTTTCTAATGAGATCCTTTAAGTAATCAAGAATTTCAAGTTCTTCTATAGTTGGTGTTCCACTTAGAGCTTCTGCAAGTTTGATTCTGTCTTCCTTTGGATAACCACTGTATAGTAAATTAATTCTAAATCTTGAGAATTTGTCAGCTTTAATGTTTAAAAACTTTCCATCCTTAGAGATTCTACTCATCCCCTTCGCCTTCAGTTCTTCTGATCTTTTTATGAAAATTTCAATCTCTTCATCATATTTCCTTACCCTTTCTTCATATTCAGTGTAACGACTGGGAATTTTACGACGTAATTAAGAGAATTAAGTATGATTTTGTGGTGTAATTATAATTTATATGATTTAATAAAGGGATTAAATGATTTTGTTGGTTAATTATCCTTATTGTATATTAGTAACTGGGAACGTAAGATGACGCGTTCCAGTTTGATGAGTCAGCTTAGGGGATAAGCTGTGTTGCTGGGTTGTCAAGTAGAACGGAACCCGTCCTAAAAAGGGATTAAAGTGTTTAAATGTGAACTATGTGTTGTAAAATGGAAATATTTAAGTAAGTATTATATTCTAGTGACGTGTGTAACACCCCCAGATCCGGGGTCGGGGATCCGGGTCGTCACGGTCTTTCTTTCCACAATATCACTTCACTTAATTAATAAAAATAACCTTATGCTGTGACCCCACACTAACACACACCACAATCCGTTATAGTCTCAAAGATGAAATTGAAATAAGTACAAGTCTTTGAATCCACAATTTAAAAGTTATTACAACCCAAAATGATTGCTTGATAAATTTACAGTTAATTGCCATTATCTGCCACAAGTTATAATTATACATAATTGATTCTCAAAAGTAGATGGTCTGATCTACAATAGATCTACCTCTGCAGCTATAGCAGCTACAACATCATCGGGAAGACGCGAGACGCTTCCCACGCGCTTGCGCTGGGTCTGCTGGAGTCTGGCCATCTTTCCTAATTGTTGTTGTGTGATGAAGAAATAAAGCAAGAGTGAGCCTGACAGCTCGCAAGATAATATGTAGTGATAACAATAATATAAGTATCTAAATGGATACTTACTAGAATCTTTTATCAAGTGTAAGACAATTACTTACTAGATATAAGTAAAAACAAGGGATGAAGTTACCAAATACTTCCCTACACTTATATCATTTATGAAGCTACTTGAACTACCACTGTTCAAAGTATTAAGAGTTTTCAACAGTTCATCACATAGATGAGACTACAAGACAAGATTTGAATAGATTAAATCTTTGAAATATTATTAAAGGAAATGAAGTCATGATATACTTCATTAAGTTCTGATATATATATATATATATATATATCCACATATACATCTTCTTTATACAATTTCCTGAAAACCTCTGTCATGTAAAGTATGAACAGAGTTTGAAATATCCAATAAATTTGGAAAGGAAAAGAATTTTGGCATAAACCAGATATCTTGCTGATCAGGGAAAGATACCCATAAGTAACCTTTTCTACTAGTAGATGGACGAATTCCCCACTGGTCATCACCCTGGTCTCAATAGGACCTTATGCTGGACTGCCACTCAGCCACTTATGCATTTGATGGACTCCCACTGAGCCACTTACACTATTATGGACGCCCACTGAGCCCATGTTGCTTATGCCGACTCAATAGATGGACTTACTTCCCGAACGTTGGGTAAGTAATCAAGTCATTTACCAAAACTGCAACCGTGTTGCGAATATAAAATACACCACAGAGTCGGATCCCTCAGGTTTTGAGCGAATATTTAAATCCCCTTAAAAAGGAAGATCTTAAATATAAAAATGAGTTTTGGGATCCGCTCTAACTTTTAAAAATCATTTTGAAGACTCGAAAATACTTTATAGAGTGTTTGGAGTAAAGCTGATTTAATGAAGTAAATCAGTCCCCAGAATATTTAGAAAATGACTGAATATTATTATTTAAATAATATACCCATAAAGAATAATCTTTATAAAAATAATTGAAGTAGAAGTTTTAAAACTTATACTTGAAACGAGTATTAAATAACCAAAGATATACTTATATGAAAGTACTATCTTTATTTGAATAATCGAAAATAAGTTTGATTATTTACACCTTATTCTTTAATAAAATAAAGAACAAATCTCAGCAAATAATCGGAGTCATAGATCCTCAAATGAATATTCAAAAATATTCATTAAATAATATAAACTGAGTCATAAGCCCTCGAATGAATATTCAAATAATATTCAGATAATAAAATAAAAGGAGTCATAAGTCCTCGAATGAATATTCAAAATAATATTCATTTAATATAAAGGAGTCATACGCCTTCGAATAATATTCGAAATAATATTCAATAATAAAATAAAGTTAAAGTTATCGAATAAACCTTATTCGATTAATAGTTTTGAAAACTATGACCATATATATATATAAGTATATATATATATATTTATATCCATATATACAAAATCTACTCGGGATCCTCGACTCCCGGTTTTAGAAAATATTTTCACCTTTGGGTCCCTGTACTAAGGGTATATGCAAATTACCGCTATCCTCTAGCATAGGTATTATCAACTGAATCAACAGATATATATGGAAAGAATACGAAACAGGCATGCATATATATATACCATAGCAGCATGCTTCAATATATTGCAACATTTGCTAATTAACGAACATGCATCTATCGCAAGATAATGCAAATACATATATACATCACAACAACAGTTATAACTGGTAGAAAACTTGCCTGAGCGACTTGGGGTGATAAAAGGCTCGGGACGAGTCTGGTAACCTATAAACAACAAGTAAGTTGGAATTAAACCAAAGTCACTTGTAAATCTATACTTTAACTAACTTAGACTCTAACGCTTGTTTTGCGCTTACTGACTCGCTTAAGTCACTCGGGTACCCTCGGCTCCACCATTTTTAATAATTTAACCTTTACGAGTTTTAAGGCGATTCCTTCGCGAGTGTCTTACCAACTGCCTAACACACTTACCATAAATGTTTCATGCATTAATTAACCCTTTTTGGTCTTTAACCTTTGTTTCAAAGTAAGGCGAGGGGAAAAGTTTCGTTCGCGAAACGCCGTTACTTGAAACGGCCGTTTCTCCTAAACCGTGCATCGGAATCGAACGAACCACATATCAAAACGAAGCTCGTAACATGAGCTATCTAAACATGGCAATGGTAATAATCTAGCAGGGGGTTCTCGGGTCCTAATGTTATGCACAAAAACAGTCTAAAGAAAATCGGACGTTACGACGGCTATGTTTACGCGATTTCCCAATTTAAAACCATTCAAAACCAACCCAATTCAACCTCAAATCCAACATACAATCAACATCCATCCTTATCACATCATAACAACCCCAACCAATTCAAGTTTAACATTCATACTTATGCCTAAGCTTAACTTTAACCATACTTAAGTTCTTTTAATCAAAACAACAACATTTACCATTCCATTTCAATACCAATTCAATCCCAAACTCTAAATCACCAACATTAAGCTACAATATCACCCTACTAATCAAAATCATCTTATAATACATAGGAATCTAGGGTTTGGAGATGATATACCTTCCTTGAAGTGGTGGGAGGAGCTAGGAAGCCTTAAGAAGCTTTGAGAAGTCTTAAGAATGCTTGGATCTTCAAGGAAAACAAGAAAAATTTCAAGTTAAAAACTTGAAAACACTATTCATAGTCTTCTTCTTTGATTAAATGAAGAAGATGGAGAAGGAATTGATGGCTTAAACTCATGATATAGCCCTAACTAAGCATGAAGATGATTAGGGAATTAACTCACCAATTTAGGAAGCTTGGATCTTGAATTTTTGAAATTTCTTGCCTTTTGAATAGTAAAAAGCCGAGAGCTCTCAAGAACAAGCCTTGGTTTCTTTTTGATTTTGATGAAAAATGATTTTGCTTGGCTTGGTTGATTTGTTTTTGTGTTTGATTTAGTCAATTACCTTGTTGCCCTTGAATTTGTGTGGTTCTCATTCAACCACACCTCCTTCCTTCCCATGTCATGCTTGTGTCATCCTCATGATGTCATCCTCCCCTCCTTGTCCCCTTCTCATTGGTTGGGTGACATCATCCTCTCTAATCCCTTTGATTAGCTTCCTAATTGTTTGCCTAATGACCGCTGATCTGTTATACGGTTCGCTTAACTTTCGTTTTCGTTTATCGTTTGAAGGATCATACCCGGGATCTTATTACTTAGGTTCCCTTAACCTTTCTCAATACATTATATTTCTTTTTATGATCCTCTATCATAATCCTTTAATTTAAATCCTTTTTATCCTGTTACCTTATACTCAATTCTCTCCGTATCTAGTGGATTTCCGGGAAAAACCAAAGTGTTCGGAATTGGATTCTGACGATCTTTACATACACTTATATACTACATAGAGTACTAATAATATCCCAGAATATCCATAACAGAACCCCTACATAGTGTGGCGTGAAAAGTTTTCTCATTCAGCTAAAACACTATTCACAAGGGTTACAAAAAGTTGAAAATTTTGGGGGTTATTACAGTCTCCCCTCCTTAAAAGGATTCCGTCCCGGAATCAAACAGAAAACAAATGGGGGTACTTTTCTAGCATTGTGCTCTCTAGTTCCCAAGTTGATTCTTCCACATTATGATTCTGCCATGGTACTCTGACTAGCTTGATCACTTTGTTCCGAAGCACCTGCTCCTTCTTATCTATAATCCTTACTGGTTTCTCCACGTAAGTTAGATCTGGCTGCATATCCACCTGCTCGTACTCTACTATGTGTCTGGCATCCCGATGATACTTCCTTAGCATTGACACATGGAACACATTATGAACTTGTTGCAAATTAGGGGTAGGGCTAGCTCGTAAGCTAACTTTCCAATCCGTCTTAATATCTCAAAAGGTCCAATGTATCTTGGGCTTAGTTTTCCTTTCCTTTCGAACCTCATTAATCCCTTCCAAGGGGATACCTTTAGCAGTACTAAGTCCCCGACTTCATATTCCTTGTCCTTTCGGGCTAGGTCTGCATATTTCTTCTGTCTGTCTTGGGCTGCTACAAGCCATCCTCTGATGAGATCCACTATATCTTTAGTCCTTTGGACCACTTCGGGTCCGAGCATCTTCCGCTCTCCTACTTCATCCCAGTATAAGGGAGATCGACACCTTCTTCCGTACAGGGCCTCATAAGGCGGCATTCCGATGCTAGCATGAAAGCTATTGTTATAAGAAAACTCGATCAACGGCAAGTGATCATCCCAACTCCCTTTAAAGTCTATTGCACAGACTCTCAACATATCCTCTAGTGTCTGGATGGTCCTTTCACTCTGCCCATCCGTCTGGGGATGGTACGTGGTACTCATATTTAACTTGGTCCCCGCACATTCCTGAAAGCTCCTCCAAAATCTGGAGTTGAACCTGGGGTCTCGGTCTGAGACAATGGACGCTGGGACTCCATGCCGCGTCACTATTTCCTTAAGGTAAATGTCCACCAGTCTATCGACTGTGTATCTCTCATTGATAGGAATGAAATGAGCTGACTTTGTCAGTCGGTCTATAATTACCCAAATGGCGTCGTGATTGGCTTTCGTCCTTGGCAATCCTACAACAAAATCCATCGCTATCTGTTCCCATTTCCATTCGGGAATCTCCAGGGGTCGTAAGAGTCCACTGGGTCTCTGGTGCTCTGCCTTTACCCTTTGGCAAGTCAAACATTTGCTTACCCATTCTGCTACGTCCCTCTTCATGTTGGGCCACCAGTAATATTCCTTCAAATCCCTATAAATCTTGGTACTTCCGGGGTGAATGGAATACCTTGAACTATAGCTTTCATCCAATATCTCATCTTTAAGCTCTTGAACATTCGGAACCCAAATCTGGTAGGAGTACCTCATTATCCCTTTATCATCTTTCTCAGTATGGATCTCCTCTCTAGTCATTGACTCTCTGCCTTCATTCATTATTTTCTCCTGGCACAATCTGATCTTTTCCAATAACTCTGGCTGCATTGAGATCTCAAAAAGCTTTTCAGTTCCGGTTCCGGTTACCTTTACTTCTATTTCCATTCTCTCAAAATCCCTTATCAATTCTTCCGAAGTCGTTATCATTCTGAGTCTTTCCTTTCTACTAAGGGCATCAGCCACCACATTGGCTTTCCCTGAATGATAGAGAATCTCACAATCATAGTCCTTGATTAGTTCTAACCATCTCCTCTGGCGCATGTTGAGCTCTTTCTGCGTAAATATGTACTTAAGGCTCTTATGGTCTGTGAAAATCTCGCACTTCTCTCCATACAAGTAGTGCCTCCAAATTTTTAAGGCAAATACTATTGTCGCGAGCTCAAGGTCATGAGTAGGATATCTAACCTCGTATTCCTTCAATTGTCTCGACACATATGCAATCACCTTACCGTGCTGCATAAGCACACATCCTAATCCTTTGTGTGACGCGTCACTATATATCACAAAATCTCCTTTTCCGTCCGGCAATGCCAACACCGGAGCCGTTATCAACCTTTTCTTTAATTCCTGAAAACTGTTCTCGCATTTCTCCGTCCATTCAAACTTCTCTGTCTTACGAGTAAGTCGTGTCAAAGGGGCTGCGATCTTCGCAAAGTCCTGTACAAATCTACGATAGTAGCCGGCCAATCCTATGAAACTCCTTACCTCTGTGGGTGTGGTTGGCCTTTCCCAATTTGAGACCGCCTCTATCTTGGAAGGGTCGACCAATACTCCTTCTTTATTGATCACATGTCCTAAAAGCTGTACTTCATTCCGCCAGAATTCACACTTCGAGAATTTGGCATATAACTGTTCCTCTCTGAGTATTCCTAGAGCTATCCTCAAATGCTCTGCATGTTCTGTCTCAGTCCTTGAGTAGATCAAAATATCATCGATAAAAACTATCACACATTTGTCCAAGTACTTCTTAAATACTCTATTCATTAAATCCATGAAAGCTGCTGGGGCGTTGGTTAATCCAAAGGACATTACCAAGAACTCATAATGCCCATACCTGGTACGGAACGCTGTCTTGGAAATATCTTCGAGTTTAATCTTTAGTTGGTGATATCCAGTTCTCAGGTCGATCTTGGAAAAATAAACGGCATCCTTTAGCTGGTCGAACAGATCGTCTATTCTAGGTAATGGGTACCTGTTCTTTATGGTTAGCTTGTTCAACTCTCGATAGTCTATGCACAGCCTCATGCTCCCATCTTTCTTCTGAACAAATAAAACTGGTGCTCCCCATGGAGACACACTGGGTCTTATCATGCCCTTATCCAAGAGTTCCTGCAATTGGATAGCTAATTCCTTTATTTCTAACGGGGCTAACCGGTAAGGTGCCTTTGAAACTGGCGCCGTCCCTGGGGCCAACTCAATAGCAAATTCAATCACTCTATCGGGTGGTAATCCCGGAAGGTCTTGTGGGAATACATCTTCAAATTCGTTGACTACTGGAATATCTTGTAAGTTGGGCACCTCCTTCTGCGTGTCCACCACATAGGCTAGGTAGGCCTCATTTCCTTTTCGTAGCATCCTTCTGGCCTGGGCCATAGTCAAAAATTTCTGCGTCTGCCTCTTTCCTCTAAATATAACTTCCTTCTTCCCTGGGATATTTAGCTTAACTTTCTTCCCTTTACAGTCCATCTGAGCGTCATTGCTAGATAGCCAGTCCATTCCCAAAATTACATCAAACTCCCCTAATTTAAAAGGAATCAGATCAACACTAAAAGATTGCTCCCCTATGCCTATCTCACAGGAGGGGTGAATCTGGTTAACAGGAATAATTTCATGATTGGCTATTTCTACTTGTAGGGGTTCTATCAAGGGTTCAGCCTTAAGTCTTAACTTACGCGCAAGGTCCTTTGATATAAAAGATTTAGTTGCTCCCGAATCAAATAAAACATTTGCACTAACTGAATTTAGAGAAAGGGTACCTGCTATCACATCTGAATCTTTCATAGCATCCTGGACTGTCATGTTGAAAGTCCTCGCAGTAGGTGGCTTATTAGAAGCAGCCCTGCTTGCTCCCGAAGCTGCTGGTTTGTTCATTGGGCATTCCCTCTTCCAATGACCCGGGCGTCCACACTGATGACAAGTGGTGGTTGGAATGACGGCATGGTTTGATGATGGGCACTTAGTTGAATAGTGGCCTTCCCGACCGCACTTAAAGCAGGTTACTGGCTTTCCTTTACACTCCCCAGTGTGATTCCTTCCACATATGTTACAGGCTGGCAATGGGGGTCGTGACTGGTTGGAATAGGACATTCTTGATTTCTGGCCGCCCTGGCTCACACTCACACTCATTGGCCGCTTAAACCCAGTGTTCCTTCCTGGTAGGAACACTGCTCCTCGATTAAATCTAGTTGGGAAGCTCCTTCCTGCGGAACCTCCACCCATGCTCATACTTTTCCTCTTTATTCCTTTCTTCTCTCTTTCCTTCTGCATCTGTTCACTTCCAACTTCTACAATCGTTGCCTTTTGCACTAGAGTGGCATAGTCCGTAAGCTCAAGGATTGCCACCCTATTCTGAATCCACGGTTTCGGTCCCTGCTGAAACCTCCTAGCTTTCTTTTCCTCGGTGCTCACAAACTCCGGCACAAACCTTGATAACTCAGTAAATTTCGCTTCGTACTCTGCTACAGACAAGTTATTCTGCTTTAGCTCCAAGAACTTGAGCTCCATCTAATTTTCCATAAACCTCGGGAAATACTTTCCCAGAAACAACTGACTAAATCTCTCCCAGGTTATAATAGCATCTGTCTCCATGTTTTTCTTGGCCTCCCACCAGTAGTTAGCTTCTCCTTTCAGAAGGTAGGTAGCAAATACAGTCTTCTGTGCCTCATCGGTACTCA
Source organism: Apium graveolens (assembly GCF_009905375.1). Classification (NCBI taxonomy): domain Eukaryota; kingdom Viridiplantae; phylum Streptophyta; class Magnoliopsida; order Apiales; family Apiaceae; genus Apium; species Apium graveolens. Next base: position 120,564,865 of record NC_133654.1, read on the forward strand.
AAATCTCAAAAGATTTCTCCATTTCCTTTAACCATGCCCTTGCCTCAACTGGGTCGGCTGATCCGTGGAACTCAGGGGGCTTAAGGGACTTAAAAGCCCTGAAAGAGTTTGCCACAATATTGTTATTTCCTTGAGGGGGTGGGTTGGGTTGACGTTCCAAATTCTGCCTTAGGAGTTGCATGAACTGGCCCATGGGATCCATGCCTGGGTTTGGTACTGGTTGCTCAACCTCGGTTTCTCCTTCTTCAGCCTCTATCTCAAATCCCTCAATATCATATGTTTCCTCTTCCTCTTCATACAGGGAGTCATCCTGTTCTACATAATCCTCATCTTCCTCTTCACTGTGTTCCTGGTTCCTATCATCCTGGTTATGGCTTCCCTGGTCCTCAGATCCAGGGTTCGCCCTAGTTCCAATCTTTCTTGGCGGCATGATTCTGATAATAAAAAAAATTATTGGGAAAATTCAACGTTAGGTCACAATCATATACAACATTGTGCCCTGCACAACTCTTATAATGGGGAGAACGTATATCGCAATTCTATTATTTTATGACAGTTCTAATACGAAGTGCAGTAATAATAATGATAAAAACAGTGATCCCATCACTAATGAACTGAACCAAAGGGAACAAATATATACATAATACGAGAAATACATAGTTTGATCTGGTCAAAAGTACAACAGTGCTACAGTCATCTGTCCCAAAAGTGATACACAAGAGTCTATCTGTCTAGTCAGAAAAAGGGATGCTATATACAAGTCAACTATCCCGGAAAATTGGCTCTTACTAAGGCCTCGGCTAACTAGACAACTAGACTATTCCATCATCAATCCTGAATCACACACCGGAGCGGGTCAGCTCCCATACCCTTTCCATCGCACGACGGAAGATATAGTCGGCCTGCCGCCTGGAGATCCTACCATGCCTGTCCTCCTGGAGCGATCTGAGCCTCGCTCGGGATGTGAGCTCTATCCCCGTAAGCTCCCTCCTCAAGGATCGGGGTATAGAAGCCCTAGTCTCATAAGCTCGGGTACGCCTACCCGCCCTCTCTGCATCCAACTCCCTCCTGGCCTCATCCAGTCGGGCCTCGGCAACAGCCACTTGGGTCCTCAGAACATCCTGAACATATCCATGAGCTAACGAAGACTGCCTGTGGGCAGGGTCAAGAGGTGGTGAATCCGGAGCCGCTGAGGGTGCCTCCTCGGTCTGCCTAGGCTCGGAAGTATGGGTCTCTGAGCTGTCATCATCAGGAATCCAAGATAGTGGTGGAGGGGTAGGGGCTCTGACCACCGGAAGTGTGGGTAATGGGGTACCAGCATACACTACCATAGGTCCAACATGCTCCTCAGCTACTGGGACCTCATCCGGGTCCTCCTCATCTGGAATAGCAATAACCTCTGTCTCTGACTCCTCTGAGGGGTCCTCCTCATCTGAAATAGCAATGACCTCCGTCTCTGACTCCTCTGAGGGGTCCTCCTCATCCTCCTCCATCTCAGGCTCCTCCTGATCCTCAACATCTAGCAGTGCCTCATCATGTTCACGCTCGAACATCTCAGGGTCCTCTATCTCAGGCGCCTACACATTAAACGAGCTAAGTTACTATCATGATACTTATAAGGGTTCCCGTAAGGGTTTTAACTGTCAGCACTACTTTAAGTAGTCCGACGATGAACTTGGAAAGAGTTCTTATTATCTTTGTGAGTTTGTTATTATATCGACGCATCATCTCTGAGGTTTATAACGCTTAGCTCTGATACCATTTCTGTAACACCCCCAGATCCGGGGTCGGGGATCCGGGTCGTCACAGTCTTTCTTTCCACAATATCACTTCACTTAATTAATAAAAATAACCTTATGCTGTGACCCCACACTAACACACACCACAACCCGTTATAGTCTCAGAGATGAAATTGAAATAAGTACAAGTCTTTGAATCCACAATTTAAAAGTTATTACAACCCAAAACGATTACTTGATAAATTTACAGTTAATTGCCATTATCTGCCACAAGTTATAATTATATATAATTGATTCTCAAAAGTAGATGGTCTGATCTACAATAGATCTACCTCTGCAGCTATAGCAGCTACAACATCATCGGGAAGACGCGGGACGCTTCCCACGCGCTTGCGCTGGGTCTGCTGGAGTCTGGCCATCTTTCCTAACTGTTGTTGTGTGATGAAGAAATAAAGCAAGAGTGAGCCTGACAGCTCGCAAGATAATATGTAGTGATAACAATAATATAAGTATCTAAATGGATACTTACTAGAATCTTTTATCAAGTGTAAGATAATTACTTACTAGATATAAGTAAAAACAAGGGATGAAGTTACCAAATACTTCCCTACACTTATATCATTTATGAAGCTACTTGAACTACCACTGTTCAAAGTATTAAGAGTTTTCAACAGTTCATCACATAGATGAGACTACAAGACAAGATTTGAATAGATTAAATCTTTGAAATATTATTAAAGGAAATGAAGTCATGATATACTTCATTAAGTTCTGATATATATATATATATCCATATATACATCTTCTTTATACAATTTCCTGAAAACCTCTATCATGTAAAGTATGAACAGAGTTTGAAATATCCAATAAATTTGGAAAGGAAAAGAATTTTGGCATAAACCAGATATCTTGCTGATCAGGCAAAGATACCCATAAGTAACTTTTTCTACTAGTAGATGGACGAATTCCCCACTGGTCATCACCCTGGTCTCAATAGGACCTTATGCTGGACTGCCACTCAGCCACTTATGCATTTGATGGACTACCACTGAGCCACTTACACTATTATGGACGCCCACTGAGCCCATGTTGCTTATGCCGACTCAATAGATGGACTTACTTCCCGAACGTTGGGTAAGTAATCAAGTCATTTACCAAAACTGCAACCGTGTTGCGAATATAAAATACACCACAGAGCCGGATCCCTCAGGTTTTGAGCGAGTATTTAAATCCCCTTAAAAAGGAAGATCTTAAATATAAAAATGAGTTTTGGGATCCGCTCTAACTTTTAAAAATCATTTTGAAGACTCGAAAACACTTTATAGAGTGTTTGGAGTAAAGCTGATTTAATGAAGTAAATCAGTCCCCAGAATATTTAGAAAATGACTGAATATTATTATTTAAATAATATTCCCATAAAGAATAATCTTTATAAAAATAATTGAAGTAGAAGTTTTAAAACTTATACTTGAAACGAGTATTAAATAACCAAAGATATACTTATATGAAAGTACTATCTTTATTTGAATAATCGAAAATAAGTTTGATTATTTACACCTTATTCTTTAATAAAATAAAGAACAAATCTCAGCAAATAATCGGAGTCATAGATCCTCAAATGAATATTCAAAAATATTCATTAAATAATATAAACTGAGTCATAAGCCCTCGAATGAATATTCAAATAATATTCAGATAATAAAATAAAAGGAGTCATAAGTCCTCGAATGAATATTCAAAATAATATTCATTTAATATAAAGGAGTCATACGCCTTCGAATAATATTCGAAATAATATTCAATAATAAAATAAAGTTAAAGTTATCTAATAAACCTTATTCGATTAATAGTTTTGAAAACTATGACCATATATATATATATGTATATATATATATATTTATATCCATATATACAAAATCTACTCGGGATCCTCGACTCCCGGTTTTAGAAAATATTTTCACCTTTGGGTCCCTGTACTAAGGCTTTATGCAAATTACCGCTATCCTCTAGCATAGGTATTATCAACTGAATCAATAGATATATATGGAAAGAATACGAAACAGGCATGCATATATATATACCATAGCAGCATGCTTCAATATATTGCAACATTTGCTAATTAACCAACATGCATCTATCGCAAGATAATGCAAATACATATATACATCACAACAACAGTTATAACTGGTAGAAAACTTGCCTGAGCGACTTGGGGTGATAAAAGGCTCGGGACGAGTCTGGTAACCTATAAACAACAAGTAAGTTGGAATTAAACCAAAGTCACTTGTAAATCTATACTTTAACTAACTTAGACTCTAACGCTTGTTTTGCGCTTACTGACTCGCTTAAGTCACTCAGGTACCCTCGGCTCCACCATTTTTAATAATTTAACCTTTACGAGTTTTAAGGCGATTCCTTCGCGAGTATCTTACCAACTGCCTAACACACTTACCATAAATGTTTCATGCATTAATTAACCCTTTTTGGTCTTTAACCTTTGTTTCAAAGTAAGGCGAGGGGAAAAGTTTCGTTCGCGAAACGCCGTTACTTGAAACGGTCGTTTCTCCTAAACCGTGCATCGGAATCGAACGAACCACATATCAAAACGAAGCTCGTAACATGAGCTATCTAAACATGGCAATGGTCATAATCTAGCAGGGGGTTCTCGGGTCCTAATGTTATGCACAAAAACAGTCTAAAGAAAATCGGACGTTACGACGGCTATGTTTACGCGATTTCCCAATTTAAAACCATTCAAAACCAACCCAATTCAACCTCAAATCCAACATACAACCAACATCCATCCTTATCGCATCATAACAACCCCAACCAATTCAAGTTTAACATTCATACTTATGCCTAAGCTTAACTTTAACCATACTTAAGTTCTTTTAATCAAAACAACAACATTTACCATTCCATTTCAATACCAATTCAATCCCAAACTCTAAATCACCAACATTAAGCTACAATATCACCCTACTAATCAAAATAATCTTATAATACATAGGAATCTAGGGTTTGGAGATGATATACCTTCCTTGAAGTGGTGGGAGGAGCTAGGAAGCCTTAAGAAGCTTTGAGAAGTCTTAGGAATGCTTGGATCTTCAAGGAAAACAAGAAAAATTTCAAGTTAAAAACTTGAAAACACTATTTATAGTCTTCTTCTTTGATTAAATGAAGAAGATGGAGAAGGAATTGATGGCTTAAACTCATGATATAGCCCTAACTAAGCATGAAGATGATTAGGGAATTAACTCACCAATTTAGGAAGCTTGGATCTTGAATTTTTGAAATTTCTTGCCTTTTGAATAGTAAAAAGTCGAGAGCTCTCAAGAACAAGCCTTGGTTTCTTTTTGATTTTGATGAAAAATGATTTTGCTTGGCTTGGTTGATTTGTTTTTGTGTTTGATTTAGTCAATTACCTTGTTGCCCTTGAATTTGTGTGGTTCTCATTCAACCACACCTCCTTCCTTCCCATGTCATGCTTGTGTCATCCTCATGATGTCATCCTCCCCTCCTTGTCCCCTTCTCATTGGTTGGGTGACATCATCATCTCTAATCCCTTTGATTAGCTTCATAATTGTTTGCCTAATGACCGCTGATCTGTTATACGGTTCGCTTAACTTTCGTTTTCGTTTATCGTTTGAAGGATCATACCCGGGATCTTATTACTTAGGTTCCCTTAACCTTTCTCAATACATTATATTTCTTTTTATGATCCTCTATCATAATCCTTTAATTTAAATCCTTTTTATCCTGTTACCTTATACTCAATTCTCTCCGTATTTAGTGGATTTCCGGGAAAAACCAAAGTGTTCGGAATTGGATTCTGACGATCTTTATATACACTTATATACTACATAGAGTACTAATAATATCCCAGAATATCCATAACAGAACCCCTACATAGTGTGGCGTGAAAAGTTTTCTCATTTAGCTAAAACACTATTCACAAGGGTTACAAAAAGTTGAAAATTTTGGGGGTTATTACAACGTGTCAGTTGGTAAAAAGAATTTATTGTGAAGCGTAATTAAAACGCTCAGCGTCGGGTCGTCAAGCAGAACGCAACCCGTAAATAAAAAGGGAAATTTTGTGATCAGATATGAGTTGTGATGTGTGAATATACGTGGTTTCTAGTCTGTATGCATGATTACGTGATCTGTTGATTTTTAAAATGATTTAAGGGATTTATTTAATTTAAAATGAGGTTTATTGAACCTTTAGACATTTCTTATAAAATTGCCCGAATAAGGTCAAGGTGTAAAAGTTGTTTTGTTATCTTCAAAATAGTCGTAGAGACTTTCTAAAAATGATAGACGGATTTATTTCGTGATCGGTGCCTTTTAAAATGATTTTATGGAGTTAAAATGTTATTTTCAGCATAATCTTGTAAAATCCGTATTAAATCACGTTCGCTCAAAAATTATTTTAAAAATATGGCTGAAAAGCTAATTTTGAGATCTACGCTCTAAAATTTTCACTCGTTTTGCCATCTTTTCCGAGAGTTACTTCGTGTTTAAATTCATTTTTTTATTGAAAACAAGATAAAAGAGAAAAAGAAAATTTAAGTATGGTATAATGACCATACTACCCTTGCCAAACTAATATATGTACTCCCTCCCCTCCCCCTTTCTTTTCTTTCACCCGGCCTCACTCTCTCTCTTTTTCACTTTCTCTCATCTCTCTCTTTTCTCCCTCAACTCTCGAAGCCTTCTCTCTCTTCTTTTCTCTCGGTACAATCCTCTTCTTTCATTGATTTCTATGGATTCATCCATGAAACTTCATGCTCATTCTATATATATACTTTATATCATATGCATGTGTGTATTTGTTCTTGCATGCGAGTGTGTGTATGTGCGATGGGCTCGGTTTTGATCCGAATGTCGAGCCCTTGTTTCTTTCGAATGCTTGACTGCAATTTCTGTAAATTTTTGTGAAGATTGAGCCTTGCATGCGTGTGTTGCTGTGTTTTTGAAAGGTAATCGGAGGTTTTAAGGTTGGAAACCCCCGAATGGGATCACCACCATGAAACCACCGCCACCGCTGATGAACTGCGGTGAACCGGTGGTGAGTGATGATGTTAAAAACTGAGCTCTAGAATCCTTAAACTAACTTTTTGTGTTTGCATGTGGTGTTTTACTTAAAACCTAATCGAAATTTTGATTTCAAAAGTTATTATGTTGATCTTGTTGGTTTAAATGGTTATGGATGATTGTTTTAGAAAATATTGAGAAATTAAATTTAATAGATGGTTCAAAGAATCGAATTAAAAGTTGCATGTGTTGTTTTGCTTTTAACCCGAGTGGTTCTTGATTATTAAGTTGATTTTGATGATGTGAATGGTTTATTGTTGATTTATTGTAAAAATTATTGAATAAATAGATTAAGTTGTGGTATAAGAATCCCAAATGATGCATGTATGTCTTGATTATTGGAAATCTCGAGTGTTCTTGCTTAATTTTAAGGAATTAAGTTGATTTATATGTTTAAATGGATTGTAGATGTAATTTCAACTTGGTTTTGAACGAAATAGTAAATGCATGTCAAAATAGAGTTATGTGTGTAAGTGTTTAGGTTAAAGATGATTTAAAAGAATGAGTGATGACTTGATCTCAAGTTTATATGCAATTTTGGTGCTTGCATGTTAATGTTTGATTCTTGGGTTGTGTTTTGTGGTTGTAGCCGAATGGAGTATAGGTATAAAAGTCATTGATTTGATTCTAATACCTTGCTAAGTGATTGCATGTGAAATTTCTAAGAGATATGTGATTTACTTGTTTGTTTTGGTTCGAATTAAATGATGAAAAAGGAAGGATTGAGTCGTCTTGATATGAGGTTATATAATTGATATGATAACTCAAGTATAGAGTTTAAAATACGAGGATTAAATGCTATACGTCATATTTGCATCGTAATGCGTGATTCGAAGTCTATTTGGTTAAAGTATATAGGCTTTGGTATAAACGTGTTGTATGTTTATAATTGACTATATATACTTTTAGGGTATTACGATAAAGGGAATTGTTAAGCGTTCTGAGAACGTCGAGTGGGAATTTAATTAAGGTTTTGATTTTTGGATTGTAGATTCGGAGCGTGAGGGCATTCAGGCTAGGAAAGGGAAAAGTGTACTAGGTGGCAGTAGTTCAAACTTTGTGAAACAGGAAAGCGAATTCAGGCAAGTAACTCTACTTACTTGTTTAAATTGTTAAAGAGAGGATATTGTTCATTTCATGATAGAGTATTGAACTTTTATAGCGTTTGTATACCTATTATTGAGATGCCCTGTCATTGTCCTTGTGAACCCGTTATTGATAAGATTATTGTTCAAACCTTTTAGTAACCTTTTCTTATCCTGATCACTTGTTAATACCTTGAACTCTTGTAAAACCTATAAGAACCTTTATGGACCCCCTTGCGTGATAATCCTTCATCCCTTTGTGATCTTATCTATAATGATCCTTGAAACCGTTTTGATTCCCTAAACTGTTTACCATGTAATCATTTGATCAAAATCCCTAGCATTGAACTTTGCTTATCTTTGATTTATTCACTTTCTTTGAATTCTTGAAATTGAACTTAAGAATGAGTTTCGACTTGAAAGTGTCTGAATGATTTCATATTCTCGGTAATGATAAAAATGAATTTAGTAAAACCTTTCTTTTCCAACACAAGGTTTTCCAAACGAATTCCTGATGGATTGTATTTGAGACGTAAGAGACTAGTGGGACTAGTCCAATCATATAAGAGGCTAGCGGGGCTAGTCTGATTTAAGGCTGAAATTATGCCATAGGTACCTTAAAGACCAGATGGAGGTCGGTACGGGCTGATCACCCGTATTATTATGAATTGAAAGCTAAAGTAGTCCAATCAAGGGTTCCATATTATTTAAAGAGGAATTGAATTCCTTATTCAGTAATTGATTCTTTGAAAATTAAATGGCTTATAATGTTTTGGAAAGAGTTGATTGTGATATTGATTAGCATACAGTTTGTGAACCCCGATTCTTATAATATTATCAATCATATAATTGATTCCCACAGATAAATAGATTCTCGATTTCCATTTGAAAGATCACTTGAGATCCTATTAATGATTTGTGATGAATGTCGGCTTTCACCCTATCTTGAGCTTTGATTCCTGAAAGCCCAAAGCTTTTCTTCATAACCCTTTTATAGCCCAAAGACAGAAATCTTCCACCTAGAGATGTTAAAGTAGAATGCCCTGAAAACAGTAATGGTATATTATGGATTTTATATCGTAGAACTGTTATATAGTTACTTGCTGAGTTTTATACTCATATGTTTTTGCTTTGATCTAACCATGGCAGTTAAGCAAGAGGATGACCAGGCTTAGGCGTACTGCTCATAAGGGCGTACCTGGTGGTCCCTACCGTGTTGTAGGCTTCCAGATGCCAGAGCAGGTAGTACATGTTATGTGTGAGCAAGCGCTTATCCAGAAAGTCGTAAAGATACAATGGGTTATCTGTCGGTTCCAAGTCGGAATCGATTATGTAAATTTGGTTTTATTTTGGGTTGTAATTTATATATTATGGTTGGTAGTTGTAATCTTATCTCAAACTTTATTCTGTTTGATCCTGTTAGTAGCTAATCAGGGTTATGCTTATTTATTTATAGTTTAAAGGTGTGTGGGTTCTCATTTCCTAACCCCGAGATTGAGGGTGTCATATTTAGCCTCATTTCTTTTTCTTCTTTCTTCCCTTAAAAACAACCACTCAGCCAAAATTGATCTCCATGATCTTGTAGCAGTATCCTTATCTTTTAGCAAGCTTATCACTCTCTTGATCACTGTGGGAGAGAGAGTCCATTAAAGTACAACCAAGAAATATGAAGGACCCATCATCATAGTAAATTCTAACTCCCCTTAGAGATACAACCCAGACTTTAACTATTTCCTCAGCTAGTTGTTGAAAATAATCTTCATCTGAGATGCACCAATTCAAAGGTAGAAAGTCACTTTGCTTGAAACAGTTCCAGATGGCCCTTTCAGTAACTTGTACTTTTTCAGCATCCTTAGCCTTCTTAGTTTTCCTCCCAACAGTTTTGTAGTGAATTTTGAGTGAAGGCTTGTCTAAAGGTAAGTTTGTGATTTTCTTGAGAGATGTTTGGTTTGAGGTGATTGGTGTTTTAAGGAAAGTGTTTGCAGTTTGTTTGCCAAAGCTTTCTTGCAAGTCACATAGTTGTTTTGAAGAGACACTCTTAGTGTTGCAAGAAGGTCATTGAATTTCTGATCTTGATTGGGTCCTTCTGCAGCCCTTTGAAGTCTTTCTTTTCCAACATCAATTTGAGCAATTAAGCTTTGACCAAGCTGAATAGGCTCTTTAGATTTTGCCTTAGAATCTTTAGATTGTTGAATCCTAGCCTCAATCTCCCCCTTAGTCTTGGTGACAGGCATGAGTATGGGAGTTAGAATTTCTGGCCTTACTTGTTCAGGTAGTGAGGGCAGTGGTATGTTGAGCTTCCCCATGATGGCCCCCGAAGCAACATAATTCTTCATTTGAAGATGCTTGTGAGAGTCCACCAGGGTCTGGATATCAGATGCTTGACTTTTGAGTAGAGAATTCAAGGCTTGGACTTGTGCATTGAGAGAAGAATTAGAGGTCTGCAAGTCTGAGACTTGTTGTTGAAGATATTGGATTTGAAGATTTGTAGAGGTGGAGCCAGGATGATAAGAGCTTGTAGATGTTGAGGAGCCAAAAGTTGCTTCCACAACCTGTTTGATGCCATCCATAAGCAAAGCGGAAGGCTCATATCTACTCTGGTGAAGCTGTTCCAGTTTGACCTTTGTGTCATTTGAATGAGTGATTTGTTGTTGGACCACTGCATGAAGAGCAATGAAGAATTGTTTGAGATTCTTGACTTCTTTTTCAATGGTAGTCAGTTCCATCCTTGACATTTTATAAGCAAAATGCTTGAACTTGGAGGTGATTTGTACTTGAGGTGGCATAATCTCATCCATTTTATCCTTCACAAGCTTCCTTATCTTGTCTTCATGACCAGTCAGCTTGAGTTTAGAGCTTTACCAAATAGGTGAAAAGCCTTAAGTTGAGCTTTGTAGACCTCAGTGACTGCATCATAGACATCCTGTGAAGTCAAGGCCTTGGAATTACTTCCAAGAATAGTGACATATTCATCTCTAAACCTAGCCAAGACTTGATCCATCTCCAATACAAAGTCTTTAGATAGCCATGCATCCACATTCCCATCTATTTTTGCATCATCCACAATCTTCTCCTTCTATTATTTAACATCTTCATTGTCTGTGAGCATGATGGCTTGATAGTCTTGATTGCTCATGTCTGAAGTGAGTAGATGATGTGAGATATTTGTTAATCCAGAAATCTGCTCAACAAGAAGATCATCTACAGAGGTAGGTTGAGATTCAAATTCTTGCAACCATTGGGAGAGAAGGTGTTGTTGTTGAGGTTATGAGGTTGAGGGTTGATCAGAACCACATGTGACAGAAGTCACAGTTTTACTCACAGATTGCTATGTGGTTATGACAAGTTGTTGTTCCTCACATGTAGTGAGAACCTCCAATTGAATTGAAGGGGATTTGACTGGGTTACTGTCATGTGCACCAGTCTCAAACCCTTGTGCTTCTTGTAAAGCACTATCACATGAATGTGATTAACTTGCCTCTCCCATAGCAGGGTCATTGGCAATTGTACTCCTAGCATCAACTGCTAATGTAATTTTTGCTAGGGTTTTGAGGGGAGTTGTTCCTTGTACAGGAACCTCCAATTGAATTGGAGAGGATTTAGATAGATCCTCCTCAGGAGTACTACCCTCAAACCTAACAGCATATGAAGGCTGATTTGCACATAAAGGTGCATTTGCGACATCCATGGGGTCTTCAGTAAAAACTGATGCATCCCTTATGGGTTTGATGGTGTCATCAAGGTCTACACCAGCTATTGGCCTCTCACCATCTGACTGTAGTGTCTGGGTGGTGAGCAAGGTTTCTTGAACCAAGTCACTTGATTTAGCTTGCACTTGAGAAATAGATTCAAGTGCTATGTGGGAAGAAGAAATTTGGGAGATTAGAAGTTGTTGTTCAAAAGTGAGTGTTAGCAGCTCCCCCTGAATAAATGAAGGAGTTTCAATAAATGTGCTCTCACTGTGTGTGTCATCCTTATTTCTCTTACCATACACTTGAATTTCTTCAGGTGCAGGCTGTGCAGACTCTATACAAGATGCATTGGGGTGGATGCTCTTTTCAATAGACACATCATGTTGAGAGGATGTATCTAGAGTCTGTTTAGTCCCCATTTTTACAACTGCATCCTTTTGGGAGGATACAGAGGTGGTTTGAGTGGTCAGCTCAGTTTGTTTAGCCTTCTTTGTCTATCTGACCAAATGTGACTCAGCTAGTGTTTGATCCTCACCACTCTCATCTACTACTGTTAGGGTTATCTCGTTTCTCCTTTTTTTTACTCACTTCACCCTTTTGAGAGGATGAAGTGGTTGGTTTCTTAGCTGCTAGTTGGTTTGAAGAAGTGGTTTCAGCTTGGGAAGGTCCCTATGGGTATTCCTGTGCTTGTACTTCCACAGGTTCAGGAACCATAGCTGTGCTAGATTGTGCATTTGATCTCATGTCAGACATTGGGTGAGGGTAAGTCCTAAATCTCTCCATCATGAATGGAGTGATTTTCAGACTCACATTTACCTTGTTCTTTGTAGTAAGTGAACCAAATGTTATTTTAGACACTTGCTTATAATTGCCTATTTTAGTGCTATATATACCATTCAACAAATGTATGCCTGTTACTTTATGATTTAAAGTTGACATAATGAATCTAGGGACATGGTCATCCTGGTTGCAAGTTCTTCCAGGATCAATAGACCAACATTCAAGTATCTGTTGTGGGCTATTGAGTACACCAGCTTCTGCACCACACTTGAAATATTGTCATACCCTGTCTTCCTGCATGTGAAGGCCCTCATTACAGAATCAAACACAAAGGACCATTCTTTCCTTAAGTTTGTCCTGTTCAATCTTGACAAGTTGATTCTTCCAACATAGTTGATGAAGTCCATAAACTCAGTCAGTTCAACTTGGGTTGGCACCTCCACTAAGTTTTCAGTTGGAAGACCCAAAGCTATATTTAAATCTTGTTCATTGAATTCTATCTGTTGGCCTCCAAATGAGCAAGTTATCACTAGAGATACAGTGTTGTCATTCATAACAGTCCTTACCACAGTTGTTGTCCAAAACTCATGCAGAACATCCAAGTACAAGACTGGGTTAGCAGTTAAAGCTCCTGCAAGGTAGGATTCAGACAAAAATTTTACAAACCCCTTGAAACTATCAGGGGCTTGGTTAGCATCAGTAAAAGCTAGGTAGTTTGTTCCTTTCTTTGGGATAGTAGCTCTAACAATATTGAGTGCCATTGTTGTTTAGTGAGAGTGAATGGGTAAGAAAAATTAGTGACTAAGGAGTGAAAACGAGAGAGAAATCGGTTTTGAATTGAAAAACTAGGTCACTTGAGATCTCGAATGTGTAAGTATGTATATGTATCGAGATGTCTAGGTATTTATAGTAAAAACAAATGACTTATCGAGAAGTCAAAAATAGATGTTTGGGTAATACTAATCGAGAAGTCAATTTGAAAATGAATTACATATCGAGAGGTCATTTTAAATTACTCTTTTAGAGAACTAAAAATTGACTTATCGAGATGTCAAATAAATAACCAGTTTGTCCAGAAATGGACTGAATTTGATTCCAACTTTTATTTGAATAAATTCAAAATAAAATCAGAATAATTTTGCCAAAAGTATTTTACCAAGATAATTTATTGAATTAAATTATTTTAATTCTGAGTTATCTATAAGTCTAAAATACTTGTAGAGAACTCTGTAAATTTACACTTATAGAGAACTCTACAATGACTTATCGATAAGTCATAATAATGCTTATCGAGAAGTCACTCGAGAAGTCAGTAAATTGACTTATCGAGAACTCACTCGAAAAGTCTTAAAATGACTTGTCGATAAGTCAGATAGACTTATCGAGAACTCAGTTCTCTATATACCTTTAAGCAATTTAATTCTGCTTTGTTTTAATTTTACATATTGAAGATTTAAATTAATATTTAGACAGTTTACTTAAAATTTTGAAAAATTCCAAGCTAAATTTTTGTTTTTGAAAAATAAATATGCAGAGATTTCTAAAATATTTATAATTCATATTTTAGTTAATTTCCAATTAAATTAAATTAATTTTGATTTACTAAAAATTAATCTGCTACAACACATTAGCTGAGTTCTTGCCTTGAGATGAAGAATTAAGCATTCCAATTTCACCTACAAGTCTAGTGAAAGTTGCTTCATCCAAAGGTTTAGTAAAAATGTCAGCTAATTGTTTCTCTGTTGGAAGAAAAATGAGCTCAATGGTACCATTTGTAACATGTTCTCTAATAAAATGATACCTTATATTAGTGTTCTTTGTTCTAGAATGATTAACTAGATTAACCACTATAGATATAACAATAGTATTGTCACACATGATAGGAGTTTTATGTAACACTAGGCCATTATCAATTAGCTAATTTCTAATCCAAAGCACTTGAGTACAACAACTTCTTGCAGCTATGTATTCAGCCTCTGCTGTAGAAGTTAATACAGATTGTTATTTCTTGCTATACCAGGATACAAGTCTTTGTCCAAGAAATTGACAACTTCCACTAGTACTCTTTCTGTCAACCCTGCATCCAACAAAATCTGTATATGTGTAACCAACAGCTTCAAAACCAGTTCCCTTGGGATATCATAATCCCAAGTTTGGAGTCCCCTTCAAGTATCTAAAAATCCTCTTTACAGCCATCAAATGTGATTCTTTTGGAATGGCTTGAAATCTTGCACACAGATATGTAGCAAACATGATGTCTGGTCTACTTGCAGTTAAGTAAAGAAATGATCCAATCATCCCTCTATAGCTTGAAATATCTACAATTTTACCCTTTTTATCTTCATCCAACTTTATTGCTGTAGACATAGGTTTAGATGCAGGTGAACAATCAACCATACCAAACTTCTTCAATAAATCCTTGACATACTTAGTTTGGCTGATGAAGATTCCATCACTTCTTTGACTGACTTGTAGTCCAAGAAAGTAACTTAATTCCCCCATCATACTCATTTCATATTCACTCTGCATAAGCCTGGAGAATCTTTGACAAAACTTTTCATTTGTAGAGCCAAAGATGATATCATCCACATAAATTTGAACTAGGATCATATCATCACCATGTTTCTTATAAAAGAGAGTTTTATCTATAGTCCCTCTAGTAAAACCATGCTTAAGTAGAAATCTGACAATGTATCATACCAAGTTGTAGGTTCCTGCTTTAGTCCAAATAGAGCCTTGAGTAGCTTGTACGCAAAATCTAGAAATTCTGGATCTTCAAAGCCAGGTGGTTGTTGCACATAAACCTCTTCTTCTAGCTCACCATTTAGGAAGGCACTATTGACATCCATTTGATACACTTTAAAATTTGAGTGTGCAACAAATGCTAGAAAAATCCCTATTGCTTCAAGTCTTGTAGTGGAGCAAAAGTTTCATCATAATCATTTCCTTCTTCCTGTGAGTAGCCTTTAGCAACCAACCTTGCCTTGTTTATGGTAACTATACCATTTGCATCCATCTTGTTCCTGAACACCCATTTTGTTCCAATTATACTTCTGTTTTTTGGTGCATGAACTAACTCCCACACTTTGTTCCTTTCAAACTGATTCAAGTCTTCCTACATGGCAGATTTCCAATCAGGATCCATTAGAGCTTCTTCAGTTTTCTTAGGCTCTACTTGAGACAAAAAGCATGCATGTAGGCACTCATTAGCAGTTGCACTTCTAGTTCTCACACCAGCAGTAGGATCACCAATAATTGCTTCTTTAGTGTGACTTCTATCCCACTTCCTTGTGTGATTTTGTTGACTCGTGCCTTCTGTTGGGTTCTGAGGCATAAAATGCAGCGGATAAACGTAAATAAAACAAAAATTTTGAAACCCAAAAACAGGATCCATGTATAATTATGGGCAGATTATGGAGATAACGAATCATACCTTTCAAGAGCTTAACTTTCACGAACTCAACGGAGATCCTAGCTATCACGCTTTGTGTCTACCTCTCGGAGAAACACCTCTATGGTATCCACACGAGCACCTCCAAGAACGTCTCACGAACTTGACTACGAAATGGATGTACTAGCCTCCTTCTTGACGATCCGAATTGCCTCTGCCTCTCTTTGCTGCTAGGGTTTTCTCAAAAATGTACGTGCCTCTTTAACCTATCATTATATATTTATAATGGCTGATTAAAAAGGCCCATAACAGCAAAGCCCAACCCTAGTAGGTATTGGATTAAATAATAAAAATGAATTTCTATTATTTAATTAATAACTAAGTCATACTTAATTATTATGGGCAAAAACATTCCTTTTAATTCGAATTTATATTATCTCAATTAAGTCTTACTTAATTATAATAAAATTCAAATAATCATCAATTAATTTAAATCCATAATTTAAATTAACTATTCCATTAAGTGCTCTATTTGTGCGACCCTATAGGCTATTATTTAATTGGCAATAATTTTATTCTCTAATAAAATTATAAACAATGAGCGGTATCTAGTAATACATCATTGTTACCCAATTAAATAATAATTAAATCGTGATTAGATAAAACCTTTCGTGATTAATGTTTTAAGTGTAATATAATCCCTTTAACCATACATATTATATATTAAACTCGAGGCATGTATTTAGTCATCCTCTTCAACATTTAATCTGGGTTTACTTGATCCATGAGTAGATTATCAAGAAAAATCATTATTTGAGCATGGCCATGCTTTCATAATCTCACTCAATCAAGAGGCCAATAATATCTCTCCTAATTATAGGAGGATTAAATCCTTTTTCTATCATTCATATTTCTCATACGACTCATGATATACCCGATGTCCACTTTTATCATCACCCGATCAAAAGTAACTTTTAATGTAGTCAAAGTATATTAATCCTCGTATTGAAATATAATGATTTCAAGTCAAAGGATCATTACACCATTATCACTGTGAGTCTTTCTTATGACCTTATTAAACATGAAGAATCTCACTGTGGGTCTGTCCAGTACCATGTACTCTCACATGTACCTATGTATTGACTTAAGTATCCCCATACTTATAACCAATGAGATGTGGTTATCTTGTCAAACAACATACTAGTCTATCTATGTATTATTATTGTCCTATGTAATAATACTCGACTAGGGATCTTTAAGAATATGATATATTATATAATCTCAAGTTCAAGTCATGTACTTAAACTATACAATTTGTATCATGATTCTAAGGATATTTATTATGCTAACAAAATATCACAGTAATTAAGGTCATAATAAATACATTTATTGAATCAACTGACATAAAGATTTAAAAGAATAATATATTGCCTCTAGGGCACCTACACTAACAATCTCCCACTTGCACTAGAGCCAATCACCCATATATCTAATACCCATGGAACTAATGTGACCATCATGCTTCTGCTGCGACAAGCCTTTGGTCAGTGGGTCTGCAATGTTATCATTTGTATGCACTTTACATATACGTATATCACCCCTTTCATTAATCTCTCGAATAAGGTGAAATCTCCTGAGTATATGTTTAGCCCGGGAATGTGATCTAGGTTCTTTAGCCTGTGCAATGGCTCCATTATTATCGCAGTATAGATCAATGGGATCTGCGATCGATGGAACCACTCCCAAATCAGAAATGAACTTTCGAATCCAAACGGCCTCCTTAGCTGCTTCACAAGCTGTAATGTACTCAGCCTCCATTGTAGAATCAGCTACTGTTTCTTGCTTTGAACTCTTCCAGCTTAAAGCACCTCCGTTTAGACAAAACACAAAACCAGACTGTGATACAGTATCATCTCTGTCTGTTTGGAAACTTGCATCGGTGTAACCTTTTACAACGAGTTTCTCTTCTCCTCCATACACCAAAAATGAATCTTTAGTTCTTTTCAGGTACTTAAGAATATTCTTAACTGCCGTCTAGTGACCTTCACCCGGATTAGACTGGTATCTGCTCATCATGCTCAAAGCATATGAGACATCTGGGCGAGTACATACAATTGCATACATGATAGATCCAATTGCTGAAGCATATGGAAGTTTATTCATGTGGTCCTTCTAATCCAATGATTTCAGACACTGGTCCTTAAAGATCGTTATCCCTTGAGACACGGGGACATATCCCCTTTTTGCATTTTGCATTCCAAAACGATGCAAAACCTTATCAATGTATGTGCTCTGACTTAGACCGATCATCCTTCTAGATCTTTCTCTATAGATCCTCATTCCTAGAATGTAGGATGCCTCTCCTAAGTCTTTAATGGAGAAATTTCTCCCTAACCAAGTCTTAACAGCCTTTAGAGAAGGTATGTCATTCCCCATTAGTAGTATATCATCAACATATAGTACTATGAATGCCACATAGCTCCCACTAACCTTCTTGTAAACACACGGTTCATCTTCATTTTGAACAAAGTCATACTCTATGACTATTTCATCAAAACGGATATTCCATTTCCTAGAGGATTGCTTCAATCCATAAATGGATCGACGCAATTTACATACCTTGTCAGCATTCCTTGGATCGACAAAACCCTCAGGTTGTGTCATGTACACATCCTCTTCAAGGCCTCCATTAAGGAAGGCTGTTTTGACATCCATTTGCCAGATTTCATAATCATGGAATGCTGCAATGGCAAGTAAAATCCTTATAGACTTGACCATAGCCACTGGCGAGAAAGTTTCATCATAGTCAATACCATGAATTTGTTTGAAACCTTTTGCAACCAGCCTAGCTTTATAGGTCTGAACATTTCCATTCATGCCCTTTTTCTTCTTAAAAACCCATTTGCACCCTATGGGTTTTACCCCTTCAGGTGGATCAACCAAAGTCCATACTTGGTTTTCGTACATGGAATCTATCTCGGATTTCATGGCTTCAAGCCATCTCTTAGAGTCTGGACTGTTCATAGCATCTTGGTATGTGAGAGGCTCATCTTCATCTATGAGCATCAAATCACCACACTGAGTCATGAGAAATCCATATCTCTCTGGCTCATGGCGAAATCTACCAGATCTATGAACAACCTGTATTTGTTGAGCATTATCATTATTCTGCTCTTGTTCCACTTCAGGTTCAATTTTATTTTGTGGTTCTCGATCTTCATCGAGATCTATAGTTCTCCCACTGTTTCTTTTGGAAACAAAATATCTTTCCATGAAGACAGCATCTCGAGCAATAAACACTTTCTGCTCAGAAGGACTATAAAAATAATACGCCTTTGTTTCATTAGGGTATCCTACAAAAATGCACTCTTCGGATTTAGGTCCAAGCTTGTTAGATTCTTGACGTTTCACAAACGCCTTACATCCCCAAACTTTCATAAAGTTCATGCCTGACCGTTTCTCCTTTCATATCTCATATGGAGTCTTTTGAACCTTCTTAGTAGAAATATGGTTAAGTGTGAAAGCCGTTGTTTCTAGAGCGTAACCCCAGAAACTAATTGGAAGATCTGCATGACTCATCATCGATCGCACCATGTCCAACAAGGTGCGATTTCTCCTCTCTGAAACTCCATTCCATTGAGGTGTTCCTGGCGGAGTGAGTTGTGATACAATACCATACTCTTTCAAATACTCTCTAAATTCGGTGCTTAAGTATTCACCCCCACGATCGGATCGTAAGATCTTAATACTTGCATCTCCGCCAATTTGCTTCTCTACTTCAACCTTGTATTCTTTAAATTTTTCAAAAGAATCGGATTTGTTCTTCATAAGATATACATATCCATATCTACTGAAATCATCAGTAAATGTTATGAAGTAGTAGTAGCCTCCTCTAGCCATTACACGCATTGGGCCACATACATCACTATGTATTAGCTCCAGACGTTTAGTGGCCCTTTGACCCTTACCAGTGAAAGGGGTTTTAGTAATCTTACCAAGCAAACAAGATTCGCATTCTTGGTATGATTCAAAATCAAACTTATCCAAGTATCCATCCTTATGTAATTTGGATATGCGTTTCTCATTTATGTGGCCTAGACGACAATGCCAGATGTATGTTTAATTTGAGTCATTCATTTTAAGTCGTTTGTTTTCTATATTACAGACAGGGTTATCTAAATCAAGAACATATAAACCATTAAATAAACGCGCAACACCATAGGTTAAATCATTCAAAGCAAAAGAGCAACTGTTGTTCTTTATTGTAAACGAAAAACCTTTCTTGTCCAAACAAGAAACAGAAATAATGTTTCTGCGAATCGCAGGCACGTAAAAACAGTCTTCTAGTTCTAAAACAAGCCCAGAGGGCATAGATAAATAATAAGTCCCTACAGCTAAACCATCAACTTTTGCTCCATTGCCTACTCTTAGGTCCACTTCTCCCTTAGCCAAAGTTCTACTTCTCTGCAGGCCATGCACATTTATACAAATGTGAGAAGCACATCCAGTATCAAATACCCAAGATGTAGAAATAGACAAATTGACTTCTATAACATAAATACCTGATCCAGAAATCTGAACTGCTTTTTTTTTCCTTCAGATCCTCCAAGTAAATTGGACAGTTTCTCTTCCAGTGACCATCTTTCTTACAATAGTGATGTAATATTCCATATTTTCAAATATTATTATTATTATTATTATTATTATTATTATTATTTGGAATTATTTATGTGAATTTTTGGTGAATTATCTGATAATTGGAATTGATGTTGGGTGTTTATATGTGACATTATTTGAATATTTGAATTTTTATATGTCCAGAATAAAATTTAGATAATTGTGATATTTTTCTGGTAATTTTTGGACTGTTATATGATTTTATAATGATTTATGAATTTATTAATTATTTTCAGAGTAATTATAAAACTATTCTATAAAGCCGGGAATCGTCCAACTTCAACTATTTTTATGTTTTTATAACCCGAAACTCTTCCGAAAACTCCTTCCTAACCTAATCTGGTAATTTTGGACATTTTCCGTGTTTTGACTTTTTCAATCCGGATTACGGTTTGACCCGTGCGCGGCCCGACGCAAGATTTTCGATACGATAGTTATTTTGATAATTCAACAAAACCCGTATTCTCGAAAGGCGGGATATTTTTACATTATTTTCATATATGGTGTTTTATAAAAGCTCGATTTTGATAATTATCCAATTCTGGTATTGAATTGTATCGTTTTTATAGTTACTTAGCGGCTAAGTAATCTATTTTCGGATCGTTTTGCAGTTACTTAGCGGCTAAGCAACAAAATTTATCGATCCAATATGATCCAACGCGTACCAATATTCTATAAGTATAAATAGCTTTTTTATTTATTATTAATTATTATTTAAAAATCAGATTTTATTGTATTTTTCAGAAAATCAGAAAATTCTCTAATATTTGTTCTTGAGCTTGTGAAGATCAAATACTGATTTTGGAGTGATCTGAGAAGCAAAACCTATCATGTTTGTAATCGAAACGAAGCTCTTGAAGAGCCCTCTCTGATTATGCCATCAAAAACATTAACAGAGGTATAAATTTCAAAATTCGATTCTAGGGTTCTTGACCCGAATTGGGGGTTTTTGATCTATGAATTATTTCATGATTTTGATGCTTCGATGAGCTTTATGATTGAATTTAGAGTCAATTGATGTATATACTTGATGATTATAACCCCTAAAAGTGGCTAATCGATTTTCACGAGTTTTCTTAAATTTTGAATTGATTTCATGTTCTTATTGTTGATTAGTTGTTAAAATAATTATAGGGGTTCGATTTTAGGTTGCATAAGCTGTATTTTCATGTATGAAACGTTGAGTTTGGTTCTGTTTTTCGAGAATTCGATCTTCGCCGGACTTGCTCGCCGGTTTGTTGCTCGTTTTGCCGGCGAATGGTCCCTGGGATTAGTCGAATGTTTTTGTTGTTGTTTCTGGACTTTAGAAGCGATGTAGAGTCGATTGGCATCAAGAACAAGTTGTGTTGGACTATTTTTGGCCAAAATCGGAGCTCCACCGGAGCTCGCCGGCGACCGGTTAAGCCACCCGATTCTGGGATTAAAACCCAGATTTCCGTCCAGTTTCTTGAGGACCCGGATGGGTTCTTATGACCCGACTTCAACCCACCAAATAACCCGACTTTGATTCCCCTAAACCCTAATTCCCAATTTCAATTGTGTTTCCAGAATTCTGATTTAAAAATAATTCAAAAAAATCCTATTTTTAATTTCTAAAAATTCATTTTTATTTTGAAAGTCATAATTTTAATTCTGAAAAATTAGTTTTAATTTAAAATAAATCCAAATTATTTAGTTAATTAATTTTAGTTGATAATTAATTATTTAATTAGTTAATTAATTTAAATATTAGTTGATTAATTAATTTAATTAGTTATTAATTACTTTTAATTGATTATTTAATTAGATTTAATTAGTTATTTTTGATTTAAAAATTCTGAAAAATAGTTTCGAGCTTTAAAATATTATTTTAAATTATTTTTCAGGCTCGATAATTTTTATAAAATTATTTTTGAGTGTTCGAGCCCTATTATTTAATTATTAAATGATTCGGAGACCCGTTTTAATTCCGAAAAATGTTCAAACATTCATAATAAATCAACCGTTCGTCCGTTTAATACGAAACGAACGCCTCCAGACTCCGAAAAATATTTTGCTTCTATTAAAATACTTTCGAGACCCAAATTCTTTTGTTTCGAAAGATCGCTTCTTTTACGAATCATTCTGAGTCGATTTTTGATCAATAAATTATATTTTTGACCCGATTTCCGTTTTAAACGAACCGAGTCATATGTGATATGAATTATATGATATGCGGACTATGTGCTTACGTGCTATGTGAATTAAATACATATGTGGGTCAAGAGTCCTGTGTTTGGCTGATATAATTATGTGTGGGCTATCGTATGGGTAGACGATAGGATTTTGACGCGTAGTTCATCGAGTGATTATCGTTTAGACGATTAAAGTTGTATATTTTAATTATAGATGCGGATCATTCGAGTTGATCAAGACAAGATGTTGGATAAAGAGTGAGATGGAATGGAATTGGATAACTGGCTTTTAGCAATTGCAGGAGCAGCATAACAGTCAAGTGTTGAAAAGAAGGACGGTGATGTTTTAAGACATAATGTCAGAATAGATGCGTCTTTACGAGTGTGACTAACTGCTAAAACCCAAAGGCAAGTATCCCTATTATCACTTATTGTTCAAGTGATATTTATTTTAAATTTTATCATGCAAGTATTGCTTTTCCTATTCTCAGTTCAGAATAGATAAATGTTTTATATATTGCTGAATTAAATAATTCTGTTGATGCAAGTACCCCTGACTTCACTTATCATTCAAGTGACATTTATTTCGAATCATATTATGCAAGCATCCCTATCATCACTTATTGTTCAAGTCATATTTATTTTAAATCTTTTCATGCAAGTATTGTTTTCCCTATTCAATTCGGAATAGATAAATACTTTACATATCGCTGAATTAAATGATTCTTTTTATGCAAGTATTCTTCTTCTATTCTATGTTCAGAATAGCTAAGTGATTTTACTTATCAAAATACTGGATTTATAAATATTTTGGGTTTTGAGAAAAATGAGTTGGTTTTGCGAGTATTCCTGCCCAAGTAAATGGGGGAATAAAAGTTTTTTTAAGGGTGTCGAGTATTATGACCCCTCTCAATAAAACGTTTTAAGATTGGATGGTTGCGTAAGAGGCCGCGGCGGCGGTCCAGCCGAGAGTTAGGTATTATACAGGATATAATACTAATAGGCCGATATGTGCCTTGGGTGCCCCATTTGTTTAGTTGGATATGCTTAGGCATACCGGTGTTGATCCGCGGCTGATCACCGACGGCAACACACCGTCGTCCGAGGATTGCAATCTAAATTATTATATTTCTTTTGACATCTTACAAGGAATGATTTATTAAGTATTTTGTTTTCGGATAAAAGATGAAATGTGGTTTTGATTCAGTTTCTTATTTTGAGAATACTTAGTTTGTTGTTAAATATCAAAGGTGGTATTAGTACAGATGATTGGTTTTGACTTCAGTATGGGATGTTGTGAGCATCAAAGTTCGTAGTGATATCTAATTTGATATGATAACAAAATAAGTATTAATATCAAGAGTTCGGTTTTGAGTAAAGTTTATATTTCAATCCATAATCATTGTTTCTTGTTATTATTGTTTACGATATTTCCGTAAACACTGTTTTACGAGTTTTATTCTCGTCAAGATTCAAAGTATTACTGAAACATTTCGCTCAAAAATATCAAATTGGTTTTGAATATAATTAAGGAATTAAATCTGGGATTCCTCAACTAAAATTTTATGATTCAGCAATTATAATTTTAAATGTTATGCGCTGATGCAGATGTCGGTTTTATATCAAAATGACCCTATTTATGCTATAATGATCTTGCTGAGCATTTTTTTCGCTCATACTTGCCTGTTTTTAAATTTAACCTCCAGTGAGGATTAGCTTGCGCTGTTTAGCTGTGTCATTTGAGGAAGCAAAGAAGAAACTCTTGGAAGGTGGTTGATCCAGGGTTTGCGGGCTAGTGTAAGTTTTATTGTGTAAAGTTGTTTATATTATATTATATTATAGTTTTGTATTTTATTTGGGCCTAGTATACTTTATTTCGAAGTTATACTAGTGGGTTTAGTTTTGAGTTGGAATTTATTGAAAAGAGTTTTTAAAGAAAGTGAAAAATTTATTGATGGAATTTGGATTTCTTGTTTCTAGAACTGTAACCTTAAAAGATCTTAGATTAGTTTGGGGTCATTTATGATAAATATCTTCCGCTGGCATTTATTTATTGATTAAACAGGTTAATTTGGATTGAGGTTTCATAGTGACGACCAAATCCTCTGAACTCGGATTTGGGGGCGTTACAAATGACATTCACCCTTGGCCACACCACCTTTAGGCTTTAAAGCCTGTTTGGGACCTGACTTTGGCTTGGGTGTAGAATCAGATCCAATCTTCTTCTTACCCTTCTATTTGCCCTTCCCTTTGGCCTTACCTTTATTTCCCACCATCAGTATGGGAGCAGGTTCAGCTTTCTTCATGTTGGTCTCATATGTTCTCAACATATGCAATAATTCAGTAGGTGTTTTGTCAAATTCATTCATATTGTAGTTCACAACAAACTGAGTGAATTTATTGTTCAAAGAATTCATGATTAGGTCAATACCAGTTTCCAGACCAATCGGGAAATCCAAAGTTTCAAGGTACTAAATGTAACCAATCATCTTCAGAACATATGGGCCAACTGGTTCACTCGCCCCTTGTTTGCAATTAAAAAGTGACTTACTCGTGTTGAACCTTTCTTGACGAGTTTGGCTTGCAAACATGCTTTGTAAGTGCTCATTGATAGTATATGCATCCATATGCACATGCTGTCTTTGAAGCTCAGCACTCATAGTTGCCAACATAAGACATGCAATATCATTTGCATCATTCTCATCCCTTGTGCATGCTACTCGTTCATCAGCAGTAGCACCCTCGGGAAGGGGGCCTGGAGGAGGAATATCAATGACATGAATCTTGCGCTCCTGCCTGAGGACAATCCTCAAATTCCTCTGCCAGTCTAGGAAGTTATTTCCTCTTGTCGGCTTGTCCTTCTCAAGGACTGAACGTACGGATAGTGTGTTTGTGTTGTTTGCCATTACTCAGTATCTACAATAATAAAAGCGCAAAATAAACATTAGATTATCTGAGTTAAAATTTTATGTTCATATGATTATGATATATTCATAATATATATCCCACTATTTTTTATCAAATTAATAGCCCTAACTATTAATTCGGAAAGTATATCCCATAAATCTTTCTAGTGAGCCAAGATCCATATTTCGTCATGTTCTAAGTCAACCACTGGTATCCTTAAAACATGATTATTTAGGTAGACAACAGTTGTCAATTATATCATATATAATTCTTGGATAATTTGGTGAACAACAATTGATCTTATCTATCTAATAGATTTTTAACCAAACTCTATGCTTCTAAGTTCATAATAGTTGAATATAACCATTTATATTCACCTTATTATGATGACTCAGTTAAGTTAGACCTAATGATACAACGTCCGAATATAACCGTTTATATTCGTCGCATTTCACCACGATAGATAGGAGTCCCCTGCCACTGACAGCCCTTCCCCTTACCGATCTAGGATTTAATGAGTGTTCATTCATTGGAAATCATCTGATTAAAACTTAATATTTTTACTAAGGGATTTTTAATTTAGAACGATCACTGACAGCCATTGTTGGGTTCCGAGGCATAAAATGCAGCGGATAAACGTAAATAAAACAAAAATTTCGAAATCCAAAAACAGGATCCATGTATAATTATGGGCAGATTATGGAGATAAGGAATCATACCTTTCAAGAGCTTAACTTTCACGAACTCAACGGAGATCCTAGCTATCACGCTTTGTGTCTACCTCTCGGAGAAACACCTCTATGGTATCCACATGAGCACCTCCAAGAATGTCTCACGAACTTGACTACGGAATGGATGTACTAGCCTCCTTCTTGACGATCCGAATTGCCTCTCCCTCTCTTTGCTGCTAGGATTTTCTCAAAAACGTACGAGCCTCTTTAACCTGTCATTATGTATTTATAATGGCTGATTAAAAAGGCCCATAACAGCAAAGCCCAACCCTAGTAGGTATTGGATTAAATAATAAAAACGAATTTCTATTATTTAATTAATAACTAAGTCATACTTAATTATTATGGGCAAAAATATTCCTTTTAATTCGAATTTATATTATCTCAATTAAGTCTTACTTAATTATAATAAAATTCAAATAATCATCAATTAATTTAAATCCATAATTTAAATTAACTATTCCATTAAGTGCTCTATTTATGCGACCCTATAGGCTATTATTTAATTGGCAATAATTTTATTCTCTAATAAAATTATAAACAATGAGCGGTATCTAGTTATACATCATTGTTACCCAATTAAACAATAATTAAATCGTGATTAGATAAAACCTTTCGTGATTAATGTTTTTTGTGTAATATAATCCCTTTAACCGTACATATTATAGATTAAACTCGAGGCATGTATTTAGTCATCCTCTTCAACATTTAATCCGGGTTTACTTGATCCATGAGTAGATTATCAAGACAAATCATTATTTGAGCATGGCCATGCTTTTATAATCTCACTCAATCAAGAGGCCAATAATATCTCTCCTAATTATAGGAGGGTTAAATCCTTTATCTATCATTCATATTTCTCATACGACTCATGATATACCCGATGTCCACTTTTATCATCACCCGATCAAAAGTAACTTTTAATGTAGTCAAAGTATATTAATCCTCATATAGAAATATAATGATTTCAAGTCAAAGGATCGTTACACCATTATCACTGTGAGTCTGTCTTATGACCTTATTAAACATGAAGAATCTCACTGTGGGTCTGTCCAGTACCATGTACTCTCACATGTACCTATGTATTGACTTAAGTATCCCCATACTTATAACCAATGAGATGTGGTTATCTTTTCAAACAACATACTAGTCTATCTATGTATTATTATTTTCCTATATAATAATACTCGACTAGGGACCTTTAAGAATATGATCTATTATATAATCTCAAGTTCAAGTCATGTACTTAAACTATACAATTTGTATCATGATTCTAAGGACATTTATTATGCTAACAAAATATCGCAGTAATTAAGGTCATAATAAATACATTTATTGAATGATCAACTGACATAAAGATTTTAAAGAATAATGTATTGCCTCTAGGGCACCTACACTAAGACCTTCATCATTTTCTTCATTATTGGTATGACTGGTAGATCCTTCTTCTCTTTCTCCCCCTAAGTTTGTGCTGTCAAACTCAGGTGTTTGAGATGAGCTTCCATTTCCTGTTCATTAGTCTCTTCATTTATCATCTATTATGGATTGACTTCATCTTCTCCATCAGAATCACTATCAATGTTGAGATTTTCAAAAGTAAGGGCTTCAACTTCATTATCATCAAGGCATTCCAAGCCTGGACATTTGTCATCATCAAAAGTCACATCCGTGCTTTCCATAATCTTCTTTTGATCAATTACATAGACCTTGTCTTTTAAAATATAACACTTGCTTCCAAACACATGAAGATGCTTTAAAGTAGGCTTTCTCTTAGACATGATTGAGTAAGGTGGTTTGTTATGGGCCTTGTTAATGAGATATTTTTTTGAGTATATCATGCAGTGTTAACAGCTTCCTCCCAGAAACTTGTTGGAAACTTGGCATCTTGCAACATTGTTCTAGCAGCTTCAACTAAGGTTCTGTTCTTTTTTTCAACTACTCCATTTTGTTGAGGTGTTCTAACAGCTGAGAATTCTTGAACAATGCCTTTGCTTTTGCAGAATTCACTTAATGTTGCATTCCTGAATTTTGTTCAATTATCACTTCTCAATCTCTTTACACAATTATGATCTTTAGCCTGTTTTTCTATCTTCTTGATGTTCTCAATTATGATGTGCAGAGTCTCATCTTTAGAGTGCATGAACTCTTCCCAAGTGTATCTTGAGAAATCATCCACCATCATAAGTGCATATTTGTTCCTTAAAATTGATAAGACATTTACTGGTCCAAACAAGTCCATGTGAATAAGTTGCAATGGTGCACTTATATAATTCACAGTTTTTGACTTGGGACTTGATCTTTTAATTTTTCCTTTCTGACAGGATTCAGAAACTTCAACTTGAGTAAACTCTAGATTAGGTATGTATCTTACTAACTCCTTTTTGACCAATGTGTTAATTGCCTTAAAATTCAAGTGAGACAACTTTTTATGTCAAAGCTTGCTTTGTTCTTCTGATGCCTTGGTGTAGAAGCAACAAATTCCATCCTTATTAGCTGAGTCCAAGTCTGCAACAAATAAGCTTCCTTTCCTTGCTCCTTTCAGAGTAACTTCACCAGTTTTCTTGCTAATAAAAGTGCATTCTTCTTTGTTGAATAAAACTTCAAAACCTTTGTCTGCAAATTGGCTAACACTGAGAAGATTCACTTCAAGACCAGCTACCAATGTTACATCATCAATGAAAAAATTTCCAGAAATAATCTTGCCATATTCCATTGTGAATCATTTGCTATTATCTCAAAAGGTCACCAAAAGGTCAGCCTTCTCCTCAAACTGTGATAGCAGGGCCTTATCACCTGTCATATGTCTGGAACATCCATTGTCTATGATCCATATGACCTTCCTCATTTTTCCTTGCACACAATGAGTTTTAAGTGTGTTTAGAAACCCAAGCAGTATTGGGCACTTTCTTCTTGTTAACTGATTTAGAAGAAGTATAATGAGTTGTTTCAGATAAAATAGAGTGCATTGACTGTTGTGCATTTTCCCTATATGCTGTAGACCTAATTTTTGTTTTTTGAAGGTCTACTCTCAGTAGAGCTGCAAACGAATATAACCGAGCTGAGTTATGTCTGACCCGAGCCGAGCATATTTTTTTTAAAACGAGTCGAGCCGAGCCGAATTTAAAAACCGAGTCGAAAAAAATGTTCACGATCGGCTCATTTATAAACGAGTCGAGCCGAGTCGAACACGAGTTTGCCCACGAACAACGGAGCCAAGCCGAACTCGAGCCGAGTCGAGTTGTCCGCTAATAGTTCGCATATATTTTTTAATCGACCAAGCTTAAGGTATAATTTATAATTTTATAAGATATATGGAGATCAAATACTAATTTTATCTTACAATTATTTACATACACTCACACTCTACACTTGTTTCTTAATTCATATAAATTTATTAATTTATTAACAAGTCGGGTTTTAAGAACAAAATCATTTTTATTTTAAATTATTGAAACATTCATAACTTTAGAAATCGTACATTACTTTTAAATTATTGGTGTCGATTGTCAAAGATTTAGTAATTTTTGATATTTCAGCTAAATTAGTTTAGATTAGAAAAGACATATTAAAAAAATAAAGGAAGCAATCCCCTTTAAGTGGTTGAAAAATATAATTATTAAAAATTATTTTATGTTTTTTTTTTAAAATATTATAATTTTATAATTTATCTAAACAACTCACTATTTTAATTTATTCGAAATCGTAATTTTGGTCGATTTTATCATAGACTCCTCTAATAAAAGTGTGAGGTGAAATTTAGGCTTAAGTTTAAGTAGAAATTGTTTGTTAAAGTAATCAAACTCTAGTGATATGTATGAATTTAATTAAATTATTTATTGTTAAAATATGTATTAAATTTTTATTAATTTAATCATTTTACTTTAAAATTGGTATTAAATTTTAATTAAAAAATTTAAAATCTTTATGCAAGTGATTAGTAAATATTTATTATATGTTATATATAAAAATTTATCCGAGCCAAGCCGCGTTATCGAGTTCGAGCCGAGACTAAGCCGAGTCCGAGCTAAACGAGCCGAGTTCAAGCCGGACATATCAAAAACTCGGCTCGGCTTGTTTAATTATCCGAGCTTATTTTTTTTGTTCGCGATCGAATCGTTTAAAAAAAATGAGCCGAGCCGAGAAACGAGTCGAGCCGAGTTCACTTAAATGAGCCGATCCCGAGTTTTTTCACGAACGGCTCTGTTCATTTGCAGCTCTAACTCTCAGCTTGTGGAAACTTTTCATTACTTTCAAGTTGCAAGGAATGCAATCAAACTTATCACAGGATGAGTAAGGATCATTTGCATCTGCTTCATTGTATTTGCAGTCTCCTTCAAATGGCTTTCTAACAACCTTTTTACAAGGGTGAGTTAGATGATTCACAGAGCCACATTTCTCCCATTTCTTTCTAGGAGCATTTGTAACATAAGAAAAATTGTTGCTTTTATTTATCCCAATTTTCCCATTTCTATTTTTCTTCTTCTTTCTTGCATCTTCAGTTTTGGTTTCTTTGACAGGTGTCTTGGAGCCTTGGTTGTCTATGAGCTTCTCTTCAGCTTTGGAAGATTGAGTTGCATCTGCATTTTTCTTCTCATAATCTTCATCAGCAATTTCTTGCTTGATAATCAACTCTTCTTCACTGAAGTTAACTTCACATGCCTTGAACATAGGTGAAACAACCTTTTTCAACATAGCTGGAACAATTTCATTTTCTGTTGCTTTTCCTTTGTCACTTGTATCTTTCTTCTTGCTGTTCAAGGCATCATAATCAAGACCAATAGCAATATTTGCACATGGCTTATTTTTCTCATGATGTTGTCTAACCAACTCAGATGCATTCTTGAAGGACTTCAACTTCACTTCATTCTTTTCCAGCTTCTCCCTTAACACTGCTTCAATCTCACTTGTACACTTGAGCTTGTTCTTCAGATATGCATTTTCTTGTCTTACAGCTTCAAGCTCTACCAGCAATAATTCAGCCTCTTGTTTCTCATTTTTAAGCTTCTCATTTATCTTTGTCAGTTTGCTAACTTCTTCATTAGTAGCAACCATACTTGTATTAATGTAAAACATTTCCGTGTTAATCTTTTCTACAGTTTCCTTATATTGACTCATATTTAAATCAATGATGGTAAGAGTTGGTACCTGTGATTTTGATGAGGATGAATCTCCTTGCTCCAAGGCCATTAATGCATTATTTCCAACTTCGACATCTTCATCATTATCAGAGTCATCCCAACTTTTTCCCTCTGTAATATAAGCTTTGCTGTTTCTTTGAAAGAGCTTCATTTTTTGCTTCTAGTTCAAGATAAGCTTTATCTTTCTATGCTTTCTTGGGTTTCCTGCATTGTATAGCAAAATGGCCTAGTTCATCACAGTTATAACACCTTATTTTTGATATGTCAACAGATCCAGTTTTGTAACCATTTTTGCTATCAGATGTGTACTTCCCTTTTCCTTTCCAGCTGCTGTCTTTGTTGAATGATCGTCCTTTACCCTTAAAGAATCTTGGCTTCTTTACCCTAATGTTAGAGAACTTTCTTGCCAGATATGCCATTGACTGATCAAGCTCATCAAGTTCATCTAGGGTATAGAATTCATCTTCTTCCAATTCCAGAATGACTTGTTCCTGTGAATCATTGTTTATTTGCTCACTTGTTGAGACAATCGGAATCTGGGATCTTGGCTCATTATTAGAGGTCTGGCTTTCATTGATAATTAGAGCACTTGAACCATCTACAACATGCCCTTGACCAGTTCTCAATGATTTCCTTTGAATCATTTCTAATTCATATGTTTTCAGAATTCTATATAGAACTTCCAGAGTTATTCTGCTCAAGTCTCTCCCTTCTCTGATTACTGAAATTTTATGTTCCAAATGGTCAGGGAGTGTAAGCAAAAACTTCAAGTTCACATCTTCAGCTTCATAGTATTTGTCATGCGGCTGCAGGTCATTTATCAGCTTGTTAAACCTTTCAAACACATCAGTGATGCTTTCTTTTGGCTTAGCCATGAAACCCTCATACTGTGAAATCAGTATCCTTCTTTGATTAGATCTAACTTCCTCAGTTCTTTCACAGAGTATTTCAATCTTTTCCCAGATCTGCTTAGCAGTGTCACATTTGACAATATTATTGCATATTACATTGTCAAATGATTCTATCAATATTAGCTGCAAGCCACTATCTAGGGCAACTTTTTCTTTCTCAGGTTCAGTGTGATGGAATTTACGGATGAGCGGAAGCGTGAAATAACAATTATTCCGTAAAAACCATATACCGCACATATAAAAAAACATATAAAAGGGAAAAACTGAGGAATCGAAATCATACCTCGTGAATCGAAGCCTTTAAAAATTGGAGTGCTAGCAGTTGCTCCTCAGTGTGTGAAGCACTCTACCGGTATCCACTTAGAACGATCCTCTTCAATGAACCTTTTTATAAAACTAAGCTTTTATAAAAATAGAGTTTTGGGAGAGAGAGAGAAGAAGATGGAGGCTAGGGTTTTCCAAAACCAAAATTGTGTGTGTAGTCAAATGAGCCAACCATCTCATTCTATTTATAGGACTCTCCTAGGGTTTTATAATATATCTTTATATATATTAACCCCCACATTTTATCTTCATAAAATGCTTTAATAATAATTAAAACTATTTTAATCATTATTCCTTTTTCTTAACTATTTAGGAAAAATAATTCTCTATCTCATTATTCATCAAAGGAAATATTCTTTTATGGTGTGACCCTGTAGGTTCAATATTATGCCGGTAGTAGAAATAAATAATAATAAACTTTTTATTAATTATTTATATGAATATTAAAATTCACTAAATATAATTAACTGATTAATTATATTTATTCTACATCGTGAGTGATGCTTCTCAACATATCGCGACTATCCGGATAATATGAATTCACTGCTTAGAATACCAAGAACCTGTCAGTGAATAGTTACCGTACAATTAACTCCTTCTACCCTCCAATGTCCTGATTAAATACAAGGCATGGATCTTGTGTCAAGCCTATCTAATTTAATCATTTGCTTTCCCATTCACTATGCTCAGTTCTATGTAAATTAGAAACTCCTTTCTAATTTCATTCACTCTGGTCAGAGATTCCTGAACTAGCATAAGTGGATCAGCTTAGAACATTCTCTTCCTTCACTGGAAGGTGTAGATCCTTTATTGATCATACACTACCTTCGTGTACAAATTCCTATACCCAGTAGAGCCCTAATAATTATCCCTGGAGACTAAGAACTAAACCAAAGCATAGTTCAGTGTACACAAGATGACTATGATGACCTCAAGTCTAAGGATACTTGTACAACAATCACTATGTGAACAACTGCTGACACGTGAGTGAACTCCATCAGTTGTTCAGCTGTACGAGTCATGTTCAGTGAACTTATTCTATAATAAGCACCTACATACTAGCTATAGTGTCACCACACAAATGCCTATGAGAACAGACATCCTCCTGAAGAGAGCAAGCATAGTATGTACCAATCTTTGCGGATTATTAATTACCAGTTAGTAATCCTATGACCGGGAACTATTCAAGTTTAGAGTTATCATCTTTTAGGTCTCACTATTATGATCTCATCATAATCCATAAAAAGCTTTACTCTAAACTATGGTATATCTTATTTAAACACTTAAATAGATAGAGCCCGTAATAAAAACAAAACAAGTCTTTTATTAATATCAATGAAATCAAAACAGATTACATAAAAGTTATTTCTAAATCCTCATTCATGATTGAACTTAGGACATATCTCTTTCACAGTGTACTCAGAAGGATCTTTTGGAGAATAATGAGCTGGAATGACCATATCACCATCTGTAGATTCCTCAAATCTAACCATAGGAGTAAAGGGCCCATTTTTAAGAATCTGAATGTATAGTGGATTGGCCATCCTAATAAACAGCAACATTTTCTTTTTCCAAAGAGTGTAGTTAGATTTGTCAAAAGTAGGAATTTTGATGCTACTGATTTTCTATGTATTCATTCTTCCAAGATCTTGAATCTGTTTACTTTCAGATTTTGCTCTGATACCACTTGTTAGGTAATGAATTACACACAAAGGGGGGTGGATGAGTTTTTATGTTTTTCTGCTTTTCTTGAAATATTTATGGTTGTGAACTAAGTAAATCAAATCTTGTCGTAAGATATGTTAAGACTGGAATTACACATGCAACAATTAATAACACAGATCTTTAAAACTCACTTAATTTTATATTAAAATTAAGAATGTTTTGCTACAAAATTTCTAGGCTCTTTGTTGATAAAGAGCTTAGCTTCAATCTTGAGAGAATACTTGAATTTTCCTGATCTAATTGTTATAACTAACAAAGGGCCAGTGTTAACTTTATATGATAGTTAACTACTGGTTTACACAGTATATAATAAGAGATGCTATTCACTTTAGTAAACTGTCACTAATCATTCCATTTTAGGAAAAGGGATGTTCCATCTACGAGAAGCTTGCTTTAAACCACATATGGTTCGCAGCAGCTTACAGACACTAAGTTTTCATTTCCCTTGGAAAGAAAACCATCTGGCATCTACCAGATCTCATAGTCGTAGTAAGCAGCAATCGCAAGCAAAATCTGAACTGATTTTAACAGGGCTACAGGTAAAAGGTTTCATCAAAGTCAATCCATTGCCTTTGTTTGCCACAAGCCTGGCTTTAAAGGTCTCCACCTGGCCATCTCCTCTAATCTTTCTTTTGTATACCGTATACATAGATTCCATTTCGGATTTCATGGCACTTTGCCATTTCTCTGAGTCAACACTACTCATAGCCTCATTATAGGTCATAGGGTCGTCATCATCAATGATTGACAACTCATTGTCATTCTCAATGACAAGGCCATAATACCTCTCAGGTTGGCGAGACACTCTCCCTGACCTACGAATGGGTTGTTCCACAGAAGGTTGTTCAGTCTGAACAGGTGTTTCCACTTGATCCGTAGTAGTTTGTGCTTCTTGAACTTCATCAAGTTCAATTTTGCTCCCACTGTTTCCTTCAAGGATAAACTCCTTTTCCAAGTAGGTAGCATGTCTGGAGACAAACACCCGATGATCAGTGTAAATGTAATACCCTAAAGTCTCTTTAGGATATCCCACAAAACTACATTTTACGGGTCAAGATTCCAGCTTATCTGGGTCAACTTTCTTGACATAAGCTGGACATCCCCAAATCTTAACATGTTTAAGATTCGGTTTCCTTTCTTTCCATATCTTATATAGAGTTTAAGGAACAGATTTGGAAGGCACCTTATTCAGTAAATATGCTGAGGTTTCCAATGCATAACCCCATAAGAATACTGAAAGATTCGCATAGCTCATCATGGACCGAACCATGTCTAACAAAGTTCGATTTCTCCTTTCAGATACAAATCTGAAGGAGTCCACTGGGAGACTATACCCTTTTCTTTGAGATAATCCAGAAACTCTCGATTCAAGTATTCACCACCTCGATCTGATCGAAGAGTTATAATACCATTTTTGGTTTATTTCTCCACTTCATACTTATACTCTTTGAACTTTTCAAAGGCATCCGAATTGTGTTTCATCAAATACATATCTGAATCTAGATCTATCATCTATGAAAGTAATGAAGTATGAAAATCCACCCATGGCTTGCGTAGATATTGGTCCACATACATATGTGTGTACCAATCCTAGCAAATCTGCAGCCCTCTCTCCATGTCCACTAAATGGAGACTGCAGTGCCACAATGAAGTGAGATCTTCATCATCCCTTTTCTTTTATTAGTTTGTTCAATCTGAAGTAAATTATGTCACATTTATACAGACCATTATTTAAAGTACCACGTCCATAAAGAATATTATCTCTAAGAATAGAACATTCATTATTCTCAATAATAAATGAAAATCCAGCCAAGTCTAACATGGGAATAGAAATAATATTCCTCACAATTGAGGGAACAAAATAACAATTATTTAAAACAATAGTCTTGCCCGTAGGCATATGTAAATGAAATGAATCTACATCTTTAGCAGCAACTCTTGCTCCATTTCCTATTAGTAGAATCACCTCCTCTTCCTCAAGAGTCCTACTTCTCCTTAGTCCCTGCAACGAATTGCAGATGTAAGAACCACAGGCGGTATCTAATACCCAAGTAGAAATTTGATTTTAATGACATATTCACTTCTATCATGATCATACCTGAATCAGAAGCGGTAGTCTCACTACCCTTCTTCTCCTTCAATTCTGCAAGGTAAACCTTGCAGTTCCTCTTCCAGTGCCCCACCTTGTTACAGTGAAAGCAAACAACTTTGCTCTTGAGGTCTTCAGCTTTTGGTGGAACCGACTTTTCTTCACCTACTTTCTTCTTTTTGGAAGAGTTCCTCTTCCTTTTCTTAGGATTGGAACCTTCACCAATTAGAAGAACAGAACTCTTCTTAGGGGGAAAATTCGATTCCGCAGTCTTCAACATGTTATGGAGTTCAGCCAGGCTGACATCCAACTTATTCATGTGAAAGTTCACAACAAACTGTGAGAACAAACTCGGAAGCGATTGCAAGACCAAGTCTTGGCTCAGCTCCCCATCCATGGAAAAACAAAGTTATCCAAGACGTTCAATCAAATTGATCATCTTAAGTACATGGACATTCAAGGATGATCCCTCAGACATCCTACAACCGAACAGCTCCTTCGATATCTCATATCGAGCTGTCCTCCCTGCCACATCATACAACTCTTGTAGATGCATAAGGATAGTGTGAGCATCCATATGCTCATGCTGCTTCTGTAGCTCAATGTTCATGGAAGCTAGCATGATGCATTGAGCAATATTTGCATCATCTATCCACTTACGATACACAACATGTTCATCATTATGTGCATCATTAGCAGGTTCAGTAGGCTTAGGTGAGTCAACACATATTCCAGCTTCTCAACCCTGAGAACAATTCTCAAGTTTCGAAGCCAGTCAGCAAAATTAGGACCAGTCAACTTGTGAGCATCTAGTATACTCCGGAGTGATAGTGCAGAAGACATAACGAGTATAGTAAATCTGTGAATGATAAACACATAACAACACTTAGCAAATATTTAATTTCATTTCAAAACACTATATGAATCGGGTCTTTATTCAT
Organism: Apium graveolens; assembly: GCF_009905375.1. Classification (NCBI taxonomy): domain Eukaryota; kingdom Viridiplantae; phylum Streptophyta; class Magnoliopsida; order Apiales; family Apiaceae; genus Apium; species Apium graveolens. Next base: position 120,602,245 of record NC_133654.1, read on the forward strand.
AAGTGGCTCCCACTAGTTTATCTAATTTATTCAACCCCTTACGTGAAAAATAAGCATTCATAATGCTAGTGGGAATAGGGATCCTACATTCCATCACACAACCTCGGCTGTGGCACGAACCGCCAAGTAATGTTCAATAGGCAGACAACTCTTATCAATTACATCTTATGTTATTCCCTAATCAAACTTTAGCCTCTTGAATACTTGAGTCACGGCTGTGGCACGACAAACTCAATATTCTAAGTCAAGTCTAACCCAACATTCCGTACAATTGAATCAGTCTCCAACGGCCCACGGCTGTGGCACATAACGACCTTTAGATTTTAATTCAATGTACACATCTCTATGTAATAGACAAGTATTTCTTATTTCGAAATCAAAGCCCTCGGCTGTAGCACGAAACGACAATGATTTAAAAATATGAACCAATTTCTATCATGTTGGAAGGCTATGACCGACACAAGCCCATTGTGTCATTGGCCAATTACTACTTGATATTATTTAATTTTAGAGGGATTATATTACGTTACAATCATAATCATATTATAAAGAGATTCTTCCTTTTAAATTAAATATTTCAAATCAATAATCGATAATCAGATGATTCCCAGATCGGGTGGAGCATTGTCAAGAGGCGTCACTTAATAACCCTTTCTTACAAATAGAAATCTGTTGTTGACAGAATCATCTTTTCTCTCAAAATTGAAAATTCATATTTAATTACGTGCTTCATAATGTTAGGTCCCAATTTGTTTGTAGAAGGGGGGGTTGAATGCAAACAATACCGTTTAGTCGAATAAAATGCGGAATAAAATTGTGAAACAAAATTCAAGTTAAATAAAACTTTTATTAAACTTGAAAGGTGTTACAACTACGGTATCAGTTACAAGGGATTAATCTCAAATCAATTATTACAAATCTAGAATAAATTCGACATGAACTTTTTCTATTTTTGTAATTAAAAGATCAAATGCTAAATGCGATTTGAGATTAAGTTCTAGGGATTTTAATCCGCTAGATTGATACACAAGAACAAGAGAGTGATTTCTAGTTGATTGGATTTAACTTTACAAGCTAGAAATTGTAATCTTGAATTAGCAGATAAGATGAAATATTTGGCTGCTTGTTCTCTTTTTGTTCTTGGCTTCTGTTTGATTGCTCTCTGTATGTAAGTTTTTTGAATTGGTCTTCTGCTACTTTTTAATCAACACAGCCGAGATTAATGAACTGGTATGACAATCCTTTGTCCAATAATAATTTCGGTGTGACAATCTTTTAGAGCTAGCAAGACAATTAAAATGAACTAGCAAGACTTTCGGTATGACTATTGATTGTCATACCGATTGTCATATTAGTTCAAATGAAATTGTCTTACTGAATTAATAAGTGATTTTAATCTAAATAATAATTCTATCAAGACAATCAACTGAATTAGCATGACTTTCGGTATGACTATCAATTGTCATACCGATTGTCATACTAGTACAATCAGTTGTCTTTTTAGAATTAAAACAGATTTTAATCAATTAAAATTCTGAAAAACCTTAATATTAATTCAGAATTAATTAATCAATTAATTTAATTAATCAAATAAATTAATCTTTGCAGATATAATTTATTTTCATAATTAAATTATATGACTTAATTAATTAATAGAGAATTAATACTAACCCTGAGCAGCATCCATTCTTCTGACAATCTTCTGAAAGTCACTGAGACTTATGAATCAATTCTGCCACTTCAATGCTGACACTCGATGTACTGTCTGGTTCATGAGTGACTAACTTTCGTGACGTTTCTTCATGTCTTGACTTTGTTGTTCTGATTGAATCCTTGTAATAAATAATACCTTGACGAGATCTCTGTCACTTGATTAAATCCACGATCTTGATTTATATCACTGAGGCATGATCAAATTCTTGAACTTCTTCCAGTGAATCTTCAAGTCTGCAGATGAACAATGTTTCTTTATTCTTTGACAGATGTTACTTTGTGAGATCTCTCTGATGATTGATCCACTATTTACTTATTACATTCTTATTTGAGTTGAGTTAAATACTCGAATAAACGAGTAGGCTATGACATATGCCTTTCAATCTCCCCCTATTTGCTTGTTAGACAATAACAACAAATACCTAGAGGATAACTCAACTAACAAATAAGAAAAAGATATAAACAGTAATGTAAAGTAAATAGCAGAAAAGTTCTGGATTATATTTAACATTTTCCAGATTCCAAATGAAATTTACAAGTGAATACAAGATAGATGTTCCTCTAGCCTGAACATATAACTACATTAGACTATCTTGATTCATAAAGCTCTAATCATATTACATTGAGTTTTGAGCTAATTGACTTCAGTTGTCTTCTCTTCTGACTTCACCTTCTTCTAAATCTTGAAGCAATTCCTTGTCAAAGACACGATCCTTTTCTGAAGTGAAGCTTGTTGGTCTGACTGGTTGAACTCCAACTGACTTCAGCTTATTCTTGAGTTGATTGTACCTTTTAACATTCTTTTCACAATAAGCTTGAATCAAGTCAGAAGCTTGAGTCTTCAACATGGATGAATATCCAGCAGTTCTCAAATGATGTTCCATCCAGACCAGATGCTTAGCTGAGTAGTCTTTAAGAGATTGTACATCTAGCTGACAGATTTGAAGACAATCAGACTTAAAGAATCTCACCTGATGAGGATTGTTGACCACTTGAGGACTAGCCCTGCTGGCAAACTCTTTAAGCCTTTCCCGAAGAACTTTATTCAATTCTGAGCTTCTTTTGACTTTGTTTAAAAGAATCCAAATCTCTGACAAAGAACGATTCTCAAATAGATGAAGTGACACCTTGAATGATCCTTCACTCTGACAATATACAAAAATGCTCATCTCATTTAGGGATCTATCAAAAGCAGCTGTGATCCTTGAGACTTCAGTCTTGATAGCATTCATGTACATGTCATTGTTAGGATTTGAGATTTCCAGCTTGTCAAGAAGATGTAAGAACTGCCTATCATTGTTAGTGCATAGCTGAGGCATATCGAGTACTCTCCTAGCTTCATCCCATTTTTCACCAATCTTTAGTCTGACATCTCTTCTCCTTTCTTGAGCCTTAATATCATGAAGACGTTGCTTTTGAAGAGTTTCTGTTCTTTGTATGTCTTTCCTCCTGTCAATGATCTGAGAGACCTTCTTAAGTTCAGCTTCTTTTCTTTGCATCTCTGACTGCTCTTTCTGAAATTCTTTCTCAAACATAGGATCCACTGTATCTTCCTCTTCCCAATCTTCAAAATCACTTTCCTCTTCAGCTTCAAATAACCCATCTTTATCTTCCTGAACTGGTTCAGTGGGAATGTCAAAAATATCAAAGTCATCCTGTTCTCCACTGTAGTAGACATCATCAGCCTTTCCTTTGTTTCCAGCAGAGGTATCTTTTTCCTTCCCTTTGGCACTACTCCCTTTCTTCTCCCCCTTAGTTGAGGGATCCTCTACTGACTTTCCTTTGGAACCTCCATCACCTCCAGAGCCTGATCCTCCACCAGACGGTCCTTCAAAATAAGCTCTTTGTTTTTTATTAGGGCAATGAGAATTCTTGATCATGTAATATAGGTGCTTCATCCCTTCATTGAGATGTTCCATGCCCGTCTCTATCTTTAGAAATCTTGAGGAGTCCAGTGAATGATTCATCTCAACGAGGTCTTCAAGAGAAGTCATTCTTGTATGTAGAGAGCAGAAGTTGGATATGTCATCAGCTGATAAATTTGGAGTGTCCTGAATAGAATTGAGCTTTGGTATTACAGTAGTCTTTAGATCTGAGATGTCATTCCTTATGATTGCAAGCTGATTGTTGACAGAGGTGGAAGAAGAAGACCGTTCAACCACTTGTGCTTTGAATGCTTGAGCTTGAGCTTGACTTTTAGCAAGTTCTTCTTTTAGGGCAGCAATCTGAGCTAACAGGTTTACAGTATCAGTGTTTGTGTGTGCTCTCACCTGAATTTCACTCGTGTTTGGTTCACTCATCTCACGTGCATGTGTTTCTCTCAATATGATTGCTCGTGAGGAGTCTTCCAGTTGCTATTCTTGTGTACCTGCATTAAAAATCACCCTAGCCTCTTCAAGAGAGGTCAGTGGTGGTGCAATGGGAATTCGCGAGTCCCGATCCTCAGTCAAACCTATCAAATCTTTTGGAATAGATGTCTGAATTGCTTCAGGGATAGATTGACCGAGTTGCCCTCCACTTTCTCCAGATAAATCTGCGAGTGGAGAATCCCATAAGGGAGCCAGAGGTGTTTGATCTGGGAGGGGAGAAAATGACTCTATTAAAGATGGCGGAGAGTCAGATTTTCCCTCTGAAGCATGTGACTGCTCTTCTGCTGTAACTATGGCAGGCACTGTAACCGACTCTACGTGCACTCCTCGCTGTGTGTCCTGAGTATGATCTGGGGAAGTGTATGGTTCCATTGTGAGTAATGGAATTGTGCTTGACTCAGTACAAGATGCCATGGCCAACTCTCATCTGACGATGCCTTTGCATAGAAACAATTGACTTCAAGATTGCTTCCAGAGTTCATGTCAGCTACGAACAGATTTCCTTTCCGGATTCCCATTAAGGAGGGTTTTTCACTTTTCTTGTGCAGAATCTGACACTTCAGCTTGTCGAATAAAACATTGTAGCCGTTGTCACAGAACTGACTAATGCTAAGCAGATTGTGTTCAAGTCCTTGCACAACATATACATTTTCAATGATAACATTTCCAGCTTGCAAACAGCCATATCCCTCCGTTAAACCTTTGCTGTTATCTCCAAAGGTAACCACTGGGCCAGCTTTCTCAACCACATTTGATAGCAGGGCTCTATCTCCGGTCATATGTCTTGACGATCCGCTGTCAAGAATCCACACTACCGGTTGTACCTGTTTAATGCCCTGCAATACAAATGGATTAGAACTTCTTCGGAACCCAAGCTTGGCTGGGTCCGGCATACTTGTAAAATTGGCCTTTATCAGGCAAAACAACATTCTTAATTTCACTATTCTCAACATTCTCAATGACTGAACATTTGACCTTTAAAACAGCCTTATCAAATTTCTGTTTAGGCTTAGGCACAAATGTCTCCTTTCTAGCTTTAGGAGGACTAGCAGTCTTAGACCTATCATGCTTTCTATTATTCACATGCTGACGAGGAGTAGTCTTATCATTAGAAACATGCTTACCATTAAAATAAGCAAACAACAGATTAAAAGCACAAGACATACAATCAGGAACACCACATGCTTTATGAGAAGGATTAACAATAGGCAACTTATGCATGGTAGACATGGCATTTGTGTTATCCAACTCATGTGTGTCTGAGTTAGTCTCAGTTGCTTTCACAACCTTGACTGGAACTTTTGACACACTTGACTTGGAGACAGCTTTCCCATTAGCATTATCTTCAGCACGGATTTCTTCTTGAATAATAAAAGAGGTCTCATCAAATGGTTCAGCAATTGATTCTTTATAGAGGGGTTCATCAACACCCTTAAGCACATGTGGTACTTCCCTGCCTTTAGCACATACATGAGGAGGGGAGTTTATGCCTAATTTTCCAATAGCAGCATTGTAATCATAACCTATTCCATGTGTTTGATTAACAGCTTGCTTATTGTAAAACTCTTTGGACTTCGAACAAGAATTAAAGTAAGTTTTAACCTTAGCCTCAAGACCGGTGATCTTGTCTTTGAGAATAGTTTCGAGTTGTCTATAACAGTCAACTCTATTCTCTAGAAAAGATACTTGTTCTTTTAGTTTATCTTGATTAATGTGCACAAGTCTTAATTCATTGACCTTTTTCTCAAGGTCTTTGATTTGTTGATTTAACAATTCATTATCACGACGAGCACAATCTAAGTTACCTCTTAGATGATAAACCATTTCAGCATCAGAAAGTTTTACCTCTTTTCTTGACGATGAGGTGCTTGCATTACTAGCCATGAGAGCAAGATTCCCAACTTCTTCATCTTCACTGTCAGTATCATCCCAGCTTCTTCCCTTTGCCAGGTACGCCCTTTCAGATTTACTCTTCTGATTAGAATCGTAAGAGTTCTTCCTAGCTTGTTTTGGCTTCCTGCATTCTGTGGCAAAGTGTCCCAACTCATTACAGTTGAAGCATCGAATGGTGCTTCGATCAACCATCCCTGTTTTATACCCACCACTGCTGGTGTTAGAGGATGAAGATCCACCTTTCTGGAATCTGTTGTAGTTGGACTTGTACTTGAACTTGGGATTCCTTTTGAATCTGATATTTGAGAATCTCTTGACAATCAGGGCCATTGACTCATCCTCCAATTGCTCCAGTTCTTCCAAGGAATAATAATCATCTCCTGATTGATTTGTAGTAGGAGAATCAAATTCTGCTACTATCACATTATCTTCAACCTTGGAAGACTGTACCATTCTTTCTGACTGTTGAGATTGTTGTTGATATTGTGGTTGTTGTTGTTGTTCATCAGCTACTAAAGCAGTAGACGTGCTGACCACTCTTCCTTTCCCGTAAACTTCCTTCTGTTGAATCTGCTCCAACTCATAAGTCTTTAACACACCATAGAGCCTTTCCAAAGAAATCTCACTCAGATCTCTTGCTTCTCTTATGGCAGTGATTCTATGTTCGAGATGAGTTGGCAGTGTTAAAAGGAACTTTTTGTTGACCTCCCTGATGGAATAGTATTTACCATTAATGTTCAGGTTGTTGATCAATGCATTGTACCTCTCAAACACTTCAGTGATTCCTTCTCCTGGATTTGATTTGAAATATTCATATTCAGAGGTTAGGATTTCTAGTTTGTTCTCCCTAACTTCCTCTGTGCCTTCATTAATAATCTCAATAGTTTCCCAGATATGTTTGGAATCTTTACAATTCATCACATGTCTATTCATCAGGGGATTAAGGGAATCTACTAAGATTAATTGAAGGCTAGCATCCAGGGAAGCTTCTTCTATTTTAGCAGGAGAGAAGTCCTCAGGATCCTTCACATAAGTTCTCGCTTTGGTGATCACCACATCATTTTCTATTACCTCTGGTTCCATAACCATAGGAATTTTTGGACCCTTCTTCAACACTTGCAAATATTTGGGATTAGCAACCTGTAAAAACAGTAGCATCTTCTTCTTCCACATAACATAATTTTCTTTATCGAAAAGTGGAATTTTAACGGTTCCAACTTTTTGTGAAGTCATTGTGAATTTTTTGAGTGAATAAAAAATTCAAGAAGTGAAAGAAACACAAAAGTCTAGGATCTAGATTTGTACGTTAATCAGAAGGCTCTGATACCAATTGTTAGGTCCCAATTTGTTTGTAGAAGGGGGGGTTGAATGCAAACAATACCGTTTAGTCGAATAAAATGCGGAATAAAATTGTGAAACAAAATTCAAGTTAAATAAAACTTTTATTAAACTTGAAAGGTGTTACAACTACGGTATCGGTTACAAGGGATTAATCTCAAATCAATTATTACAAATCTAGAATAAATTCGACATGAACTTTTTCTATTTTTGTAATTAAAAGATCAAATGCTAAATGCGATTTGAGATTAAGTTCTAGGGATTTTAATCCGCTAGATTGATACACAAGAACAAGAGAGTGATTTCTAGTTGATTGGATTTAACTTTACAAGCTAGAAATTGTAATCTTGAATTAGCAGATAAGATGAAATATTTGGCTGCTTGTTCTCTTTTTGTTCTTGGCTTCTGTTTGATTGCTCTCTGTATGTAAGTTTTTTGAATTGGTCTTCTGCTACTTTTTAATCAACAAAGCCGAGATTAATGAACTGGTATGACAATCCTTTGTCCAATAATAATTTCGGTGTGACAATCTTTTAGAGCTAGCAAGACAATTAAAATGAACTAGCAAGACTTTCGGTATGACTATTGATTGTCATACCGATTGTCATATTAGTTCAAATGAAATTGTCTTACTGAATTAATAAGTGATTTTAATCTAAATAATAATTCTATCAAGACAATCAACTGAATTAGCATGACTTTCGGTATGACTATCAATTGTCATACCGATTGTCATACTAGTACAATCAGTTGTCTTTTTAGAATTAAAACAGATTTTAATCAATTAAAATTCTGAAAAACCTTAATATTAATTCAGAATTAATTAATCAATTAATTTAATTAATCAAATAAATTAATCTTTGCAGATATAATTTATTTTCATAATTAAATTATATGACTTAATTAATTAATAGAGAATTAATACTAACCCTGAGCAGCATCCATTCTTCTAACAATCTTCTGAAAGTCACTGAGACTTATGAATCAATTCTGCCACTTCAATGCTGACACTCGATGTACTGTCTGGTTCATGAGTGACTAACTTTCGTGACGTTTCTTCATGTCTTGACTTTGTTGTTCTGATTGAATCCTTGTAATAAATAATACCTTGACGAGATCTCTGTCACTTGATTAAATCCACGATCTTGATTTATATCACTGAGGCATGATCAAATTCTTGAACTTCTTCCAGTGAATCTTCAAGTCTGCAGATGAACAATGTTTCTTTATTCTTTGACAGATGTTACTTTGTGAGATCTCTTTGATGATTGATCCACTATTTACTTATTACATTCTTATTTGAGTTGAGTTAAATACTCGAATAAACGAGTAGGCTATGACATATGCCTTTCACATAAACACAAGAATCTCATGATTGTATTCATAATATTATTGTCAAGGCAAGAAACAATTCCTATTCTAGATTTTCTAGAGCACGCCTTATATTGATTTAAGTTCACCTAAATCTATCATCGCATGGTAAACACAGTCATATATCTCATATATAAAAATAAATAAACAAGTAAGCATGCAAGTAATATCATGTCACACATTGATATAATGATGTATGGATTTATTATAGCATTTAAAAGCAATTAAAACAATTAAAACATGCTTTAAAACGTTTTCGGGAATATAAACAGTTTAAAACTTTTATATATAAAAATATTTGACCACTCCATTAGATCCGTCTCGGAAAAGCGAATCCAACGATATATTGCACGCCCAAAACGGAGTTACGAAACTCCCAAAAAATCAAATTTAATGTGGACATACGGGCTGTAATGCATGTACGTAATGCGTTACAACACTGTTGAGCCATTTACGCGTGTAACGCATTCCGTAAATGCGCAACAGTGTGTAACGCACTCACGGAATGCACAACACACCCCGCGCGTGCGACTCACGCGCCCGCACAGCCGCAGCAGGTTTTTGCCTCCCCTTTTTTTTTTCTCTGCCTGCTACCAGCCGTGTCTGTTTGCTTGTGAACCGTTACAAAAAAAATTGTAACCCCCCTTTCCTTTTACTCCCTAATTAATAACTCTTTATTAATTTATTATTTTAATTTTATTATTAATAAATCAATTAACATTTAATTAATAAATTAATAAAAATCAAAATAATATGATTTCTTAAATAAGGGAGTAGCAGAAAAATACCAAAACAGCCATGGGTCCTTGTGCAAATTTTAATCATAATTATTCACATGCATAATTATTTCATGAAATTTAATTAAAACAATTTTTAAAAATTCATAACAAATAATCTACACATCATAAAATTATGAAAAAAATATCTAGATGATCTACAACACTTGTAGAACCCAGATCAGTAGTCAAAATCTCATGCAAAAATTATTTCGAATTAATTCATAATTAAATCCAAATAAACTTGCAAAAATCATAATAAATCCATACATGTATTAATAAAATCTGAAATTTTTTATATGAATCTCTATATGCAGAACCTAGCTCTGATGCCAATGATGGCATTTACGGATGAGCGGAAGCGTGAAATAACAATTATTCCGTAAAAACCATATACCGCACATATAGAAAAACATATAAAAGGGAAAAACTAAGGAATCGAAATCATACCTCGTGAATCGAAGCCTTTAAAAATTGGAGTGCTAGCAGTTGCTCCTCAGTGTGTGAAGCACTCTACCGGTATCCACCAAGAACGATCCTCTTCAATGAACCTTTTTATAAAACTAAGCTTTTATAAAAATGGAGTTTTAGGAGAGAGAGAGAGAAGAAGATGGAGGCTAGGGTTTTCCAAAACCAAAATTGTGTGTGTAGTCAAATGAGCCATCCATCTCATTCTATTTATAGGACTCTCCTAGGGTTTTATAATATATCTTTATATATATTAACCCCCACATTTTATCTTCATAAAATGCTTTAATAATAATTAAAACTATTTTAATCATTATTCCTTTTTCTTAACTATTTAGGAAAAATAATTCTCTCTCTCATTATTCATCAAAGGAAATATTCTTTTATGGTGTGACCCTGTAGATTCAATATTATGCCAATAGTAGAAATAAATAATAATAAACTTTTTATTAATTATTTATATGAATATTAAAATTCACTAAATATAATTAACTGATTAATTATATTTATTCTACATCGTGAGTGATGCTCAACATATCGCGACTATCCGGATAATATGAATTCACTGCTTAGAATACCAAGAACCTGTCAGTGAATAGTTATCGTACAATTAACTCCTTCTACCCTCCAATGTCCTGATTAAATACAAGGCATGGATCTTGTGTCAAGCCTATCTAATTTAATCATTTGCTTTCCCATTCACTATGCTCAGTTCTATGTAAATTAGAAACTCCTTTCTAATTTCATTCACTCTGGCCAGAGATTCCTGAACTAGCATAAGTGGATCAGCTTAGAACATTCTCTTCCTTCACTGGAAGGGGTAGATCCTTTATTGATCATACACTACCTTCGTGTACAAATTCCTATACCTAGTAGAGCCCTAATAATTGTCCCTGGAGACTAAGAACTAAACCAAAGCATAGTACAGTGTACACAAGATGACTATGATGACCTCAAGTCTAAGGATACTTGTACAACTATCACTATGTGAACAACTGCTGACACGTGAGTGAACTCCATCAGTTGTTCAGCTGTGCGAGTCATGTTCAGTGAACTTATTCTATAATAAGCACCTACATACTAGCTATAGTGTCACCACACAAATGCCTATGAGAACAGACATCCTCCTGAAGGGAGCAAGCATAGTATGTACCAATCTTTGCGGATTATTAATTACCAGTTAGTAATCCTATGACCGGGAACTATTCAAGTTTAGAGTTATCATCTTTTAGGTCTCACTATTATGATCTCATCATAATTCATAAAAAGCTTTACTCTAAACTATGGTATATCTTATTTTAACACTTAAATAGATAGAGCCCGTAATAAAAACAAAACAAGTCTTTTATTAATATCAATGAAATCAAAACATATTACATAAAAGTTATTCCTAAATCCTCATTCATGATTGGACTTAGGACATATCTCTTTCACAGTGTACTCAGAAGGATCTTTTGGAGAATAATGAGCTGGAATGACCATATCACCATATGTAGATTCCTCAACTCTAACCATAAGAGTAAAGGGCCCATTTTTAAGAATCTGAATGTATAGTGGATTGGCCATCCTGATAAACAACAACATTTTCTTTTTCCAAAGAGTGTAGTTAGATTTGTCAAAAGTAGGTATTTTGATGCTACTGATTTTCTATGTATTCATTCTTCCAAGATCTTAAATCTGTTTACTTTCAGATTTTGCTCTGATACCACTTGTTAGGTAATGAATTACACACAAAGGGGGGTGAATGTGTTTTTATGTTTTTCTGCTTTTCTTGAAATATTATGGTTGTGAACTAAGTAAATCAAATCTTGTCGTAAGATATGTTAAGACTGGAATTACACATGCAACAATTAATAACACAGATCTTTAAAACTCACTTAATTTTATATTAAAATTAAGAATGTTTTGCTACAAAATTTCTAGGCTCTTTGTTGATAAAGAGCTTAGCTTCAATCTTGAGAGAATACTTGAATTTTCCTGATCTAATTGGTATAACTAACAAAGGGCCAGTGTTAACTTTATATGATAGTTAACTACTGGTTTACACAGTATATAATAAGAGATGCTATTCACTTTAGTAAACTGTCACTAATCATTCCATTTTAGGAAAAATATATCTTCCATTTATGGCTTAGCATATCTTTTCATACTGTGTTAACTTTGATCCTCCTTTGTCAGTTAATCTTCACCCTTGATCTTGCACACTCTTGAAGCTGCTCTTTGTAGACTTGTCAATCCAACTGGTTGGATTATTTGTTAATTGTTAATCTTGGATATTGAACTGTTCTGCAATTTGTACTTTGAGATTTTACCTCGAGATCTCCAGTTAGGCATATAGAGATCTTGACATCTCGATTTGTATATTGACTTATCGAGATCTCTAATACTCCATAGTTGATTTGACTTGTATAGGTCTCTGAATTCTCTATAAGAGAATTTAGCTTGTCGAGATCTCTCATCTTCATATCTTCACTTTAGCTTATTGATATCTATGAGTTCTCTAGTGACTTATTGATTTGTCGATAAATCAGAGTTCTCTAGTAAAATTTGACTTGTCGATAACTCAGAGTTCTTAAGTAAATTTTGACTTGTCGATAACTCTGAGTTCTCTAGTGAAGAAATGACTTGTCGATATCTCCAATCATCATATCTTCAATTTGACTTGTTGATATCTCTGAGTTCTCTAGTAGCTTTCCTGAGTTCTCTATAAGTCATTTTGGAGTTCTCGAATGACTTCTCTATAACACTACATCTGTGACTTGTCGAGATCTTGACTTCGAACATTTTTCTCAAAACAGATTTATTCAACTCCAAACTTCTTCATAATTCTTTTAAGGCATGATCTTCTTGATCTTCTTCCAGATAGAATTCTTAGGTTTGATACTGTTTAAAGAAAAAGACTCCAGTATGCTCATTGACATTTTTACAGACTTTAAATGTTACAATACAAAATGCAAACTAAGAGTACAATTCAACTTACTTAGGGTTGTGAATTTGACTTAGTCTTGTTAAGTTACAGGCATGCCTTGCACAGCATTACGGGAATAGATCCAAATGAGTTTGAAGATATGGAAAATCAGGAAGAAGAAGGTAATACAGTGGGTGATCCCTTCATCTCAGTTAATGCTCTAGCGGGTAGTCAAAGTTTCCAGACGATGAGAGTTCAAGGAATAGTGAATGTCAAGATTATACATATTTAAATAGACTCGGGAAATACTCATAATTTCTTGGACTTGTCACTTGCAAAAAAAAATGAGTTGTAAATTGAAAAAAATTAACCCTTAGTCCATCACGGTAGCAGATGGAAGTCATCTTCCTTGTCAACAAATCTGCAAAAAATTTATACGGAAGATACAAGGATCTAAATTCCACACTAATGAAATGCTTATTCCTCTACGTAGTTGTGATATGGTGTTGGGTATACAGTGGTTGAGTAAACTCGGACCTATACTATAGGATTTTAAGGATTTGCAGGGGAAGCAGATCGTACTAAGGGGCAGTCCCATGCATAAACTAAAGGTGGTTGAAGCAGATCCTAGGTCTATGCTCATGGAAAATGCTGCTCATCTTTACCTCCTACAGTTGATTAAACAACCAGATATAACAATGTTGCGATAATACATACTTGATAAAGGTTCTTCTAGTGGATATAAAGAATTGGAGCATTTGAAGGAGACCTACAAAATGGTATTTGAAGAACCTCAAGAGCTTCCTCCTCAAAGGGGCGCCTTTGATCATACCATTCCTCTAGAAAATGGCACAGGACCAGTCAATATTAGGCCTTACAAATATCCACTGAAACAAAGAGATATCATTGAGTTATTGATTCAAGAGATGCTAGAACGAGGGATTATCAGAAATAGCTCTAGTCCTTTCACTGCACCTGTTGTATTAGTGGGCAAAAAAGATGGTACTTGGCGGTTATGTGTCGATAATAGAGAGCTTAACAAACAAACTATAGAGAATAAGTTTCCAATCCTGGTTATAACACCCCCAAATCCGGGGTCGGAGATCCGGGTTGTCACGAGTTTCATTTCCCTTCTTAATCTTAAAAAACAACCAACTACTGCATACTATGACCCCACAATATAAACACATACCACAAGTTATAGTCTCAGAGATGAATACAAAAAATAACACAAGTCATTTTATTCCATAATTATAAGTCATTACACCTCAAAAGGGTTTGTGAATAAATTTATATATTCTTTGCCATTATTACAATTCATAAATATACATAAGTCTGGTACATCAACAGTTGAAACCCTAGCCTATTGGTAGATCCTACCTTAGCTACAGCGGCATCAACGCCTACAGGAAACTGCGGAACGTTTCCTATCCGCTTGCGAATTGGGATCTTGGTCCTGTATATCTTGTCTATCTGTTATTGTGTGATGAAAGAAGAGAGTAAGGGTGAGCAACAAGCTCACCGAAATAATATGTATAATAATTAACAATATATGAGCATTCTCATAGTACTCATGAAAGTCTTGGTCAAGAAGAAATGAACCAAGTTTAATATCTTAACGCGACCAAGTCTCAAAATATTCAATATATATGTATATATACTTTTTAAAATCTTGGAAGTCCTCTTCCATGCATAATATACACAGAGTTCCAGTTTATAACTGTATAAAAATATTGTTGCAAGGTGATCTCATATAACTAACCTTGTCTCAACGTTTTTCTGAAAATCTTTGTCATGCATAAGATAATCATTTACTAGATATAAGTTGAAAAGATGAAGTTACAAGATACTCCAATATACTTATATCTTTTCCGAATACTGCTTGAATTACCACCGTTCAAGGTATAATCAGTTTCAAAACTTCATCACATAGATGAGACTACAAGATAAGACTTGAATAGATTCAATATGTGAAATATCATTTAAAGAAATAAAGTTACTAGATACTTTATTAATTCTTGATATATATATACACCTATATATATATATCTCATACATTCCTTAAAATTTTTGGCATAAACCCGATATCTTGCTGATCAGGCAAAGATACCCATTAAGTAACCTATTCTACTGTAGATGGATGAATTCCTCGCCGGTCATCACCCTGGCCGCATTAGGACCTCGTACTAGACCGTTACCCGGCCACTCACACGTGGATGGACTGTCACCCAGCCTCTTACACTTTCATAGATCGTACCCCGGCCTGTCGCTTATGCCGACTCAATTAGATGGACTTACTTCCCGAACATTGGGCAAGTAATCAAATTGTTTTCTCAAAACAGCAACCTTGTTGCAAATATAAAATACATCACAGAGCCGGATCCCTTAGATTTTTGAGTGAGTATTCAAGTCCCCTTCGAAAGGGTGATCTTAAATTTGAAAACGAGTTTTGGGATCCGCTCTAACTTTTAAAATCATTTTGAAGACTCGAAAACATTTTAAAGAATGTTTAGAGTAATGATGATTTAATAAAATAAATCAGTCCCGATATATTAGAAAATATTTGAATATTATTATTTAAATAATATTCCCATAAAGGATAATATTTATAAAAATAATTGAAGTAGAAGTTTTAAAACTCATACTTGAAACGAATAATAAATAACAAAAGATATACTTATACGAAAGTACGATCCTTATTTGAATAATCGAAAATAAGTTTGATTATTATTCAAAAACATCGAATATACTTTATTCGATTAATAGTTATAGAAAACTATATATATATATATATAGATATACATATATTATACTCGGGAACATCGACTCCCGATTTAGAAAAATGTTCACCTTTGGGTCCCCTATACTAAGGGTATACGCAACTATTGTTTATCTCTAGCATAGGTATTATGCAGTTTATAAGCATTTGAATTGATAATAGAATATCAAGATTTCACAACATGCATATATATATACCATATCAACATGCTCCAATATATCGCAAGATTTGCTAATAACAGTCATGCACTTATCTCAAGATAATGTATCAATATATTTACATCACAACAACAGTATAACGGGTAGAAAATTTGCCTGAGCGTTCCGGGATAGATTTAATCTTAGAGTGGGTCCGATAACCTATGAACAACAACATAAGCCGGAATTAAACCACGGTCTCTTAAGAAACTAGACTTTAACCAATTGGACCCTAACGTTCGCTTTTGCGCTTAACGATTCACATAAGTCGCTCGAGTACCCTCGGCTCCACCATTTTTAATAAATTAACTGTAACAAATTTTAAGGCGATGCTTTCGCGAATACTCTACCAACTGACCCATTAACCTTACGTAATTGTTTCATACTCCAATTAGTCATTTAAGGATCTTAACCAAGGTTTCAAAGTAAGGCGAGGGGTAATGATTCGTTCGTGAAACGTCATTACTTAAAACGGTCGTTTATCCTAAATTATACATCGGATTCAAGAGAACCACATACCAAAACGAAGCTTACGACACGATCTAGCTAAAAATGGAAAGGTTACAGATTGGTCAGTTAGCTTTTTGTCCTGAACACTAAAACAAGCAGTTGAATGAAAACGGGCATTACGACGACTATGTTTACGCGATTACCAAATTTTATTACAAGACCACAACCATACCAAACCAACCCAATAATTAACATACTACATTATAACATTCCAAAAAGCCCCTCAACTTCATAATACACAAAAACAAGTTCCTCACAATCATCCATTTACATAATAACTCATAACTTCCATTTAAAGTTTATAACTACTCTAAAATCATACAAACATCCAAGAACTCTTAAAGAACAAGTTTAAAACTCATGGTATGGCTTAAACACAAAGAGGGGAAGAGGTTATACCTTCCTTGGAGAGTGGGTAATGCTTAAAAAACCTTAGATGATCCTTAACTAGCCTTATAATGATTAAAACCTCAAAACAAAATCAAGAACACAAAGTAAATTCTTGAAACACTATTCCTCTGAACTGTAAAACGTTATAAACGGGTATGGAAATCAAGAAGGTGAGGATAGTGGTTACCCTAATTGTGTAGAGATTCTTGAGGGATTCAATTTGATAGGTAGAATGCGCAAAACGGCCAAGGGAAACTCAAGATACAAGCATTTTATCTTCCTCCATTTTCATTTCTTTCTCCTCTCTGGTTTCCTGAAAAAAAATGGGTAGAGAGCTTGCTAAAAAGGGGGAAGAGAGTATTTTGACTTGTCTTGGTTGATTGTGTGGTGAGGAATGAAGTGTGGTTGATATTTATGTGGTTAATGGTTTGATTAAGTGAGTGGATGATAATTAAGCTTGGTGTCACAATGATGGCCTCATTTCTTTGCCACTTGTCCATATTTGGTGGTGGAAGCATCCTTGGCTTACTCCTTGCCTATGTGTTTGATTTATAGCCTTGATCTTTGCACTAATCTCTCTTGCATTTCTTAATCACTTAATGGTTATACGATTCGCTTATCGTTCGTTCTCGTTGGTCGTTCGAGGAAATGTATCCGTGATTTTATTACTTGGGTTCCCCTAACCTTTATCAATATTTTATATTCCTTTTATGATCCTCTCTTATAATCCTTGAATTTAAATCCTTTTAATCATGTTACCTTAAACTCAATTATTTCCGTATCTGGCGGATTTTCGCGAAAAATCAAAGTTTTCGAATCCGAATTCTGACGACATTTACATACACTCATTTACTTTATGGAATACTAATATGATCTTAGAATTTCCATAACAGTACTCATATATAGCATGGTCTGATAATTTTCTTTAATCAGCATCATCAGCAAAAGTTACTATTCATTAGTGTTTCAAAAATTCCAAAAATTGGGGTTACTACACTAGTGGTTGTTGAGCTTATTGATAAACTTTCTGGGGCTACAATGTTTAGTAAATTATATTTGAGGTCGGAATATCACCAGATGAGAGTGCATGATGATGATGTTTACAAAACAACATTTAAAACTCATACCGGACACTACGAGTTTTTAGTAATGCTATTGTGCCTTACAAATGCACCTGCTTCATTTCAATATTGGATTAATAATGTTTTTAAACCTCTTTTGAGAAAATCAGTCTTGATTTTCTTTGATGATATCTTGGTTTATAGCAAAACTATCGAAGACCATTGGCAGCACTTAATAGAAGTTTTTAAAGTGATGAGGAAAAAAATGTTGTTTACTAAACCTAATAACTGTATCTTTTCTACTGATAAAATAGAGTACCTTGGCCATTTTATTTCTGCTAAAGGAGAAGAAACTGACCCACAAAAGGTAGCAGCAGTAGAGAGATGGCTCATGCCTTCATTTGTGAGAGACTTAAGAGGTTTTCTGGGACTAACTGGATACTATCAGAAATTTGTTAAGGGATATGCTAATATTAGCAAACTGTTAACAAATATGCTCAAGAAGAGGACTTTTACATGGGATAAACAAGCTCATGAGGCATTCTCAACCTTGAAGAAAGCATTGGTTAATGCATCGGTCTTGGCGGTACCAAACTTTTCAAAGATGTTTATAGTGGAAACGGATGCTGCCAAAACGGGAATAGGAGCGGTCTTGATGCAAGAAGGGCATCCCTTAGCCTTTATCAGTAAGTCTTTGGGCCCAAAATTACAAAATTCTTCTGCTTATGAAAAAGAAATACTTGCATTGGTATTTGTTGTCCAAAAGTGGGAACAGTATCTTTTAGGGAGTCATTTTATTATTAAAATAGATCAGAAAAGCTTGCAGTGGATGCTGCAACAAAAAATGACTACACCCTTTCAACAATTTTGGATTTCTAAGCTTATGGGATTCGATAACGAGGTACAATACAAAAAGGGAGTGGATAATATTGTTGCAGATGCATTATCGAGGGTTCAAGGAGCTGATTTATTGTGTATGGCACTTTCTGTATCATCTTCGGAATTGCCACAACTAATTAAGGCTAGTTATCAACTGGATGTGGGCCTAACATAAATCATTCAACAACTGAAGCAACACATTAGCATTCTTCATTACAAATTACAAGAAGGGCTATTGCACAAGCATGAGAAAATTGTGGTAGGACCTGATGTTAATCTTAGAAGTAAACTTATTAGCTGGCATCACTCTTCAATTAAGGAGGTCATTCAGGAAGAGAAATGTCATTGAAGAGGATCAAAAGCTTATTTTACTGGAAGGGCTTGACGCAACATGTTAGACAATTTGTGAGAGCTTGCCAGGTTTGTCAAAAATCTAAAACTGAAACAGTAGCTAGTCCTGGTTTGTTACAACCTTTGCCTATACCAGAAGAGGTTTGGACTGATATTTCGATGGATTTTATATTTGGCTTACCTTAATCAAATGGTAATGATGTTATTTTTGTAATAGTGGATAGGTTAAGTAAGTACGCACACTTTATGCCATTATCCCGCCCATTTTCAGCCATTTAAGTGGCACAATGCTATACGAATAATATTTTTAAACTCCATGGTTGGCCTCGAACCGTAGTTAGTGATAGAGACTCTGTGTTTTTGAGAGGTTTATTCAGTTTGCATGGCACTTAATTTCTTTTGTCATCTGCATACCATCCATAAACGGATGGACAAACAGAGGTAGTAAATAGGTGTCTTGAAACATATCTTCGGTGTATGTCTAGCGAGAATCCGAAAGACTGGAGTTATTAGTTACACTAGCTGAGTGGTGGTATAACACTCATTACCACACATCTGCGTAAATAACTCCTTATGAGCTTGTTAATAATCAGCCCCCTCCATTACATTTGCCATATTTACCCGGGGAATCTCCTATTTATGAAGTCGATGGAAGCTTGCAGAGAAGAGAAGCTATATTGGCGAAATTAAAATTTCATTTGATTAGGTCGCAAGTGAGAATGAAGCAACAATCTGACAAACACAGGTCTGACCGAAGCTTCAAGGTTGGGGACTGGGTATGGCTTAAATTGCAACCTTAGAGGCAGCCTCAGGTTGCCTATAGAAGTAATCAAAAGTTGGCCTTCAAATTTTTTGGTCCATTTAAAGTGATAGCAACAATTGGTAAAGCAGTGTACAAACTTCAGTTTCCACCATCTGTCTAAATTCATGACGAGTTTCATGTGTCTCAGTTAAAGCCAGTAGTGGGAGAGGTTCCGCTTTTAATTTCCTGGAGAGACGCATATTCAAATGCCTTTTAATGTTGAGAAAGTTCCCGAAGCCATACGGTAAAAGAAGATTTGTGAAGGTTAATAATGTGGCACTGGTTCAGTTTTTGGTTAAATAGAAGGATCGTCCATCTCATGGCAGTTCTTGGGAAGTGGCTGAGGATTTTGCTGCTAAGTTTTCCCACCTGGTTGATGCTTGATACAGAGTTGGGACAAGTCTGTTCTCATGGGGGGTATATTGATATGGGACTTTTAAATAAATAAAGAAAATAACAAAATGGTGTTATTTTAATAATTCAGTAGTTATTTCAATATTAGGTATAAGAAGTTTAGACTGATATGAAAAAGATTATTATGAGTTTTGATAATAAACTTCTGTGTTTCTCTTCTCAAATTCTCTCTGCATCTCATCTCATTCTCTTTTACTCCAATTAAGTTCAGCAATATAATAGCCCCTATATCAGAACTGGTCACTAAACAACGAAAAATTAAAAAAAAACACATAATCTCTCACAATACAATTGCACAAAAGTAGCACAATATCACTTAAAATTACAGTGAACAAGGTGGAAACATGGCATTACGTTTCATACATTAAAATCAGATTCATCCCCCCTCCATATTATTCATCCGGCAACTTTTCTGGAGTAGGATCTACCAGATCGCTCTTGAGATCGTCCAATAAACCAGCAAGATTGACCATTCAATCCTTTAGCTCTCATTAGAGGGGGCATGGTTCGCCTTGCAGGCTATTTGCCTAAACCAATTGTCATATTCGCCAACTTCTCAGCAGTAGTATCAGGAATTCCTTGTGCTTTCCTTATGTGAATTGTTGCTGTTAACAAATGGTGAATATTCTTGTTAGAGACGTGGAATCGAAAACATAAAACATTAGATACTACGTCCATTCCACATTATATGTCCATTTGGCTTCTTCCACGTAACTCTGGATGAATAAATTTTGGTAATTTTTTTTTCATTTATGAATTAAATGTGAACTTTTTATTTTTATTCAAGAAAAAGTTGTAACATCATATACTAAATAAATGTAACTAATGCCGCATCATGCCCTCAAAAAAAACTAATGCTGCATTATTATCCTCCTAACTTGCATTAGATCATTACTTTCAAGATACTGACTGTGCCACTGTAGATGGTAAAATTTTGTCCCCTAGAAAGAAGCATGAAGACAAGAAATCCGCATAGTTTCATCAATTAAATGGCACAAAAATGTTTTGCAAGAACAAAATTTACTTGTATATTTATGACAGATGGTCTTTGTCTTAGTTGCTTCACCGAAGGGTTTTTCAAGGTCTTTATGTTCTTAGTTGCTTCCTGCAAAAAGAATAAAACAATACTTAGCATAGGTTAGTTAGACGAATAAAAAACAAATATGGCGGTAGGAAATGAATATTGAATGACTAAAACAAAAGAAATAAACCCCGCACCTGTTGACTAATTTCCAACTTCCGATGAACACCTGTAACAATTGGTGGATCGTATACCAAAAATGCATTAGATAAATTTCTTAAAAAGATGCATATTTGAACAAAACTAGAAATAGGAAACAGTAAAATTAGGGTGAAATTTCTAGTACAGTTATATAACAATCATAATTCTAGCCATTTGAAGGAATATCTAACGGCAGAAAGATAAACTAGGCCGCTCCTCTGTAATTTTCCGCGGAGCCTAGTATCCTCAATTTTTTTCTGCGGTGGGACTCCAATTTTGAATATGCCACTACTAACTTCTTGGAAAAAATTCCGCCGAGGGTCTCCAATTACGAAAATGACATCCGCCCATTACTAACTCATTAGAGGAAAACCACGGCACATACTTATACATCAGAGGCTGAAGCTCTAACATTAAAAAAATCTGTATCTGTGCAAGTACTTAATATACATTTCTAGCTGATTCATCTTCCCGGTTGACTGATCGATTTGCTATGGTTTCTTCATCATTCAGCTTCTTAAAGGTATAAAGTTTTAATATTTTTTTTTTCTGTTCCAAGACCTATTAGCTTCTTGTTCATTGTGTTTACTTTAATTTTAAGTTTTTTTTGTATTTTCTTGCCTCGGATCTCTGTAAAGTTTAAGTCTTTTTTATGTCTAGTTGGTTGTCTTTGACTGTTTATTATTGTACTTGGATTTGTTTAATTTTTTGCTTATGTCCAATTTAGTGGATTTAAGTCTACTGTAGGTATAGATGCATGTTCCACGGGTTATTTCCTAGGAGTTAGTAACATCAATTTAGAAGCTCCGCAGAAGAAAATAAAAGATTTTATAGCCTCCGCGAAAAAAATTACCGAGGAGCAAATCAATTTCCTTTTTTTAGTCATAGCCTTTAGATAGTCCATCCAACAGTTGGAAACAAAGATTGTTACATAACTGTCCCTGACAATTGACTGTCAGGGACTAGGACCCAAAGATGAAAGTAATACAGCCAAATCTGGGGAAGCAATAAGAAAATATAAACAATATCATCCAGAAAATATTGTTGGGTTTTAAGCCTAAAACCAAGTTTCCTCACTTTCACTCTTTGTCCCACATTGATAAGGAAAAAGGGACACCCACCTTTCTCCCATATAAATAACCCCTATCCCCTTCATTTCTAATTACACCTTTCTTTTCTTTCTCCTTTTATGTAGCTGCTAGATAGTCCATCTAGTAGGAGAGCGAGCTTAGCTTGCTTTCAGGAAGTGTCGGATAGAAGGTCCTCGTGCCTAAACTATCCTTTAGGATATTTGGGTTGGCTGCAGCCATCCCCGCTGCAATAAGAAGAGGCCTTCGGCATTGTGCGGGGTTAAGAGGGGGAGAAAGAAAGGTTGTCGGGAAATAGTGATAGGGGGAGGTTTTGAGGGAAACACTTCAGTGAGTGAGGGATATACATAATAGATATGCAAGTAGATTGAATTTGAGTATAAAATTCAGGCTCGCATATTCAGATATTGTAATCTCTATTTATCTTGTGAAGTTGTTGTGGATGTAGGCTTGCCGAACCACGTTAAAATCTCCTGTCTCTTTTACTATATTGTTGGTTTATTATTTTCATTATCATCATAATATTTGTGGGTCTGAGCACACGGATTTACAAAAATGCTTCTGCAGACGCTGGGAATCGGGGCAGATTCCCAATAAATGGCATCAAGAGCTGGTTGAGCTGGGCTTAAATAATTGGTGCCGAAGGAAAGTCGTTAAGAAAAGTGGTTCTCTAATTGGCACCGTTTCGACGAAAGAGCTCCCGCTGTTTTTTACACTTACCTGGCCGATTGATTTAGCTGTTTAACTTGTTTTGTGTGTGCAAGGGAAGATTATGGCAAATATTGAAGGGTTCAGGGTGGATCAGTTTGATGTTAGAATGGTGTCTAGAATAATGGTTCGTGAAAAGACCGGCTCAAATCGATAAGAAGAAAAAAAATCAGAATTTTATCCAGAAGGACGGCGTGCCCGCGCTGAAGTAGTGCGCGGCCGCGCCGAAGTAGTGTGCGGCCGCGCCCAAGAAGCAGAAACTCAGCGCGCCCAAGAAGTAGAAACTCAACACGCGGTCGCGAACTTATAAGATAGTGTGTTAATCTTTGATAAAGCGAAAGTGAATTTAAGGGTTTAGAACTTGTCATGCTAGTATAGGTTCATGTAATTGATATGCATGATTCGTAGGTAATTTTAACCATCTTACTTCCCCTATATAATCACGATAGATAACTTGCGCATTAAACCGTTATGTTGGAAATTCTTGTAGACATATAAGGACTAAGCATAATTGGTGTCTATTCAGTTTCTATCTCTTTTGTGGATGTCTGGTAGTATGGTATTCGCGCAACGAAAGTTGGCGTTTATCAGTTTCGTGTTATCTGATTAGTGTCATCACCATTACATGCTAAGGTTAAGAACGAAAAGGCTATTGAATGAAGTTAGAATCTCATGTTTGTGTCATATATTATTCAATCCTCTTTAATCTCTTAGTTTATGTTCTTTAGTATAATCTCTTAGTTAATCTTAGTAAAAACAACCACAAATTGTTACTCGTCTTAGCATTAGATAATAACCATACTAGTGTTGTATAAATACATTGATTGAAATTAATCTAAACCTATCCCTGTGGGAACGAACTAAAATTTATTCTATATTACTTGCGAACGCGTATACTTGTGTGAATTTTAGCGCGTGTTTAGCGACTAACAATATTGTAATCTCTGTTTATATAGTAAAGTTGTGGATGTAGGCTTGTTGAACCACACTAAAATCTCCCGTCTCTTTTATTATATTATTGGTTTGTTGTTTTCATTATCATCATAATATTTGTGGGTCTGAGCACACGGGTATTAAAAAACGCTTCCGCAGATGCCAGGAATCGGGGCAGATTCCCAACAAATATGAGTTGCACACAAAAAGGTCACTTGTGTTTGAATTTGTGTGCGCTTTGAGTGCGCTTTGACTGAATAAAGAGAACTTGGAGGCTTTAAAGTTGTGAGGGTGCCGCCAGAGTACCTCTTCACACATTTCTGCTCTAAAGATCCTCTATTTCCAGCTGCAGCATTATCACAAAGATATCAGGACAAGAAAAGAGTTAGAGGAAAGAAGGGAAAGAGGGAGAGAGACTCTCACCAGGAGGAGTTCTTATAGTGGCAGCTTTGGGACGAAGAGATGGAGGAACATAATAGCAAGTCTGCGAAAGTAAAGAAAAGAGCATTGTTGCTAACAGTTTCTTTAAAGAAACTGCAAATATACAGATAAATTTTCTATTTATTCCAGTAGTGCAAGCATTTAATGTCTTTACCTGGAAGGAAGGATGCCGAAGAACCTCCGAGGCTGTTGGCCTTTTGCAAGGATCCCAAGAACAAAGTAATTAATATCATTTGACATATTGAAAAAAAAAAGAATCAGTAGCAGTAAAAATATTGAGCTTTCCAAGCTGGAAAAAGAGGAAGTAAACTAATAAAATAGAATAGAACTGGAAATTAGATGTCACGTAAAAGTTAAAGTAAAAGTAAAAGTAAGAACATAGGTCTAAATTTATAGCAGATAAACTTACTCTAATGAGGTTGATTGCATCTTTGCTTACAGATGGTATCAACGTAGAGAGAGGAACACCTCCAAGCTGCCATATCAAATTTGAGGAAGAGAAAATAGTTGAGAGCTTTATACGACTAATGTTATAACTAATGCAAATATAAGAATTGTGCTAGATATAGGAACCAAGGGCTTTCACCTGCGGAAACTGATATTTGATTGCATTTGCTAGTTGAAGCCCTTCAGCCCATTTAATCTGTGTAGGGCTGCCGATTACACTGTATATTTTGTAGATTTCATCTGCTTCACTGCAGAAGAGAAAACAACATGAAAATTTACCAATGACTTTTACAAAAAAACTTTGAACTATAGTTCAGCAACCAATAATATCCTATTATAATCTGATTAGCTGAAAAACATTTTTCGCTGAACAATTATCATCAAAATTAAATTCACTGCAGATTCATTTTAAGATTGGATCAACTAAGTGACTCTGAAATATTATTACCAATCAGCCTGAGATACAAAGCAATGCACAAGTTATGCGAAAGGAGCTATAAGGAGATAAAGTGATAACTTGAACCTGGAAAAAGTGGGCGCAGAGTTAATAGCTCAGCCATGATTGCACCCATCGCCCACATATCCAGACATTGCAAGGTAAATAAATTACAATCTTTAGACTTTGCATCCAAACAATCCAACATATTACAAATGCCTTTTTTCTTCATCAATGTTATACACTCATACTAACCAACTGCAGAGCCATATGCTGGAGACTGAAGCAGAACTTCAGGTGCCCTATACCTGAAAAAAGCCTATGTCTTAGCTACCAGAAAAAATAGAACTACAAGATATAGGTATAAATAAATATTTCAGATATATTACGCACCAGCGTGTTGACACATACTCCGTATATGGTGTACTGATCTCTCGAGCAAGACCAAAATCAACAATTTTTATTATCTTTGAAACTAGCAAGTTTTCTGTAAACAAAGCATATTCAATGATGTAAATTTCAGGACACCTAGTACGAGCTACTTTCATGAATTATAAAATGTCAAAAATCACTACGTATAGAAGCCACAACCGACGCTGCAATTTGACTTCTGCATTGAAAGTTTTTAGTCCAACTCTTCCATAAAATGCAGTCCAATACAAACAAAAAAAACAATAGCAACAGACCAAGGATTACATACACTCTTTTGTGGCCAATTCGATCTTGGATCATAAATCGGAAATTTACAAGTGTATTTATGCTCTTATTTACTCCAGCAACTAAAAAGCATTCATATATGTTTATTTGTAAAATTCAATTTTCTAGATGCTTGTTATGTGATTATCTCCTATTTTAATATATTTTTAACATAATTCCTCTCTCCTACTACATGTTTCCATCTGTGTATGCCATGTCCTTTAAACTCTCTTCGCATAATGAACCCACTATATATAAAGCTTAGAGTTTGGTTGGCTAAAACAATATAGTGCTCACCTGGTTTATGATCACGATGGAAATATCCACGCTGTTGCATGTATTCAAGACCTTGAAATACTTGAAAACACCAATTCCTTACTTCAGTTTCTAAGAAAAGTGTTCCCCTGTCTTTCATAAGTTGATACATCCATACAGGTTGCAGTCCTGTATATGGAGTACACGTTTTATAGTTTAAATAAGAAACAGATAGATGTAGAGTCATAGCAATTGAGTTGACACAACCTACCATGTACTCAAAGACAAAGTACAGGATGTCATTTTCACTAATTACTTCCTTGAGCTTCACAATATTACAATGGTTCATTTTACGCAATGACTGCCAAAAAACAGTTCACTGTCAGTACTTGTGATTAGACATAAAAGAAATCGAATGAAATATACAATGATTGTTAAAACTTACCTTGACTTCTCTTAAATTTATACATTCTTCCCATGAGTAGTATTTTCTTTTCATTTTCTTTATTGCAACCTAGTCAAATATAACCACATATAAAAGGTCATGATTAACATCTTCTATACAAACATTAAAAATTGAATTACCTCACTAAAAGGATGCTAATTAACCAAAAGTGAGTAAATAGATATAAAATATAACACTTACAACTTCACCAGTCTACTTATTCAAAGCTCTCCAGACACTTCCAAAGGTTCCATTGCCAACTTCCTTAATTATTTTGTACCTGGACAAGCCATAATTGAAATTATTAGAGCCCGATTGGGAAAACCTTAATTTTTAACTTACAGATGGAAAAAAGATCCTCCACAGCTGCATCGAGGTACTTTTTCTCCAATTTTAAGTTTGAAATTTAAGGAACCCGGATGGAGATTAGTCATATATAAATTAATAAAATGAAAACATAATCAAGTAAAACTCTCAAGGCATTGACTGACCTTTCCATTCTTGCGACGTCAACTGTTTGCAACTCCTTATTTAGAAAAGAAAGAAGACGGGCATAGAAATATAGGGTGTTTATATCTAGTATGTGAAATATGAATATTACTAAACCTATAAAGTATAAACAACCAGCCTGACTTCGGAAACTGAATAAACTAATAATTTTCTCCTGCACAAGCTATGAGCACAAAACCTGAAGAATTTTGATCAAAAGGCATCAGAGCCCTAATCAAAGTACATAGTTTGTCAAAGGCGTTGATGTGGTGGTCAAGAAGAAAGATGGTTAAAAGTCCAAGACGGGAGAGCATCTCAACAACAACTAAAGGAATTGATCGAAGTAGGGGCGGAAGCAGGAATCTAACATGGGGGGGGACCAAAATTAATAAAAGTAGAAAACATACCGATTTATTTGAGATGTGCACGCCTTTCTTTGATTAAATAAAAAGAATCAATGATCTCCTCGGCAGAAATGGTCTCCGCAATCTCCTTTTCAATATACACTATCAAATAATCCCTAAGAAATTCATCTTCCATTCGATTGCGAAGACTTGTTTTCACAATTTTCATAGCAGAAAAAGCTCGTTCAGATATTGCAGTAGATGCTGGAAGAGTCAAGACAAGCCTTAATAGTCTATCAACTAATGGATACATGTCAGCTTTCCCTGCGGTTACCAATCCATGACATAAATCACCAAGAGTAGACAGATTCTGCATTCATATCTGGAATCAAGATAGTATGTCGTTCACAAAATGATCTCACGTTTTCTAAGAGACCCTCCCAACCATCACTTCTCAATTTTTGAATCAACATCTTTGTAGTAGAAACCAGATGCATGGCATTTAAAATATCTTGAGACTTTTGTTATAATGCTCGACAAAGTAGATCAGTAATAGCCATTATCTCCTTAACCACATGTAAAATAAATACAAATTCATAAGACATTAACATTTTAATAGCACTTAAAGCATCACCTCGTTGAGAAAAAGTTGTCCCTTGAGCAGCAACGTCAATTAAAACCGAGCGAGTAGCACCATACATTCTTATCAAACTACATATAGCAGTGAAATGTTAACTCCATCTAGTATCTCTGGGACGTTGTAATGTTCCAATTTGATTGAGACCTTTACCTGTTTGAATCTCTTCTATTTCCTTTAAATGTTCAATTTCAGCAATTTGATTAGCTTGCAACTCATCATGCCGCTTAGAAGAACTAGTAACCGCATTGATAATAAAGACCATATTTTGAAAGAAAGTGTGAATCTGAGGTACTTCTCTTGTTGCAGCCACAAGTGCTAATTGTAATTGATGTGCTAGATAATGAATGTAATATGCATAAGGACAATCTTTAAGAAACAAGGCTTGCAGCCCATTTCACTCACCACGCATATTACTGGCACCATCATATCCTTGACCTCTTATGTTCTAGACATTAAGATTATGATGAGACAAAATAGCACATATTTCAGTCTTTAAAGTTAAAGAAGTTGTATCTTTAACATGGACTAAATCCAAGAAACGCTCCCTCACAGAACAACTGAACAAGTATGTTCTGTTTTTAGACTTTTGTTTTAAGCATTTTTTTTTATTTCAAATTGTACTATCTTTATCTTATATGTTTATTTATTAATTATTCAGATTAATGAAAAAATTCCATGATTTCCATCTAATCAATATTATTTTGAATGAAATAATTAACAAAATCAATAAAATTTTGTATAATCAATTCTCAATTTCAAATTGTTTTTTAAATCTAGGGGGACGAAAAAAAATTTAGATAGTAAATTTTAAAATTTTATATTAAAATTTTGGGTTATTTCGCAGTTGGCGGGGACTGGGCTCCCTTCGGCCCCCCTGGTTCCTCCCCTGGATCGAAGTTAAAATTAGTTCTAGGCAGTAGTTTGGAAACTTATATCAGAACATAGCCACCAAAATCTATCAAAAAGCTGCAACAGCGTCCAAATACAGTAGAATCGATTTAGAAAGGACAGGGTATTTTTTAAGATATTCACAGCAACAGTTTGGCTAATAATTATCCAGGTATAAAAGTTTGATTATCTGCTTGCAAACTTCAGCCCTGCAGTCAGAACAATATATATACACTTTATCAGTTATGACAAGACATCAGGAAAATGAAATATCATAAAAACAGTTTAATTTAAGAAGGTACCGCAGAAGTGGTTTCTGAAGGTTCTTGAAGGAAGGCATTATCAGTTATCAGCAATGCAATAAACCACAACTAAGAAAATTCAGTTTGACGATGGAAATAAAACATGTTCCTGTAATAGGTACCAAAAGAATTACTCACTCGTAGAAGTGAGCTATAGATCCAACACCTAACTCAGGAAAATATTGCAATACGGCTCCAGTACTTATCATACAAAAGTTGTTCACTAAGTACAGTTGACAAAGGAAACAAGAAGGAACTCTCCAAGGATAAGAAAACGCCAATCAAAAACTTCGTGGAACGAAATAGTGTGATTCTGGAAGCAGGACCAAACACACAGTTTCTCCATATCTTAGAAGAGATTAAATATTTCAAATTGATGTCTGAGTCAACCTGGCAGCATCATTCAAATGTTTAGAACTCAAATATATCTCAAAAGCACAGCTTTAACAGCAGTTATGAAAATTCAAGCCATAATACATAAATAATACCACTGTTCCATATTCAAGACAGGATTTTAATTAACATAAATCTAAACCGGAGGAACAATCCAATAGGAAAAATAGAAGATAAAGCCTTCAGCAGTTTGTTTTGTATATCTATGTAATAAGTGGCACATCATATTCTTTAATTAACATCTAGGAAAAATCTGACGTATTAATTCATTTTTCAATAAATGTGATAGATTGTGGTCAGATAAATTGATTCTCATTTAGATAAAGATATTTTTTCTGTTTTTAAATAATTCAATTTTAATCATTTACATTTCCTTCATGTTTTTTAGTGGAGGCATGAAAATGGGGGAAGGAATATTTGCTCATCTACATATAGATGATGACAAGTATTGTGTGTTTTTAATTAATATAATATTGCTCATCCACATTTCCTTAATGTTTTAGTGGAGGCATGAAGATGGGGAAAGAATGTGTGCTAGAACATGCAAAATTAAGAAACTTTGATATTAAACAAGGCTGTCCCTGCTGCAGGCCAAATCAAGAGATACTTCAAAAACCAACAAGACCATGCAATCCAAACACATAGGTATTTTTCGAGTAATTGATTAGTTAAAGTTACAAAAATTATAAATTTGGAAATTTATAATATATTATACTTCCTTGGTTCATAAGAATACTGTTAATTCACGTGTTTATGATGATAAGAGTTCTTAGCAATAGAATGAAGACATCAGATTGGAATCATCCGAGATCTCAGCAATACTTATCAGAATGCAGTTTGTTCAATCTTTCTGGAAGTCTATCCCGCAGGTTTAGTATTAAGTTGTTAGGGTTTATGTAAATCTTGTTTATCTGGATAAACCTTATCTCAAACAAACTCACTCTATCTTAAATCAAGTTTGAATCTTTCAAGACTTATCTTTTACTTGATTTATCTTTTTCAAATTACTAACAGATTAGTTTCAAGTTTCATTCAAATATTTTCAAACAAAATTATCTTCTAATCTTATCTTTTGTTTGAAAATAAATCTGTTAGAACTTTGTCTATATATACAACTCCTCATTTTCAGATTTGTGAACAACACTTTCACGTCATTTCTTTATCATCTGAAAAACATATTCTTGTTCTATACTCGAGATTCATATCCAGAAAAATAAGAAGCTTAGTTGAGTTGTAAACTTTCACATTATATTATTGTATTTGAATCGTGTATTATATCACTTGTCCCGGGTTGTGGGAGTTTGATTACAACAGGAAGGCCAAGTAACTTTGTGCTAGGTAGCTGTGTGCTAGGGAAATGTTTCTTTCAAGTGGGCCAAGTTTGTAATCAAGGAAAGTTTTGTAAGTACTTTGTTTTAAGTGGATATAATACATTCTCTATGCTAGTTGGCATGGGGACTTGGATGTAGGCCATAGACTAGGTGTAGGGGCTGAACCAAGTGAAAACTTCTGGTGTTTTTACTTTTCAGTTTTCAGCATTCTGCATTTCTTATTTCAGCATTTTACTTTCTGCAGTTAATTGAGATTGTCCCATTCATTGTCTCATTTGTAAAGGGACTGTCCCATTTGCATAAGAGACTGTCCCACTTGCCTTGACGGTTAGAATATTATATTATCTATCGAGCCATCGAATTTCATTTGGTATCAGAGCTTGAACTTCTTGTGAGCTGCAAAAGCCATTAAGATTCGAATAGCTTCTAAACGAGATACTGGAGCATATGTCTCGTCGTAATCGATTCCTTCCTGCTGATTGTATCCCTGAGCAACCAACCGAGCTTTATTTCGAATGATGTTTCCATCTTCATCCTTCTTATTCTTGAAAACCCAACGAGTACCACTGATCTTGGCATCCTGAGGAGGTGGGACGAGTTCCCAAACATCACAACGCTCGAACTGGTTCAATTCCTCCTGCATTGCAACAAACTAGTGTTCATCTACAACTGCTTCTTGAGCATTCTTTGGTTCGAATTCAGCAACAAAAGCACAGAATACACACAGATTGTGAAATCTGCTTCGAGTAGAAATCCCTTGATCTAAATCAGTGAGAAGATTATCTGGTGGATGATTCTTCACAGTCCTAGAAGACTTAGGAAGTTGAATATTACTCATCTCTTCCTCATTAGAATTATTTTCCTGGAAATGAATAGGAGTTGTCTCATTCAAAAGAGACTGCCTCATTTCCGCTTGTGAAGATTTATTCGGAGGAGTAACAGAATTCACATTTGAAACACAATCGGGAGTCTTTGGAGAGCCAGAAGATTCATCTGAAGCTTGAGTAGATCCTGAAGAATTATCAGAAGACTGAGATGGACCTGGAGAGTCTTGACTGCTTGATTTGTCAGAATGAGACTGACTCTTTTCAGAATGAGACTGTCTCATTTGGGAATGAGACGATAGATCCGCAGTGTCTTCATCAATTTGAGATATATTTCTTGAGGATTCATTGAACGCAATATTGATGGATTCTTCTACTTTATTCTTGACAGAATTATAAATACGATAAGCTTTGCTTGTAGTAGAATATCCCAAGAAGATTCCTTCCGTAGATTTCGCATCGAACTTGCCTCGATTATTTTGAGTATCTAAAATAAAACACTTGGAACCAAATACTCAAAAATAACTAATGTTAGGAGTCCTTTTCTTAAGCAATTCATACGGAGTTTTAAGCAAAATAGGACGAATAAGTACTCTATTTAAAACATAACAGGAAGTGTGTACCGCTTCAGCCCAAAATTTTCTTGGAAGCTTACTCTCATGCAGTAGAGTTCTGGCAGTTTCCTGTAAAGTCCTGTTCTTGCATTCTACTACTCCGTTCTGCTGAGGAGTTCGAGGAGATGAGAATTCATGAGTGATTCCTCTTGATTTGCAGAAGGTTATGAAATTCTTCTCGAATTCACCTCCATGATCACTACGAATAGTCTTGAGCTTAAATGAATACTTAGTCTCAAGGTTAGTAATAAGATCTTTAAACTCAACAAAAGCTTCATCCTTAGTTCGTAAAAATAATACCCAAGTAAAACGAGAATAATCATCAACTATAACAAAAGCATAATTCTTACCTCCCAAACTTACATATCTTTCTGGACCAAAAAGATCTAGATGAAGAAGCTGCAAAGGAACAAAAGTTGATACTTTATTCTTAGCAATAAAGGAAGTTTTCACCTGTTTTCCAAGTTGGAAAGTGGAACAAGGTTCTATTTTCTTGTACTTCAGCTTTGGAAGACCTCGAACTAGATCATGAGAAGATATCTTCCGAAGAAGATCCATGTGAACATGGCCTAGACGTCGATGCCAAGATTCTGTTGATCTTGAATAGTAGAAAGACAAATTTCCTCCTGCTGTTCATCGAAATCTAACACAAAAATATTTCATTTCCTTTTGGCAACTAAAGCAAACTTGTTAGTCTTATTTGACATATTCTGGATTGTTTGAAGTTTGTGATTCTGATTAGATAACAACTGGACATCCTGGTTTATGGATGGGTTGTTATGTTTTAAGTGTTTAATGATTGAGACTGTCTCTTTTATGCATATTGATCTAGTGTCTCATTCATTCTTTAGTTGTCTCATTCTCATATTGATTGCATATATTATCAACTGCAATATATTTTGTTGTATCTAACTCTGTTTTACAGGCCTTTAGTGTTTTTGATAGGGGGAACATTTATGCTTTCTTTGTCATCATCATAAAAGGGGGAGAATGTTAATTCACGTGTTTATGATGATATGAGTTCTTAGCAACAGAATGAAGACATCAGATTGGAATCATCCGAGATCTCAGCAATGCTTATCAGAATGCAGTTTGTTCAATCTTTCTGGAAGTCTATCCCGTAGGTTTAGTATTAGGTTGTTAGGGTTTATGTAAATCTTGTTTATCTGGATAAACCTTATCTCAAACAAACCCACTCTATCTTAAATCAAGTTTGAATCTTTCAAGACTTATCTTTTACTTGATTTATCTTTTTCAAATTACTAACAGATTAGTTTCAAGTTTCATTCAAATAATTTCAAACAAACTTATCTTCTAATCTTATCTTTTGTTTGAAAATAAATCTGATAGAATTTTGTCTATATATACAACTCCTCATTTTCAGATTTGTGAACAACACTTTCACATCATTTCTTTATCATCTGAAAAATATATTCTTGTTCAATACTCGAGATTCATATCCAGAAAAACAAGAAGCTTAGTTGAGTTGTAAACTTTCACATTATATTATTGTATTTGAATCGTGTATTATATCACTTGACCAGGGTTGTGGGAGTTTGATTACAACAGGAAGGCCAAGTAGTTTTGTGCTAGGTAGCTGTGTGCTAGGGAAAGGTTCCTTTCAAGTGGGCCAAGTTTGTAATCAAGGAAAGTTTTGTAAGTACTTTGTTTTAAGTGGATATAATATATTCTCTATGCTAATTGGCATGGTGACTTGGATGTAGGTCATAGACTAGGTGTAAGGGCCGAACCAAGTGAAAACTTCTGGTGTTTTTACTTCTCAGTTTTCAGCATTCTGCATTTCTTATTTCAGCATTTTACTTTCTGCAGTTAATTGAGACTGTCCCATTCATTGTCTCATTTGTAAAGGGACTGTCCCATTTGCATAAGAAACTGTCCCATTTGCCTTGACAGTTAGAATATTATATTATCTATCGAGCCATCGAATTTCAAATACTTCCAGTTTCATATTATCATGTTACGCATACCATCACATGATACATATATACATATAAATTTACAACTAAAAGAATAAGGAATCAGAGATTATCTTTGGTAACCTTCCTAATCCCGTTGCAATTAAAAGGTAAGAGTGTCATATCACTTAACTACAGTTTTATTTTCTTTAAATATAACTCCAGTTGCTCTCTCTTGTTTGTCCTCTTAAAAAAAGATAAGAGTGTCATGTCATGTAGCTATAGTTGTATTTTCTTTAAAGTTAACTCCAGTTGCTCTCTCTTGTTTTTCGTTTCAAAAGTCTAAGCATGTGACCAAGACTTAAGTTATACTAAATACAATCTCTGACTCCGAGGTATTCCTTTTGTTTCTTTTGGAAGAACCTCGTGGCATGAGTTGGTATGAACTCCACTTGCAGCTACTTACTGTACTTGGAGCCATAGGTAAAAGAAATAATGCTTTGAAACTATAATTTACCAAAAAGTGAAGTGCTTCAGGCATAGTTAAAATTTAAAAACTTTACTTTGGTTGCACAATAGGTTCAATCTCTCAACTTTTAGTCTTTCTCTAATCTTGTAGGTATATTTTTAGTAAATGATCATTTACATCTATCTTTTGTATTATGGATTCTATATGCAACTGTTACGCCTAGATGAAGTGCATTTCCTTATTTGATATTAATAATTATAGGCAATGAGTGATCAAGATCATTGCTAAAAACAAGAAAGGGTTCCAATATGCAAGAGATTGTGATCTTCTCAATGAGTAGCATACTGAAAGAACACATGAGATTACCTCAGGTTCCTTGTTCTCAATGTATTACATACTCTCAATCAGGAAATTAAACAAAATAAAGTATCTTTTTGTTCATCGATTTATAATAGTATTGACCCATTCATCATGCCCGCTACACCAAATAGGCTTGTGAATGGCTTTATTGAACGCGATAAGTAAGATAACGCAACAAGGGTTTTCTGTCAGTATATATAACCACATATACAACAATTAGTAAAGAAAGTATAATAGAGAAATGCACCAACATCCTACAGAACACTAAAGAAGAATAAAGTTATGGGCAAAAATATAGAGTAGAAAAGATGAATATTAAAAAAAGATAGAGAAAAATAATTAATTATAAAATACAAATAATAGAAAAATTAAAAATTAGAAACAATAGTGAAGGGGAAAATATTTTTGACCAGATTCAAATAATAGAAGTAGGCGATAGTACCGAAGAAGAAATAATGAGTAAAATAGTGAAGAAAAAAAGTACCAAAATAGAAAATAGAGGAGAAAGTAAAAGAGAAAAGTGAATGTCGTATTACTAGAGTCTCAAATTGTAGGTTCATTTTCGGGTTTTATATCAAGTCGGCTACCCTATTCCTCAAAATATCTCACTTAGACCACCATTTCCCACGTCGACTTATTGAAATCATTAAAAAACTAATATATATCACGCCGTTATCCTATTCTAAATAAATTAACAGAAAATGTTAATTTTTTTAAAATTTCTGTTAGTTCAAGCAGAAACAACCAAAAGTGGTAAGCTGGTAGTCCACGTATGTTCCACGTAGGACTAACTATCAAGTGACACAACACAAGTGAAAGAAACCCTAATAAATTAAACAAATAACCCGAACAAACAAATAAACTGACATATTGGCGGGTTAATTTGAGGCTAAAAAAAACCCTAAACAACGGGTTCATTCAATCGTCACTATCAACCATCATTCAATCATTAATCGTATCTATCTTCAACAAAATCTGGACACCAATTATCACTCTTTAACATCATTCGACAAGATAATCATCAATCCTCTATGTATTGTTTATTTGTGTTTTATATAATAGTATTGTTTCATTCGATTGTATTGTGCGACTTGTTTATTTTGTTTTTATTTGTTAGTAATAAGTGAATATATGAATGTAATTACTTATACGTTGCTTTTACCTTACTTTTACCACAACTCCAGAAACCTCTTCCTGGATTTTTGGAAGTCCATGACATAAGTACTCGAGCATTTATACCACAAAAATAAAAAAATTAAGTTATTATCAGACTTAACAACTGGCGAGTTTGACAAAGCAGATATGGGGGTTTACGATTATGAGCGAAGATGATGATAATGCGAGAAGTAATTACAAAGTTATGCAAAAATTCAAGAGAAGATTAATTTTTTAATCAAGAACCCTAATAATACACTGTGTTTGTATGTCTGCTATATTTACAGGGGTCAACGTGAAGTCAGTCAAACTAGTCGTTGCTTATTCAATGTCATGTTAGTTGAAACATCAGCATCACCGTTAACTTTTTTAATTAATATAACGGCGTGATATATATTAGTTTTTTAATGGTTTAAATGAGTTGTCGTGGGAAATGGTGGTCTAAGTGAGATATTTTGACGAATCGGGTGGCCGACTTGATATAAAACCCGTTCATTTTCTCAGGGACAATCTTTTTAATTCCAAAAAATGAACAGAGTGCGGTGACCAGATTGTAGGTTCATTTTCTTTGGAATACTCTTTAAATGATGGCTTACAATCACCCTTCAATTTTCATGTTTTAAAAAAGTATTGGACAAAGAATAAGTTCTTTCCCAATAAGGCGCAAACGCAATAACCACAATTAATCAACCGCCTTGCCATTAGGGTACACAGAAAAGGTGATCAACTATTAAAAGTCAGTTTATTCCAACCAAAGTCCTAATTTATGTCCCTCTTTTCTTCTTTTTCTCATTATTATTGTTGTTATTAAGGCTATATCATGGTTGCAGCCACTTCCCCAACTGCTAAACTCAAGTTCATAAAAGATACTAGACAAATTGTTTTAACTAGTTCATCCATTTTGAAATAGCATATTATGTCTCGACATTTAAATGACCTGTTTCACCTCACATTCAACAAACTTTATAGATGCCCCTCCCCCAATAAAAAGATCAAGATTTAAGAACAATGAATACATGATTACATTAACTATCGTTGGCATAATCAAGACAGACTGTTTTTAAATGGGATTTTCTATGGTGTGCCTAAGGGCACACAATAGGCACTAACTTCCATAGAAATATGCTCTTCTTATTGGTGGTTGAATAATAAATATTAATGGTAAAAAGAGGTCATTTTTATTGGAGTTAATTACTAATGTGTATCCTTGGGCACACATTAGAAAAACCGTTTCAAAATTAAGGCATCTCGGCAACAAAAAATACAAAAGAAACATAATCCGATACTCATACAAACATGAACCACCGGTTGCATTTTCAATTTGATTAAAAAAATGGCATATGAACAACAAAAGTCCAGTTGTAAACTAATATCACCATAAAAGATGTAAGATTACATTGTTTTGTTGAGCAAGTATTGTAGAATTTCTGCATTTACAACATCACCAATAACGTATGCACAATAAAGTAGACCAAATGATTAAATTACAATACAAAACCATAAACCAGAAATATTGAAACTACTAAGAACATTATGAAAATACACATATAAATCTAAACTTCCTGACCCATATTCTAAGAAAGAAGCTCATGGGAACAAAAATCAGCACAACAATCACTAAATCAGTTAAATGCATACACAACTACTCCCTCCGTCCCAGCCAATTCTTTACGCTTGGTTTGAGAACGGAGGTGAAAAGAGAAAGAAAAGCGGATGAAGTGGTGGGACTCATTGATTTTTAATGTATAAAATGGAGATAGTGGAGTAAAAGTAGTGTGAAAAGGGAGGAAAAGTGGAAAAGTGGTGGGACCCATTGACTATTTTTGATAAGTTTTGAAATATAAAGAATTGAATGGACATCAAAAAAACTGTAAAGAAATGGTTGAAACAGAGAGAGTAATAAATAACCAGCAAACAAAAACCAAATTATAGAATATTGATAAAAAAATAAAAATGAAAATACCTGTGGGTTACACAGCATAACCTAAATGACTCCCCAGCTGCTGCTATATGTAATCTTCTTCTCTATATATTGTATGGATGTATATATAAAAAAATGTATATACTATATCTTCTTGGTATGAAAACACCAAACCAGACAAGAGACAACCTCGGAAACCTCCACCTATGTGATAATCATATATATATATATACAAACAGGAAGGCAGGGCTGAGAAAAAACCGAACAAAAACCAAAACCGATCCGAAATCGGTAAAATCCGTAAAAAACCGATCCGCAAAAACCGGAACCGATCCGAAACTGAAAAGTTAAAAAACCGATCCGATGATAATTTTTCGGTTCCGGTTTTAGGTCCAACCGATCCGAAAAAACCCGAACCGAACCGATTATTTAAATAAATAAATAAATTATATATATATATATGGAATTAACAGATTTATGTATATTACATATAAAATATCAAATTATTAACATTCTAGTATATTGTTTGAACAGAGCAGACTAGTAGCAAGCAATAATAGTACCATTGGGCCTTACAAAATTAACTAGCCCAATAAGTAATAAAACAGAAGTCTGGAGTCTCTTGCTCCTCATCCCTAATTTTAGTCAGTTCTGTAGTCTCTACTTTCTCACTTCTGTTAAACCTAAAGGCCGAAGCAACAAACACATCTAAATCAGTAAATCATGTTTGGGCCATCAATTAATCGAACTTCTCAGCTAGAAACTTCTCAAGAACCGCCTCAAGAGTCTCGGCCTTCGATAAAAGAGGTACTTTTATCTTTATAATTTTTAATTTTTCTATGCAGCAGGTTTCTTTAAATCTAAAGTTTGATTTTTGTTTTGTTTGTAGATACCTGTGATTGTGAACTTGGAAAATGAAGAAGTAAAGGGTGATAATAAAGAGAAGGAAAATTGTGAACAGACTGGGAAAAAGGCAGTTTCGGTAGCTTGGGATTATTTTAATCGAATACCGGGCCTTCCAGTTGGTAAGGAGAAAGCCAAGTACAAGTTTTGTTCTGTGATAATTGGATGCAATACACAAAATGGTACTTCGGCGATAATGAATCACTTGAGAATGATATGTGCTAAATCACCCCTATGTACCAATCTTGATAAATTACAAAGGACATTACGATTTGAAAAGTTATCAAAGATGATAAATTTCATACCGTTAAGGCTCATGAGTTTAATCAAGAGAGGTTAAGAAAAAAACTTGCTTTAATTTGTATCAAAGATAATCAACCATTTATGATTGTGGAACATGAAGGGTTTAAAAAATTAATGAATGAGGCGGAACCAAGGTTTAAGATGCCAAGTAGATGGACAATTGCAAGAGATTGTCTCAAAATATATAGTGAAGAGTTAGTAACATTAAAAAAGTCTTTGTTATCTCAAAGAGTCTCATTCACAACGGATAGTTGGACCTCGGTTCAAAATATTAATTATATGTGCCTTCCTGAGGAAGGGGTTGATATTTGTTTGAAATATTACAAGAATATACTCCTACTTGACTTTCCAACAAACCTACCTAGATATACTTAGATATAAGATATGTTCAAAAAATCTGAACCCAGAGATTCGATCCAAAAAAAGCCCGAAAATTCGGATTCATAAAAAAGTTCGGCCCGGTTCAGCCCGGCCCGCGTACATTAAATAGTCCTTTTTTTTTTCTCGAAAATCCGTCCCGGCCCGGTCCGAAACCCGAAAAGCCGGATTCAAAAAAACCCGGATCGGAAAAAGCCCGGATAAAAGCCCGGTTCGGCCCGGACTAAAGACCAGGCTTTTTGAAAAGTCCGATTAAAAAACCGAATTTTTAATATAAAATTTGAAAATATACAATTCTTTTTATGATTTTTAAAATATTATATTGTAATATTAGAAGCAATTAATGTATATATGATTATTTAAATATTGGAAGCAATTAATGTATTTAATTCAAATTATAAAATTTAAAATATTTTTTTAATATATAAATAAAAAGCCTGGATAAAACCCAGTTCGGCCCGATCCGGCCCGGCTTATGGGCCTAAAACAGGCCTTATATTTCTTGGGAAACCCGGCCCCATTAAAAAAAAATAGACCCGATTTTAAAAAAAACCCGACCCTATCCGTTTTCAAAAAAACCGGGCTTTTTAAAGTTCGGATAAAACCCGGCCGATGGGCTTTTTGTGCATCTCTAGATATACGTCAATTACACTGTAGTATTCCCCCTGGTTTTAGACAAAGTAATAATGACAAAACGCTTCATCGTTATTTTAAAAAAAAAATTACACACCGGTTTAACTTTTTTTTGTTTAAAAATTATCATTAATATCTTCTTGATATTGGCTATTCTAAATGGTATATTTGACATTTTTGACTTTCAAATGGTACCATTGTACTATTGTTTCGTTCATATAACACCGCTCCGTTAATCATATGTTATACAAACGTTAAACATTATTTTTAAGGGTACCAGTTGGAAAAATGAATTGTATAATGGTACTATTAGTAATATATTTTCTCTTATTTTTTTAAAAAAAATATATTAATTTTCTACTATTAAAAATTTGAATAAATAAAAAATAATAAGCAAAAAACATTATGTTGATTAAAAAAATAACATCAATTTACCTAATTTAAACTAATTCAAGAAATTATGAATATTTATTTTATATTTTTTCTAATATTTTCATGTTTTGTACTAACTATAATTCGAGTAAATGAAATAAGATAATTTAAATAAAAAAAATAAGAAATAGGGATATTTCAAATTCTATCATTATAATAATTATTTATATTTTATTGTATATAATTTTTGATAGGGAATAAAAATAACCCTAATTGCGGAGTTAATGTCGCATTAATTAGACATGATTTGGTCAAAGGGGAATGCCCAATTAATGAGGCCCAAAACCCTAACTATTTATTAAATTCGTAATTAATAAAGGGGATAATTAAACAGCCCAATAAATGTGTTCAAATAAGTAACTACTTCAACAAGAAGTAGCCTCCAAGTGACCCAAAATTCAGAAGGAAACTAGTTCCTGCTTTCTAAGACTCCAAAGTCCAATCTGAGGTGGAGACTTACCCATCAAGTCTCCCAATTCAACCCTAATTCTCAAACTCTCCACGTCTATATAAAGGGTTTTACCCCTTCAACTTCAGCAGAAAGCTTTGGGGACAAGAGCTCCAGACGTCACCACCATGAAACCACGTTTTGGAAGAAAGTTTTAAGCATCGCAAAGCCGCGAAGGCATCCTATAAGCCATGAGGCCATTACCTGGAATGACGTTTTAGACTCAGTCCTCAAAGGACATGAAATTCACTACGTCCTTGGTGAGCTTTCGCTGCCATAGCCCTGAGGGTAAGCATCACCAAGAACTACGTTTTGGCTTGATCCATGGCATACGCCAAGGTACGTAGGCATCTTGTGAGGGCAGATTCAAGCCACGAAACACAAGCGCATCCATTAAAGCTCTAATCTTATCAAATCCTAACATTAAATACACACAATAAATAAATACATGTTTTTTTATCCATAATATTTGGCGTCGTTTGTGGGAAGAAGACAACAACCATGAAAGCAGGAAGAAGCACCGAGAAACCACCTGCCGAAATACGCAATGTCGCATCCATTATTGATATGTCACCACAGTTAAACCTCAATATCCGAGGAACTGATCTATTAGGGATGGAAATCCCCATTACCTAACTACTGATCTAAAAAATGGTCTCCAACTCTAGGGGATGAAGAATCAAGAGAAGAGTCCCAAACTATAGATGGTACTCTCACTAATGAGCACCCGAATTTCAGATGTTAATAATTGTGCTTGCCTCAAGGATGAATGATCACCCACCTTACGGGATGTAAAATTTTAAGGAAGAACGCAAGACCGAGTACATGAGGAGTACGAACATCAGTATGTAAGGGCTAAACCTTATTGAAGGAAGAAGTTACGATTTCTATGATCCCCATATCGAGGATAGTGATCGTTCATATGAAGAGGAGATCACCCCAAGAAGGGTGCAGCCGATTAAGGAACCTGTTGTCAAAGGGCGTTTTTAGCCCCGAAGACGTGAAAGGATGAATTCCCAAATCATAAAGAAGAGGATTCGTGCTCATGAAGCACACATCCGAAAACCCTAAAAAGGTCTAAAATCATGAAGCAATCAAGATCTACCAACCACAACTCAAGTTGTTGCTTCCATCATTGGAGTACCACAACTCTCAATCATAAAATCAAGAATTCGGTCCCATATTTATGGGATTTCTTTT
Source organism: Apium graveolens (assembly GCF_009905375.1). Classification (NCBI taxonomy): domain Eukaryota; kingdom Viridiplantae; phylum Streptophyta; class Magnoliopsida; order Apiales; family Apiaceae; genus Apium; species Apium graveolens. The sequence goes on from NC_133654.1 coordinate 120,645,078, forward strand.
GACCCGAACGCTGATTTAGAGGACCGATACCCAATCTCAAGGAGTAGAAAACCAAGGGATGAATCCCCAATCATATTTCAGATGTTAACAATTATGTTTTCTTGAAGGAGGAAGATAATCCACCTGATTAAAGTAAACTTCGGCGTCGACCACATTACGAGTAGAATTCCAGTATTTGCAAGGGTTGAGCCCCATTCGTAAATGAGTCAGAGATTTCTTTTGTCCCAATATCTAAGATAGTGATCTTTAATCTGGTAAGAAGACCAAGCTAAGAAGGAGACGAATAAACAAAGAGCCCGTTGTCAGAATATTTTCTCAGTCTCGAGGGCACGAAAGGGTGATTCCTCAAACCATTACAAAAAAGAATTCGAGCTCATGAGGAGCACATCAACAAGATTTAACAAGTTTAGAGGTGCGTTATGCAAAAACCCGGTCTTAACCCGAAGGGACGATTTAAGATCCCCATGTTCAGAAGATAGAATCCTTAAGTTTAAGGGTCGAATCCCCAATTTCAGATGGTAGTTGAGACCTTAATTTTACCAATGTTCTCCTTTCCTAAAACATGGTTGATCAGGGATATGGATTTAAAGATTATGACCAAGGAAGCAGAATTCAACATCAACCTTGCAAAGGCTGTACACGCCCTTATGTTTAAGGATTGAAACCCATCAATGACCAAGTTTATGATTATCCCAGTCCCTGTACAAAGGATGATGAAATCTGAAGTGATAAGGATGCCACTCCAAGAAGGTGACGTCCATGAAGTGACCGACCGAAGAAGGATGTCCCAAGCCTCGAGTGCCTCAAGGACTAAAAGCTTAGGATGATGAAGATCGAATTTTCGTCTCATAAAACTCGTGAGTTAATGGAGGAACTGAAAAGGGAACAACAAACTCGACTACTTGCAAAATTTGGAAAGCCTGGACCCCGAGGGTCGATTCCCCGGTATAGTTGGTTTAAACGCCTTCCATGAAAAAGGAAGACGGGGATTCTAAGGGTTGATCCCAAAGATTTAATGCCCCTTTAAGGCCTGAATGATACAATGTATCTCTTTATGAAAGAAACTACAAATACCTATATTTCGAGGAAGCTGAAGATACCCCAATCTAGGCGTATGATGGATTCAGTAATCCGCATAACCATGTAGGAAAGTTTTCAAACTCTCTACTACAATAGCCAATGCACGATTTTATAAAGTGCATGACATTTTCTTAAACCTCGGGGGCATAACTCGATTATGGTGCAAAAGTGCATGAGCCACACTGCATCCCCAAAAACATAAAACAAGGATAAAAAAATCCTTGTATGACCTAGACCGATTCAAAAAAAACCCATGATCAACATATACTTGAGTAATAGGATGTCAGTGATAGTCCAACAAGGAGCCTGGGATGATAACCTTAAATTATCATTGGCCCAAACCAATATGAAAAACAGACATAGGTTACAACGGCGGGGAGGTGAAAATAAATAACATAAAGAAGGATTTGCCCCCCATAGGAGGCGATGCTGGTAACAACTAGAAGCAAAAGGAGGATCAAAAATGTGATGCTAAGGATAAGTATCTATGATGGAGACTTTTTCCCCAAGGAAGAACAACAGGGAACCGAAGTTCACCAAGCATGCACGTTTTAATGCTCCAAGAAGCCGCATATTGATGAAAATTAAAAAAGATGAAGACTATTGATGGCCGATGCCACTACGCACCAACCCTGAAAAGAGGAACAATAATTTATATCCAAGATTTCACATAGAGGACATCGACAATTTCCGTTAGCTAAGGAATATAATTGAGTTATAAATCCAAGGAGGGATACTGAAGAGGTTCACCAAAATGGTGGAGAAATAATAAGAATGAAAGATTATGAAGAATAAGAGGGGAGATCAAGATACTCCAGGAAAATAAGCAGCCCAGGGGCCGATTGTCAATATGATATTTAGAAGAATAATAATCGCTGGGACTTCAAGAAACTCAATGAAAGTTTGCGCCCGAAAGGTAGTACACCGTAAGGAGCGACAGTGGAAATTGTAACTAACTTTAATGATTCTGATTCATAAGGGATGAAATTCCTCCATGAAGACCCGATGATCGTCACACTATAATATAAAACTCTGAAAGATTCTTGGCAAATGGGACTCGCTAATTCCCAACTTGCCTTGTATAATATGTTGCCATGATTAAAGGCCCGACTGAGTCGGGGGGCAGGTCCTCCCAAAAGAAGACATGGAATTCCGAAAGTTCGACGAGCAATGAGGAAATTCAACAGCAGATACGATTCTTATCCACTTGTAACCGGAGTACAGTGAGGAAAATAAAGAGGAAATTCTTGCCCTTGGCAGGAGAGAAACCACAAAATAGTAAGCTAATTATAAGGACGACATTTCTAAGGTACCACTCCTCATTAACTTTGTAATACTATGTATCTTTTGCTGCTTTTATTTTGAGAAACCAGAGGCCACTTACAAAGGTTAGAAAGTAAAATTCTTTGAGCATCTCTATTGAAAGACCATGAGAGTCTATGGTATAATGAAATTAAGAGCCTAGACAAGGCAGAATACATGAGACACCTCCGAGAGGAATTTGAAGTGCTGATGCACCCCAAGGTAATGTTAAATCCTACAAGGTGTGCCTTCGAGGTAGGATCTGTAAATTTTTGGGCCACATCTCTGAGTGGGGAATCAAGGCCATGTTGATAAGATTTCTGGTTAGGGAACCCTCATCTTTCATTAAGAACATAGAGAAATTAAAGAGTGCGATTTAGGAGAGGTTCATCTCCGAACCCAGTGACAAGTATTTTACCTTCTTCACGGTATTGAAGAAAGTAAAGGACCCTTTATGGATTGATGAAAGCCATGTGATCTTTAAGAAATTGGAGAAGCAGAAAATCGGAATACCAGAAGAAGTACTAAATTTATACATGGAAAACTCAATTGTGTAATTGAGACTTGCCCTTGTGACAAAAGATATGGAGGTTCAGTAACCCACATGTTGAGATATTGAAAAATTATGTGAATAACTCTAGTATTGAGAAGTTCGCGTTAACCATGACCGCGGCATGAAGAAGTTAAACTGTATTTCCAAATGTGCGAAACTAGCCCCGGGGCACAATGCACAGCCCTGAGGCTGGTGGAAGGTGGTTTAAGTGGATAACGGAGCCTGACAAATTTAGTATAAACATGTACATTATTTAAGGTTCAAGATTTGACCGACTTCATGGTTGAATGTCCTTTTGACAACCAAGAAGTAGGGGCAGGATGAGATACCCTATGAGGGCAAGGAAATATATAGGATAAGATAAAGATATCATACTGAAGTACTATTTGGTTCTCTATTTTAATGGAACATTCAAAATAAAAGTGAGTGTTGCAAATTCATGACGGATTAATGATATAGTTAACCTCGACATCGGATTTCTCATTAACGAATGACGAAGTTAAAAATAAGGCCTCGATGGCCAGACTTGGTTCAGCTCGAACCTTAAGGGTTGAAAACCTCAAAGTCTATGAAGACTCGGTGTTGGTGATTTCTCGAGTATATGGGGAATTCAAAACAAAGTATGAGAAAGGCATGCGAAGCCGTGAATAAATTTGATGGATGTTACGTAAAGTTACATCCCAGTGGAGGAAATCATGAAGGATATGTTCAATTTGAGTTTGCATATTCAACGATAGAGATTTATAAATTTCGGAACCTGAAGCATGAATTCCAAGTTGGTACCACCAGTAGGTGTGGAAAATTGTTAGGTTAATTTTATGAAGGTTAACCTAGAAACTAGTGGTTAACCCATGCATATGAGGTATGAAATCCATTGGAAACGCGCCTAGGTACGCTCTGGTTGAGATGAGTCACATAAGAAATTCTTTGTGATTCCATACTCGGAATACCTGGGACCCTAGAAGCGGAACTAACCTCGAAAGATGTTCGTCCATGAGCAGCACCCGGGGGGAAGGGCTGACACCAAAAAAAAGTAGTCGAGCAGAATTCAGCTCGAAAGGAGACTGAATCCTGACCGAAATACGGTTCAATAAGGCTATCTAAATTAAAGATAAGTCGACCAGAAGGCTGGAGTTTTAGAATCAATAGATTCGTCAACAAGATATGAGAGACTTGTGAAGTCATGACTGAATTTGATGAAATCTACATCCTGCGGAAGGAAGGCATGAGGGTCGTGACTCAAGAGATAAAAAATTATACGGGAAGTTTTTACTTCTAAGTCTCAAAGACCCAAAAACTAATACAAAGTTGATAGCACCGATATGTGCGAGGACTCATTTCCTGGAAGTCTCGACTCAAACTAGCCGGTGACCCGACGTTGCCATAGAAGCTTAAAAAATGCTGGAAAAAGCTTTGAAGCTTAATTTGATTGCAAGGACTTTATACAAGAAGTAGTTCGTGATTCCTTACTTGAAATGCCCGAGAACACGAAAAATGGAGTTGGTCTTAAAGAAATACATGAGAAGAAACGTGGGTTACGTCCGGGGTACGGGGCCGACACTCAAAACTTACTTGTTGGAATTCTATTGGCTAAAGATGATGGCTGATGATAAATATTATGATAAGAAAGTATACTTGATATCGGAAGCACACACATTTCCTGAGGTAGATCCTGACACGAAGAGGATTGAGGCTAAAACCCTTGGTTGTATAACCAGCATTCGAGTGACACAATTCCCGCAGAAAAGTGCGATATAAAGGTATGAACTCCCACGAATCCTAGTGACCGGTGATAGAAGATAGTACAATATCAATGATGTGAGAAGAGCGATAACAAATCCTGCTCCACAACTATTTCTCACCCCTGGACGAATGGGCAAGCTGAGGTAGGAAGTCGAGTAATCCTTGATGGACTGAAAGAGGGAAGAATACTCGAGAAATGACTAGGCAGACATGCCACTTGCAAGGAAATGATAGGAGTTATACCATTCTTACTGGATAATAAAGCTGAGGTTGTGATGCCATTATGAATCACTCAAACAACTCCAAAGGTTGAGGTCTTTGAGCCTGGGGAGAACGAGGAAGACATGACAAATACTTTAGATTTGATGAAGCCAACACCGGGATTGTTGAGCATCTGAAACAAGTTTCAAGACATCCAGAGTTGGGAAGAAAGGAAAGGCAATACCTATTTTCGAAGAGTCATCCCAAAACATGAACATATTTGGGACAAGGATCCCACAAACATGGAAATATTTTGAGAAAATAAGGTACTCAGGCTCAATATACCTTAAACTCAAGGTTTAATCTAGTTCAGAATCTAAGTAGGACAACTCACCTGGTTGGACTAAGTAGAAATAAGGCTCGTAGAGGCCACGTTGATTGAAGGCTCGTATAGGCCACTTTCCATCCAAATTGAAGGATTAAGGCACGTAAAAAAAATATGAAGATGCCATAATGAGTTAGAGCTCGTAATAAGCTTCGATTCGGTATATATTATATGCTCAAATCAGAATAATGAGCAAAAAGTTATGGCCATTTAAAGGCTTGAACCCGTAATTTAGGATTCCTGGTACACGGGGTCAGGATTCCTGGTCTAAAGGACTAGGATTCCTGGTATTCGGGGTCAGAATTCCCGGTCGAAAATCAATTCAACCATAGTGTTAAAATCACCCATAATTCGACGAGAGTGTTCATCGAAAAAGGGGAGAATCCTGGTCAAAAATCCATACGACTAGAATGACAAATCAGCTCATAGTTAGACCAGAGTTCGGGTCAGGATTCCTGGTCTAAAGGACTAGGATTCCTGGTATACGGGGTCAGGATTCCTGGTCTAAAGGACAAGGATTCCTGGTATACGGGGTCAGGATTCCTGGTCTAAAGGACTAGAATTCCTGGTATACGGGGTCAGGATTCCTGGTCAAAAATCAATTCGACCTGAGTGTTGAAATAACCCATAATCCGACGAGAGTGTTCATCAAAAATGGGGAGAATCCTGGTCGAAAATCCATACGACTAGGATGACAAATCAGCTCATAGTTAGACCAGAGTTCTGGTCAAAATTCGACCAGAATGCATCCTGGTCTAAAATCAGTTCGACTAGAATGCATCCAGGTCTAAAATCAGTTCGACCAGAATGCATCCTGGTCTAAAATCAGTTCGACCAGGATGAAGGAATGACCCATAGTTAGATCAGAGTTCTGATCGAAATTTGACCAGGATGCATCCTGGTCGAATTTTGACCAGGAATAAAAAGAAATATTCCTAAAAATTTAGGAAAAATTAAGACATACCCGGAGGTACAGAAAAATTCCTAAAATATTAGGAAAAATCACAAAAAATACCCGGAGGTACAGAAAAATTCCTAAGATATTAGGAAAAATCACGAAAAATACCCGGATGTACGAAAAAATTCCTAAGATATTAGGAAAAATTACGAAAAATACCCGGAGGTATAGAAAAATTCCTAAAATATTAGAAAAAATCATGAAAAATACCCGGAGGTACGAAACAATTCCTATGATATTAGGAAAAATTACGAAAAATACCCGGAGGTATAGAAAAATTCCTAAAATATTAGGAAAAATCATGAAAAATACCCGGATGTACGGAAAAATTCCTGAAATATAAGGAAAAATTATGAAAAATACCCGGAGGTACGGAAAAATTCCTAAATTTAGAAAAATACATGTGAGTAAGAGATAATCCCCAAAAATTAAGGGAACATGTTGACGGAGGAATTTGGGAACAACAAAACTTGAGGTTAGCAGCCGGAAACAAGATCTATGATGACAGTTCTTCGCCGGAAATGTGAACAGTAACCGATGAATCCGATGAACAGTATTCGTCGGAAAAGATGAACAGTATTTGGTGGTGATGATTATTGGGGACTGAGATTGCTTAGGGTTAGTGGTGGCTCCTTTGCGCTCTCGCTTCTGACCCCTTACAATGTGCCTACGTACCCCTATTTATAGGGGATCAAGCCCACGTAGTTCTTGGGGAACAAAAAACCTAATGGGCTTAGATTTCTTATCCCGAGGCCCAGTAGGAAACCCACTGGAAACCGTCTTCTACTAGCTTTAGGAATGTCCGCCGATGAGGCCCAACCACAAAGGCCCAAGGCTCGTCAGCGGCTTCGAGACTTCACGGATAAGGCATCTCCCTGGCCAAGGATAATCCTCCGCTACCAGCTGTTTCTCTAGTCCGTGGACGCAGGTATAGCCGTGGTTTACCCCAAATGTTGGACGCATCCTTGTCCCCCGATAAGGAGCCCCTACCAGATTGCAGGACAAGTGATCCCAAACTTTTGGGTGCAAAGTGCAGGATACTCCAAAGTCTCCCAACGAGGACACCCGTTGACTACAGAGACAGAGCTCCCAAAGCACACACCAGATTTCACCCCACATCCCCAATGAGGACACCCAGTGACTACAGGAGGAGGCCTTCAGTCCAGGCATACCCCTGGAGGTCTCTGACCACGGACACCGCCTTTTCTGTAGATATGCTACAAGAAGGAGTTCTTCAACAGAGTACCTGCATCAAATAGGTTAGTAATAACATTCTCCATCTTCCTCGAGTCTTCCAGAGAATCCATCCAAGCAGCATATAAAAACTGCATTTATATGTCAAGTGGAAGTTGAGGGCGCGCCCTGATATTTCTGTATGTTGGCACCGCCCTGTGTCACCAGCCTTTGGTCTCTTCTTATATCATTCTACACCATAGGGCGCGCCCTAAACTATTCATCATTAGGGCTCGCTCCAATTCTATCCAAGCCAACAAGCAAGTCTGTCAAAGCAATCATGCCCAAACAATCCGTCCAAGGAGCCTTCCTTGTCCAAGGAGCGCCCTAAGGCTCACTACAGTACAGGTTTAATATAAGAAATTTCTCTCCTCCTTCTTGATAACTGGCCTCGCCTCCTCTACCTGTTTGAGGGCGCGCCTCTAATACATGATAACCACAACCGTTACTCAGCTGCTCAGTCAACGGGGCGCAATCTTTGGGCGCGCCTTCTATTTATGGAAAGTCAATCTCATATTTTTCCTAGATTTTAGGCGCTTCTCCTTTAATTCTGCTCATTTTATTAATCTTAATCTGAACATTGTTTATACCAATTTTTGGGCATAACAACTACCCCCCAAATTCCATATGCTATTGAAAATGGGATTGGAATTTTCCTCCTCATCCTTATAAAAATCTGTATAAACATATTTTCCAGCACTTACTTTACTAGGCACGTCCGAAAAGCAGTGGGCTTTTATATATTCAATGTTCTTACTTTTCATGCATTATAGGTTGATGTTAATCTAATAAGGCGCGCCTTCTAGAGGGCGCGTCCTAAAATTTAAAATAATTTGAAACGGTCTTCCTTACTCTTCGAGAATCGTGATTGACATGACAGATTCGACACCTGTCCCTTTTACCTATAAATACAAGTCACCGTCAGTCATTTTCATTTTTACTTTTACTCTCCCCTTCCTTTTTATTTTCTCTTTCCTCACCAAAAGCTTCGACTCCGGTGACGGACTTTTGCTCAGAACCAGCCTTCCCTGTTATCACACTCTCAATCTCTTCCAGTCAACTTCTTCCCCATTCAAAAAGGTATGTAAATCTCTTTTCTTCTCTGGATTTTGTTGCATAAATCACACTGCATGTCACATTTGTCCCCTCAACTTCCTTAACTGTTCTTGATGATTTACACAAAATGATGTATGTATCTATGTATGTATATTGTATATGCATGATTAGTTGTTCTAGATCCAAAATCATTGGATCCCATTCTCAATTTTATGTTTCTGGGAATCCCAAACATTTATCCTCAAAATTAGAAGTATACGCCCTATGATAAGGCGCGCCTCTTTCTTGATACGAGGCGCATCCCCTTTATTTTTAGCCACGCCATTTGTCATCTAATCTTCCAGTCTTTATAGATTTTATAATAGAATAGGATGCGCCCTCTTAGTATATGACTCACTTTTTCTCTTCTTTTAAGTCTATCCCTATCCTTTCCGTTTCCTTCATACTTTCGTATCTCGTTCTTTCGTATTGGGCGCGCCCTCAACATTTCTTTTGGTTTTCTTGACAGCTGGAAGACGAGGGCGCGTCCTCCCCTTTTCACCCTTTCAAGAATTTTCTCATCAACTTGGGGATTTATTCGCCCCCAAATACTTACTTCGATCCCCAACCTCCAAACGCCCACCACACTCCCGAATTTCTGAACCGGGTGGCGCGCCTTCTTCAGGATTCCAAAGAGGTTACCCTGATGGCAGATTCCTCAGATAATTCGTCCACGGACAATATTCTTTTATCTCGTAGGCAAGGCAAGCAGAAGCTGATCCAAAAGGATAGATCCCCAATCCCAGATATGACAGAACTGGATGATGATGATTGGTTTGAGAGTTTGAATGCTGATAGATATAGGGGTATTGAGAGGGGCGTCAACGTAGGTGCAGGACCCTCTAAAGTATCCTGCAGGACAGTATCCCCAAGTCCATCTCCCCAACACACAGAGGGCACGCCTACATCCCCCGTTCCTGAGGGCGTGCCTGAAGCAAGTGCGTCCCCTCTTCGTGATGAAGAAAATTTCTTTGATGAAGACTCCTTCCAATTTTCCACCTCTCCTGAACCTTCTCCAATCCCTTTCCACCACTGGGAAGTTTCTGATAGTGAATTAGATTTTGACTGGGATGAATTTGAACCATGTACTGAAGCTGTGAAGAAGCGTTTCAGGAAGGAGCATGGGAAGCTTTTCTGTGTGGGCCTGTCTTCAGCCTATTCAGATGAGCAACTAGGATGGCTCATGGAGTTTTACGATATGGAAGGCATATGGGTGCGCCCTTTAAGCATGATGCGGCCCCATATCTTTAATTATGGGAGGAACTTTAAATTCCCCAGAATGGTGACCAGCCCCAAGCTAGTATCTTTGGGTATAGGCGCGCCCTTACATCCCTACCTTAGGGAAGTGATAGAACTGTATGATGTCGCTCCACTTCAACTTTCTCCCAATAGCTACAAGTTTATCCTGGCTCTGTTTATCCTCTATACGGACTTGGGTTTTCCTCAACCGTCAATGGCAGAAGTTGCTTATTTTTTCAATCTAAGGAAATCTGACCATGGGTACTACTATTTGGTGGTGGACAAGCAGCACAATAAGAAGGGTTTTTCCTCTGGCAAGCTTAGCCATGAGAAAGGTTGGAAGGAAAACTTCTTTTACCTGTATGACGTTCCCAGAATAAGGATAAGATTCAACAAGTCACCGAGTAAGGGCGCGCCCTTTTGTTTTTTTTATATTTTTCTTTCTTTTCTCATCCTTATACTTTTTCAGACAGACCAGCTTCCAAACCCCTTAAAAGCGAGCCCAAAAAATGAGCTGAAGCCCTCCTTAGAGTGGCTTCTGACAGGTGGAACTTAAAAACCTTAGTCACTCGAACCAACTTGATGCGAGTAGGAATCCTTTCTGACCAAGTAGGAGTGAAGTGCAAATATTTAAAATTTAGGAAGGGTGCTCCTATTTCTCGTGTTATTGACTTAGACAGTGAAGAAGAAGCTGAAGAAGAAGAAGAAAAAACGGAGGATGGCTCCCTACAAGGCCAAGATCCTTCAGGTTCATTCATTGTAGAATATAAAGGCGCGCCTTTTTATTATTGGCGTGTCCTACTTCTTTTTTTTTGTTAACTTCTTCATTGCCATACTGGATAGAAAACTTTCGTTCATTTAACCTTTTCGCGTCTTTAGGGCGCGCCCCTTTTACTCTAGGCGTAGCATTTTACTCATGTTTATCAATGTTATCTTTATCAATTGCTTTTATTTATTGCATTGTTCAACATATTTAACTGTCATGTTTAACTAATATGTCTTTATGTCTTGTGCAGAAATGGCTCCTCCAAGAATCCCCAAGTCTTTTGGGGCGCGCCCTAGTGATAAGCCTAGGCCCAAACCGAAGAAGGATGCTCCTGCTGCACAGGCATCTGTTCCAACTTCTGCCTCCATCCCTCAAACAACACCTGCTCCAAAGAGGCCCATCATTGACCTTACAGAAAAGCAGGGCGTGCCTAAGAGGCATAGAGCAGAGGACGCGCCCTCTGGCTCTTCTGTCGCCTTGAATGCTCTCAGCCCCATGGGTTCTCTTTATGTTTCGGATGGGGAAGTGGAGCAGTGGCAGGCCATGGACTTGGGGGATGCTACTCGTGCTTCTATAAAGGCATCTTGCCAACTGTTCATCCATTCTACTCGAGTGGTGGACAAGCTACTGGAAGAGGGGGCGCGCCTAGAGAGGCTTCAAGGCAACAACAACATTTTGAGGAACACCCTCAAAGACAAAGACTTTCTGCATGCCAAAGACATTAAAGCTAAGGATTCTGAGATCTCTTTTCTCAAGGATGAGGTGGCCAATCTTACTTCCCAGCTAGAGATTGCCAACAAAAAGGCTACCTCTCTCCACACTGAGCTGGGTGCAGCCAACTTGAGGATTGAGTATCTGGAGGAGCAACAGAAACTAGGCTGGCCTGATGAAAAGAGGGAAATATCTGATGAAGCATTTGACAATGGTTTTTACTTCTACAGAGTGGGTTTTGTGGCCAATGATCCTGACTACTCCTTTGAGAAGTTTGGGGAGGAGACTGTTGCTGAGATGGTGGAATTCAAAAAAGAGCATGATGTTGAAATCAAGGCAAGGAGGGTAGAACTTGGGCTGGAGGAGGAAGATAGTGAGGGCGCGCCACAAGAAGAAGCCTCCAAGGGCGCGCCTGAAGTTGATCCCAATGTTCCTCTTCAAACCATTCCTCCAACATACCAGTCTCAGGGTGTGCCTTGATTATTTATAGCTTTAAATTTCAAATACTTATGAGGAGCCAGCCCTCTTTTGATGCTGTGTAAAGTTGTATGACTTATTTTTCTGCTACTCTTTTATTCTTGCATGTATGACTCGTCGTTAATTTCATCTTTACTCAAAAATTTGTTAAGGCACTTTGATTTTTCTCTTAGCAATCATATGTTTCCATGGGGTATGTTACTATATGGCGCGCCCTTTAACATTTTTTTTAGTGTAATTAATTTTTGTGTGATCTCAAAGTTTGTCATTTGCAGATAATATGTACTTATTTCTTTCCATTAGTACCTTTGCAATATTTTAATTGACTTATTAGTCCAATAGGCGCGCCTTATTTCGAAGAGTTTTTTCCTTAGTCTTATTTTGCTGACCATGTGCATTTATTTCCTTCATCCTTGTCTACTATGTCTGTCTTGATCATAAAGCAGGAGCTATCAGATAGGGCGCGCCTCTACATAGGGCGCGCCATTGATTTTTTCAGATGAGAATTTTTATGTCAAGCAAATATAGTAATTTTTGAAGTAACTTTTCTCTTTTATTGATAACGCGCTCTAGTGTGTAAATTACACCAGTCCCATGGCTACTATACTTTATGGGGAAATTATTTGAAAATTTTTTCATCCTTCTGCTAGTTCCAAGGTTCGCAGTCACATGTACTACCCCCTAGGCTAGGAGGAATTTATTTGCTACTAGCCTATTACATAAGAATCAAAACAAGAAAATAAGGGGGACAAAGCCACACCCTACTGATAATACTTCCGCAAATGTTCTGCATTCCATGCTCGAGGAATAAGTTTACCATCCAGATCTTCCAAGCGGTAAGTCCCTTTCCAGAGTATAGCTTTAACTTTGTACGGTCCTTCCCAATTAGCTCCAAGCACCCCGTGCTGAGCTATCTTAGTGTTAGGCATAACCTTTCGTAACACGAGATCTCCAACCTTGAACGGTACAGATTTTACTTTTTTATTAAAATACCTTGCGACCCTCTGTTGGTACGCAGCGAGTTTCAATTGAGCGTTTGCCCGAGCTTCATCTAACAGATCCAAGTGGAGCCTCTGGTTAACTTCCCCATCTTCCTCGACGAACGCATCTCTCGGTAGAGATCCTGCTCCTACCTCCACGGGAACCATTGCCTTATACCCGTAGGTCAGCAGAAAAGGGGTTTCACCTGTGGTCGACCTAGGTGTCGTGTTGTAGGACCAAAGGACCATAGGCATTTCTTCTAGCCAATCCCCTTTCTTCTCTTCTAACTTTGCCTTCAAGGTATGTTTTATGATCTTATTTATGGCTTCTGTCTGGCCATTACTCTGCGGATGATAAACTGCGGCGAAGTCTTTTTTAATTTTTAAGTCTTCACAGAGCTTCCTTAATTCTATACTATCAAATTGTTTTCCATTGTCTGAAATGAGCTTGTAGGGAATACCAAACCTGCATACTATGGAATTGAACACGAAATGCCTTATCTTCTTTGCCGTGATCGTGGCTAGTGGCATAGCCTCTGCCCATTTGGTGAAGTAGTCCACAACCACCACGGCGTATTTCATACCCCCCCCCCTTTGCTTTAGGTAACTCTCCAATGAGATCAATCCCCCACATGGCAAAAGGCCAGGGACTTGTCAATGAGGTAATGGTGGATGTCGGGACGTTGGAATAGTTGGCGAACCGTTGGCAACGATCACAAGCCCGGAGAAAATTGAAAGCATCTTCCCTCAAAGTCGGCCAGTAGTACCCTTGTCTGAGCACTTTTAATGCCAAGGAACCACCCTCCGAGTGATTACCACAAATCCCTTCATACACCTCTCTGAGAATATAATTTCCTTCTTCCCTATCCACACAACGTAACAGTGGCTAGTTAAATCCTCTCTTGTATAGTACCCCGTCATATTCGACATACTTTGCAGCTCGGTACCGAAGGCGTCGAGCCTGTAGTTTATCCTCTGGTACATCCCATGTCTGAATATAGTTATGGATGGGGGTCATCCAGTTTTCTTGTGGGATTTCTTGCGTTTGAAACACCTCCACCTCCGGGATACTTGGAATTTCCTGGATTCCCAAAGGGATTTGTCCAAGTTGAACGTTGTCCATCTGTGACCCCATCTTGGCCAAAGCATCCGCATTACTATTCTCTTCTCTTGGAACACTTTCTAGTCTGGCACTTGAAAATTTTTCCAGTAGGCGTTTTGCACATCTCATATATAGCTTTGTCTGCGATCCCCGGGCTTGGAATCCTTCGTTGACCTGGTTCACAACTAATTCGGAATCACTCTGAACTATCAAATTCACGGCCCCTACCTCCAGAGCTAATTTCAGACCGTTGATTAAGGCTTCATACTCAGCATCATTGTTGGTAGCATAAAACTTGAAATGGATAGCACTCATCAAGCGGTGCCCCTCCGGAGTGATCAAGACTATCCCGGCACCTGACCCGTTGTTGTTTACGGCCCCGTCCACATGTAATGTCCACCAAGGGTGGGGGAGTTCCTGCTTCTTTTCATCCTGATGACTTTCTTGCGAGGTTGGTTCTGCCAGCACTATGGCCTTATCATCAACTTCTTCATCGAACTCAAGTACGAAATCGGCCAGCGCTTGTCCTTTGATTGCCATGCGAGGACAATATTCCAAATCGAATTGCCCTAGCTCTACGGCCTATTTTAACATTCTCCCTGATGATTCGGGTTTATGTAAAATATGCCGGAGCGGATAAGCGGTGCGAACTTCTATTCGGTGAGCCTGAAAATACGGTCTTAGCTTTCGTGCCGCAAGAATAAGAGCGTACACTAGTTTTTCCATGTTGGTATACCTGGTTTCCGCGTCTAACAACCTGTTGCTTACATAGTATACAGGCCACTGGTGGCTTACTTCTTCCTTTACCAAGACGGCACTGACGGAATATTCAGACACCGCCAAGTACATAATTAATGTTTCTCCGTTTTCTGGCTTGGCCAACATCGGGGGATTTCCCAGTTGTTCTTTGATTTTTAGAAAAGCTTCTTCACAGTCAGGGGTCCACAGAAAATCCTTCCCTCTCCCTTTGATCGCTTTGAAGAATTCTTTGCACCTATCTGACGACTTCGACACAAATCGATTTAGGTCCGCGATCCTTCCTGTTAGACTCTGTACCTGTTTGACGCTGGTGGGAGATTTCATGTCTAGCAAAGCTTTTATTTTTGCCGGGTTAGCCTCAATCCCCCGGTGGTTGACCATGAATCCCAAGAATTTTCCCGACTCTACGCCGAACACGCACTTCTGCCGGTTTAGTTTCATCCTATATTTTCTCAGGATATGAAACATTTCAGTTAAGTCGGCGACATGATCTTCCGCCCTTTTCGACTTCACGAGCATGTCATCCATATACACTTCCATAGTCTTCCCAATCTGCTTCTTGAACATTTTATTTACCAACCTTTGGTAAGTGGCACCGGCGTTGATCAGACCAAATGGCATTCCGATATAGCAGTAGAGACCTCTATCAGTGATGAAAGAGGTGTGCTCCTGGTCAGGCTCATACATAAGGATCTGGTTATACCCGGAGTATGCATCCATGAAGCTGAGCAGGGCATGTCCTGCCGTGGCGTCGACCAACTGATCAATTCTTGGTAGGGGAAAACTATCTTTCGGGCATGCTTTATTTAGGTCGGTGAAGTCCACGCACGTTCTCTATTTGCCGTTGGGCTTTTTTACCAATACCGGATTTGCTAGCCATTCTGGGTAAAAAGATTCTCGAATTAGTCCGACATCTAGGAGCCTTTCTATTTCCTCTGCTAGGGCTATAGCTCTCTCTCCGCTTACGGCCCTTCGTTTTTGTCGAACCCCTTTATGCTTGGGGTCGATATTCAATCGGTCGCACATTATTTCTGGATCAATCCCCACCATATCAGAATGGCTCCATGTAAATACATCAAGGTTTGCCAACAGAAATATTGAAAGACCTTCCTTTAACCTTGGTGCCAATTGGGACCCTATTCTCAGAACCTTACTCGGGTCTTTTTCATCAACGGGGATTTCGATCGTATCTTCTGCTGGCCCCATCTTTTCCATCGGCATTGGTATCCGGGGATCCAAGTCAGGGGAATTATAGATCTCCTGGTCTTGTAGAGAGGGTGCATCCGCTTTAGGAGGTGTGTCTTACGTAGTAGAGTCATCAACTTCTTCAGTATGTTTTGCGGGCGAGGGTGCTCCTGCAAGAGGAATGGCATCACCCTGTTCGAGGCTTTGTAAGACATCGAATCTTCCTTCTAAACGTTCCCCATGGAAATCTGCTTGGACTATGGTATCCATCGCCTCCTCTTCTTCCAACATCTCAATTCTGATTGCGTCTTCCAAGTACAACATTATCGGGGGCGACTCAGAGGGATGTTCTTCTTCTTGCTCAATATAATAGTGAACTCGGATTTCCTTGGTTGGTTGCTCAATGCTTTTCTCCCGATCCACGTCCGGAGTATCATCGGCATGGGAGTCTTTTCTGAAACCTTTCATTGCTTGCCTGTAGCACTCCCGTGAGTCATATTGGGAACCCCTGATACTTCCCCCAGTGTACATGGAAGCCGAATCGACCCCATGACTCTAACTCCTGCACCTGAAAAACCATAGACCCACGAGTCTTCCCTCGACATATCCTGATCAGGCAGTCCCATCTTTTTGAAGGTGCTGTAATAGAGGATGTTTGTTGAGCTCCCATTATCCACGAAAGCTCTATGGACATTCTTTGTTCCGATTTGGATGGAAATAACCAACACATCATTGTGGGGGTGATGTACCCATCGGCATCTGTTTCTCTGAAAGTGATATCCATGAACTCACCCTTAAACACCTTGGGTGGTTGGGTTTCCACCCTATGAATATCTGTGAGAGGCCTGAATCGGGCTTCCCTAGCGTATTTTGCCAAGGCTCGGTTGCTTCATTCCATTCCGGGATCTCCCCCGTAGATTGTTCGGATACTGCCATCCCTGACAAATTTATTTTCCTCCAGGGTATCATTGTTTGTCCCGCATGGGGCTCGTCTTTCCTCTTCCCTTGTCCTGTCATCCTTGTGCTTCCTTACTTCCTTGACTACCCATTCTCTGAGGTATCCTTCCTTGATAAGCGCTTTAATTTCATCTTTTAAATGTCGGCACTCATGTGTGTTATGTCCAGATGATTCATGGTATTCACAATATTTTTTCTTGTCTTTGCTTTGCCATGATGATAAAGCTTTAGGTTTTCTAAATAGCCCTTTATTTCTGTTTACCTCGTAGATATGATCGATAGATTCGACCAAAGGCGTCTACCGGCTTGTCCTGTAGTCATAGTTTGAGGGAGGGCTCCATCCCCTCCTTGTGCTTGTTGTATTTACCCGGTCTGGGCTTTGACTATCCCTTCGGTATCTTGGGCTTGGAGACCTATCCCTCTTCCTTCCTTTGTTTCTCTGACTCGACTGTGAAGTTGGCTGTACATCTGCTAAAGATTGTTCTATGGCTTTAAAAGATTCTGCCAAAGCGAAGACAACTGCGAGAGTGGCCGGATCCTTTCCTTGCAAGTGCTTCCAAAAATCTGAACCAACCCTTAATCCTGCGATCAAGAAGCTTTTTAAGGCTTCGTCCGATGCTCCCCTCACGCTAGTAGATTCAGCGTTGAACCTTTTAAAGTACGATGTCAAGCTTTCATTTTTCCTTTGCCTAACATTGGCAAGAGTTGTGACAGAGGGCGCGTATCTCACCGCGGCTTGGAACATGATTAAGAACAAATTCTTCATCTGATCCCACGAGGTGATCACCCCTGGCCCGAGCTTTTAAAACCATTGCTGGGCACTTTCTCTAAAGGTTGCCGCCAAGAGACGACATCGAGCCAAGTCCGGGACTTGGTACACATCCATCTCTATATTAAAACGACCCGGGAATTCCACCGGATCTGAGTTTCCATGGAAACGGAGATCGCTAGTAGTGTTGCGATACCCGGCCGGTAATTGTGCTTCTCTTATTGCTGCCGAGAATGGGGAAGGGATTTTGGCTGTAGCCGTCACCCTGCCTTTGAGGTGGTTAAGCAGCCTTTTTAGATCTCCTATATTGAAATTTCCCACGCCAGGAATGGTCTGCATTTGAGGCTGTGGACCTTGGGGTTGTAATAGAAGTGTTTCCACTTGATTCCCCCCGGGAGGGGCTTGCTGCTGGTTCGTATTCTGGGCGTCTTCGGGTATTATGATTATTTCAGGATTTCGTTCTTGGTTTCTCCCTTGATTCCCTTCTCCACCTTGGCCGCGGCCCCGGACCGTACTGTGATCATAGTTTTCTACATCTCTGTGATTATCATGTTCTACATAATCATAGCCATCTGTTTGGTTATTCCAGCGGGAATCATTTTGACCGCGGTAGTTGCCACGACGGTATCCGTCTAAATATCTACCTCAGCCTCCACCTCTTCCTCTCCATTGAGGCCTTCTCCATCGATCGTTTCCATATCCACGTCCATATCGATCCAGCGATCTGCGGGGAGGAGCCCTCATGATCGCGGTGTCGCTCCCGATTTTCCTGGGGATTCGGGGGCACATGCGTTGGATCACGGTGCCGCTCCCAATTTTCCTGGGAATTCAGGGGCACACGCGTTGGATCGCGGTGCCGCTCCCGATTTTCCTGGGAATTTAGGGGCACACGCGTTGTATCATGGGGCATCACATTTCCGCGATCAGCTTCTTTCTGCCATTCAAATAACACCATTCTCAAATCGTCATCGCCTAAGCGAATCCCCAAGCGATCTTTCAGAGCTGCGAAGCCTCGTTGCTGATTCTCCGACATCGACTCCGCCTGTCGGCGTTCCTCGAGACTACGTCCAGAGCGGTGCGGATGGGTGGCTCCCCGGGTATCTGTCTGCAGAATTTCCCATCCATCAGCATCTTCTTCCACTAGCTCAATGATTGGGGACGTGTCATTAGAATAGTCCAGGCGTCGCGGGGTTATCGGCACATGCCCTCTTTCAGTGTGGCCATGGCCGGCCGAGACATCCCTATCCGTCATGGGTGCTTTTCCAGGTGCCTGAGCCGCTCGGTTGTGGAGAAGACCCCTCCTGGCCTTGCGCCGTTCCACGGTGCTCAACCTTGAATCGAAACCATTCATAGCATCTCCCATGCGATACAGTTATTCCAACAAGTCGGCGTTGCTGATGAGCACAGGTGGCTGTCCTCCAACGTCCGGCGTGGGACGGTCAGTCATTGGCGGAATGTAGGGTTCATATTCGTAGCCATGATCAGAATCTTCTTCAGATTTTCCATCGTAAAAACTTCCATCTTGATATTGAGACATCCTTCCTCCCAGATGTATATCTTGATTAGCCGCTCCTTCTAGCGCCAATTTGTTGACGGAGGAATTTGGGAACAACAAAACTTGAGGTTAGCAGCCGGAAACAAGATCTATGATGGCAGTTCTTCGCTGGAAACGTGAACAGTAACCGATGAATCTGATGAACAGTATTCGTCGGAAAAGATGAATAGTATTTGGTGGTGATGATTATTGGGGACTGAGATTGCTTAGGGTTAGTGGTGGCTCATTTGCGCTCTCGCTTCTGACCCCTTACAATGTGCCTACGTACCCCTATTTTTAGGGGATCAAGCCCACGTAGTTCTTGGGGAACAAGAAACCTAATGGGCTTAGATTTCTTATCCCGAGGCCCAGTAGGAAACCCACTGGAAATCGTCTTCTACTAGCTTTAGGAATGTCCGCCGATGAGGCCCAACCACAAAGGCCCAAGGCTCGTCCGCGGCTTCGAGACTTCACGGATGAGGCATCTCCCTGGCTAAGGATAATCCTCCGCTACCAGCTGTTTCTCTAGTCCGTGGATGCAGGTATAGCCGTGGTTCACCCCAAATGTTGGACGCATCCTTGTCCCCCGATAAGGAGCCCCTACCAGATTGCAGGACAAGTGATCCCAAACTTTTGGGTGCAAAGTGCTGGATACTCCAAAGTCTCCCAACGAGGACACCCGTTGACTACAGAGACAGAGCTCCCAAAGCACACACCAGATTTCACCCCACATCCCCAATGAGGACACCCATTGACTACAGGAGGAGGCCTTCAGTCCAGGCATACCCCTGGAGGTCTCTGACCACGGACACCGCCTTTCTTGTTGATATGCTACAAGAAGGAGTTCTTCAACAGAGTACCTGCATCAAATAGGTTAGTAATAACATTCTCCATCTTCCTTGAGTCTTCCAGAGAATCCATCCAAGCAGCATATAAAAACAGCATTTATATGTCAAGTGGAAGTTGAGGGCGCGCCCTGATATTTCTGTATATTGGCGCCGCCCTGTGTCACCAGCCTTTGGTCTCTTTTTATATCATTCTACACCATAGGGCGCGCCCTAAACTATTCATCGTTAGGGCTCGCTCCAATTCTATCCAAGCCAACAAGCAAGTCTGTCAAAGCAATCATGCCCAAACAATCCGTCCAAGGAGCCTTCCTTGTCCAAGGCGCGCCTTAAGGCTCACTACAGTACAAGTTTTAATTAAGAAATTTCTCTCCTCCTTCTTGATAACTGGGCGCGCCTCCTCTACCTGTTTGATGGTGCGCCAGTAATACATGATAACCACAACCGTTACTCAGTTGCTCAGTCAAAGGGGCGCAATCTTTGGGCACGCCTTCTATTTATGGAAAGTCAATCTCATATTTTTCCTAGATTTCAGGCGCTTCTCCTTTGATTCTACTCATTTTATTAATCTTAATCTGAACATTGTTTATACCAATTTTTGGGCATAACAGAACATACCAGAAAATTCCTAAAAATAGAAATAAGGTAAGAAAATGAGTATGGAAAATCATATAAATTCCAGAAAATATCCTGAAGCCTCGGATAAGGCAAATCGTTGTAATTGTGTAGGTCGCTCCACACTTTACGCTAAAAACGATAACCCAGATAGGGTAAGAGATAACCTAACTTCTACAAAACATCGAGTGTGTTTCCCAAAAGTTGGGGGGCAAATAATAGGGAATAAAAATAACCCTAATTGCGGAGTTAATGTCGCATTAATTAGACCTGATTTGGTCAAATGGGAATGCTCAATTAATGAGGCCCAAAACCCTAACTATTTATTAAATTCGTAATTAATAAAGGGGATAATTAAATAACCCAATAAATATGTTCAAATAAGTAACTACTTCTACAAGAAGTAGCCTCCAAGTGACCCAAATTCAGAAGGAAACTAATTCCTGCTTTTTAGGACTCCACAGTCCAATCTGAGGTGGAGACTTACCCATCAAGTCTCCCAATTCTACCCTAATTCTCAGATCTCAACGTCTATATAAAGGGTCTTACCCCTTCAACTTCAGCAGAACGCTTTGGGGACAAGAGCTCTTGACGTCACCACCATGAAACCACGTTTTAGAAGACAGCTTTAAGCATCGCAAAGCCGCGAAGGCGTCCTATAAGCCACGAGGCCATTACCTGGAATAACTTTTTAGACTCAGTCCTTAAAGGACATGAAAGTCACTATATCCTTGGTGAGCTCTCGCTGTCATAGCCTCGAGGGCAAGCATCACCAAGAACTACGTTTTGACTTGATCCTTGGCATGGCCAAGGTATGTAGGCATCTTGTGAGGGCAGATTCAAGCCACGAAACACAAGCGCAGCCATTAAAGCTCGAAGCTTATCAAACCCTAACATTAAATACACGCAATAAATAAATTCATGTTTTTTATCGATAACAATTTTAAATAAGAATAAGCATTTTTCAAATTGTTTTAAAATATTAAGTGAAATAAAAAGTAATATATATATTGAACTTTTAATTAGAGTGTATTACAAAATTGAGCACGAAACTAATTGATAACTTAAAATGCATATATGAAATACTGATATTAAAATGATTAACTAATTAGTAGAAGAAATATATAGATAAACCGTGAAAATTGTGAAAAATCATATGATTCTAGTCAGGGAAAGTGGTACCACACAAAAGTAAAAAATATTTAATGGTACCACACAGAAGTCAATTATATAATGGTATAATTCATAATTTTATAATGTTTATTTAACACAGTGCTATTAGATGAATGGATCTATATATACAATGGTATCAGTTATAAAGTAAAAAATGTCAAATGATACCACTGAGAGAAGTCAATACCAAAAGGGTATTATTCATAATTTTCCTTTATTTTTTAAGTTTTTATTGTGTATTATGTTAGGGTCGAAAACATTACTTAATGTTACATTTTTAACAATTTTTTTAAAAATAATATTTTTAAATATAATGATTTATCATAATTTAACAATATTTAATTCTTTTGGGTTCAATAATCCCCTTTTAAATTTTAGAAATATTAAAAAATTGAATAAAATACACATCTAATTTAACAATTTTTAACATTTTAGAGTTTATAAATCCTTTTTTGGGTTTTAGAAATATTAAAAAAGAAAGAAATTAATAAAAATTATATAGATTAAGGGTTTAGGGGAGACGAAACCCCAATTTAATCTTGGATTATATAGCCTTCCTAAACCCTAATTCAATCTTGGATTTATAGCCTCTAGACCCAATAAAATTTAAATTAAATAATTTTAAAATTTAAGTGTGTAACTTAATGTAATAAGTTTTAATATTTTAGGATTCACCAATTCTATTTTGGGTTTTAGAAACAATTTAAAACAAATTTTTATTACTTTAAGGTTTAACAATTTTTTATTGTGCATTTTCTTCCCGTTTTATTTTTTATTTTTTAAAAATACTAACCAAATCGAGTTATAAAGTAGCGTTTTGTTAATTAAAAATTTAAAAATAAAAACTACCAAAACGTGGAGCGAAATCACGCTTTGTCAAAATGCTGAGTGAAGTAACGTGATGAATTAACATTTTTTACTATTATTTTAAGAATAGACATTTTGAACCATTTTTCACCCAAAATGATATTTAGGATCACTACCCTTAATTTTTTATCTATCCAAATTGATACTTATAGAAGGGGGGGATTTTTAAAGAATGGCCCATAAATTGTTAGGTCGAAAATATTGGACAGATTACAAATCACTGATAAATTATTTTATTTGAGTCAATAAATTTCAATTTCTGAAATTTAAAACTAGTATTTTTAAATATATTTACACCTCAGTTTTCTTAATTATTGCCACTATAATTTTTATAGTAGGTAAGAATAGTTTTAAAATATGTATCACAAATGAAGCACAAAAGTTTTAAAATTAAAAATATTGATAATATCTTATAACGGTAACAACTAGGGCTCCACATGGGCTGGGCTGGGTTGGGACGATTTTACCATTTTAACGACCCAACCAGTTTATTACGGGTTACAAAAATATCAAACCATCGAGCTAAAAAAATAAATTAAAACCCAACCCTACTAATTGTCTAACGGGTTGGGTTGGTTAGAGTTGGATTGATCGGGTTGTAAGCGTATTTTTCGAGTTTCTTTATCGATAATCTGCATCGGGGAAGGACTTCTACTATGATATAAACTCAGGATGCGGATATATTTATAGATATGCATGGATGTACGAGTAAAGTTAGACCAAAGTGTTGTGCAAGACATGCCTATATTATAATAAAACTAAGTCACATTGACAACTCTAAGATTTAGTTGTATGATAGTCTAAATTTGTATTTTGTATTGTATTACTTGAGTCTATAAAAATGTTAAAGATCGGACTGGAGTATTTTTCTGTGAATAGTCTCAAGCCTAAGAATAACTCTGGAAGAAGATCAACAAGATCATGCCTCAGAGAAAAGGTGAAGAAGCTTGGAGTTGAATAAATCTGTTTTAGAAAAAATGTTCTAAGTCAAGAAATCTACAAGTCATAAATCAAGTCATATAGAGAAGTCATTCGAGAACTTCAGAATGACTTATCGAGAAGTCCAAAATGGTTTAGAGAAGTCTCAGAGATATCAACAAGTCAAAAGAAGATTAGAGATATCGACAAGTCAAATTTATCATTAGAGATCTTAGAGATATCGACAAGTCAAATTATATATAGAGATCTATGAGATATCGACAAGTCATCTCTACATGCTTAACTAAAGGCTCTCCATGAACTAAAGTAAGCACCTAGAGCATGGTATGGCACACTCTCAGAATTTTTGCTTAAATAATGATTCATTAGAGGAACTATTGATAAGACTCTATTCTACAAGCAGCATGGTGGTGATATGATCCTAGTCCAGATCTATGTGGATGATATCATTTTTGGTTCTACTAATGAAAAGTTATGTCAAAGATTCTCACAACTCATGCAGAGTAAATATGAAATGAGTATGATGGGAGAGTTAAGTTACTTTCTTGGACTCTAAGTCAGTCAAAGAAGTGATGGAATCTTCATCAGCCAAACCAAGTATGTTAAAGATTTATTAGAGAAGTTTGGTATGGTTGATAGTTCACCTGCGTCAACACCTATGTCTACAACTACAAAGTTGGATGAAGATAAGAAAGGGAAAAGTGTAGACATTTTAGGTTATAGAGGAATGATTGGATCTTTATTGTATTTGACTGCTAGTAGACCAGACATTATGTTTGTAATATGTCTGTGTGCAAGATTTAAAGCCAATCCAAAGGAATCACATTTGATGGCTGTGAAGAGAATTTTTAGATACTTAAAGGGGACTCCAAACTTAGGATTATGGTATCCTAGGGTAACAGGATTTGAAGCTGTCGGATACATAGATGCAGATTTTATTGGATGCAGGGTTGACAGAAAGAGCACTAGTGGAAGCTGTCAATTTCTTGGATAAATACTTTTACCCTGGTATAGCAAGAAACAATAATCTTTGTCAACTTCCACAGCTGAGGCTGAATACATAGCTGCTGGAAGTTGTTGTGCTCAAGTGCTTTGGATTAGAAATCAGCTAATGGACTATGGCCTAGTATCACACAAAATTCCAATCATGTGTGACAATACTAGTGCTATATCTATTGTGGCTAATCCAGTTAATAATTCTTGAATAAAGCACATTGATGTAAGGTACCATTTTATTAGAGAACATGCTGCAAATGGTACTATTGAGCTTATTTTTATTTCAACAAAAACAACTAGTTGACATTTTTTACTAAACCTTTAGATGAAGCTACTTTCACTAGGCTAGTAGGTGAAATTGTAATGCTAAATTATTCATCCTAAAGGAAAGAAATCAGTTAATATATTGCAGCAGAATGATTTCTAATAAATCACATTAATTTGAGTTTAATTGGAAATTAACTGGAATATGAGTTATAAATATTTCAAAAATCTTTGTATATTTATTTTTCAAATTAAAAATTTAGCTTGGAATTTTTCAATTCTAAGAAAGCTGTCTAAATGTTAATTTACATCCTCAATATGTGAAATTAGTATAAGACAGAATCAAAAAGAACAAAAGTATGTAGAGAACTGAGTTTTCGACAAATCATTTTGAGACTTCAAGACAAGGGCATTGTTCAAGAATTCTCAACTGCTAGAACACCTCAATAAAATGGGGTAGTTGAGGGAAAGAATAGAACACTAGTATAGGCTGCTAGAACAATGCTACAAGATGACAAACTGCCAACAAGTTTTTGGGAAGAAGCTGTCAACACTAAATGCTATTCTCAAAACAAATATCTCATTAACAAGAATCTTGGAAAATCACCATACTCAATGTTGTCAAAAAGGAAGCCTATTGTGAAATATCTTCATGTGTCTGGAAGCAAATGCTATGTTCTAAAAGATAACTCTGAATATGTAGGAAAATTTGACTCTAAAATTTTTGTAGCAATTTTTCTGGCATATTCATTGGAGAGAAATGCCTACAAAGTCTATGTTCTTGAACAAAAGAAAATTATGGAAAACACATATGTTTCTTTTGATGATGACAAGTGTCCAGACTTGGATTGCCTTGATGATAATGAAGCTGAGGCCCTTAAATTTGAAAATCTCAACATTGAGAGTGATTCTGAAGATGAAACTGAAGTCAAAACAAGCAACAGAATAGATGAAGAGTCAACTGAACAAGTGAATCATGAGAATGGAAGCTCATCTCAAATACCTAAATTTGATAGCACAAACTCGGGGGGAGAAAGAGGAGAAAGTTCTGCAAGTCATGGCAATGGTGAAGAAGATGCAAAAAATTCAAGTCAACAAACTCACACCGGGAAATGGGATAGGAGTCACACAAAAGAAGCAATTATTAGTGATCCAAATGCTGGAGTGAGGACTAGAAGTGCAACTACTAATAAATGTCTACATGCATGCTTTCTTTCACAAGTTGAGCCTAAGAAAATTGAGGAAGCTCTACTCGATCCTGACTGGATATCTGCTATGCAAGAAGAACTAAATCAGTTTGAAAAAAACAAAGTTTTGAAGTTGGTCCATGCACCAAAGAATAGAAGTGTAATTGGAACAAAGTGGGTGTTCAGGAACAAAATGGATGAAAATGAGATTGTAACAAGAAACAAAGCAAGGTTGGTTGCGAAAAGCTACTCACAGGAAGAAGGTATTGATTATGATGAAACTTTTGCTCCAGTTGCAAGACTTGAAGCAATAAGAATCTTTCTTGCATTTTCTACACACTTAAACTCTAAAGTGTATCAAATGGTTGCAAAGAGTTTATTAATTAATGGTGAGTTAGAAGAAGAAGTTTATATGCAACATCCACCTCGCTTTAAAGATCCTGAATTTCCAGATTTTGTCTACCAACTTCTAAAGGCTCTCTATGAACTAAAGCAAGCATCTAGAGCATGGTATGACACACTGTCAGAATTTTTGCTTAAACATGGATTCACTAGAGGAACTATTGATAAGACTCTATTATACAAGTAGCGGATGGTATAATTTTTGGTTCTACTAATGAAAAGTTATGTAAAAGATTCTCAAAACTCATGCAGAGTGAATATGAAATGAGTATGATGGGAGATTTAAGTTACTTTGTTAGATTCCAAGTCAGTCAAAGAAGTGATGGAATCTTTATCAGTCAAACCAAGTATGTTAAAGATTTATTGAAGAAGGTTGGTATGGTTGATTGTTCACCTTCATCTTCACCTATGTCTACAACTACAAAGTTGGATGAAGATAAAAAGGGAAAAGTGGAGACGTTTTAGGTTATAGAGGAATGATTGGATCTTTTTGGTATTTAACTGCTAGTAGACCGGACGTTATGTTTGCAACATGTCTATATGCAAGATTTAAAGCCAATCCAAAGGAATCACATTTGATGGCTGTGAAGAGAATTTTCAGATACTTAAAGGGGACTCCAAACTTAGGATTATGGTATCCTAAAGGAACAAAATTTGAAGCCGTTGGATACATAGATGCAAATTTTGCTGGATTCAGGGTTGACAGAAAGAGCACTAGTGGAAGCTGTCAATTTTTTGGACAAAGACTTGTATCCTGGTGTAGCAAGAAATAATAATCCGTGTCAACTTCCATAGCTGAGGCTGAATACATAACTGCTGAAAGTTGATGTGCTCAAGTGCTTTGGATTAGAAATCAGTTAATGGACTATGGCCTAGTGTTACGTAAAATTCTAATCATGTGTGATAATACTAGTGATATATCTATTGTGGCTAATCCAGTTAATCATGAGTTATAAATATTTCAGAAATCTTTGTATATTTATTTTTCAAATTAAAAATTTATCTTTGAATTTTTCAATTCCAAGAAAGCTGTCTAGATGTTAATTGACATCCTTAAATGTGAAATTAGTATAAGACAGAATCAAAAGGGACAAAAATATGTAGAGAACTGAGTTCTCGACAAGTCTATCTGACTTCTCGACAAGTCATTTTGAGATTTCTCGAGTGAGTTCTCGATAAGTCATTTTTTCTGACTTCTTGAAGGACTTCTCGACAAGCATTATTATGACTTCTTGATAGGTCATTGTAGAGATCTCGATAAGTGATAATTAATAGAGTTCTCTACAAGTATAAATTTTAAACTTATCAATAACTTAGAACTGAGATAATTTAATAAATTATTTTGGTAAAATACTTTTGATAAAATCATTCTGATTTTATTTTGATTTATTTAAATTAAAATTGGAAAAATTTCAGTCCATTCAAGACAAACTGGGTATTTATTTGACATCTCGATAAGTCATTTTCTAGTTCTCGATAAGAGTAAGGAAAGTGATATATCGATATGTATCTCTTTTCACTTATGACTTCTCGATAAGAAAATCTCAATCGTTTATTTCTACATCTCGATAAGTCATTTACCTTTAACTATAAATACCCAGACATTTTGACATTCACCTCTTTACGCCTTCGAGATCTCTAAGTGACCAAATTTCTGCAAATCCAAACCGTTTTCTCTCATTTTAAGTTCTTTCTATCTATTTTTTCTTACCCACTCAAATTAAAACACTTAAAATGGCATCAAAAATAGTTAGAGCTTTTAGCCTAAAAGAGGGCACCAACTATCTTGCATTTACAAATGAAAACCAATCTCCTGATAGCTTCAAGAGCTTTGTGAAGTTCCTTTCTGAGACATACTTTGCAGGTGCTCTAACTGCAAATCCCATAATGTACTTGGATGTTCTCAATTATTTCTGGAACACAGTTGTGGTGAGGACAGTGGTGCATGAGAACCAAGGTGTATCTATGGTGGTTAACTGCTCCATTCAAGGCTCTCAGCCTACATGAAGTGTATGATGCTATAACAGAAGTCTGCAAAGCTCAACTCAAGGCTTTTCATCTCATAATTAAAGCTCTACAACAAACCCTGGACATTCATCATGATATGATAAGAAGTTTGGTGAAGGAGAAACTGGATTAACTAGTGCCAACTCAAATAGAAATTAAAGCAAGTTCCAAAGATTTGCTGATCAAATGGCAATGTTTGATATGACCAGTATGTAGCAAAGCATCAAGAATCTCAAACAATCATTCATAGCTCTACATGAAGTTGTCCAGAATAACATCATAAGTACCAATGACACAAGACTCAAACTGTATCAACTAAAACAAGCTAGGTATGAACCTTCAGCTCTTTTGATGGAGGGCATCAAGGAATCTGTACAAGCTACATTCTCCCAGACACCTATGTCAACATCAACAAACTTTCAAATCCAAGCTCTTCAAACTCAAGTCTCCATTCTACAGTCATCAAATGATTCATTAACAACTTAAGTCTCTCAACTCACCGCTCTGGTACAAATTTAACAGGCTGACATCTAGACTTTGGTGGACTCCCATAAGCATCTTAAAATGCAAAATTCAGTCTTTTTGGGAGCTCTCATGGGTGCATTGAACATTCTATTCCCTGCACTACCAGAAGCTATTAGGCCTGAAATTCCCTACACGTCTCATCTTGCCTGCTAACAAGCCTAAAGGGAAGATAGAGGCTAGGTTGCTAAAATTATTTGTCCAAACTCAAAAATCCAAAGCCAAGGAAACTGAAAAACAAGTTGATATTGGGATGGAGAGGCTACTAAAATCAGCTGAGGGACCTAGTCTAAGTAAAGAACTAGATGAACTATTAAAGGCTCTTAGGGCTTCTCTAAACAATAACTTCTTCACTTACAAAAAGGTTTTGAACAAGACAATAAATTTCTTAAGGGTGATCTTGGTAACTGTAGATGGCTTTCAAGAGAAGAATTGTTGTCAACATAAATGATTCTGGTGTGTATAGGTGCATGCAGGTGTCCCTTAATTATCTCATGGCAAGAAGGGCATCTGAATTGGATATTCTAATCAACAAAGTAAACATAGTGATTCATAAAGACACTCTCTTGCTCAATGAACTAAAAAATGCTCAAGTATCTGCTTTTCCAGAAGCATATCTCCAACCAAGCAAGGGAGTAGCATATATATGTTCAACCACCAAACATTGCAAACATTTCCAGATTTCCAAAGCAATGTGTCATGGCAAACAAGAAGCTGATAATGACTCTATAAACTGAATTAAAGACAAAAAAGTACAAGACTATTGAAGATAAAGAGATGATCAAAATAATGGGGAGATACTTGAGAGATGTTGAAACTATGTTTCCCAAAACATCAGTCTTTTAGGGCAACTAACAACAAGGTGAATGAGAAATGAAAGAGCCAGGATGACAAGAAGGAGGATGGAAAAAGAAATATAAAAGGTGGAGAAGGGGATTCAAATAAAAGAAGTGTCCAAGAACTGCAAGTCAAGATTCAACCTACACAAACCTCTAATCCTACAAACTCAAACACTCAACTACCCTTAACCTCTAAGCCTAAATTTTTGTAAAAGCAAATTGTAAACACTTTACTCAAAGTACCAATCAGTTCTAGCCAAACCACCCTAAACAAAATCTCAAACCCGTTGGGAATATGTTGTAGATTTGATTATAACTCTACAGAACACTTTAAGTAGATAAACTAAATGATTTTGTAACCATCAAAGTGATGGGGTATCTTATGTTTAAATAAGTCTGTAGCATATCACTGTACACTACAATATCTTAGAAGTTTAGAAGTTGTTAGAAATTCCAAGTCATGTTGACTACTAGCTAGATATGCAGAATAGGCTTGCAAATTGTAAATATATGATGCATTATAATTCTGCTTAAGTGAAAGAGTATTAAGTGCTAAGGAAACACTATCAACGGATAATCTGCAAAGCCCTCAATGGATGACTCAAGCCATCTTCAGCGGATAATTTATAAAAGACTCAACGGATAATGTTGAAGTCTAAAAGAACAATCAGATCTGAATAGCAGTTGAAAGTGACTTGACAGTCATATGGGTTGATTATACACAAATGGCAGCCTGTAATCAGGATTATGAAGAAAAACAAGCATTTCCATTTTCATGCAAAATAGGGACGTTCAAAGATGTTATATCTATCTGGATTGCATAGGACAGAGAAATTAAGCAACACATGATTAGACCTAGATAATAGACGTATGCTTTGTCTTATCACGTATGTAACTTGGTGATATAAAAACCAAAAAAGTAGAAAGAGTTATTAAGAATAAAAAAATATAAAAAGCAAGCAAGATTAAGAGAGCATTTGTAAGCTGAATCTTTTAGCACTCTCAAGTTCAAGTTTGTATAACTCTTATAAGCAGTTGTGTGCATTTTGCATCACAGAGATCTTCTACATTTATATATATCTCTGGTGGAAACAACAATCCGGCAGAAAGTTTTTAAACATCCTTGTTTATTTACTTTGTGTTTGAATACTTGGATATTTCTTATCCGCACTTAGCATATGTAGACACGGTTATATTTATAACTATTAGAAGTTCTTAAAATCGAATAAAATCAAGAGTTACATTCAACCCCCCCCATTCAGTAATTCTACTTGTTTGATTGTTTGGGAATAATAATTGGTATCAGAGAAAGCTCTTGACACACTAAGAGTTTAAAGATCAAAGAAACTACCATGAGCAGAAAGGATGTTGGAGTGAAGATCCCGTTCTTGGATAAAGATAAATATCACCATTTAAAATTGAAAATGCACCTGCATCTTCTCTCTCAAGGTGAAAGATATGTTGATTTCATTGAGAAAGGCCCCCATGTTCCTCGAAGAGATGCTACAGATATTGAAGGTGCTGTAGGAAATGAGCAAAGTGTCCCAAAGCCATAATTAGAATAGACAGATGAAGACATTGAGCAAGTACACAAAGACAAGAAGGCTATGAACATTCTGTTTAATGGTCTTGATGGAGATATGTTTGCCAATGTCATCAACTGCAAAACTGCTAAAGATATTTGGGATACAATTCAAATCATATGTGATGGAACTGAATAAGTGAGGGAAAAGAATATGCAACTACTA
Organism: Apium graveolens; assembly: GCF_009905375.1. Classification (NCBI taxonomy): domain Eukaryota; kingdom Viridiplantae; phylum Streptophyta; class Magnoliopsida; order Apiales; family Apiaceae; genus Apium; species Apium graveolens. The sequence continues at coordinate 120,676,511 of NC_133654.1, forward strand.
ATTCAACAATAAGAGCACTTTCATTGTGAAGACAGTGAATCCTTGAGTGACATATTTAGTAGATTTCAAAAACTACTAAATGCACTAAAAATGCATGGAAGAGTCTATCAAACAAAATATTCAAACCTTAAATTCCTTAGATCTCTACCAAAATAGTCGAAGCCTATGCCTGTCTCTCTCAGACATTTTCAAGATTACAAGGAATTTACTTTAGAGAGATTGTATGGTATTCTAAAAACTTATGAGCTTGAGATGGAAGAAGATGGGCAGATAGAGAAAGGAAGGAAGATGGGAAGATCTATAGCTTTGGTGGCTGAGTAGCTGAACAAGAGAGAGTGAAAGAGATGGAGGTTGAAGCTGTGGAATCTGCACCAAACTATAGAGTTTGTGAAGGCAAAGGAAAAGGGCTAGTAGATGAGCATGAAGATCATCTCAGTCAGAATGAAATGAAAGACATAGATGCTAGCTTTCCTATCAAGAAGGTTTTCCAAGCTCAAATTCAAAAAGAATTTTGGAGCAGCCAAGCCAAATAGAAACATGGTGGATAAATCCATATTCAAATGTTTCAAATGTGTCTTGAGTGGTCATTTTGCAAGTGAATGTAGAAATCCTGATTCAGAAAGAAAGAAGTTTGAGCCTGTGGATTATAAGAAGAAATACTTTGAATTTCTCAAACAAAAGGAAAGGGCTTTCTTGACTCAAGAAAATGACTGGGCAGCTGATGGGGTAGATGAAGATGAAGAAACAAGCTATGTCAATCTAGCTCTAATGACCAAATCAGATAAAGCAAAGGTCAGTTCTTCAAGCAATCAGGTAATCGCTACTAATCTAGCACACCTTTCTAAAGATGAGTGTAATGATGCTATAAATGACATGTCAACAGAATTATATGACTTGTGTGTTACACTTAAATCTCTTACTAAAGAAAACACAAAAATTAAGGAAAATAATTTATTTTTAAGTGAAATAAATATTGTGTTAGAAACTCAATTTGTTGAGTTTGAGAAACTAAAATAGAGTGTAGAATTGCTAAGGAAGAACTAACTGAATCTTTAAAGAAAGAAGAGATTTTAAGAAAGCAGTTTGAACGAGAGCAAAAGGTAATTAAGGCCTGGAAGTCATCAAGAGATGTTCATACCCAAATTGCTAAAGTTTAAGGTATAGAGTCATTCTATGAAGAAGCCTGGAAAAAGAGCAAGGAGAAACTGAATCCTGATTTGGTAGAAGGACTTTCAACGGATGTGGATTCAACCGATAATGAAGATTACCCGTCAAAAGATAAAAGGAATTATTCTTCAAAAGACAAAGAACCACATCCGTCGAATGACAAAAAGCCAGTCAGCAAAGTCAAGCTAGCTAATCTCAATGAGAAATATGTATCAGTTTCCAATAACTTTGTTACAGGAGAATCAAGTCAAGCAAAGGAAAATAAAAGAGTAAATGTGGGGCATCTTTCAATGAAGCAGTTAAGAGACAGACTGGAGAAAATTGAGGTCAAGGAAGATTATAAAAGGAAGAACAGAAATGGGAAAGTAGGAATTAACAAACATCACAACTACACTCCTGACAAATATGCTCCAAGAAAAATCTGTGTTAAGTGTGGTAGTGTTAATCATTTGTCTGTTAATTGTAAATCTGCTATGCATGCACCCATATCCGCACCTCCTTCATTTTCCAACATGTCCACATTACGAATGAATGTCATGCCTATTATGCCTGCACGGAATTTAAATGCACAATTTTCTAATATACCATTTGCACAGAACCCTTACTATGCTGCATATAGTATGCCTCAAATGCCATTTAGCTTGCCATACTGGAATAACATGTTTGCACATAATATGCCATTTAATGTTAATCAACCTGTGCATGATAATTCTGCAATTATGAATGGTTTTTAAAGCCCTAATCTATGACCAAGGTTGAACCTCAATCACCTAAGTCAAATGAGGACAAGTCTAAGAAACCTAATAAGAAGGCTAACAAGGCAGGACCCAAGGAAACTTGGGTACCAAAATCAACTTGATTTGATTTTGATGTGTGCAGGGAAACGGAAATAATCTTTGGTATCTGGATAGTGGTTGCTCAAGGCAGATGACTGGAGATTCTACCATGCTCACTGAGTTCAAGGAGAGAGTTGGCCCAAGTATTACTTTTGGAGATGATAACAAAGGATATACTGTGTGATATGGCTTGATTTCAAAAGAAAATGTCATCATTGAAGAAGTTGCTCTAGTGCATGGACTCAAACACAATCTTTTGAGTGTCAGCCGACTTTGTGACAAGGGCACTCAGTATCATTCAACTCAAAAGCCTGTGTTGTTACAAAGAAAAAGAACAACAAAGTGGTTCTCACTGGAGTGAGAAAAGGAAATGTGTATCTAGCAGACTTCAACTTGTGGTGCCCTCCAAACCCGGGTCAGAAGTTTGGGGTCCACATACACATACCTTATTTATAACCTGCTTATAATAATAATAAATATAACAATAATAATATGCAGTGACCCTACTTACCAGCTACCACAGACCGCAACAGGTTAAAGTATGCACACAAGCCAAACACACCTACTTATATTACAAACGTTCAAATCCCAACTATTCAAACTCAGAACTGAGTACTAAACATTATTACAAACTTTTACAAACTTAAATTACTCCAAAAGGTGCCTACTAGCTTAACTTGATCAACCTGAACCCCTAGCTCTCACGCTGGACTGGGGATCCTCGTTACCAACTGGTTCCTTCTTAACTGGAAAAGAACATAAACAATATCGCACAAATGAGCTAACTAGCTCAGCAAGTCACAATGAAAAAACTGAGAATAATGATCATCAAGTGAAAAGGGTTATGATACCAAGTGAACAATGAATTATGATTTAGAATTGGATATTATATTTTAATTTTAAAAATCAAGGTTAGGCTGCTGATCAGTCACGCACTAACCTCGAGCAAAGCACACAACACTGCTCTAACTACTGGATCTAAGGCACACATTGGCCTAACTTGACCATTATATGGCCTGACCACGAATCTGGTCCATAATTTTATAAAAACAATCCAATTCTAGCATAATAACATAATAAACAGTAATAATTAATAAACAGAATCATTAACAACATTGGACGTTCAATAAGGAAATGCTTTCAATCTTCATAAGGATCAATATGACATTTTCAAAGCTTGGATGTTAGGTAATGAAAGAATTAGATAACAAAGGAATCAATGTTTCAGGGTTACTAGGAATTGGTCTTTCAAATCATGAGGTACAATGGTTTGAGTATATAAGTAATTCGGTTCAGTATTTGGTATTTAGTTTGTATGTATTTGTGGAGTAGTATCGTATATCTGTGGTTCGTATTTGGGTGTACAACAGTCAACGGTTTAGAAAGAATAAGGTTTACGGCTCAAGATCAATAACTGGAATCAGGGTTTTGGGTTCAGTGCTTCAAAGCACTTGCAATATAAAACAGGACTATCAATCCACTACAATATATCTCGAGAAAGTTCAAAACACTTGCCTGGTATTAGCTTGCTATACTTCTCTAACTTTCAATCACAATCGTCTACTCCTCGACTATCTGTTTCCCTTTCCTACGCCTTGCCTCTTCTTCTCACATATCACAAGCATCTATCAATATTTAACTCATACGATTCTATTCGAAACACACTTTTATCTACCCTTCGTTTCACCCAAATTCGATTAACGGATTGAAAGTTATACTATAAACAAGTAAACATCGAATATATATACCAACAGTCAACCAACATGTCAAATATAACACATAACACGTTAAACAATCAATGATATATCATTTATAATGGAGTCGCGGGTCATAAACAAGCTTCGGGTATTTAAAATGATTTTTAAAACATTTTTCGGAATTAAAACGGGTCGTTGGATCAATTTCAGAGTAATAAACAGGGTTCGGCTGGCCAAATCTGGCTTCAAAACAATTTTATAATAATGCCTTGAAAACAATTTAAAATGATATTTTAAAGCTCAAAACTATTTTTTGAAATTTTTAAATCATTTTTAAATAATTAAATCTAATTAAATAATTAATTAAAATCAATTAATAATTAAATAAATCAATTCATCAATTAATTTTCGAATTAATTGACCAATTAATCAATTAATTATTAACTAAAATTAATAAACTAATTAATTCAGATTTATTTTTGAATTAAAAATATTTTTTGGAATTAAAATAATAATTTTTTGGAATTTTCAGAAATTAAAAACGGATTTTTATAATTAAAATAAATAGAAAATATGATTTTTAAATAATTTTAAAACAGGAATTCAAAATATGCAAATTCTGGATAGTTCAGGGACTCAACTTCACCATCTTCAAAAGTACAGGGACTAAACTGCCATTTTGCAGTCCATTCGCCGGAAAATACAGGGGTGGCCGGGGAACACGATTCCAGCATCCTCACCCAATCATCTGCTCCAGATATAATCTACAGATAATCGGGAACACAACCATGCAATCAAAGCACATCAATAATCCTTGTCCTGGCTAAAAATGGCCAAGAACATCGTCGGTTTCCGACGAATCGACGAAAACTTCAAAATACAACTCCCTTCGATTCAGACATCCTCTGTTAACGAGCTATATACCAATTGATTTCAAATTTCATAAGGAACACAACCCACTATAAATCAACAGCTAATAACCCTTAAATCAAAAAGCCCCAAATTTCAATTAAAAACATTCATACGGGTTATAAACCCTAATTTAAAATTTGAAGATTAAACTCAATTTTGAACATGTTATTGAACTCCAAATCAGTCATATGACATATGAAAATCATCAGGAAAATAAGCTCTACAACATGCAATCATCAAATCATCCAAAAAATCGTCCGAACAAAAATTCATATTTTTCGTAAAAATAATTCAAAAATAAATAAAAATATAGAAAATAAACCTTGATTTCTGCAGTTCTGAAACTTGAAGAAACTGAAAAAACACCTCAAAACCTCTGTTTTGGTTACTCGAGCGTTCCAATCAGACTTCACTAACACTTTCAATTTGTGGTTTGATTTTCAGAAGATTATATGAATATAAGTATTTTCTCTAGAAAATTATATAATTACCGACTGCAAATGATTTTTGATACGGAATAAAATACGGTAAAGGCTATTTATATTTACGGAAAATTACTATCTCGTTGGATCATTCCAGATACAAAATGGTATGTTTATTTATAAAAACTGATCCAAACGGTATCGATTTTCGGGATAAATATCTAAATCAGTACAATTTGTACTGCGGTCTTGGTCTCCGAGCCTGGTTACACGTATTACGAGGTGATAATTGGGATAGTTTAATAAAAAGATCCCGTTTATCGAAAGTACGAGTTTTATTGATTTACCGAAATGAATAATGTATCGAAAATGTTACGCCGGGACCCGCGCAGGACAAACCGTACGCCAGATCGAAAAAGTGGAAACATGGAAAATGCTCGGAATATTGTAATTGGGTTAGGAAGGAGTTCTCGGAAGAATTTCGGGTTATAAAAACATAAAAACGGATGACGCCGGTTGGTTCCCGTTTGTATAAAATAGTTTTTAAATACTCGGAAAAAGATTTTATAAAATCCATATATTTCCTATAAAATCATAAATCAACATAAAAATAATTAGGAAGATATGACAATTATCTATATTTTATTTTGGACATATAAAAATTAAAATACTCAATTAATATTATTTTTAAACATCCAAACATATTTAACACTTAGCAAATAATTCACAGAATAGATACTGAACATATATAATAATTATTTATTAGCAAAATAATTACACGATTTATCCCGGATATTACATCCTTCCCCCCTTAAAAGGATTCTGTCCTCAAAATCTCCTAAGAAAATAAATGAGGGTACTTTTTTCTCATATCACTATCTAACTCCAAGGTTGACTCTTCAACCTTTGGGTTTCTTCACAATACTCTTATTAACTTTACCACTTTATTTCTTAATACTTTCTCTCTTTCCTCTAGAATTGTTATCGGACTCTCTAAATATGACAAATCTGCCTGAAGCTCTATTGGTTCATATTCTATTACATGCCTGGAGTCTAGATTATATTTCTTAAGCATCGATACGTGAAAAACATTGTGAATGTGCTCCATGTGCGGAGGTAACGCCAACTCGTAAGCTACTTTGCCAACGCGCCTTAGAATCTCAAAAGGTCTGACATATCTTGGGCTCAGCTTTCCTTTCTTTCCAAACCTCGTTAATCCCTGCCACGGTGATACTTTCAGTAATACTAAGCTTCCTTCTTCGAATTCCATGTCTTTCCTTGATTGATCTGTATATTTCCTTTGACGGTCTTGTGCTGCTATCAATCTCTTCTGGATAACTTCAACAACTTCCTTTGTCAGCTGCACTAATTTAGGTCCAAGTATTTTGCGTTCTCCTACTTCATCCCAATATACTGGAGATCTGCATTTGCATCCATAAAGGGCTTCATAGGGTGGCATCCCAATACTGGCGTGATAACTGTTGTTATAAGCAAATTCTATCAGAGGTAAATGCTCATCCCAACTCCCTTTGAAATCAATAGCACAAACATGTAACATATCTTCAATTTTCTGGATTGTTCTTTCACTCTGGTCGTCCGTCTGTGGATGGTAAGCTGTACTCATATTCAGTCTCGTTCCCAAACATTCTTGAAAACTCTTCCAAAATCTTGAATTAAATCTTAGATCTCGATCAGATACAATAGATACAGGAACTCCATGACGAACTACAATTTCCTTCAGGTACATATGGACTAACTTGTCGAGCGAAAATCTTTCATTTATAGGCAGAAAATGAGCTGACTTGGTAAGTCTATCCACTATAACCCAAATGGCATCATGATTAGCCATTGTCCTTGGTAATCCAACTATGAAATCCATGGCAATATGTTCCCACTTCCATTCTGGAATCTCCAATGGTTGTAGCAATCCACTTGGTCTTTGATGCTCTGCTTTAACTCTCTGACATGTATAACATCTGCTAACCCATTCCGTAATTTCCCTCTTCATATCTGGCCACCAATAATTTTCCTTTAAATCTCTGTACATTTTGGTACTCCTGGATGGATTGAATACCTTGAATTATGAGCTTCCTGTAAAAATTTTATTCTTCAGCTCCGTCACCGGTGGAATCCAAATTCTAGAAGAAAACCTATGAATACCTTGATCGTCCTTTTGTGTGCACAATTCTTCACCTACCAAATAATTTATATCCTGATCCATTACTTCTTCTTGACACTTCTTTATCTTCTCTAACAACTCCGGCTGGAAAGTCATACTATACACTTTTGCTTCATCAGGCTTGCAAACTCTAATCTCCAATTCAAGTTTCTGAAATTCCTTATATATCTCTTCGGGTACTGATAACATATTTAACTTTTCCTTCCGACTCAACGCGTCTGCTACAACGTTCGCTTTACCGGGATGATAATTAATCGTGCAGTCGTAATCCTTGATTAATTCTAACCATCTCATTTGCCTCATATTAAGCTCCCTCTGTGTGAATATGTACTTCAAGCTTTTGTGATCCGTGTAAATCTCGCACTTTTCTCCATATAGATAATGTCTCCAAATCTTCAAAGCGAAAAATATGGCTGCTAGCTCCAAATCATGAGTAGGGTATTTCTGTTCGTGTGGTTTCAATTGCTTTGACGCATACGCAATCACCTTATCGTGCTGTATCAGAACACATCCTAGTCCTTTATGAGAAGCATCGCTATAAATTACGAAATTCCCTTGATCGTCTGGAAGTGACAAAACAGGTGCTGTGATTAATCTTCTCTTCAATTCCTGAAAACTTTCTTCGCATTTGTCGTTCCATATAAACTTTTCATTCTTCCGCATAAGCTTTGTCAATGGTGTTGCAATCCTTGAGAAATTTTGAACGAATCGACGATAATATCCTGCTAATCCCAAGAAACTTCTTACCTCTGTGAGTGTTCTGGGTCTTTCCCAATTTGTAATGGCCTCAATCTTTGCTGGGTCCACTTTGATCCCTTCATTACTGACTATATGTCCTAAGAACGGAACTTCCTGTAGCCAAAACTCACACTTCGAGAATTTAGCATATAACTTCTTTTTCCTTAAAATCTCCAAAGTTGTTCTCAAATGTGCTGCATGATCCTCTTCCGTCTTTGAATAAATCAAAATGTCGTCTATAAATACAATAACGAACTTGTCCAAGTATTCCTTAAAAATTCTGTTCATCGGGTCCATAAACGCTGCCGGGGCATTGGTCAATCCAAAAGACATCACTAAAAATTCAAAATATCCATACCTTGTTCTGAAAGCTGTCTTTGGTATATCTTCTGGCTTGATCTTTAGTTGATGATATCCCGATCTTAAATCAATCTTGGAGAAGTACTTGGCTCCCTTCAATTGGTCAAACAAATCATCAATTCTGGGTAATGGATACTTGTTTTTGATTGTAAGCTTGTTGAGCTCCCTATAGTCGATGCACAGTCTCATGCTTCCATCCTTCTTTTTGACAAATAGTACCGGTGCACCCCACGGGGATACACTGGGTCTGATTACTCCTTTCTCTAATAACTCTTACAATTGCTTCGCTAGCTCCTTCATTTCAACGGGCGCCATTCTGTACGGGGCCTTAGATACTGGTTCTGTTACAGGTGCTAAGTCGATTGAAAATTCAATTTCTCTATCTAAAGGAAGTCCTGGTAACTCATCGGGAAACACATCTGGAAATTCATTCACTACTGGAATATCTTCGAGTCTCGCTGGCTCCTGACTTCTATCAATCACATATGCCACGAAATGCTCGCATCCTTGTCGTAGTAACTTCTTGGCTTGAATTATCGTTAAGAACTTCTTTACTTGCTTCTGGCCATTGAACGTTACTATCCTTTCATCTGGCGTCTTCACCATTACTTTCTTATTTCGACAATCTATCTGGGCATTGTGCTTAGATAACCAATCCATTCCTAGGATAACGTCAAATTCTCCTAACTTAAATGGTATCAAATCTACACAAAACTTACTACCAAAAATTTCAATCTCACAATTCCCACAAACTTGATTAACAGATACACGTTCTTGATTTTCTAATTCCACGGTCATTATTTCATTTAGATACTCAACTGGACAATTTAACTTACTAACAAAATCTTGTGAAATAAACGATCGAGTTGCTCCAGAATCTATTAACACTTTGGCACATAAAGAATTCACATTAAGCATACCTGCCACGACATCAGTATCCTGGATAGCATCCTTCACAGACATGTCAAAAACTCTAGCCCTTGGAGTCTCATTCACTGCTGGGGTAGATCCCATAATCCTCAATGCATTACTGACTGGGGCTGGTGTCTTGCATTCCCTTGCTATATGTCCTGGCTTTCCATATTTGAAGCACGTAAATCCAATAGCTGGAACCTTAACTGCTGGATTCCGGATAGGCTGATCCTTATTTGCTGGTTCTCTCGCTGGCTAATTTCAGCACTCCCTCGAATAGTGCCCTTTCTGATTGCACTTGAAACAAACTACATTCAACTTATTATAAACTCCTCCATGTTTCTTTCCACATACTTGACAATCTGGAAAAGTTAATCTTAACTGATTCGGCTGACTCACATTGGCTGGACGGTTGCCCTGGCCTCCGTCGCCTGCATTTTGTCTTTTGAAATTAAAATTTCTCCCTGGCTGAAACTTGCCCTTCTTAAGATTTGGAAACTTCCCTGGTTGTGACTGACCTTCATTTCCTTCAGACTTTCTCTTCTTACTTTCCTTCTCCTTCTGGGACATCTCGCTTTCCGTCTCTGCAATCATGGCCTTTTGTATAACTCATGCATAGGTATCCAATTCAAAAATGGCTATTTTCCCTCTGATTAATGGCTTCAAACCTTGCTGGAATCTCTTAGCTTTCTTTCTGTCAGTATCCACATATGACGGAACATACCTTGACAACTCTTCGAACTTACTTTCATAATACGCCACCGACATATTTCCTTGCTTTAACTCTAAAAACTTCAGCTCCATCTGGTCCTGAACAAACTGGGGAAAATACTTTTCTAAAAACAATTCTTTAAACCTCTCCCAAGTAATAACATTTGTACCTTCCAATGTCTTCACCATCTCCCATCAATAGGTGGCCTCATTCTTCAAATAATAGCTTGCAAACTCAACCTTCTGTTCTTCCTTTACCTTCACTAAGGCAAATGACTTCTCTATTTCCTTTAACCAAACATTTGTTTCAATCGGTTCTAAGGAACCCTTAAATTCTGGTGGGTTCACCGCCTGAAAAGTTTTGAAAGTTACCAGGGGATTGGTCTGTCTTTGTTGTTGTTGTGCCAGGTGAACTGTTTGTTGGGCCAAAATTTGGAGAATCTGGGCTATTGCTGGGTCTATGGGTCCTGGGATTGCATTCTGGTTTGTATCATCTTGGTTGTTATTGTTGTTATTGTTGTTGGTTTCCTCAATCTGGGTGTTGGTGCGGGTATTTCTTCTGGGAGGCATTTTTTGTAAAGAATCAAACAACTTATTTAGCTTTTAAATGAAATCCTTTGCATAAAAGAAAAGTTTTGTAAAACAGAAATATCTCTTTTTGAAAATAGTTGTAACAGTCGAACTAAGTAAATTGCATGCTTCTTTACAGAATATAAACAGCTAAGGGAACAGGGTACATGGTACCACAGGGGTATAACTGGTGCAATAAATAAGATAAAGTATAACAGGTGTAGTAAAATAAATGACAATGCTGGAAAAGAAAAGGTACTGGTATATATATATCAAAAGTTTTGGGTAGTACAAGCGTAAAGACGTTTCGGAAGTAAAAGCAAAACGGTACAACAACCTACTCACTAGTCAGCAACTCTAGTCTATATATACAACTTAAAAGTCTACTGATACATACTACACACTACCGTACATACTACACAACCATAACAACACTGATCGGCATCTCCATCTCTGGATCTCTGACTCAACTCCAAGGAAACTCTGGTCCTCCCAGCCTCTCAAAGTCCTCCATAACCTCAGTAGCCCATCCCATAAGTGCATCAGGGCCTCGGCCAGGTAGCGTAGCTCCATGGAGCATAGCCTCAAGAATCATGCGTGTCACATGAATCTCCTCTCGAAGCTCCCTCACACCACGATCAACATCTGTAGTCCTGATGATATGCTGCAGCTCTCAGATCTGGGCCAATAAGGAATCACGCTCCAATAAAAGAGCCTCCTACCGGTAATAAAGAACTGGGGGCAATGTAGACTGGAATGGGGCACCTGCAACTGAATGCCCAGTGGAATCTGAATCAGCTGGTGGGGGTCCTCTGATAGGTAGCCTCATGCCTGGGGGTGGAATAGCCTGCAATGGTATGGGCTGGAAAACAGGTGGAGGTAGAATAGCCAACACTGATGGAACAACAGGACGTGGATCTGAATATGGTACTCCAACTGAAAGCTCTGAGTGATCAGCTGATACGGGGATGAAAGAGTCGGCCATCACTGCTATCTGAAATCATATCACAGTATAAGAATCTCGAACCACGACACAAATCGTACTAATACCAATTATACCGTAGCACTCAACCTCTCGACATTCTATCTTTCTATTCCTTACTTCTAATCCTAACCCTCTACCCATTCCCGTCAATCTAGGCTTGTGTCAGTGACTTATAACCTGTAGCTCTGATACCAAACCTGTGGCGCCCTCCAAACCCGGGTCAGAAGTTTGGGGTCCACACACACATACCTTATTTATAACCTGCTTATAACAATAATAAAGATAATAATAATAATATGCAGTGACCCTACTTACCAGCTACCACGGACCGCAACAGGTTAAAGTATGCACACAAGCCAAACACACCTACTTATATTACAAACATTCAAATCCCAACTATTCAAACTCAGAACTGAGTACTAAACATTATAACAAACTTTTACAAACTTAAATTACTCCAAAAGGTGCCTACTAGCTTAACTTGATCAACCTGAACCCCTAGCTCTCGCGCTGGACTGGGGATCCTCATTACCAACTGGTTCCTTCTTAACTGGAAAAGAACATAAACAATATCGCACAAATGAGCTAACTAGCTCAGCAAGTCACAATGACAAAACTTAGAATAATGATCATCAAGTGAAAAGGGTTATGATACCAAGTGAACAATGAATTATGATTTAGAATTGGATATTATATTTTCATTTTAAAAACCAAGTTTAGGCTGCTGATTAGTCACGCACTAACCCCGAGCAAAGCACACATCACTGCTCTAACTACTGGATCCATGGCACACATTGGCCTAACTTGACCATTATATGGTCTGACCACAAATCTGGTCCACAATTTTATAAAAACAATCCAATTCTAGCATAATAACAGAATAAACAGTAATAAGCAAAAAACAGAATCATTAACAATATTGGACGTTCAATAATGAAATGGTTTCAATCTTCATAAGGATCAATATGGCATTTTCAAAGCTTGGATGTTAGATAATGAAAGAATTAGATAACAAAGGAATCAATAATTCAGGGTTACCAGGAATTGGTCTTTCAAATCATAAGGTACAATTGGTTGAGTATATAAGTAATTCGGTTCAGTGTTTGGTATTTAGTTTGTATGTATTTGTGGAGTAGTATCGTATATCTGTGGTTCGTATTTGGGTGTACAACAATCAACGGTTTAGAAAGAATAAGGTTTACGACTCAAGATCAATAACTGGAATCAGGGATTTGGGTTCAGTGCTTCAAAGCACTTGCAATATAAAACAGGACTATCAATCCACTACAATATATCTTGAGAAAGTTCAGAACACTTGCCTGGTATTAGCTTGCTATACTTCTCTAACTTTCAATCACAACTGTCTACTCCTCGACTATCTGTTTCCCTTTCCTACGCCTTGCCTCTTCTGCTCACATATCACAAGCATCTATCAATATTTAACTCATACGATTCTATTCGAAACACACTTCTATCTACCCTTCGTTTCACCCAAATCCGATTAACGGATTGAAAGTTATACTATAAACAAGTAAACATCGAATTTATATACCAACAGTCAACCAACAAGTCATATATAACACATAACACGTTAAACAATCAATGATATATCATTTATAATGGAGTCTCGGATCATAAACAGACTTTCGGGTATTTAAAATGATTTTTAAAATATTTTTCGGAATTAAAACGGGTCGTTAGATTAATTTAGGAGTAATGAACAGGGTTCGGCTGGCCAAATCTGGCTTCAAAACAATTTTATAATAATTATCGAGCCTTGAAAACAATTTAAAATGATATTTTAAAGCTCAAAACTATTTTTTGGAATTTGTAAATCATTTTTAAATAATTAAATCAAATTAAATAATTAATTAAAATCAATTAATAATTAAATAAATCAATTCATCAATTAATTTTTGAATTAATTGACCAATTAATCAATTAATTATTAACAAAAATTAATAAACTAATTAATTCAGATTTATTTTTGAATTAAAAATATTTTTTGGAATAAAAATATTAATTTTTTGGAATTTTCAGAAATTAAAAACGGATTTTTATAATTAAAATAAATAGAAAATATTATTTTTAAATAATTTTAAAACAGGAATCCAAAATATGCAAATTCTGGAAAGTTCAGGGACTGAACTTCACCATCTTCAAAAGTACAGGGACTAAACTGCAATTTTGCAGTCTAGTCGCTGGAAAATACAGGGGTGGCCGGAAAACACGATTCCGGCATCCTCACCCCACCATCTGCTCCAGATATAATCTACAGATAACTGGGAACACAACCATGCAATCAAATCACATCAATAATCCCTGTCCTGGCCGAAAAATGGCCAAGAACATCGTCGGTTTCCGGCGAATCGGCGAAAACTTCAAAACAGAACTTCCTTCGATTCAGACATCCTCTGTTAACGAGCTATATACCAATCGATTACAAATTTCATAAGGAATACAACCCACTATAAATCAACAGCTAATAACCCCTAAATCAAAAAGCCCCAAATTTCAATTAAAAACATTCATACGGGTTATAAACCCTAATTTAAAATTCGAAAATTAAACTCAATTTTGAACATGTTATTGAACTCCAAATCAGTCATATGACATGAAAATCATCAAGAAAACAAGCTCTACAACATGCAATCATCAAATCATCCAAACAATCATCCGAACAAAAATTCAAATTTTTAATAAAAATAATTCGAAAATAAATAAAAATATAGAAAATAAACCTTGATTTCTGCAGTTCTGAAACTTGAAGAAACTGAAAGAACACCTCAAAACCTCTGTTTTGGTTACTCGAGCGTTCCAATCGGACTTCACTAACACCTTTAATTTGTGGTTTGATTTTCAGAAGATTATATGAATATAAGTATTTTCTCTGGAAAATTATATAATTACTGACTGCAAATGATTTTTAATACGGAATAAAATACGGTAAAGATTATTTATATTTACGGAAAATTAGTATCCCGTTGGATCATTCCAGATACAAAACGGTACGTTTATTTATAAAAACTGATCCAAACGGTATCGGTTTTCGGGATAAATATCCAAATCAGTACAATTTGTACTGCGGTCTTGGTCTCAGAACCTGGTTACACGTATTACGAGATGATAATTGGGATAGTTTAATAAAAAGATCACGTTTATCGAAAATATGAGTTTTATTGATTTACCGAAACGAATAATGTATCGAAAATGTTGCGCCGGGACCCGCGCAGGACAAACCGTACGCCGGATCGAAAAAGTCGAAACATGGAAAATGCTCGGAATATTGCAATTAGGTTAGGAAGGAGTTCTCGGAAGAGTTTCGGGTTATAAAAACGTAAAAACGGATGACGTCGGTTGGTTCTCGTTTGTATAAAATAGTTTTTAAATACTCGGAAAAAGATTTTATAAAATCCATATATTTCCCATAAAATCATAAATCAACATAAAAATAATTAGCAAGATATGAAAATTATCTATATTTAATTTTGGACATATAAAAATTAAAATACTCAATTAATATTATTTTTAAACATCCAAACACATTTAACACTTAGCAAATAATTCATAGAATAGATATTGAACACATATAATTATTATTTATTAGCAAAATAATTACACGATATATCCCGGATATTACACAACTCATGACGTGCATATTCTATTACTTGTCTTTTTAGCAAAGCAAGTCAAAGTAAAAGTTGGCTATGGCACAAGAAACTGTCCTATATGAACTTCAAAACTATGAATGAGTTAGTTAGGAAAGATCTTGTAAGAGGCATTCCTCAAGTTGAGTTCTCAAAGGATGGACTGTGTGATGTCTGTCCGAAAGGAAAGAAAATCAATGCATCATTCAAAAAGAAGCTTGAATCTACAATAAAAGAACCACTACAACTATTACACATGGATTTGTTTGGACCAGTCAATGTGTTGTCAATATCAAAGAAGAAATATTGTCTAGTAATTGTGGATGATTTCTCAAAGTTCACTTGGACATATTTTCCTCAAATCTAAAGATGTAGCTGGTGAAATCATTATCAATCATATAAGGCGAGTCAACAATCATCCTGATCTTAAAGTTAAAAGAAGTGACAATAGAACTGAGTTCAAGAATTCTATTATGAGGTTATTTTGTGAAGAAAATGGAATCATGTATGAGTTTTCAGCAACAAGGACTCCATAACAAAATGGAGTGGTGGAAAGAAAGAACAGATCACTTATTGAAGCTGCAAGGACAATGCTAGAAGAATTAAAGTTACCAACTTACTTTTGGGCAGAAGCTGTAAATACTGCATGCTACACTCAGAATATGTCTTTGGTCAATCAAGCAAAATGCATGATTCCTTATCAATTATTCAAGAACAGGAAGCCAACACTTAACTTTGTTCATGTCTTTGGCTCCAAATGCTATATTCTAAGGAATCAAACTGAGCAGTATCAAAAGTTTGATGCCAAAGCAGGTTAGGGTATTTTTGTTGGGTATGCAGTTGGAAAAGCATACAGAGTTTACAATCTAAGAACTAACATTGTTATGGAATATGTACATGTTTTGTTTAATGATAAGAAGATTGAAGGACTGCAAGATGAAGGTTTCCATGAAAGCCTCAAATTTGACAATGTTGAGATGAACTGTGATGACAGTGATGATGAAAGTGATCAAGAAATAATCTCTAAGGATAATGCAGAAAAGTCAGCAACAAATGAAGCACATAATTCTATATTCGTCGAAAGACAAGGTGCATCATCCGTTGAGAGACAAATTGCATCATCCAATGAAAGGCAAATTTTAACATCCATTGAGCCATCAATAAGAGTTGAAAGTCAATATGGATCATATACATAAAGGACCCCAACTTCAATTCAAAGATCCACAGACTCAGGGGGATTTTCTTCTAATCAAAACTCAGTCACACATCAAGAAAACTTTGAGGCCTCTTCATCTAGAGCTAATCTACCACAACAAAGAAAATGAACTAGAGATCACCCATTTGAACTGATTATTAGTAATGCATCTTCAACAGTGCACACAATAAAAGCAACTCAAGAAGAATGTCTATACAGCAGCTTCCTGTATCAGGAAAAGCCAAAGAAGGTAGAAGAAGCTTTATTGGATCTTGATTGGGTTTTATCTTTGCAGCAAGAGCTAAACCAATTTGAAAGGAATAAAGTATGGAAGTTGGTACCCAAACCAGAATAAAATCCTATTAACACCAAATGGGTATTCAGAAATAAGATGGATGAAAATGGCATAGTAGTCAAGAACAAACCTAGATTGGTTGCTAAGGGCTATTGTCAACAAGAAGGAATAGATTTTGATGAAACCTTTACTCCTGTTACAAGTCTTGGAGCCATCAGAATCTTTTTAACCTATGCAGCCCATGCCAATTTCAAGGTCTATCAAATTGATGTTAAAAGTGCATTTCTGAATGAAAATTTGGAGGAGGAAGTCTATGTCAGCCAGCCTCCTAGTTTTGAAGACCCCAACTTTCCAGACTATGTCTACTATCTTTTGAAAGTACTTTATAGATTGAAACAAGCACCTAGAGCTCGGTGTGATACTTTGTCAAAGTTTCTTTTAAAAAATCACTTCACAAGAGGTACTGCTAACAAAAGTCTTTTCTTTAGAAATGTTAATGGCTTTAGTATACTTGCTCAGATTTATGTAGATGACATAATATTTGGCTCTACAGATGAAAAACTTCGTAAAAAGTTTTCCAAACTGATGCAAAGTAAGTATGAAATGACCATGATGGGAGAACTAACTTACTTTCTTTGTTTACAAGTTAAGCAAGTGAGTGATGGAATATTCATTAGTCAAACCAAATATATTCATGATCTTTTAAAGAAATTTGACTTAATGGATTGCACATCTGTAAAAACTCTCATCGCCACTGCTACTAAGCTTGAATTGAACACTACTGAAAAGTCTGTGGAAATTTAAAGTTATAGAGGCATGGTTGATCACTTTTGTATTTAACAGCCAGTAGGCCATATATAATGTTTGCTACCCGTCTTTGTGCTAGATTTCAGGTTGATCCTAGAGAATCTCATTTAGTGGTTATTAAGAGAATTTTCAGATATCTCAAAGGAACACCAAAACTTGGCATTTGGTATCCTAGAGATTCTGGTTTTGATCTAATTGGTTATTCAGATGAAGATTATGCAGGTTGTAAAATAGACAGAAAAAGTACAACAGGAACCTATCAGTTTCTAGGAAACAAGATTGTTTCCTAGTTCAGTTAGAAACAAAAATCAGTTTCCACTTCTACAGCTAAAGCTGAATATATTGCTGCTGGTAGCTATTGTGCCAATTTTTTGTGACAACACAAGTGACATTTTCATCACTAAAAATCATGTGCAGCACTCAAAGACAAAGCACATAAACATCAAGTACCATTTCATTCGAAAGCATGTCATGAATGGTACTGTGGAACTTCATTTTGTTCCAAGTGAGCAGCAACTTGCAGACATCTTTACCAAGCCACTTGATAAGTGAACTTTCACTAGGTTGGTAAGTGAGTTAGGTATGCTTAATTATTCCTAAATTATTTTGATGTCTGAGAAACTTGCTTTGACTTTATTACAGAAACAAATCAGGATTTGTAAATTATCGGATCTTGACATTGGAATTAGGATTTGCAAGTGGTCAGATCCTGACATTAAACATCAGGATTTGTTAGTCGCTAGATCCCGACACCAAAATCAGGATTTGCTAAAGGTAAATACTGATAGCATTCAACGGATAAGAATTACCCATTGAAAGTCAAAATATTTCCGGGTACCTTATTAGCCAACGGATAATAGTACATATTGTTTCCATTTAGTTGGTTCAATCTTAACCGTTAATTCCAAACCCTAGCCATCGACTTTACTTATAGCGTGTATGTATCTGTCGATGGATCAAATTTGGAATTTCAATAGTCTGCTTTATTTCTAAACAGTTATTTTTGGCAAATCTTATTGGATACTTTATTTTATTTCTTTTAATTTATTCACACTTTTCAGAGTTAGTTTAAATTCCCAATTCATTTCTATATTTCACTTTTATCTCTCTCTGAATTTCTTAAGCAACTTTTACTCTCTTCATCTCCCAAAAATCCCTTTTCTCTGTAACTGTTCCCTAATCACAATAATGGCACCCGTAGTCAAGATTATGTCTCGTTCTAGGTATGTTTATGAAAATAACAACTTCGTAGCACTAGTGGACAAGAAGATTACTGCTTCTGAGGACTATCACAAGATGATGGACTTCATTTGCAACTGTAAACTAAGCCATGCTATGCTCGAGTCTCCAGTAATCTATTGTGAAGTTATGGAACAAATCTAGACCACAACGGTGTACGACTCCAAAGACAAAACCATTGCTTTCTCTTTCAAAGGTAATGATTATTGTGTTAATTGTGATAGAATAGAAGCATGCTTTCACTTTCCTGAAAATAACACTACTGTTCCAAACACAGACACAAATATGAGCATCATGCTTAGGTCTATGGGTTATTCTCTCATTCCCACCAAGTTAGGTGAGGTTTGAAGAATGGATCTTAGAAAAGAATGGAGCTTTCTCTATGATTCTTTTAAAAAAGTATTTTTTGGCAAAATTAGCAATTTTGATGTAGTCACTTATTCCATGGTTAACATGCTTTACATGCTTTTGAATGACAAGTACTTTAACTTTAGTAACTCTGTCATGGTGGAATTAGACTATAAATTATGATATATCAAGAAAAGGTCAAAGAACATATATTATGCTAGATTCTTTATGATGCTGGCTAACTTTGTTTCTGAGAACCTTAAAGTTGAGAACCCAAATAACAAGCTTGACTGTTGGGTCCAGAAAAAGACTACTTGCAGATCTTAGCAGGAACAACCTCAAAAAAGGAGTGCCCCTCAACTATCTTCCAATCTTTGAGGCACAACAGGTAAATGAGGTAACTACTTATGCTCCAATCTCTTCTCAACCCATTACTTCTTTGACTTAAACTGTGGCAATAACATCTGTGACAGTGACCAAACAGATGCCTACCCAAGCCACAAAACCTAAATCTAAATCCAAGTCTAAGAAGCCAACCTCTGTTGTCTCTCAAAAGATAGCAGTTATAACAACTATTGCTTTACTTGAAGGGAGTGCTCAGGGCAGTCAGATGGGTGAGGGAAGGGGTGAACATCAAAGAAGCCCCAAGGATAAGAAGGGTGAGGTTTGTGTGACCCAAACCAGTCACTCTACAGTCTCCCAACAGACTGTAGTGCTTAATAAGGAAATTGGCTAATTACTAGGTGCATCATCCCAAAAGAATGTGGTTATTGAAATAAGCTCTCAACCAAGAGCATCGACCAAAAGGGGAAGGGATACATACCAAAACCAAACTTATATCAGAAGAAGAAATCTAAACTAATGGGGGAGTCACAGGGCGCACACATAGTTCTAACTGAAGTCAAAGACTCAGTTACTGCACCATCTCAAATTCAGAATGATGTGTCTCCAACAAATGTGGAGTCACAGCCAAAATCTCTAATTATTGAAACACCTCTTACACAAAACTCTCCAACTATCTCTCTGGATGTGGACATGATAAACACATCAGTTCCTAATTTTCCATCTCTTATATTCATGGAGGAGCCAAAATCTACTGCAACCGAGCATCGTCTTATTGATGATTTGTTGGCTCGGTTTCCCATTCTTTCTCAAACTGTTGAAGAATCTGTGTACCTTAATTTAAAATCAATCTCCACAGATTCAACAATAGTTTCAACTCTCATCTCTATTATTTCTACGTCTTCGACGAATATTCCTCATCCGTTGATCAGTGATTGTCCTTCAACGGATAAGCTTAACAGCAGTCATCCGTTGATACTCACAACTACTACTTTGACGGATATTACTAATCCATTGATGGTCTATGCACCTCCTGATATATCTCAAATTTTTACTAGTGCAAATGATTTAGTAGTTGTTCAATCACTCTTAGGCTTGAGGGAAGGGAGTGATATGAGTGAGAGGCCGGGTTGCTCCCAAGAAAAAGGAGAGGAAATGAGTGCACATATGCATGCTAATTCTTCCAACATGGAATAAGTAAGTGAGAGGAGTCCCGCCTTAGATGGTGAAGGTGAGGGTATGAGGGTGGTGAGCCAAGGGGAGCCTTTGATCCAAGAAAATAGAGAAAATGAGAGAAAAGCAGGTACAACTGAAGAATGGGAAGAGCCCATTATTAGTGAGTTAAGGGATGTCAATGAAGCAGAAAAGGAGCAGCTATTTCAACAAGAATATCAAGCTGTTTTAGATTATGTTTCCTATTATGCTGAGGCATTTACTCATCATGTTCTAGCATATCAAATTTAGTTGGTCAGAACAATGAGTGTGGCTCCCCAAAATCCGGGGTCGGGAATCTCGAAGGCCACGCCATCTAAACCACTATATACCACATACCTCACACCACAAGATATAAATACTCACACTTTACGACCCCACACTTATCACACACACACTTACAAGTTATTGTCTTGGAAACGAACCATTCATTACTAGAGTAGATTAAACCGTAAAGTGATAATTATTACAACCCAAAAGTAATTCAGTCTTACCAGGGAATAACCTTTAAGTAAGGCTAGTCCGTCGGCCAAATATACATTTCTTATTTATTACCTTACATAAGTCATACTTATAAATAAGCTGAATTTAAAACAACCAAAAACCAATCCAGCTTATTCGGACTACCTGTGGTACAGCTCCAAACAATCTACGGAATAACTCGCCATTTCCTACCCGTTTCCTGGATGTGGTTCTCAAGGTAGGCATCTTGATTCGCTGTTGTGTTGTACCATTTAAAGAAAGCAAGAGTGAGCTATAGTTCTCAGCATAATAATGTACAACATGAAATTAGTTTTATTCGAAATTAGTTTTCCTTGGTGATACACACCTTCTTATGAAAACAATTCTTTAGGGGATTTTATTATCATGCGAATACCTTAATAGTAAACCCAGCACCTAGGCTTGGGTTACGGTATTGCATTACAATTCCAATTGGAAGAATTAGGACACTCGTTGGAGCCACCGCATACGATGATAAGTCGTAATACGATAATAGTAACCTTTTCTACTAGTAGAAGGACGATACCTTCGTATCCCGGTTATCACCCTTGCCGCATTCGGGCTACGTGTCCCATTTTTTGGGTATACACATACTTCACAAGTTCCTGAGTACACATAGTACCTTCGCCTGCGGTACCTTTGGTAGTCCCATCTAGTACACATAGTACCAGTGTCTACCCCTCCCTTGTCCTTTTAAAAGAATTCTATCATATCTCGAGAACTCGAACCACATCGTACTTCCGAAATTTTTGGAGGAAGTACTAGGGATATGAGTTGACCATTGTCAATAGATAATTAAATAAGGGGAAAAGTTTCTCCTTGAAACTATATTCAAAATATCAAATAAGTCGGGATAATATTATCCGACGATCTGAAATTATTCGAATGATTTTCAAAAATCAGAAAGTAATTTAAATCCGGTCCTATGATTTGTTAAATCATAAATAAAACCTTTAATAATTAGTAAATAATTAAATGATAATCAATAAATAATTAAACCTCGAATAGTTATACTTTTTAGAAGAATAAAATAATATTCCTCAACTAATTTATGTTTAATACATTAATAACTTTAATATTTAATCGAGATTGAAGTAAATATTTAATGGAGAATACTTCTCCCTAATAAGTGAATAGTAAGTAAATATTTCTTGTCTAAATGGTAAAGTATAGTTGAGGGAATACGATCTTTGGAAATCGTTTTAATAAAAACTTGAGGTTTTTAATATTGGTAAGTGGACGTTGAGTCCCTTTAAAACGTACTACTATGGACTTGTAATCGTCCTATAATATCACCGGAATGATTCCCTGGTTTTTATCTTGAAATCCCGACCGACTCTCGGTCTTATTATAATACGTCACACTTATAGCGGAATTTAATATTTCACGATATATACTTATCATACAACATCGCTATATCATGTAAAAATTCAATAACTACGTATCATGGCAAACATGGTACTTATACAATGATAATAAAACAATTCTTTCACAACACAACAGTAAATGGAATTGGTTTCGTAAACTTTCCTGGGTATCTCGAGGTGGAGGATGCTCTAGGTTCCGCTCGGAAATCTATAATCATGAACACAATTCATTTCGTTAGGTCTCATTCTAATTTACGGCTATCCGCACTTATGCGCTAATTAATATGCACCCTCTCAACTTATTTTATCCTTATTATTCCTTTAATTCCTTATTCACATCATGGTCGCTTCCTTTTTCAAAGTATCTTAAGTTCACTTTCGTTTTCATCGTCGGCTCCACTCATGGATTCTACAATTTCTAATCGCGCGGTCTCGACTCCAATATTTTATAAAATTGAAAAATCATTATTTTTACTTGAAATTTTTATGGTAGTTAGGAAACTCAAAATACTAATCTCTGTAAAAATTTCATGATTTATGAACATTCTTAAGTCGATCCTTTAAATTTTCAAAGTTTGTAATTCGTAGCAGTTTTTGTCGCGTATATCACTTTTAGTAAAACGACCATAATTTTTTATCTGTAAATCAGAATCAAGCGATTCAAGCACCTAAACGATCTTTATAACATTTCCTATCATAATCAGGGTTATTTTTCAAGAAACTACAGTTTACATCTTCGGGACTTTCTGCAGAAACTTAAGGTTATGTTTTGTTCGTTTTAACGAGACTACGTTTACGCCTTAAATCTTTATACTACCACCAACAATCATCATATCATCATCAACACACTAACTCCTCCTAATAACATCATGTTCTTGAGGCAATAACAATCAAACTTAATTCTACTTAACTAAACATCAAGATCTTAACAATATCACCACTAAAACTAGGTTTTTAACTACATACTAAAAGAATTTTGAAATTGAATCTTAAATAAAGTTGGGTCAAAGATTTTTAGCTTTATTTAAAGCTTGAGATGTGTTCTTGAGGATGGTGGAGTCTTGGGAGTGCTTGGTATGGTTTTTGGAACCTTAAACCACCATTGAAATCAAGAAACCAAAGAAGAGTTACTATTCATACTATTCATTCTCAACTTTCTTGATTTTATTTCACCCATCAAACCTTGATAAAAAGAGATCAAAGAATTATCTTACCTTAGTTTTGTTTTTAGGAAGCTTGAGAATTAATGGGAGGATTTATCCAAGGCTAGAACTTGGAGATTTGATTTTGAATCCCTTGGCTTGATGAAGAAGGCCGAATGGAACAAATAAAGATATGGGGAGAGTTTTTATGCTTGCTTCCTTGGTTGCTTCTAGGAAATTATATTGGTGATATCTTATATTGATTTAATATTCTCTAGTTTAGGATCCTAGGTTTATTCTTGTTGCCAAATCCATGGACAAATCTAAGTAGCTTCCTAGTTTACAAGCTAAGCTACTTGTTTTAGCTTCCTTAGCTCGTTATTTCATTAGCCTTGGTTGATCATCCTATATCTAGCTTACTACTTGATAAATTAACCATGGTTACTTTCTTACCATGGTTAGTTAGTGCGTTACGTTTATTTAATCGTTTACGCGTTCGCTCGGTCGCTTAAACATTTTCGTAATACTTCCTCGAAAATGGTTCGCGACGTAATTCCTTTCGTATTTATTCCTTATGTTTTGAATTATCATACTTGGATATAAATCCGCAGGGTTTTAAATCTTGTAATTATATTGTGATTCCCGTAATCCTTGATGAGTCGTAAATATGGTCGTTTTTCATAGTTCATTTTCTTCGAAAACTAATAGCGTTTACATACACTCATTTGGTACGTATAATCATAATATCAACTCCGAAACTCATTTTCTCATGCACTACATAGTGTGGGCTCAAAAGTTTTTCCCGTCCGTCAGGGTTACTATTCATTAAATGTTTTACAAGGTCTCAAAAATTCGAGTTATTACAGTCTTCCCCTCTAACAAGAATTTCGTCCCGGAATCAATTAGGAAATAAGTGGGAGTATCTATTCCTCATTGAGTCTTCAAGTTCCCAAGTTGACTCTTCGACATTTTGATTTCTCCATAAGATTCTAACCAGCTTCACGGTCTTGTTCCTCAATACTTGTTCTTTTTGGTCCATTATCCTTACTGGTTGCTCGATGTAGGTCAGGTGTGGTTGTAAATCTACCTGCTCGTATTCTATTACATATCGTGCATCTACATGGTACTTCCTTAACATGGACACGTGGAACACATTGTGCACTTATTGCAGATTAGGAGGCAAGGCGAGCTCGTAAGCTAGAGGTCTTATTCTCCTCAAAATTTCAAAGGGTCCTATGAATCCGGGACTCAGCTTCCCTTTCTTCCCAAATCTCATCACTCCTTTCCACGGAGATACCTTCAATAGCACTGAATCTCCTACTTCATATTCCCTATCCTTCCTGGTCTGGTCGGCGTACTTCTTTTGTCTGTCCTGAGCTGCTACCAGTCTTTTTCTTGATGAGTCCCACCATTTCCCTGGTATGTTGGACTAACTCTGGTCCTATTATCTTGTGTTCTCAAACTTCATCCCAACAAAGGGGCATGCGACATCTCCGTCCATAAAGAGCTTCATATGGGGGCATTCCTATGCTAGCGTGATAGCTATTGTTGTAAGCAAATTCGATCAGGGGTAAGTGGTCATTCCAGTTTCCTTTAAAATCAATGGTACATACTCGTAGCATATCTTCTAGGGTCTGAATAGTCCTTTTGCTTTGTCCATCAGTCCGGGGGTGGTAAGCGGTACTCATGTTTAGCCTGGTTCCTACGCATTCTTGGAAGCTTCTCCAAAATTAGGAATTAAACCTTGGGTCTCTATCTCACACTATGGCTACAGGAACGCCGTGTCTCAGTACAATTTCTTTCAAGTAAATGTCCACCAACTTGTCTACGGTGTACCTTTCGTTGATTGGTAGGAAGTGTTCAGACTTGGTCAATCTATCTATGATAACCCATATGGCGTCGTGATTGGTCTTCGTTCTTGGTAGGCCTGTCACAAAATCCATGGCTATATGCTCCCATTTCCATTTCGTAATTTCCAGGGACCGTAATAGTCCACTAGGTCGCTGATGTTTAGCCTTCACTCTCTGGCATGTCAAGTACTTGCTGACCCACTCTGCTACTTCTCTGTTCATGTTAAGACACCAATAATATTCCTTAAGGTCACGGTACATCTTCGTACTTCCTGGGTGGATTGAATATCTGGAGCTGTGCCCTTCATGCAGCAGCTCGTCCTTTAACTCTTGCACATTTGGAATCCAAATTCGGGACACATACCTCATGATCCCTTTCTCGTCCTTCTCGCATCTCACTTCTTCACCGGTTAATGTTTCTCTTTCTTCACCCGCCTTCTTTTCCTGACATACTCGCATCTTTTCAATCAGTCTTGGCACTAGCTTAATATCAAATAATCCTTCTGTTCCTTTACCGGTCATTCTCACGTCAACTTCCATCTTCTCGAATTCTTTAATTAGCTCATCTGATGTCATTATCATCTTGAGTCTTTCCTTCCTACTAAGGGCGTCATCCACCATATTGGCTTTACCCGGGTGATACAAAATTTCACAGTCGTAGTCCTTAATCAACTCTAACCATCTCCTCTGTCTCATGTTCAGTTCCTTCTGAGTAAAAATATATTTGAGGCTCGTATGGTCTGTGTAAATCTCGCATTTCTCACCGTACAGGTAGTGTCTCCAAATCTTCAGGGCAAACAATATGGCTGCTAATTCTAGATCATGCGTCGGGTACCTGCTCTCATACTCCTTCAATTGCCGAGAGGCATACACTATAACTTTGTCATGCTGCATCAGTACACATCCTAATCCTTTAAGCGATGTGTCACTGTATATCACAAACTCTCCATTTCCATCGGGAAGAGCGAGCACCAGTGCTGACACCAACGTCTTTTTCAGTTCCTGAAAGCTTTCTTCACATTTCTCTGTCCATATAAACTTTTCTGTCTTCCGGGTAAGTCTAGTCAGTGGACCGGCTATCTTAGCAAAATCCTGCACGAATCTTCGGTAATATCCTGCTAAACCCACAAAACTCCTAACCTCTGTTGGGGTAGTTAGTCTTTCCCAGTTGGATACTGCCTCTATTTTGGCGGGGTCAACTAAAACTCCTTTTCTACTCACCACATGTCCTAAAAACTGAACTTCTCTTAACCAAAACTCGCACTTCGAGAACTTGGCATACAATTTCTCGTTCCTCAAGATTTCTAAGACTATCCTTAAATGTTCTGCATGTTCTTGCTCTGTCTTTGAGTAGATTATAATATCATCTATAAAAACTATCACGCATATATCTAGGTACTTTTTGAACACTATGTTCATCAAATCCATAAAGGTTGCGGGTGCATTGGTTAGCTCAAACGACATGACTAAGAACTCATAGTGCCCATACCTAGTGCGGAAAGCAGTCTTCGGTATATCTTCCGGTTTGATTTTCAACTGGTGATATCCTGTTCTCAAATCTATTTTGGAAAAATGTACAGCTCCCTTGGGTTGGTCGAATAGGTCATCAATCCTAGGGAGAGGGTACCTGTTCTTAATAGTCAGCTTATTCAATTCTCGATAGTCTATGCATAATCTCATACTGCCATCTTTTTTTTACAAACAGTACTGGCGCTCCCCATGGAGATACACTGGGTCTTATCATTCCATTATATAATAACTCGTGCAGTTGAGAAGCTAGTTCCTTCATCTCCACTGGGGCTAGCCTATATGGGGCCTTGGATACTGGTACCGTTTCTGGTGCTAATTCTATAACAAACTCTATTTCCCTGTTAGGTGGCAACCTTGGTAAGATCTCTGGAAACACATCCTCGAATTCGTTCACTACGGGTATGTCCTGTATATTAGGGACTCCCTTCTTGGTATCTACCACATAAGCCAAATAGGCCTCATTACCTTTCCTTAATAATCTTTTTGTCTGTAGCATGGTCAAAAATTTCTGGTTCTGTCGTTGACCTCTAAACACTACTTCTTTTCCATCTTGCACTCTTATATTTACCCTCTTCTGTTCACAATCTATTTGCGCTCCATTACTGGATAACCAATCCATTCCTAAGATTACATCAAATTCTTCTAACGTAAATGGGATTAGGTTAACCTCGAAGACCTTCCCTTCTAATTTCAACTTGCACTTAGGGTGTACTTGATTCACAAGAATTATTTCTTTGTTTGCTATTTCCACTTGTAATATCTCACGTAAGGGTATGCCGTTAAGTTTTAACTTTTTAGCAAATCTTGAGATATAAATGACTTGGTTGCTCCAGAATCAAATAGGACATTTGCATGTTCGGAATTTAACAGAGGGGTACCTGCTATCATATCAGTGTTTCGGACAGCATCCTGAACGCTCATGTTGAAGGTCCTAGTAGCTAGGGGTCGGTTGGATGCAGCTCTGCTCATCCCTGAGGCTGGGGGCTTCAATGTTGGGCAATCCTTTCTCATGTGTCCTACCTTCCCACATTGGAAACACGTCATATTGGGTCAGGTGCAGTTATTGGCAAGGTGTCCGATTTGGTCACACCTGTAATATTTCAGAGGGGCTCTCGCCTGGGTACACACTCCAAGGTGTCTTCTCCCATATGTCTGACATTCGGGTATTGGGGCATTGGGTTGGCTATGGAACGTTGCCCTAGATTGTCCGTCGCCCTGGCCAACACTCTGACTCGGGGCCTTTCTGAATCCGGGGCCTCGTGCAGGTTGGGACACCGCTTCCCTGACGAACCTACTTGGAAAGCTCATGTTCCCAGTTCCTACTCCTCCTCCGCCTTGGCTTCCTATCTTCCTCTTCCTATTTTCCTTTTCCTTCACACTTTGCTCGCTGCCAGCTACAACAATTGAGGCTTTCTACACTAAGGTGGCATAATCTGTCAGTTCTCATACCGCCACTCGGTTTTGGATCCATTGTTTCAGACCAAGCTGAAACCTTCGCGCTTTCTTTTCTTCGGTATTCACAAACTCATGCACAAATCTCGACAACTCAGTAAACTTGGCCTCATATTCCGCCACTGTCATTTTATCCTGTTTCAATTCCAGAAACTTAATCTCCATCTGGGTTTCCATAAACCTAGGGAAATACTTGTCTAAGAATAGTCGGGTAAATTTATCCCATGGAATCACAACATCAGTCTCTAGGTTTCGTTTGGACTCCCACCAGTACTTAGCTTCTCCTTTTAGCATATAAGAAGAGAAAATGGTCTTGTGTCGTTCCTCTACTCCTAATATCTCGAAGGACTTTTCTATCTCTTTGAGCCAGGCCCGTGCTTCAAAGGGGTCGGCAGATCCTCGAAACTCTGGGGGTTTGAGAGATTTGAAGGCCCTAAAGGCAGTGGCTGTAGTCTGTTGAACAACATGTGGTTATGGTGGAATAGGCTGTTGGTTTAGATTTGCTCTTAACAGTTCCATAAATTCATTCATAGGGTTTCCTCCCTCATGGGTATCCTCAGCCTCTTCTTTTACATAGTCTTCCTCGTCATATTTATTATAGTCTAGGTCTTCTTCACTTTCCTCATTTACTATAGGGTCAGGTTCATTCCGTTGTTGGTTAACAGATTCTGCGGGTTGTGCCCTGGTTCCTCTTCTACGGGGTGGCATTGTTCTGATAATGAAAATTTGTCAATATAGGTGTAATATTTTATAATTGGATTAATTTATTCATATGTAAGCATGTCATCTATTATCTAGCATGTTTTTATTGAGTGCAATAATATGGAAATTAATTTATTAATAACTGCTAGATATATATACCATAGGATCTCCCAATTATATCTTGGGGATAAAACAACTAACCGAGTTCATACATGCCTTGATTATAATACATCACTACTTGTCCTGAATACTGAAATGCAAATACATAAGCCGTGTACCCTGAAGTGCTAGGAACGCTATCTACTACTAGTTATCCTATCAAAATTGGTGACAAGTCACCCAGCCTTCTTCAAGGTCCATATCTAGTCACTAGTCCCTCAGTCACTGTCACTGCGCGTGAGGTCACGCACCCTCCTCATTGCTCCTACCAACATCAGCTCTGCATCAACAACTGGGATGTATCCTCCAATCGTTGTCATCCTCATCTGAACCCGGGTACGGATCTCAATCCCATCAATCTCTCTACGGGCTATGGCTGGGGAAGCAGCTCTGAAGTCCCCTGGGTATCCTAGTCTGATGGCTCTCTCAGCTGTCAGTGCCTAGCATAACTCCACAATGCGAGCAGATGCCGCAGTGATCTCAGCATTAAGCTGAGCCACCATCCAATCATGTACAGCTACATGTATGGTCGCTGGGGTTGGTAGAGGTGAGTATGGGTCACTAGAGGATATATCGTAAGCCTCGTAGACTTGTGCATATACCCCATCCTCGTCATCATCATCAGTATAGCGCATATGGCTCTGAATCCCTGGGGGTGGGGTATGAGAGCGAATGGTCGGGTGAGGGTACATCTCTACATCCCTCCAGCCTACGCCATCTCCCTGGGTCATCTCAACGTCATCAGCTATGGGGACAGGAAGGTCAGTCTCCTCCTCCGGGACATCCTCAGTAGGGTCATCATCTGAGTCATCAATGGGTGGGTCCTCTGGCTCGGGAGTAGGGTCATGCTCAGGAACTATAACATCATCAACAGGGTCAACCTCCCTCATAGGCTCCACTAGTACCTGACACAATTAGGCAAGGTGTTACTAATCTTAGAGTCGGAATTCCCTTGAGGGTAAACTGTCAAGACTACCCGTGTAGCCCGACGACGAACTCAACTTGAGCTCTAATTGATTATTTATTATCCTTATGTCTACGTATTTTATATCCTATCGTTTCCAAGATTTGATAACGTAAGGCTCTGATATCATTTTTGTGGCGCCCCAAAATCCGGGGTCGAAAATCTCGGAGGCCACACCATCTAAACAACTATATACCACATACCTCACACCACAAGATATAAATACTCACACTTTACGACCCCACACTTATCACACACACACACTAACAGATTATTGTCTTAGAAACGAACCATTCATTACTAGAGTAGATTAAATCGCAAAGTGATAATTATTACAACCCAAAAGTAATTAAGTCTTATCGGGGAATAACCTTTAAGTAAGGCTAGTCCTTCGGCCAAATATACGTTTCTTATTTATTACCTTACATAAGTCATACTTATAAATAAGCCAAACTAAAAACAACTGAAAACCAATCCAGCGTATTCGGACTACCTGTGGTACAACTCCAAATAATCTACGGAACAGCTAGCCATTTCCTACCCATTTCCTAGCTGTGGTTCTCATGGTAGGCATCTTGATTCGCTGTTGTGTTGTGCCATTTAAAGAAAGCAAGAGTGAGCTATAGTGCCCAGCATAATAATGTACAGTATGAAAATGACTGTATTATAAGCTTACATAAAACATCATATATGATAATTATGTTTTATTCGAAATTAGTTTTCCTTGGTGATACACACCTTCTTATGAAAACAATTCTTTAGGGGATTTTATTATCCTGCGAATACCTTAATAGTAAACCCAGCACCTAGGCTTGGGTTACGGTATTGCATCACAATTTCAATTGGAAGAATTAGGACACTCGTTGGAGCCACCGCATACGATGATCAGTCGTAATACGATAATTGCAACCTATTCTACTAGTAGAAGGACGACACCTTTGTATCCCGGTTATCACCCTTACCGCATTCGGGCTACGTGTCCCATTTTTTGGGTATACACATACTTCACAAGTTCCTGAGTACACAGAGTACCTTCACCTGCGGTACCTTTGGAAGTCCATCTAGCACACATAGTACCAGAGTCTACCCCTCCCTTGTCCTTTTAAAAGAATTCTATCATATCTCGAGAACTCGAATCACATCGAAGTTCCCCAAGCGTTTTGCTTGTTAATAGAAACAGTTTATCTTACTAAGATATAAATGTATATATATACGTACTTTCAAAATTTTTGGAGGAAGTACTAAGGATGTGAGTTGACCGTTGTCAACAGATAATTAAATAAGGGGAAAAGTTTCTCCTTGAAACCATATTCAAAATATCAAATAAGTCGGGACAATATTCTCCGACGATCTTAAATTATTCGAATGATTTTTGAAAATCAGAAAGTAATTTAAATCCGGTCCTATGATTTTTAAATCATAAATAAACCCTTTAATAATTAGTAAATAATTAAATGATAATCGATAAATAATTAAACCTCGAATAGTTATACTTTTTAAAAGAATAAAATAATATTCCTCAACTAATTTATGTTTAATACATTAATAACTTTAATATTTAATCGAGATTGAAGTAAATATTTAATGGAGAATACTTCTCCCTAATAAGTGAATAGTAAGTAAATATTTCTTGTCCAAATGGTAAAGTATAGTTAAGGGAATACGATCTTTGGAAATCGTTTTAATAAAAACTTGAGATTTTTAATATTGGTAAGTGGACGTTGAGTCCCTTTAAAACGTACTACTATGGACTTGTAATCATCCTATAATATCATCGGAATGATTCCCAGGTTTTTATCTTGAAATCCCGACCGACTCTCGTTCTTATTATAATACGTCACGCTTATAGCGGAATTAAACATTTCACGATATATACTTATCGTACAACATCGCTATATCATGCAAAAATTCAATAACTACGTATCATGACAAACATGGTACTTATACAATGATAATAAAACAATTCTTTCACAACAGAATAGTAAATGGAATTGGTTTCGTAAACTTGGCTGGGTATCTCGAGGTGGAGGATGCTCTAGGTTCTGCTCGGAAATCTATAATCATGAACACAATTCATTTCGTTAGGTCCCGTTCTAATTTACGGCTACCTGCACTCATGCGCTAATTAATATGCACCCTCACAACTTATTTTATTCTTATTATTTATGGCTTCCTTTTTCAAAGTATCTTAAGTTCACTTTCGTTTTCGTCGTCGGCTCCACTTATGGATTCTACTGTTTCTAATCGCGCGGTCTCGGCTGCGATATTTTATAAAATTTAAAAATCATTATTTTTACTTGAAATTTTTATAGTAGTTAGGAAACTCAAAATACTACCCTCTATAAAAATTTCATGATTTATGAACATTCTTAAGTTGATCCTTTATATTTTCAAAGTTCGTAATTCGTAGCAGTTTTTGTCCCGTAAATCACTTTTAGTAAAACGGCCATAACTTTTGATCCGTAAATCGGAATCAAGCGATTCAAGCACCTAAACGATCCTTATAAAATTTCCTATCATAATCATGGGTTAGTTTTCAAGAAACTACAGCTTAAATCTTCTGGACTTTCTGCAGAAACTTAAGGTTACGTTTTGTTCATTTTAACGAGACTACGTTTACGATCGGAGTTTCGTTTACGCCTTAAATCTTTATACTACCACCAACAATCATCATATCATCATCAACACACTAAATACTCTCAAGAACATCATGTTCTTGAGGCAACAACAATCAAACTTAATTTTACTTAACTAAACATCAAGATCTTAACAATATCACTACTAAAACTAGGTTTATAACTACATACTAAAAGGATCTTGAAATTAAATCTTAAATAAAGTTGGGTCAAAGATTTTTACTTTTCTTGAAAGCTTGAGATGTGTTCTTGAGGATGGTGGAGTCTTGGGAGTGCTTGGTATGGGTTTTGGAACCTAAAACCACCATTGAAATCAAGAAACCAAAGAAGAGTTACTATTCATACTATTCATTCTCGACTTTCTTGATTTTATTTCACCCATCAAACCTTGATAAAAAGAGATCAAAGAATTATCTTACCTTATTTTGGTTGTTAGGAAGCTTGAGAATTAATGGGCGGATTTATCCATGGCTAGAACTTGGAGATTTGATTTTGAATCCCTTGGCTTGATGAAGAAGGCTGAATGGAACAAATGAAGAAATGGGGAGAGATTTTATGCTTGCTTCCTTGGTTGCTTCTAGGAAATTATGCTGGTGATATCTTATATTGATTTGATATTCTCTAGTTTAGGATCCTAGGTTTATTCTTGTTGCCAAATCCATGGACAAATCTAAGTAGCTTCCTAGTTTACAAGCTAAGCTACTTGTTTTAGCTTCCTTAGCTCACTATTTCATTAGCCTTGGTTGATCATCCTATATCTAGCTCACTATTTGATAAAGTAACCATGGTTACTTTCTTACCATGGTTAGTTAGTGCGTTACGTTTATTTAATTGTTTACGCGTTCGCTCTGGTCGCTTAAACGTTTTCATAATACTTCCTCGTAAATGGTTCGTGACGTAATTTCTTTCGTATTTATTCCTTATGTTTTGAATTATCATACTTGGATATAAATCCGCAGGGTTTTAAATCTTGTAATTATATTGTGATTCCTGTAATCCTTGATGAGTCGTAAATATGGTCGTTTTTCAAAGTTCGTTTTCTTCGAAAACTAATAGCGTTTACATACACTCATTTGGTACGTATAATCATAATATCAACTCCGAAACTCATTTTCTCATGCACTACATAGTGTGGGATCAAAAGTTTTTCCCGTACGTCAGGGTTACTATTCATTAAACATTTTACAAGGTCTCAAAAATTTGAGTTATTACAATGAGGCTGCTGAGAGGACTTTAAACTCGGTGCACACTACAACTTCTATGCTAAGGGCCAAGGATGCAGTCAATTCACTTCCAACTCAGGATGGTGATGACTTTGACTATCCTTCTGGTGCCTCTGGTGATTCTTTTGGTGATGACTCTCTTGGAGAGGATGCTGAAGAGGTAGGCAGGAACATAGGGGGAGAGACTGAATCTTTAGCTTGGATGTTTTCAAAGGATTGTAATTATCATCATCTTCAATCCACATTGTTTAAACTAATTCATCAAACTCAAGCAGCCATTCAAGCCACCAACAACACCAGCACCAAAAGTCATCTACAGGCCCATCTAGAATCTCTACAACTGCATAAAATTCAAGCTCTCCAACATAATCAATCTGTAGATGAACTGAAGCAGGAGATTGAGGAAGTCAAGACCATTTTTTCAAAGAGATTGGATGATAAACTTCCTGATACTACAATGACCAACCTAAATTAAAATCTCAGAAAAGATTATGACTTGAATAACAAAGTTGAGGATCTGGTTCAAGACTGTCCTGAGTGTAGAACTCGGTTTCTCAAATTCTATCACATCAACAAACTCAAACTCAACTGCTACAACAACTGGTGGCTACTCAAACTTCAAACCATGCTCAACTTGATTAAAATAAAAGGGGGAGAAGGATGCATCTGCCCAACTCAATAAAGGGGAGAAGAATGTGAATATTCAAGTCAGCAAAGTGGTAGTACCGGCTATCAATATCTCTAAACCACCATCTATAGACACTATTGAACTGATCAATCTAGCAGCAGCCGAGCTCAGGTTAAAAGAGCAAATAAAAAAGATTGATGACATAATTGAAAAGGTCTTTGGCTCAACTGCTACTCAAGCTAAATCAGTGAAACATTTCACTCATTTGAGACCAATCACCATAAAAGACATGCATCTAGGAGAAGGAGTAAAGGGTGGGCCCTCTATGAAGAATGAGTTCAACAACTTTGTGGTGCTGAAATCCAAACAGGCAAATGCCATTATGTCAGCAAAGCATCCAATATTGGCTGATTATTCTCCTCCTAGGGCAGATGAAGATAAATTGATAGGTGTCCAATTAAAAGCTTCAAGACCACCAAAGATGCCATCTTGACAGAAAGAATAGCAAGAATCTATAGACATGGCAAGATGATTTGTGTGATGTCTGAACACCCTCAGTTTGGCGAGGCTAAAATTGAAGAAATTGCAAGTCTGGAAGCTCAAAAAGAAGATTGAAGCAGGCCATTAAAGGAGGAAAAAGGAAACTGGAGATGTCGGCTACTTCAAATATAACCGAGAAAACTTTAGCTGATGACCCAAAGAAGAAAGAAGCAGGACAAGAGTGGGTAAAAGAAATTAGAAGGAAGGCCAATGCAAAAAGGCCAGTTAGTCCTACTGAAAGGGAAACTGATCAAGTTCAATTTACAACTTCAAGTCAACCAATCGAGTCCACTAAGAAACCAGTTGAAACCAAGGTTTATCCAGGCATCAACTTTCATTGTGAGCATATTATACCAAGGATGAACCTATAGATTGGGACAGTCTACCCTTACCTGATTTGAACATTCCAGTACCCACCACAAAGAAGAACAAAAGAAAAAGGAAGATTATGGGAGTCAAGTCAAATCCGCCTCAACACAAAGTGATCTCCAAGCCCAAGCCCAAAGTCAACAAAGATGATCAATTGTTCATATGTAACATCAAGGAATTCTCGACCTTAATCTCTACCTAGATGAGCTTGATGAAGTAAGGGGAATTGCTGCTAACACCAAGCTACCAGAAAGATTAATATTTAGATACAAGGGAGACAGCGAGATCACTTGGCCTCTAAACAGAATCCTCAATGAAAGCCACATTGTACTAATAAAGGTGTTTTCTACTATGAAGAAGAATTTTGGTTTCACAAAGACAGCCAAAATTGAAGTTCTCAACAGGAACAACCGAATTCGACAAAGCTAGAGAGATCCAAATGCACTGCCTAATGTTTTAAATACTCCACATACTGGTGATATAGTGAATTTGAGACCTTACTGGATGATGGAGTTTAGAGATGAAAGAGGAGTCAGAAGATTCTTCAGACTTGAAGATCAACTGCAAATATCCGACAATGAAACTCTCAGAGAAACGAAGGATAAGTTGGATCCCAATGATGGTAATGAAGCTGAATTCCATAGACAACTCCAACATCAAATTGAGGAGAATGACAAGAAGCTGGGGAAGAGGTCCAGAGTTTCAAGAAGAAAGAAATGATCAGCTCAGGCTAAAGGAGCATCTTGAAGTGACATGTAACCATACTCAAATTTATTTATTTGAAGCATTTTACAACTTATCTACTGCTAACTGTGTTAATCTTGTTTAGGGTGTTTTGTTATCATGAAGTTAAACTGAATTTATGCCTATAATTCTATTAGACATAAATTGGGGGAGATTATTGGTAATATGTTGTAGACTTGATAATAACTCTACAAAGTACTCTAAGTAGATAAGCCAAATGATTTTGTAACCATCAAAGTGATGGAGTAGCTTATGTTTAAATAAGTCTCTAGCACATTCATGTACACTACAATATCTTAGAAGTTTACAAGTTGTTAGAAATTCCAGGTTATGTTGACTACTAGCTAGATATGCAGAATAGACTTGCAAATTGTAAATAGATGATGCATTATAATTATGCATAGGTGAAAGAGTATCAAGTGCTAAGGAAACACTATCAACGGATAATCTGCAAAGCCCTCAACAGATGACTCAAGCCATCTTCAACGGATGATTCATAACATACTGAACGGATAATGTTGAAGTCAAAAAGAACAATCAGATCTGAATAGAAGTTGAAAGCGACTTGACATTCACATGGGTTGATTATACACAAATGAAATGTGGCAGCCTGTAATCAGGATTATGAAGATAAAGAAGCATTTCCATTTTCATGCAAAACATGGACGTTCAAAGATGATATATCTATCTGGATTGCATGGGACAGAGAAATGAAGCAACACGTGATTGGACCTAGTTAATAGACGTATGCTTTGTCTTATCACATATGTAACTTGGTGATATATAAACCAAAAAAGTAGAAAGAGTTATTAAGAATAAAACATATAAAAAGCAAGCAAGATTAAGAGAACATTTGTAAGCTGGATCTTTTAGCATTCTCAAGTTTAAGTTTGTATAACTCTTGTAAGCAGCTGTGTGCATTTTGCATCACAGAGATCTTCTACATTTATATATATCTCTGGTGGAAACAACAATCCAGCAGAAATTTTTTAAACATCCTTGTTTATTTACTTTGTGTTTGAATACTTGGATATTTCTTATCCGCACTTAGCATATTCATACACAGTTATATTTATATCTGTTAGAAGTTCTTAAAATCGAAAAGAAACCAAGAATTACATTCAACCCCCCTTCTGTAATTCTACTTTTTAGATTTTTTGGGAATAACAAAACCAATTTTCATGTAAGCCACCAATTAAAACTCATTTCAAAACTATTGGGAGAAAGCCAAAGAAGCTGCAAGTTGAAGGGGGGACTATCTAGAAATTTTTTAATCAGACTGATTTTCTACCTTTAAATTGGTGCATCACATATGATGACTACTTTCAACAATTAGCTGAAGAAATAGTCAAAGTTTAGGTTGTATCATTAAGAGAAGTCGGAATCTACAATTAGGATGGCTCCTTCACTCTACTTGGAAGGGATTTAATGGACACACTTTCAACCACATAAGTTAAGAGGGTGATTAGCTTGATGAAGGATAAGGACACAAGTACAAGGGCATGGAGGCTGTGATGTGTGTATGGCTGAAAGTAAGAGATGAAAGAAGAGCAAAATGAAGGCTAAAAAGGAAGAAAGGGATAGGAAGTATACAAAAGCAATTTTCATGTTTGAACAAAGATCAAATGCGCTCAAGGCAAAGGGGATGAGCAGGATTTCTAATGATGGACACTTTCTGAACATAAAAAATGGCAGATTCTCAAGATTCAGAGTAGGTTACTTCAATGACTATTCGTTGGATGATTGGCTCAAGCTTGTGGAAGCTCTAAGAGGGACTGAAATCATAGAGGAACTTCAAGTACTTGTAAATCTAAAGGACCTCATTAGAAAAGAATCAGGTTATAAGAATTTCATATGATGAATGGACTTATTAAATTCATGTAAGCACTCAAGTGTATAAAAGTTGTATTTGTTATTCTGTCAATTTTATGTAATCATTTTTTTTGTTTTGTAACTTGGAGTTAGTTTTGTTATCAGGCATGAATTTGTGATAATCAATCTACTCATAAATTGGGGGATATTGTTGTGCAAGACATGCCTATATTATAACAAGACTAAGTCATATTGACAACCCTAAGATTTAGTTGTATGATAATCTAAATCTGTATTTTGTACTGTATTACTTGAGTCTGTAAAAATGTTAAAGATCAGACTGGAGTATTTTTTGTGAACAGTCTCAAGCCTAAGAATAAACTCTGGAAGAAGATCAACAAGATCATGCCTCGGAAAAAGGTGAAGAAGCTTGGAGTTGAATAAATCTGTTTTAGGAAAAATGTTCTAAGTCAAGAAATCTACAAGTCACAGATCAAGTCATATAGAGAAATCATTCGAGAACTTCAGAATGACTTATCGAGAAGTCCAAAATGGATTATAGAAAAGTCTCAGAGATATCGACAAGTCAAAAGAAGATCGGTGATATCGAAAAGTCAAATTTATCATTAGAGATCTCAGAGATATCGATAAGTCAAAATGTATATAGAGATCTCTGAGATATCGATAAGTCATTTCTACATATAGAGAACTCAGAGATATCGACAAGGAAAAATGAAGATATGAAGATTGGAGATATCGACAAGTCAAATTCTCATTAGAGATCTCAGAGATATCGACAAGTCAAAATATATATAGAGATCTTATAGATATCGACAAGTCATCTCTACATGTAGAGATTTGGAGACCTCGACAAGCCAAGTTCATTTATAGAGAACTCAGAGACTCGACAAGTCAAAGATACTTATTGAGAACTCAGAGATCTCGATAAGCCATTATACTTATCGAGATGTTAGTTCTCTTTAGAACAAACTGGAGATCTCGACATGAATCTCAAGTACAGAATGCAGGCAAGTTAAAGATTCAAGATTATCAATAAACAAACGATCTAATCACTTAGATTGAAAAGTCTACAAAAGCAGTTTGAAGAGTGCAAGATCAAGGGGCAAGATTAACTGACAAAGGAAGGTCACATACCTACAAGATTTGCAAGGATATACTAAGCCAGAAATGGAAAGTTTTAGAGATAACTTAAAGTAGGGTTTACTACATCTTATTGCATGATGTGTAAACATGTGTTTACTAATCTATTAAGTAAACACCGGTCCTTTGTTTTTAGGAGTAACAAACAGATCTAGATTTTCTTGTACTTTCTTAAGACAGAAGTTGAGTTCTTTACTTACAAAGAACCCGACATTTGTAGAAAGACATAACTTGATTTTAATACAAAATTAAGTGATTTTGAAATATTGTGTTTGCTAGTTTATTTCTGCTAACATAATATAACTGCATTTCTTATCTGGTTTGTTCATACAACCAAACAAATCTAAAAAGGCTTAAAAATATCCAAAACACATTTACCCCCCTCTGTGTTGTATTCAATTTCTAACATAAAGTATTCTCACAGATCTTAAATAGAATGGGATAATTTATAATTATTTTAATTGATAATTATTCACAATATTTTCAGGTTTGCTTCTTCAAATATTTTTGGGCATCTATATAAATTATTCAGCTCGACTTTGTTATTCAGCTTTTGTTTTAACTTCAAAAAGAGATTTTCAAGGTTAATTGTATGAATTATACTTTTTAATTCAAGCATTTACAAGGTGAGCAGTGCGGCTGCCACTACTAGGATTTTAAGTTGTATACTGAAATTATTAACATATGAATATTTTTTTTAGGTTTTTTTGTTAAGGATGTAATGAAATAGCAAATGGGTCGGGGTGTAAGAAATTTGAAATGGGCTGGGTTTGATATTATAACTGGATTGAGTTGGTTTAGGTCTTCAAATAGGTAAAATCTGACCCAATCCATTATAAATGGTCAAGTAAAAAATAACCCAACTAACTCACGGATTTAAACGGCTCACTTTAGGGTCGGGTTGGGTTAAGTTTTGCGGGTTATGTAAACCATGAGTAGCCTAAGTAACAACCATGGATGATGACCCAAATGTCTATATTCGAAATAGATGGTCCAATATATTAACGTGATCCACATATATACATTTTGAAAATGAGTACCCATGTCCCACATGCATACCTTTCCCTTTATTTCGGTGGACAAAAATGAAAAGGAAAATTAAAAAATTAAAAAATAATAATACTAATAATGCATGACACGCATTTTTAAAATGCGTATATGAGGATACGCATGTACAAAATGCATATTTTTTATAAAAAAATTATAAAAAATAAGCAGAGTCTTTTATATTTTATACATATTCATTTAAGTATGTCTCCTATCGGTATTTTGGGCACCATACATAAATAGGTGTGTTGGATCATTGTAGCTGAAATGTTGATATTTTGGGCTTTTTTCGAATAATTGGAGTGTATCTATACTATACTATAATAGCCGGAATGGGGTATAATTTGTAATTTGGTTAACCCCTCATTTTGGTTATCCCTTTCCATCACGGCCGTTGGATCTTCTTCGTCAAATAATCAGAGCCGTTAGATGCAAATACTAAAAAAATACACTCCACAAGTTCTCAGGTTCGAATCCCGTCAACAACAAATATTTATATTATTATTTATAAAAAAACATATAAGTTCTCGGGTTCGAATCATGTTAACAACAAACATTTATATTATTTATAAAAATATATATAACTTTTCATATTCGAATCTCACTCCCTAACAACAAACATCTACATTATTATTTATGAATAAGATCTCATCAATCATATACTATTTGTACTATTTAAACCTAACTTAAAATTATAATTATATAATCATTATTTAGTATTTAATTATTTATATAGAATTTTAATAAAATTATATGAAATAGAATTAAAAATATATAAATATTAATCAAGACCCGTGCATCGTACGGGCTGTAAGCTAGTAAATATAATTACTACATTCGTCACATAATTTTTGGCTTGTTTGATTTTTTCCAGTCAATTTAGTTAAAATTTTAAATTTTTTTAAAAAAGGTCATGGAATTTGTTAGATATAATTTATAATTGTATCATTTTTATGACTGTACTTAAGAGTATTATATATGTATTTTGTTATCAAAGTTTGATCAGTTTAACCGTCAAAAGTCAAATAAAACCAAAAGATTACGAGACGGAAGAAGTCATTAGAATTCTAACAAAGAAGAATGAGTATTTGTCCAAATCCTCCCGGATGACGAGAGTCTCTCATTGCTCTCCCTAGCAATTTGGTAAAGAACGCAGTGTACGAGAGAGGGTACCATTCTTTTGTGACCAAACACTTAACAAAGACGCATTTCGCTCATGGATGTTTAAACCCCTTTCAAATACTCCTGTTGTCCCATTAGATTCTATAAATCACTTTTTGACACGTTTTTTAATATTTGTTTAAAGTATAGTATTATGTTTTTAAACTTTTTTTTGAATTAAAGTTTTATGAATTAAAATTTTATGTTTAAATTTTTATTAAAAAAATTGAAAAAAATATTATAAAATTATATTTTATAGAATTTTCAAAATACGATATATCCCAATAAAACGGAGGTAGTACATATTTTAAAGTAGGTTAGGTCCAGGCGTATTCCAGATGTTTTAGATGAGTGTGAGAAGTTAGGTCATGGCAAGTTGGGTGGCAATGGCACCACCAAATACTTCTTTTTTACATCTTATCTTCCTCTTCATTCTTAGTTATTTCCATTACTTTAATAGTCTGATTTTGTATAAAATTACTAAACAAATCATGGGTTATCTCCTGCTTGATGCAATGCCAAAACAGAGCATACTGATAACACCAAGAGGATATTGACAGGACTTTGATCCCACATTTCCCAACTAACATACTTGGAACATCAGAAATCTTAGAACATACCAAGAATCTTGGTGGCTTTGACATACTGTAAAAAACTTGGCCTATAAATGCAGTCATGAAACTCTGTAGAGGTTAAGGCTTATGTCGCCATGTCTCTCCCTGCATTTGTGCTTAATTTTTATCACATCAATACTCACAGTTCGCCACAGCTGTGTATTCAAGGTTTCAATCATCTTCATATCCATAAATTGTCCCCGATTCAAATATGTAAATGTGTCTATCACATTGTTCTAAACTTGTTAGTATTTGATTTGATACAAATGAATATGCAAGATTAAGGAAATAAATTATTTAACAAACGAGTCTAAGGAGAATAGTCAGGTAACTAAGTCGTGCTAAGATTCGTTTTTAAGGTTTTATCTTTATAAATAGTTTAGACAGTTGGATCGCATCCATAGTTCATGCTGTATCAAACTCTACATAATAGACATAGAAGCACAATCAGAGACGTACACTCCGGCTGTAATTCTGGTCTTAAGCATACTATACATGGACATGAGCAAACTAGTCAAAGCAAAACAGCAGACATGGCATATGCTACACAGCACGTATAAAATTTGTCAAAGGAAGAAATCTAAAGATCACTGAAACACATTGTTAGTTTACATCTTAGTAGTTGGAATTTTTTAACCTAACAATTTTGCAACTTTGCTAAAGCATGTAAGAAACAGTGTGTTTAGACATCAAAAGAAGCTATTAAAATGTTTAAAGATTGGAACAGTATACCACGCCTAAAAATTATCTTCATCTTCCTGTGCGTCATCTGAAGTTAGAAGATGATTAAGTGCAATCTTCGCCTTCTTTGGTTCAGGAAAGTCCTCCTTCGCATCATCTTCGTTATCATTCTTTCTTTTCGTAGATTCATCTTTCACAAGATCTGCATCTTCAGACTTGGACACAGCAGCTTCTTTCTTGATATCTTCCTCGTTTTCCCTAGATAATTCTGTCATATCTTCAAATTTCTTCCCACCATCCATGACACTGTTCTTTGATATACTTTCACTCTCTAATAAAAATGAGCGAATTTCTTCATTGCTAGCAAGATCAACAGGAGTTTTACCAGCTTTGGTCTTAGCATTTAGATTTGCACCTTTCTTAACCAAGTACTTCACAAGTTCCAAGCTAGAGCCTTGTGCAGCATAATGAAGAGCAGTCATGCCCTTCCGATTGGCTGATTTGACAGATACCCCAGACGAAATAAGGATCTGAACAACTTTTAAGTGACCTTTCTGAGCAGCAAAGTGAATAGCACCCATATCATCCATGGCTGCAGCTCCGACATCAGCTTTATTCTCACATAGATAACTCACTACTGGTTCTTGTCCTGACCA
This sequence comes from Apium graveolens, assembly GCF_009905375.1. Taxonomy (NCBI): domain Eukaryota; kingdom Viridiplantae; phylum Streptophyta; class Magnoliopsida; order Apiales; family Apiaceae; genus Apium; species Apium graveolens. The sequence continues at coordinate 120,720,024 of NC_133654.1, forward strand.
TGCTGCTAAATGTAGTCTGGAGTTCAATTCTTAACTAAGGAAATCAATTGGCTGAAATGAATATTACTTCATTCCACATTAAGATTGAGAAAATGCATGTATATAGTTTAACAACATAGGCAGTCAACTTCAATTAGTCCTTATATATAAAATAACATCCTCAACTTCAATATCAAATTTTGAATGTCTTCCCATTGATCAAAAATGGTTTTTATTATTTAGATAAAGTTGTAATAACTGTGTACTACTAAAGGGATGAAGCAACATGTGAACTCCATTATATAGAAGACACTAATAGACATGCCTTGTTTACTATGCAGATGACCAGTTCCACAAGAGAATAACACTTATTTATCGATGACCAGTTCCCCAGTCAAATAAATTCAATTGCCAGCCCAAAAAAATAAATTAAGTAATGGTTTCATCGCTGCTTGAAATAACATCAGAGATATTCGAACAATTAACTGAGAGAATAGAATTTACAAAAATTAGAGCAAAACAACAGATGTTCAGGAGGGGTTGGCTCCACAATTGATTTGTTCACCATGCAGAGATTTCTCTAACCTCTCGATTACTTGTAATATAATTGATCCTGACTTGTATTGAAAAGTTTAGAAACAACCCATCATCATAGACTTGTATTATAGTCAATAATATAAAGGTACAGACTCTGCCTCTACAGGAAGGTTATAACTTGCAAGAGAGCAGAGATTAACTAACCATTAAGTACTTGTCTTAGCTGAAACTATCTTAGAAATGTAACTTGCTCTTTTATCTTGATGCAGGACAGGGGTTCGGAATAGGGTAAATAGGGGGATAAAAGCCTATCTCCGCAGAGAACCAACAAAACACACAAAAATCCGCAGATTTTAATTCATAATTCAACTCTATTCCAATATGAGAGATTACAAAGTTTATATAGATAAAATCATTGCTTGGAAGCCAAGCAATTAACAAATGATAAGAAAACTAAAACTTTGTAATAGAGGAAAAAAAATCCTTATTTTATTCTATTACTATAATCTAGAATGACCTAACAATATAATTACTTAATATAAGTTAAATAACTAATCAACTATAATTTATTTTATTCCTAAATAATAATATATATACAAATCAATTTACTAATTCCTTGTTCATATCTATTTGACACCCAATTCCTCTTTCTGACAGAAGCTATGATCTATGTTTGTCTGATCCCAACTATTTCTTTAGCTAATAGACAAAAAAGGAAGGGCGAAATCTTGTCGATAAGTTTTGTCTAATTTACATTCCCACCTTTCTAATTTCCTCCAAAATCTATCCAATAAACTGTACCGACTCCGTATTCATATAAAATGGAATTGTATCCCGCTAAACTAGCAACATAAGTTACTGCTAGGACTGTCAAACGGATAATTCGGATATCTGAATTAGACATAAGTTACTCCTAGGTCCCTATCTGAATCCGAATCCGAATCCACAAATTGCACAACTAGCAACATAAGTTACTGTTGTTGTTTTCCTTCTGCACTAATAATAGTACCCTTTATCCATGGTTGTCATGGCGGTAAGTCGAGGCGAGTAGATGGAGCCCGGGCTAGTCGACTAGTCGAATAGTCGTAGACTAGTCGACTAATAAAATAATACATTATTACGAATATATAATTATATATATTATGAAATTTAAGTTTCTAACACCTAATAAATGTCATATTTCAGTGTTCAACCACTAACCTTCCAGTGATATCAAGTTTACATATAACCACATAAGTAAATACATATACATGTATTATGTATAAATGAGTAAATAGTAAATACATTTGCATATACTGTGTGTATATATACATATACTATGTAAGTATGTATACAGTTATACATAATACATACATAAAACATATCCTTATCAGGTAAAAGAGAAGAGAAAGAAGAATATACTTACCAGGTAGAAGAAGATTACGATGAAGTCTGATTGTGATTTTGGTCTTTCATTACTTCGCCCTCTAGAATGTAATTAGGGTTCAATACAAGTGTGTTTGTGGTTTAAAATTAAATTAGGCTAGATGATGACTAGGTTTTGACCGAGTTTGGGTTGGATTTAGCACCAGTCGAGGATCCAAAACACTAGTCGACCCGACTAGTTGCCCAGTCGACCAAAAGTCGGGCGAAATATCCATTTTTCATCAGTCGACTACTCCAGTCAACTACCCATTCTCGACTACTCGACTAGTCACTAGTCGCGACTAGTCTGAGCGCCGTGACAACCATGCCTTCATCAGACCAAATAATTTGCAAATAACTTCCATTTAACAATCTATATACACCTGTTTCAAAGAGACACGAAAACTGGTTATGACGCCTTAACCTCAAGTGAGAAACTACACAAGACCTAATCCCGATACTCCTAATAGCATATGTCAGGAAAATATCATTTCCTAATCCTTTGATATGTGGTGCTAATATTAAAAATGTTAAACTATATAGACTTACACAGCATAATCAATTACAAAAATCTGAACTACAGGCAATTCACAAAACACACTTCCAGACTAAAATTCTTTGTTTCTTCAGCTTAACAAGTGTTATTTTCGACTTTCGACATCGAAATACTTACACTAAACCCCAACCCAAAAATGGACTTAAACATCAAATAAATAACCCAATTGGATTTTCATGATAAATTATACAATAGAAAAGAAGGATACGGGGTTCTGGAGTGCTTATCTCTGGAATTGACAGACAAAGGATTAGAGGAACAAATGAGTTCAACGGCGCTCAGATCACCTGTTCGAGCCGCCGCGTGTACATCCTTTTCCGATTGCTTCCAATTTCTCATCCCCCACTCCTGCTTTGCTTTGTAAAAAAAATCACCCCCAAATGCTATTTTGTTTTTCCAAAACAGCCTACTTAAACCTACAATACAAGTGTTTTTTTAAGCATACAGTGTTGCTTTTTTGGATAACTTTCCTGGAAAATTAAGGCTGCCGGAAATTTTTGATCCATTTGAACAAATAATTCACTTTTTTGGACATACTTGTTCAAACATTTCCATAAATGACACCGCTTTTGGGTCTCAGCAACAGAGCCCCACATGTAGGGGCGTTCTGGGGTTAAATTATATTATTTTTTTTGTTGTTTTTTCCTCCCCTCAGTTTGTATTTGACTCTTATTTCCGAAGGTTAAGAAGTTTAAAAAAATGTCCGGAGGTCACGTTTTGAGCTATAATATTAAACTTGTCCAAAAAAATTTTAGTTTTTTTTATTGATTAGGGATGTGATCCTATTTTTAGTACGTATTTTTTATTTTAATTAAATAGTACTCCCTCTGTCCCTAAAAACGTTTCTCATTTGTGTTGGACACGTTTGCCAATGCACACTTTTGATTGTTAATATCTTTAATTTCGTAATAGTATTAAATATAAAAATTTCACTGTATTAAAGTATTCATAAATACGAATCTAACAAGATCACTCATGACTATATTTGCTTTTATAGATTAGATGTAAATTAGTAGTCAATCGCTTACCGTGAACAGCGTAAAAAGTCAAAATGGGATACGTATTAAGGGACGGAGGGAATAGTATAGTATATATATGACTTTCGCAGCTTCGAAAAGGGTGCCTTGCAAGTCGCGTGTGGAATTTTCCCGTAAAGACACAACTTCACTGGTTTCGCATACGTAGTTGTAAATTTATTTTTTGTGAATTTTTTTTTCATGTAATAGTACTTCTGTATTATTTTGATTACTTTATTTTTTTTAAAATAAATAAATTGAAAATACCATAAGTTTGACCTTCGACAATTCGACCATGAAAATGACCTACCTCCCCGAACGGTATCCATGCATGCATACGATTGCGTTGTACGGACCCATGAATGGATTTTTGAGAACCATATAAATGAAGTTGGTGATTGACAAGATTAAGTTATTAAAGCATTTTACATATTCATCAACAAGTATCATCTGCAAACCTCGACACGCTACGTTGTTATTGTTATAGTCATCCCTTTGTCGTGATACTTGAAACTTTGATCCTCCACTGAATTTGACCTACAAGATGAAGGTTTCTTAGTGATGTGTACTGTACTGAATCCATTGAAATGTAGTATAAATGGTATGTAACTTATGCAATTGCAAAAGAAATGCAATATGACTTATGCCCGTGTAGGTTTTAATTTGTAGACCCTTATCAGTAAATGAGTTAGGTATCCCGTGAACACACAGTATAAGGCACATGCAAGCATTTTAAATAATTTTGAGACACGGAAATGACAAGTGAGACACTTAAAAGGTTGAAGTGGAAGGGAACACGAAAAATAAAGTAAATGAGTAGTCTTGTCTACTGCACCAAAATTTGGAAGGACATGGTACTGCTAGGTAGCCACATGCAGTAAGCAACAAAGTAATGAGTAGTCTTGTCAAATGCACCAAAATTTGGAAGAGTATGCCACTGCTAGGTAGCCACATGCAATATGCAACTAAGTAAATGAGTAGTCTTGTCAAATGAAGCAAAAATTGTAAAAACTGCATATGTGTTTCTGAGCAGTATGAAAATCAAGTAGCACGTGAATGTTACAGGCCCTTCTACTTTAGTTATGACGTATAATAATTTTTAATTTGACAGTGCAATAATTATTTTATAGTAAACAATAGACAAAATGAAGTGGCTTTTCATATTTATTTATTATCTGAATAGGATGTTGTTCGGAAGTTGTTATATATTAATTGAAGAGAAATGATTTACACTCCCGGTGTTTTTTTCGAGCTAATGATCGGAAAAAGATATTGTGATGACGAAAGTACAGCACAATAAACCAACTTTTGCATGTAATGTTAAAAATAGCATGATATAATACTTAGATTATATAAATGATAGTGTACTACAACATGTAAAGTAAAAGATAATTGGTGAAACGTAAGATAGGAAAATGCAGTAATGCTAAGAAAAGAGCAAGTAGAAGTTCACGTTGTTAAGTGTGGGCATCCTGGGCATTTCTTGCTATGCTTGGTGTGACCTTCTTGGTTGCATACACTACATTTCTTTCCTGACCGCGGACCTTCAATCTCCGTTCGGATCCGCACCGATTGACCCTTATCTCCATGTTTTTTTTAAGTTTTTTTAATGACTCATCCCCCACTAACTTTCCATAGCCCTGCCGAGGTAGTGGTAATTCGTAGTTCCAGTATTCAGTTGGTTGTAACGGATAAATCAGTGGCCGGTACAAGTTCTCCATTGTATGGTTCTTATGGCAATTTTCAATGAAATGATCCCAACTCAATCCATGTCTTATACAACCAGCCATCGCGTGAGAGCACATCATATGATGGGTCGCCCATTCTTCACATATGCACGTACGATCATTGAGGTTGACGACCTGGGTTTTACCTCCCTTTACCCTTCCCTTAGGAGTTGTGTATTGATGCGTAACTATTTTCAAGATCCCATGTGCACGGTGAAAAGTAATAACCGTATGTCCTATTTCTTTTCTTTGAATTTTAGCTAACATGGCGGCTGAACGCGCACATAACTGTTGACCCTGTTAAAGACCGCATCCACTATATTTCGATGTGTGTCAATAATTGTGACCGCCTTGTAGAAGAGGTACTCCATCATTGCTGTTACAGGAAGAAAACGAGCCCTTCTTATGTTGCCGTTGAAACCCTCAAGCATGTTTGTGGTTGTTTGACCAAAACGAACACCATTGTCGTGGGAAAGTGTCCACCTCTCAACGGGTATTCTTGCAAGATACTGAAGGGCAGGGGGAATTTCACCAATCCTTGTCATGTATGCATCATGTTTGGAGACTTGTGTGGTTGTTCCAGCTTTCCACATCAATTTCTTTAGTTCACCACCAGGGTGATGATGGCAGAAATTGCTTCGGACATGTAGTAGACGGAACCTATGGATGCCTAAAGGCTCATCAAATCCATTTTGAGGGTCTCATATTGCAGAGATGATACTGGCTGCTCGATCAGAGATGATGCACACGCCGGTCTTTTGGTGACAGACATGTCTCCGAATACGTTGCAGAAACCAAGACCAGTTTTCGTACGTCTCCTCATCAACCAAGCCATAGCAAAGAGGGAAAGGGTGATTGTTCGAATCTACACCCATAGCAATAAGCAGCTTGCCCCTATATCTTCCCTTCAAGAAAGTTCCGTCTATTAAAATCACAGGACGTGCATGTTGCCACCCGTCCATCATTGCCTTCAAACACTAAAAGATTCACTTGCATACAGACGTGCCCCGTTCCTCAGAATGAGGCACGGCATCGATCTCAGCAATGGTTCTAGGATTTATCTTTATGATGGTTGTAAGAAACATGGGAAGAGCTTGGTATGTTGTAGCCCAACTGTCATAGACTTCCTTAATGGCTATTTGCTTGCCTCTCTACGCTTTCTTGTACCCCACTATATGGTTGTGCTCATTGTTGATAAGCGGGCTAATGGTTTTAATGGGGATTTCTGGTGTATCTATTACTGTTTCATCACAGTAAATGTCAAAATATTTTCGTACCAGATATGTAGTGAAGTAGAATAGTTATGTATGTGAGATTGCTTACGAGTGGTTTTACAATCTGCAAAATCATCCTTGTAGATAACTTCTTGTGATCTTGCAACGGCTGATCAACCATGCATATGTGTTCCTCTATATTCACATTTATCCTCCAGTAGCCAGAATTATGCATGAAAGCAGCTCGCATCCTCCAGTTACAGCCCTCCGCCCGGCACTATACAATGAGTCGTTCTTTGTTACTCTTCATAGTTTTATATGTACGATCAGTGAAAATATGAGCACGCTTCACTGCCAACAAGAGGGTGGCTTTGTCACGATAACACATTCCTTCACTCAGGTCCCCCTGATTGAGGTCTTCATCATCATAGATATCATTAGGGTTATCTATAATTGGGAAAATATATTGTTTTGTACGAAACCATGGAACCCTTGGAACATGTTGATCTTCCCCAACTACAGGAAATATGCTAGAAATTTCTTTGTTCCTCTCGCTGCTTGAAGATTCTTCGTCATCATCATGCAGATGAAAGTTCTTCTTACTAGATGAACTGGATAAATCTTCATCCGCCATGAGTGCTAAGCGCTTACCTGAACCTCTTCCCACCATATTCTTGGGTTGTTAAAATGCCATATCTACATTACTTCCACCATTACCTTCATCATTTTCATAACTACTCCCCCTTCATACCCTCCACCATATTGAGTACTCTCCCCTCCAAACCCTCCACCATGCTGTATAGTCCCCTCTTCATACCCTCCACCATATTAACTACTCCCCCCCACCATACCCTCCACCATATTGACTACTCCCCCCACCATATCCTGCACCATATTGACTACTCCCCCCCACCATACCCTCCACTATATTGACTGGTCCCCCTTCCATACCCTCCACTATATTGACTAGCCCCCCACCATACCCTCCATCATGTTGACTACTGCCCCCTCCATATCTTTCACCTTTTTCAGTAGGTTCGCCTCTGTACTATCCACCTTGGAAAAGTAGATCTGATCAGCCTCGGTTGACATTACTGTCGTATGTTATGTATGTCGGTTGTGACCCCAAATGAAGTTGGAATGAGTACGGGTCATCAACAACACTTTCCTCTGTTTCGATGAACAAAGAAACATAACCTTGAACGTTTAGTAACATGGCAGAGACATTTAACATGCGTGTAACATCATCATCACATAATATATCCATTTGATAAAAACCTTCAATTAGGTTGTATTGACCATGGTAAGGATACTTCAAACTCAACTTCAAATTCCTTTGATACGAACTTATATTCATTAAATTGTAGACAAGACGTTTAAGCTCATCAAAAGTGGTACCAAACCTAACAAACATCATGTTTTTGGGATCTATAGAGTAGTTGATATTAATACCTTCTCGAATAACCACTCCACCCCAAAAAAATTTGACATTTACGTGCCCTTCCATTTACTAGCGGAACATAAAACATTAACAATTAAGAAATAAAAGTGAAGAAAATGTATATATATATATACGTATGTAAACATACACATAATTATAAGGACGACATATCCCTATATAATTGCAACAAGTATTCGCTAAACTTTTAGAAAATTTGAACGTAAGTATGTGTTGAAGAGGTGCAGTGCATTAGGACATGTATAAATAGAAGACGAGTATTATTGTGGAATCTTGATTGTGTCAATAATTCCTGCAAAGAGAAATCTGAGACCACAGGTTCCAGATAAGATTGAAGTATTCATACTATCTACTTAAGATTTCAGATAGGATACCATGTCTGCAACATTATTGAAATCTACTTTTTCGTCAGAAGATAAGGTTCTCGAAATGTTCAACAAAAATTACAATATTATTGATATCCAATCACAAACATTGCAGAAATAATTAATTTAATTATTGGAATTTCAATGTTTAATGAAATACATAATCAATTACCAAAATTAAATTGGTGAAATAATATTATATATTATGAAATTTATGAATTTCTGCAATTTATTTTAAGTTCTGATAAAATAATATATTAGTACTAGGGAAAATTGTAATAATATAAATACAAATTTATGAATTAAATTTTTATTATAATTAGGTTTACTTATGGGAGATTAAAAATATATTTTATGAACTCCTGCAATTTATACTTTCTGAAATATATAATATTAGTGGAAAGCAATATTATATTTGAATTACAAATTAATTCATATGGGACTAAGTAATACATAATAATAAAAATTAATTTAAAGAAATATAAATAACTAGTAAAATATGAATTTGAACATTTAGATGTGAATAAGTAATTAAATATGAACAAATAATTAAATTAGTATATTATGTTATATTATATATGAGATTAAGTAATATATAATAATAGAAATTAATATAAGGAAGAGAAGATAAGGGAATAAAAAAGAGATAACAAATTAAAAAGAGATAAGGAAAGTGCGGATAAGAAAGAAAGAGAGGAAGAAGATAGAGATAGAAAGAGAAAAAGTGGAGAAATGAGAAATAGTAGAAAGTCGGCGGTCCCCGGAGGAACAGGCGTTCCGCGGAAAGATTCAAGAAGTTTTGGCCTCCTCTCCCCGGTACAACAGGCGTTCTCAGGTCTCTCTCGCTCTCTCTCTCTCTCAAAATTTGTTCACAACTAATTAATTGTTTTTATTTAATATTTAAATATTTGTTCATATCAGATTAATTTTTTTTCTGTATTTACTTGCATACATGTAATTAGCTGCTTACCAATAATTAATAAATGTGTTGTTTAATTTTAAATATGTCTTTAATTTTAATATATCTTAGTATTTTTTGTGTCGCATATATCATAATGTGCACTGACCCAATTAATTATAAAGTATGTAGTCTGATTTTGATATTATTGCCAAATTTTGAGAACCTGATTATTTTGGTGGTATATCTGATAAGTTTACATAAATTTATTAAGTATTAAAAAATTGTTGTTTAGAATTAAAATAAAACTGGATAATTCCTCCTTGCAACACTATTGTATTTGTACTTTACTGCATTTTTAAGTAGTTAGTTGTTTATATTTACGTAAATGCCTAATCTCAATCATTTGCTTATATTTAATTAATTGCTTTTATGTATGCCTCATTTTAATTTGCTCCTTATATTTAATTAATTGCTTACATTTAAATAAATAATGAGAAAGTGCGACATAATTTCATTTGTTGCTTATATTTATTGCATGACAAACTTGTTATAGTGAATTTCTTGGTTGTGTTTTTGGAATGGAAATGTTATAATACAGGGGAAATGTTGTTCGTTTTATGTTAGATTTTACAATTCCTTGTAGAAAATTCCTTTCTTGTGCAGGATTAAATGGCTGGACGACAAATGATCAACCCGGGTCCAATTGACGGGGAATTACTTAATCAACAAAATAGGCATCGTTCACAGCTTGTGTGGGATGGCACAGTACACATTCATTTCCCAATTTCTGTTTTACTTTTTAAAGTTCTTTATGCGTTTTTGAAATACATAAATTCACATTTACTTGCAGGGTAATGACGATCATTTACGGCTCCGCTCGAATTTTAAGACATACCGGGATTGTATTGAGGCTAATCCACTGCCACAACCGATCCAGGATGCCATAGCAGAAGCTGGTTTTATGGGTATTCTGCTAACCGGGAGTATGAGACATGATGTTGGCCTGATTTCGGCTTTTCTTGATCGATGGCGCTCGGAGACTCATACTTTCCATCTTCGTTTTGGCGAGGCCACTGTGACACTTGAGGATGTTTACTACATATTAGGGCTGCGCAGTGTAGGACGTCCCATGTTACCTATTCCAGGGGATGCAGGTGCGTTGTTAGTACATGAGCTTCTTGGTGTTGCCCCCGATCCACAGCAAGATACGGATTTCATCAAGAAGGGTGAAATTAAGATTAGTTGGCTGGTTCGTTATTTTGGTGATTGTTCAAATTTACACTCAGCTACTGGTCATGATCATGAGCGTGAGCTACTCTATTATACACGTGCACACTTACTTCTGCTCATTGGTTCTACTGTGCCGAATTATAGTGGTTATCGCATGCCTCTGAACCTCCTCCCATCCGTGCGCCACGTCGCACAGATTAGTACTGATAGCTGGGGCAGTGCATGTCTTGCTTATCTTTACTGCCGCTTGTGCTCAGCCAGCATTGGATATAAGATGGAGCTATGCGGGTTGATGATAATGTTACAGGTACATATCCACACACCATACTTCTTGCTGTATACTGCATACTATTACATGCATACTATCACATGTATACTTCATGCATACTATTACATGTATACTTCATGCATACTATTACATCATTATCCATACTTCTTACCTTCATGTATACCACAAAAGTTTATTTCTCGAATGCATATATGGTACAGGTTTGGATATATGAGCATTGTACTGCCTTAGCTCCCAGGCAGCGAGATGCTTATTTGATGCAGCATCCCTGTGCTCTTAGGTATGCACAATTATCTACAACTCTTTGTTCCATGTTCATAATATTTGCAATTATGTCGTTAACACAATACATTTGGCTTCAGGTGGATGGTCCCATTGGATGGTATGACTATGCAGACACATTCATTACGCGGCATTCGTTATGACCTAGATACCATGTCTACGGATTCCTTTAGGTGGAGGCCCTACGATGATTGTGCAGTTGAGGCACGAGGCATTCCTGAGCTTGAGCTATCACTTATGAGTGCACCTTGTCCCCTTATTTACTTGACATGGGTGGAGTAGTGCTACACTGATAGGGTCACGAGACAGTTTGGCTACTTGCAGCAGGTTCCTACTGACTCTCCGCTTACATACCATGATTCTTTCCATAGGGGTCAGAGAGGATGGCCATTTCAGTTTGATAGGGTGCATGAGCTGTGGGAGTCACGCCACACTGCCGTTCTTGGGCCACCATCTTATAGACATACTCGTCGACCTATGTGCGCAGTTCAATATCCTGAGTGGTACGATAGAGTCACTCGATGTTTCATGATCAACCCCAGAATTTGGAGGGACCGGCAAGGATTCCAGGGGTCGCAGGGGCACCTACCCGTGGCTGTAAGATTTCTTCTCTTAAATTACTACATCGTCATTTGTCACAATATGAGTTTATGTAAACACATTTACATGTTCTCAATACAGGCTGAGGGCATGTCCACTGCCTACCACCAGATTTGGGGTTCCAGCATAGCTGAGGATGATGATATTATGGATGAGGTGCTGCAGGGTTTACATGGCATATTAGATGCCATAGGTTTCACATCTCTTTTACAGAGGCCCCCGCATCCACCTCCTGCTACCCCACGTACTAGCGGGGCTCATGCCCGTAGGCCAGGTACTGCATTTCTTCATGCTGCACCAGCTCCTCGGGATGGTTGGGAGCCTTGACCTCGTCAATCAGGTGTACAGTGTTCTTCGTCATACACCTCCTCTGGCTCAGGTTGGGAGCATAGTTCTCAGGGGCATGGAGATACTGAGCGTACATGGGACCACTTCACTCAGGGAGAGGGAGCTTCTCATATGTCTACCTGGGGTCATAGTTCACAGGTCCATGATGTCGGTAGGTGTTCGTGGGGTCAGAGCTCTCAGAGCCATGGTGCTGGTACATCTACTTGGAGTCACGCTACTCAGGCCTAGAGCCTTTATGTCGATACATCTACTATGGGCCACAACACTCAGACCGCTTATGCTGTTCCTAGTGCTTGGGCTGCTGGATCCAGTTGGGGCCATTCTACTCAGAGTGATTACGGGCATGTGGTTCAGGCTTTTCCACAGCCTACATACGACTTCCCACCCGAGACATTTGGTTGGGGATACTCTTTCCAGACCCCAACTAGGGGGTTCGACCCTTGGTTGGTACATGATACCTCCTCACAGAGGCCTGAGCAGGGGCGTCAGATGCATACACCCCCTGTCACTTAGGAGGCAGATATGGAGGATGACAGTGATGAGCAGGATGATGACGTTGAGGAACCTGATCCTCTTGTACAGCTGAGACAACAGCCCCGTAGAGCAGTGAAAGGGAAGGGGAGGCTATGCCACACCGGTGGGAGGTTCCGTGGCTGATCAATACTGTTTCCCATGTACTCAGACTTGTTGTTTTTATTATGTCATGTATTTTACGTATTCAGTTTAGATTTTATTTTATTAGTTCTTGTCACTTTCAGACTTGTTGTTTTTATTATGACACGATCTAGTCACTTCCGTTCCCGGTATTACTTTTCAAAGTTCTTGGTAAATAATATTCACATACTGCAACTAACGTTAAAATCATAAATCATATTGTAGATAATATTCACATACTGCAAATAAGGTTCAAACTTAAAAATTTAGTAACTTTCACATACTACAAATAAGGTACATATTCATAACTGAAAACCAAAATCATACATCAATGATAACACAAAAAATGAAATGGAAAAACAATGAAATGAAATGAAATTTCATCTGCAAAAAGTGAAAACTGATATTAAATAGTTATATTTTCCTCTGTATTTCATTTATATGATTTGATTTGTCATTGTTGTTTTCATGTGTCCTTCCACGTGAACCTTTTCAGTGTTATGTGTAAATTATTGAAATTGCTTGCATGTGATTTGTACTGTGTACTCACGTGATAATGGTCTATGAATTATTGTCACATTTCACATAGTTGGAAATAATGACACGTACTTCAAAATTAACAGCCTGTACATCTTTATTACTATTCGCATCCACAACTGTAATGCTTATTAACTTTTCATTATCACCCCACTACTTACACTATATAAATTTTACACCCTCACACATTTTTCATCCAAAAAATTACTACGATATCATCGTCCACAAATCACAAGTGGTTGCTACGAGAAACAGATGATGATTATCGTACTCTTAGGGTAACCGATCCAGTGGAGTACTTTGCTGGCATACGCTGAGAATGGGCATTTTGACGTGAAGAATCTGAAAGTCTTAAACATGATCTGCTTGCAATGGGTGTAAGGGTTCCACTTCGTCGTTCCCTATCTATATATCCTCACCCTGAGGAAATTCTTCCTTGGTCTGAATTTAGGCGAAAAGTGGTTAAAGTTGTGACTTATATGTTGGATATATTTGAGATGTCATGTCTAATATGTTTCATGTTTAGTTTTCAGATTTTAACTAACAGAAAATATCAGTTCTTACTAGAATCAGGACTTACTGGAAGTCAGGACTTGAGGATATCAGGACTTAGATGATCAGAAGATAATATCAGAAGATGGATATCAGAACTTAAGTACTGGAAGACTAACAGTTAAGGAAGGAAGCTGATTTACAGGAAAGAAGATCGAGACTAATACAAGAAGAAGATATGCATGGAAAGAGTTAGAGGACTAGAAGAATTATATAAGATATCTGGTTGATATATTTTAGGAGACAGAATTATATTCCATATCAACTAGAAGTTATCTTGTAACTGTGTGTCTATATAAACACAGACATAGGTTTACTCTATAAGAGTTACGATCATCGAGAAGATCATATAATTGTAACCTAGCAGCTCTCGTGATATTTGTTCATCATTGAGAGAGAACAGTTCCATTGTAACAGAGTTTATTATATTGAATACATATGTTTTCTGTTACTGGTGCTTCAAATCGATTTGATTGTATTCTACATTGTATTCAACCCCCTTCTATAGTACTGTGTGACTTAACAAGTGGTATCAGAGCCTCTCTGTTAAAACACATACAGTAAAGATCCAAAACAATCATGTTTGAAGAAGCAGAAAATCCAACCAAGCCCGCCAAAACTGAAGAAACTCCAAAGACTCAAACTCATAGTCGGTATGAGACTATCAGGGTTCCCATGTTGAGACCTTCTGAGTATCCCATATGGAAAGTGAAGATGGCTATGTTTCTGGAAGCTACAGATCTAGAATACCCTGACAGAATTAATGAAGGACCGCATAAGCCAACCAAGCTCTCTGTTGTAGTTGCAGATCAGCCAACAAAGACCATACCAAAGGAGAAAAGTGAATATACAGCTGAAGATATCTCATCTATTGCCAAGGATGCAAAGGTAAGGTATTTGCTGCATAGTGCCATTGATAATGTCATGTCAAATAGGGTAATTCAATGCAAGACTACAAAGGAGATATGGGATGCCTTGGAGACAAGGTGTCAGGGAACTGATGCAATTAAGAAAAACAGGAGGACTATACTCACTCAAGAGTATGAGCACTTTGACTCAAAAGTGATGAGTCATTAACTGGCTTATATGACAGGTTTGTCAAACTCTTGAATGATCTGTCATTGGTGGACAATGAATATGACATTGAAGATTCAAATCTAAAATTCCTTTTAGCTCTTCCTAAAACTGGGATTTGAAAGCTACTATTATAAGAAATAACTATGCTCTTGATGAAACTACTCTTGATGAAATTTATGGAATGCTCAAGACTTATGAACTTGAGATGGATCAAAGAAGCAAGAGACATGGGAGAAAGTCAAGAACAGTTGCTCTAAATACTGAGGAGGAATCCCCCAAATTGGCTGTCTCAAAGAAAGGAAAAGGAAAGGCTCTTATTATAAAGTCTGATTCAGAATCATCAAGTTCTGATGATGATGATTCAGAAACTGAAAGTCTACCTGAAGTAGATGCTGATGAAAAGATGATAAAGTTGTGTGCTTTTATGGTGAAGGGTATCACAAAGATAGCCTACAGGAAATTCAGAAGGGGAAAGAAGTTTTCCAGGGAAGGTAGAAATTCTGTTAAGAAGGGCTTCAGAAAATCTGAAGGCAAAGGAAAAAAGTCTGACAGAGGAGATTACTTAAATGTTCAATGCTACAATTGTGGTGAGAAAGGCCACATATCTCCTGAATGCAAGAAAGGAAAGAGTGATAAAGGCAAGGCTCTTGTCACAAAGAAGAAAAGCTGAACAGACACCTCAGATTCTGAAGATGAGGAGAACTATGCCTTGATGGCAAACACTGATAGCAGTTCTGATACTGCTGAGTTAAAGGTACCTCAAACAACTTATGTCTTTCATACTGAAGATATTACTGAGTTGAGGTTATATCTTAAAACCATGTTTATTAGCTATAGAGATCAAACTTTAACATGTGAAAGATTAACTTCTGAAATTCTTGCTTTTAAAAAGAGGAATGATTATTTAGAAAAAGAGTTAGTTATGTTTCATCAAACTCAGAAGGATAGAGATGATGCTTTCTATGTTAGAGATGAAGTGCTAAAAATGAATAAATCTCTAAAAACTGAGTTAAAAAAGGAGAGAGAGATTATCAGGACTTGGACTAACTCTGGCAGAGCAACTCAGTATATACTAAATAGTGGAAACTGGAAAGAGGGCTTAGGTTATGGAGATGAGAAAAGTGAAAAAGGAATTGAACAAGCTAAGCCAAAGTTAAATCCTATTAAATTTGTAGCTAAAACTGTAAAGTCTGATTCTGAAAAGATGAAAGATATTGAGACAGAAGTGATAACAGATACAACTTCTAACAAATTAGAACAGGATAAACCAACTGAAGTTAGCATAGGCTTAATGACAAAGAAGCAGCTTAAACATAAGCTGAAAGAGGTTACCAGTGTAAACAAGGTAAAGGTAGCTAGGAAAAATAGGAATGGAAAGGAAGGTGTGAATAAAATTAATAATTATATGCCAGTTCCTAATGCTCTTAGAAAGAAATGCTATAACTGTGGAAACTCTAACCATCTGGCTTCTTTTTGCAGGAAGAATAAGAATATAAACTCCTTACCTTCTAAGTCAGGAGTTAAGAGTCAGTCTGTTAGATTTAAGCCACAAAATCCTTGTTTTCATTATGGTAGTATATGCCATTCCATTTATACTTGTAAGGAATATCATAGCTTGTACTATGATTATTATCAGATAAAACCTTCTTTGAAGAAAGTTGCTTTAATTCCTTCTAGTGTAAAGTATGATGCAAAGTCTGATACTGTTAATACTGATAAGAAAATTGTTAGCATAAACTCTGATGTTAAATCCGCTGCAAATATTAACAAACTTAAAAAGGCCAAAGGATCCAAGCAAGTCTGGGTCCTTAAAACTAACCATTAGTGGTCTTTGTGATTGCAGGGTAATAGGAAGAACATCCTAGTTCTGGACAGTGGATGTTCAGGACATATGCCTGGAAATAAGGCCCTGCTATCATATTTTGTGGAGAAAGCTGGCCCAGAAGTTTCTTATGGAGATGGCAATATTGGAAAAACTCTGGGATATGGCAAGATCAATCTTGGGAATGTCATCATTGAAAATGTAGCTCTTGTCTCAGGACTTTAACATAATCTGTTGAGTATAAGTCAAATCTGTGACAGAGGTTATCATGTGGATTTATTTGAAGAACACTGTGAAGTTATAAGTAATTCAATAGGAAAAATGGTTCTGAAAGGATACAGGCATGGTAACATTTATGAAGCCAGACTTTCAACAAGTACTGATGGTTCTACAATCTTTCTGTTAAGTAGAGCATCAATTGAAGAAAGCTGGAATTGGCACAAGAAACTCTCTCATTTAAATTTTAACAATATAAATGAGCTTGTAAAGAAAGATCTTGTGAGAGGACTGCCAAAAACAGTACTTGCTCCTGATGGCCTTTGTGATTCATGTTAGAAGGAAAAATAAAGAAAATCTTCTTTCAAGAGCAAATCCGAGTCATCAATTCTTGAGCCTTATCACCTACTGCATGTTGATCTATTTGGTCCAGTCAGTGTCATGTCTATTGCAAAGAAGAAATATGCTATGGTTATAGTGGATGAGTTCACAAGGTACACTTGGGTGTACTTCTTGCACAAGAAGACTAAAACTACATCTACCCTAACTGATCATGTCAGACAGTTGGATAAATTGATCAAAGATTCTGTTAAAATAATAAGGAGTGATAATGACACTGAGTTCAAGAATTTAATAATGGAAGAGTTCTGTAAAGATCATGGAATCAAACAGGAACTTTCTGCACCTGGAACTCCACAACAAAATGGAGTTATAGAAAGAAAGAACAGGACTCTCATTGAAACTGCACGAACAATGCTTAATGAAGCAAAGCTACCAACCTATTTTTGGGTTGAAGCTGTGCAGACTGCTTGTTTTACACAAAATGCTACACTTATAAACAAGCATGGAAAAACACCATATGAGATGGTGAAGAAAAAGAAGCCAAATCTGAAATACTTTCATGTATTTGGTTACAAGTGTTTTGTTCTTAAGACTCATCCTGAACAGCTGTCCAAATTCGATCTAAAAGATGATGAAGGAATTTTTGTTGGATATCCACTTTCCATAAAAGCCTTCAGAGTCTACAATTTGAAAACAAGAGTTGGCATGGAATCTATCAATGTCTCTTTTGATGATTAGAAGATTACTGGACTTGAAGATTTCGATGATCATGTTCAGCTGAGATTTGAGAATGAAGACTTAAATCCTGATCCTGTAAGTTCTGATGGATTAAGTTCTGATGTCGTTAAAACTGTGGTAATAACTCCAAAGGAAAATGCACCTGTTCAAGGGGAGCAAGCTGAAGAACCTACCACATCTCAAGACTCTCGAGAAGCATCAGAACCTGTCACTGGCTCTTCAAGTTCTGATTCATCTAGTTCTGATGAGCCAAATTCTGATAAATCTGGAAGCTCTGATTCTTCAAATCCTGAAAAATCAAATTCAATTTCTGAAGTCTCGGAGAGCATATCTATAGGGGGAGCATCAAAAAATGCTGATGGAGATAGTATGGATCATGGGGAAGGATCCAGTTCTAGAGATCAACTTCCATCTACAAGGAAGTGGACTAAAACATATACACCTGATTTAATCATTGGAGATCCTGAAGCAGGTGTCAGAACTAGAACTGCAACTTCAAATGAATGTCTCTATCATTCTTTTCTATCTCCGACTGAACCAAGAAAGTGGAAGAAGCTCTTCAAGATGCTGATTGGGTGCAAGCAATGCAGGAAGAGTTAAATGAATTTGAAAGAAATAAAGTCTAGACCCTAGTGCCAAGACCAAAGAACAAATCAGTTGTTGGTACAAAATGGGTGTTCAGAAACAAAACTGACAATGATGGCATAATTACAAGGAATAAAGCAAGATTGGTTGCTAAAGGCTACTCTCAACAGGAGGGTATTGATTATGATGAAATATTTGCACCAGTTGCTAGATTAGAAGCCATAAGGATCTTTTTGGCTTATTCTGCTCACAAGAAGTTTAAAGTCTTTCAAATGGATGTAAAAAGTGCTTTTCTCAATGGAGAATTGGAAGAAGAGGTATATGTTGAACAACCTCTAGGCTTTATAGATCCTAAATTTCCCAATCATGTCTACAGGCTTGACAAAGCACTTTATGGCCTTAAGCAAGCTCCAAGAGCATGGTATGAGACTTTAGCTCAATTCCTTCTGGAAAGTGGATTTCACAGAGGCATAATTGACAAGACTTTATTCTACCTCAACCATGAGAAGGACTTACTTTTGGTACAGATATATGTTGATGATATCATATTTGGTTCTACTAATTCCAAACTGTGTGAAAAGTTTGCAAAGCTAATGCAGTCAAGATATCAAATGAGTATGATGGGATAACTCAGCTATTTTCTGGGCCTTCAAGTCAAGCAAACTGAAGAAGACACTTTTATCTGTCAATCCAAGTATACCAGAAGTTTACTGAAGAAATTTGGAATGCAAGATTGTTCAACTGCATCCACTCTCATGGCCACTGCAACCAAGTTAGATAAGGATACTGGTAAATCAGTAGATATTACTAACTACAGAGGTATGATTGGCTCCTTACTCTATCTAACTGCAAGTAGACCTGATATCATGTATGCTACCTGTCTTTGTGCAAGATTTCAGGATGATCCTAAAGAACCTCACTTATTAGTTGTGAAAAAATTTCAAGTACCTTAAGGGTACAGCTGATCTAGGATTGTGGTATCTTAGGGAATTAGATTTTAAGCTAATTGGTTACTCATATGCAGATTTTGCAGGGTGCAAAATTGACAGAAAAAGCAATAGTGGAAGCTGCCAATTTCTTGGTGGCAGATTGGTTTCTTGGTTTAGTAAGAAATAAAAGTCAATTTCCACATCAACTGCAGAAGCAGAATATATTGCTGCAGGAAGCTGTTGTGCACAGATTCTTTGGATGAAGAATCGGTTACTAGATTATGGGTTAGAATTTTCTAAAATCCCTATTTACTGTGATAATCAAAGTGCTATTGCTATGACAGGTAATCCAGTTCAACACTCAATGACAAAGTACATCAGCATTAGGTACCATTTCATAAGGGAACATGTGGATGTAGGTACAGTGGAATTGTATTTTGTTCCAACAGATCAACAGCTAGCAGATATCTTCACAAAACCACTATGTGAAGCTACTTTTATAAGATTGGTAAATGAACTTGGAATGGTTTCAGGTTCTTTCTCTAAATCTGCTTAGTTTTTGTTCTCATGCATCAGACTTTATGATCAGTGTTTACAGATTATATTATCTATATGTAATCTGTGCTTAAATTGAAAATTCATTAAATGCTGATTGTTATCTGATGTGGATTTATATACTCTGATAAGTGTTTTGAATGTTCTGTGGCTATTCAATCCAATAAGGATAATTGTGTTAGATGCTGATCTAGTAGTCTTTAACATACTAGAAATCCCATGTTTGAATTAGTTGTTTATGTGGAAACTCATTAACACAAGCAGATTCTGATATTGAGTTTATTCAAGTTTACTTTGTATATCTTATTACTAAGTCAAAAATTAGATTCTTGTTTCTTATCTGTCAAATTCTGATGTCAGTATATCTTAAGAATGAACTAAGTGCTGATAAGCCTCATTTATCAAAAGAAAAGAAAAGAAAAGAATAAAAGTCAGGTACTCCTTTGAGATCTAGAGTAAAAAATGTGGAAGGGAAGACCCAAGTGCATTGCTGGTATTAAGTAATATGCATTAGAAAAAGCAAAAAAAATTCTTGGTGACTTTTCACACTCTATGATTACTGGAGAAATACTATGATAACAGCATAAATTCTGATAAGCAGTCGTGACTCACTTACACTGAGAAGCCACTATAAAAAGGAATTTCAAATGATGCATAAAATGAGCACAAACAGTTGAGGTGGACTCATGCATAAATTTGTTCTATAGTAGACATCATGACTGATGACAGATTTTAAGCACTTTTCTGAGTTATGCCTTATTTCTAAGATGTACTGAAGTTGATCAGACTTTAATCTTTATCTGATATTTTGCTGAATGCACACACTTGCACTCCATATGAATGATGAAAATTACTGTGGTGATTAAGTTGTTTTTGACAAACAGTTAAGTGTCATTTGCATAAATTCTGAGGACAAGTTCTGATGCAAGTTCTGATGATTAAATTCTGAAGAAAACAAGTCAGTATTTGTATGAAGAATTACAGAACAAGATATTCAATTTTTGAGTACAGAAGCCATGTTTTGATGACTGTTAAAATCTGATATAAGTTAAGTTCTGATAAATAAATCCTGATGGAATCTTTGATGCTTGCGTGGCATTTTTCTTTACTTGACTTATTTGTGGCAAAATCTGAAGCAGTCATATTTAAATCAGAATAAATTTGGGTGAAATAAAAACAGTCATAATCATTATGGGTTAGTGGTTAACGTGTATATCCCGAAAAACTGCATGTGCACGGTAATTATTGCTTATTTTATATGCCCATTAACTCTTCTCTAGCCGTTTATTGACTGTTCACACGGTGCCCGGTGTAAAGTGTATATTATGCTTCAAAAATATAACTGTTGAGAGGAGAGAGTATATATATGAGAGTTAACATATTTTATAATCTTTTACTTACTTTTCTATTTTTCAAATCTCTTATTCTCTCTCTCTCTCTCTAATATTCTCTGAAGGATTTTCTTTCAGGACTTTTGACAAACACTTTGCAAACACACTCTTTCTCACTTAATTTCTTACAAAGATGGCACCAAAAGACGTAATTTTCAATGGCGCTAAGTTTGTTCCTTACAACTACTCTTCCATTCTTAGCAAGGCTGAAGCTCCATCGGAACTTCACATCATTCAGGATTTTCTTGCTAATTCTGATATTGGGTACAGTCTGACCCAACCTGATGCAGTCTCTGGAACTCAAATGTCGGAGTTCTGGAGAAGTGGAGTATATGATGATGGTGTTGCTCAAGGGTCCCCAAGTATTATCTTTTTATCAGGGGAGGATGAGCACGTCGTGACATTGACCATGGTTCGACAAGCACTGCAGCTGCCTGAGAATTGCATTTACTCTACTGTTGAGGAGCCAATTCTTCAAAATATGATGGCCACTCTGGGGTATGAAAATACATTGGCAAAGCTGGG
Source organism: Apium graveolens (assembly GCF_009905375.1). Classification (NCBI taxonomy): domain Eukaryota; kingdom Viridiplantae; phylum Streptophyta; class Magnoliopsida; order Apiales; family Apiaceae; genus Apium; species Apium graveolens. Next base: position 120,741,854 of record NC_133654.1, read on the forward strand.
TCAATTGAAGAGACCTTACATAAGGATGGAATGGAGTTTCTTCTTTGACTGCATTACCAAGGCTTTTGCCAACAAATGTTCTAACTTCGATGCAATCCCTATATTCAGTCAACAAATCGGGTATGCTCTCATTAATCAAACTGATTTTGATTATGCAAGTGTTATCTTAGGTTTTATTGGGGATAGGATGATAGAAGACAGAAATACTATTTATTTTGCTAGATTCTGTCAGCTTATATATAGTTTTTGTTGTGATGATAAGCCTCAATCAGCTACTTAATTAATTCCATCATTCAGACTAGCTAAAAGAGCTTTTAATGACTTATTATCTACTGATAATAAGAAGGCTGTGTTAAGACCCCTCCGAGTTCCTTTATCTGTCAAACAAGCCTTAATAATCTATGATCCAGTTAAATACACTGTACTATATCCTGATGTCCAACCATCAGAATCTCAACCATCAGCACCTACCACCTCTACACAAACACCTCAGACTTCTCAACCATCAGCACACACAACCAGACCTTCATCTTCTAAACCTTCTAAGAGGACAAGGTCTATTCATCAACCTCCACAAAAGAGAATGAATATGATTCTCAGAGATGAGTTTGAGAGTGATGAGGAAATAATTGAAGCACGAGTTCATGCATCTGAACCTGTGATAGTTGAAGTTGAGAATGTTACTTTTCAGAAAGAGAAAGCAGCTCAAAGTTCTGATACTTTGAAAAGGAAATCTGTAAATTCTGATGCTGCTGAAGCAACTCCTTCATTGGCAAGGAGATTGAAGAAAATGAAGGCAAGGAGGTATTTGGATAAGGCTATATCAAAAGATACTGAAGAAGCTGGGGAAGGAGATCAGGAATCTCTGATCTCACAAGAACCAATTATCATTGAAGCCCTTCCAGCTCAAGCTAAAGACACTGCTAATGACACAGTTGTTACCCCTTATGTCTCTCCTATTAAAGCTACAGATGATGCTAAAGAACAAACTGATAATTCTGAAATAGATATTCATAATTTGAACATTCCTGAAGTTCTTTATCTGTAAGCTCCATCTACATCAAAGACACCAGCTCTGGAGATAAATTCTGCTCATCAGAATTTAGTTGATGTTATTCCTGAATCTCCAGTTGCTTCACACACTGTTGAGCTATCAGAACAGAATGAGTCTTCTTCAAATTCTGATGACAGTGTTTCTGTTGAGACTCCAGTACCTACTCTGGGCAAGGAAGAATTGGTGAAGAAATTTGTTGAAAAGGAAGCACCTATTCCTTGGGAGGATACTCACAGAGGTGTTGAGTGGACCAAGAAGTGGAATGAATCAGATTTTATTCCATGTTCTAAAGTTCTGACAGAGCATATTGCAAAAGCTGATGAGTTGCTCACAAATGCTGATTTCAAGACAAAACTCATGATCACAGCTCTGTCTACAAAACATCTTCAAGGTCTACATACTTATACTCATGAAAAGGTTGATACACTCAGAGAAAAAGCTGATAAGCTAGATCTACAGATCAAGCTTGACAAGTATAGGTATATCAGACCTATTTCTTGAAAAGTTGAAGCCATTGAGAAAACTCAAGAGAAGCAACATGCCCAAATTGCTGAGGTTCTGGCTAATCAAGCTTCTCAGAAAGCTCAATTGGATGAAATCCAATCTTCAATTGAACTTCTTCTTTCTCTCTTACTTCCTGATGATGCCAAAAAGGGGGAGAAGGTAGTTAAGTCCAAATGCTCACCTACTCAAGAACTGAAGAAAAAGGATGATAAAGGTGATGACCAGGGAAACTCTGAAAAGAGCAGAGGTCAAAGAAAAGTTCAAGGAAAATCTTCTATTCAAAACAAGTCAAGTTCTGATGCTGTGAATGCTCAAAGATTAAAGTCAAGTGGTGATAAGCAAAGTCTGATGACAAGTTCTGATATTCGAATTCAGTCAGGATCTGAAGACTCTCAGAGGTTTTTGCAAACTCTGAAGTTAAAGGGGAAGCAGACTACTGTTTATTATAAAGATCCTAAAATCCAGACACTTGATGAGGAGATAGCAAGAAGATTATTTCTGAAACACAATCCATAAATGGATTTAGAAACTCTCAAGGAGGAAGAAGCTAGATTTGATGCTGAGAAGACAAAACCTAAGTCTAAAGCTTCTGATGCAAAGAAACCTTTAAGGCCTAAGGAGAAAGGCATTGTGATCAAGGAAAAGTCAAATTCTGAAACTTCAAAATTCAAGACTAGATCACAGACTGAGAGTGATCCCAAAGACAAAGGGAAAGGAAGAATTTATGAACCAGCCAAGTTACTGGACTTGAAAACTTCTCAAGATCTGATAAAACCAGTGTGTAAAATGGTTCAAGTAACTGATGATAATCTTGTTGAAGATGAAACTGTTCAAATTCTGAAAAGAAGAAAGATAATTGAAGATTCTAAAACAACCTCTGACACTGCTCAAGTTGTTATATAGAATAAAGGACAGGAAGGTATAGAAGAAACAGCAAATTTTGATCAAGCTATTAAGACATCAACTATTGACAATGCTCAAGTTAATTTGGATAAAATGACAATTGCTGATAAGAAGAAGCTGTTATGGAAGAAAGCTACTCCAGTTGAACCAAAATCCAATCTCATGATTAATCAACTTGCTACATTTGGGTTGAAAGCTAAGTACCCTAGAGATAGAGCTGGATTAGGTTCTGACGAAGAAAAGATTCAAACAGGAGTAGAGGTTACTCTAAGAGATCCTTTCATATTGACAGACAACCCATATGAACAAATCAAACAAAGGCACCTTGACAAGTTGTTGTCTGCTCAAGTTGTGATAGATGTTCATGATAAGGAGAATTTAAAAGAGAAATTGATCTTATTTCTCAATAATGGAAGGACTTATAGATTAGCTGACACTGATGTATTAAAGAAGTCTATCAGAGAACTTCAACATATTCATTATCTTCTGGAAGTAAAATCTGATGTTACAAGAAGATGGTCAGAATATATTTTGAAGGCTATAAGAGATCTATTCAGAATCTCTAGTACAAAGACTTCTCATTACAGTCCAATGATTACTGAAGGTGATGGAAGAGAAATTCCTATGCTGAAGAATTCTGCTAAGGTGGAAGTTATTCTGAAAGAAAGATGCTTATGTTATAATGAAAACTCTTCACATCCTAAGGTTATCAGACTTGGTGATGGACTTGAAAGAACATCCATTCAAGCTCTCAGAACAACCATTTATCAAATTGATGATAGTAAAGAAGAAGAACTGATGCAGATCAAAGCACAGTTGGCTGAAGTTCTAAGGAAAGCTGAAGATAATCTGATAAATGATTTTGTTAAGAATCATTATGGATTCATATTGATTCAGTGATGTTGGTAAAGCTGGATGCTTTGTAAGTTGTTATTAATAGTCTTATTAAACTCTTATTGCATTTGAACTTAAATATTTTTGACATCATCAAATCTATTAACTTGTACATTCTTGCATAATTTACAAGTTGGGGGAGATTGTTGGATATATTTGAGATGTCATGTCTAATATGCTTCATGTTTAGTTTTCAGATCTTAACTAACAGGAAATATCAGTTCTTACTGGAATCAGGACTTACTGGAAGTCAGGACTTAAGGATATCAGGACTTAGATTATCAGAAGATTATATCAGAAGATGGATATCAGAACTTATGTACTTGAGGACTAACAGTTAAGGCAGGAAGCTGATTTATTGGAAAGAAGTTCGAGACTAATACAAGAAAAAGATATGCATGGAAAGATTTAGAGGACTAGAAGAATTATATAAGATATCTGGTTGATATATTTTAGGAGACAGAATTATATTCCATATCAACTAGAAGTTATCTTGTAACTGTGTGTCTATATAAACACATACATAAGTTTACTCTATAAGAGTTATGATCATCGAGAAGATCATGTAATTATAACCTAGTAGCTCTCGTGATATTTATTCATCACTGAGAGAGAACAGTTCCATTGTAACAGAGTTTATTATATCAAATACATCTGTTTTATGTTACTGGTGCTTCAAATCGATTTGATTGTATTCTGCACTGTATTCAACCCCCTTCTACAGTGTTGTATGACCTAACATTATATTCGGAGGGAAAATAACCGAATGTTGTTGTGTAGGAGTCACTATTATATATTTGAGCTAGCACAAGATTCAGTTCGTGCTTCTGGCCGAGAGCTTACGGAAGCGAAACAACACAGACTATTACAAAATGTGGATTACATTTCCGATGATTACATGTCTGATGAACAAATTTGACTTAAATGTTTTCCTTCTTTTTTATGTTGTATATGTTTCATGAATTTCCTTCCCATTTTATAGTTCCATTTTCAATTTAAGGATGAACTATTTCACACACTTGCATGTTATGTTTTCTATTTCATCTGAAACACAAGTATTCACCACATAGTCGATAACTATGCCTAGTTCGATACACAATAATAATAGTTACTGTGTTATATAATAACATTTAAATAAAACACGTGACATTATCCATAGCCTAAGACAACACGATAGATTGCAAGTCTATAGCGAATTCATTATTTCAGAGAATACAATGTTCTTCCCTTTTACAAAAAGTAAGAAAATAAATTCGACTTGTGAACTTTTAAAAAATGAAGTTGACTTCTCAATTTAATGCATAGAACATGCCATGTCCGAATCTTCTCACAAATATGGAAAGTTAAAATAAGTTATGTGTGTACTTAAAGGCAATGCACATTTCAGAAAATCACAGGAGTAGTCACATGCAACTTTTAAAAATGATTTTACAACTCAACTTTTGTTCTCAAATCAACGACAAAAATGAATACTTTCATCTTCAAATTTATTTGCCCAATAACATTAATTATTTTCACACTCCTAACTGCACAACTTAATATAACATTTTAACAATGTAAAAATATGCATATAAATAGCTGCAAATCTATAAGTCATCAACTAAATTTCCCCCTTTGTAGTATTACATTTTCTAAATTTTGAAACAGCTACACTCAGGTCATGGACAAGGGCAAGGGACACGCAAGTTCTGATATTCGTGATTACAGGGAAGTTAATTGGTACAAATGGATCGAATCTTAAGCACCTACTGAAGCTCAACGAACAGAAATCTGTCTGGTTAAACAATTTGTTAGAAGAATGTGAGGTATACGGGCCGCATAAGGGTATGCCATCCGTGATAATGAACAGTTCGTTGGCTATGGGGAAATGCACTTGAAGTTTATGAAATCAACAATCGAGTATAAAGAAAACATTAATAAGAGTTTCAATTATGGTCACATTTTAAAGGAGACACATGACTACGAGTTAAAGCAAATGTCTCGGCACTACCACTTCATGGAGGATGAGCTTGAGATGAGGAAAATGGAGTATGAGGATGATATCACAAAGTGTAGAGCTGAAAAGATACGTGAAGAGGAACAACAGTGGGATAAAAAATATGAGAAATATATTGTAAAACTTGGGGATTTTTCTCAAGGCCACAATGATGCTGGTATGGCTACAACCATATATCATGGCACTAAGGGCCCCCACATATGCCCATCACGTGATACTCGGACGAATACGTACGTCTTGACCCACATATATGGGGAGGGAGGTCATATGCATACATCCCCTCACATACAAGAGGATGAGGATGTAGATGATGAGATTGATGACGAGATTACGGATCAAGAGTTTGATCAATACGTAGTTAATCTTGCGGATGACTAAAAAAAATTAGAGAGCTTAATTCATTATCCAATTTTCAGCTGCAATGTATTTCTCTCATTCTATGTTTACTTATTCTATGTTCCCTTGCAATGTACTATGTTCCCCATTTAAATGGGAAATGCACTTGTCATCATAGTTATTTATCTGGAACATGAGTTTTGACTACTCAAAAATGTAATATTAAATCATGATACCCAAAATGACAAGTAAATGTATAAGGTATCCCCTGAATACACAGTATAAGGCACATGCAAAAAATTTAAATCAGTTTGATACCCAAAAATGATAAGTGCAACAGTGAAAACCTTCAAGTGGAAGGGGACACGATAATCAATAATGACAAGTGAAATAAAGCGGAAAAGGTAACTGTTTGATAATAGTTTTCACTTTTTGCAGATGAAATTAAATAAAGTTACTCTTATGAATGTCACTCAGAAACCACCAAAGTTGGAAGGGCATGCCACTACTACGCACCCACATGCAGACTGCAATAAAGTAATTGACTAGTCTTATCGAATGCAGCAAAAGTTGCAAAAATCATGTAATTTGAGAAATCAATTTTATGTCTTTCAAAGTAGTGTCAAAAGTAAGTAGCACGTGAATGTTACAGGCATGTCTACTTCATTTATGTGGCCTTTCATCTTTGTTTATTTAAATACATAGGACGTTGTTCAGAAGTTATTGTTGTATACTAGTTGAAGAGAAATGAGTTACACTCCTGGTGATATTATTCGAGCTACTGGTCGGAAATGGTTTTGTGATGACGATTTTAGGTATTCAACGGATCCGAATTTACATTACTCAAGAGGTTCAGTGATCACGATGAATAGGGAGTGGGAATGGCGTGTAGGGTATTTGCAAATATGTGTAGCCCAATGTCAAGAGCATGGAGTGTGAATAACTAAACAACGCGCCATACACATGCAGCGAGACACCCCTCAACAACTGAAACTAGCTTTATTCTGTGCAAGAGAAGAAGAGAATCGAATGATAATGCGTTTAAACCGGATGGATCTACAAACAAAATGTAGGGAGTTCGCTGAAGATGGCGACCATCACAGCGCAAGAATGTATCATCATTTTGCTACAAGTCCCGACTATATTTCTGATTGTTACTTGTCCGATGATGAGTAATAAACATATAAAGTGGGGTTCAGAATATGATACATAATGCAAGATACTATATCATTTTGCATATACTGCATATTGTATTTTTATATTGTACTCTATTATTTTTAGCTTTCGGAATTATTATGATAAATTTCAGAGTGATCTGACTACTCAAATAGTGTATGACTATGTACCATAAATTCATTATGAAGTACTGTACGAAATAATTGTCACGTAGTTGTTAGCATGCCCTATAAATGTATCCTTACTTGCAATTGAAAAACATAAAATGGATAAGGGTAAAAAAAACATCTTCTAGCACATCTAAGTCCATTTGGCGCCAGCTCAGTATCGCGGAATGTATCGGTCATGGAAAGGAAATTAAAGAGCTGAGAGTGCGAGAAAGATGAAGAAGAAGGTGAATCAAAACATTTTGGCCGAGATAAGAGATGATAAAGAAAAAATTCTAAAGGCTTACAATGATCGGTCCCTCACGGAGGATGAACGCATCTGTCAGATCGATGAAGTGTATAAAAAATACGACAAAATGGAAATCAACCCGATTGAAAGAGAAGATAGTGAAATTGCATGGTATGTTGAAGGTCATGAGGCTTGGCGTGAAGCTGGAGAAGGTGAAAATAAAAAAGAGGGTGAAGTTGTGGAGAGTGCAGGAAGTGATGAGGATCAATATGTTATTAACCTTACAGATTTTTAAGTGATCATCTGATGTTTATTGTACAACTTTTGTAACAATGTGAAGGCCTAATTAAAATTTATCGTCTTATTATTGTGTATCGAGGTAGACACGGTTTTTTAACTATGTTTATTATGTAGCTGCTGTTATGTGCTGGAATTCGTGTTTCACGTTAAGTATCCATTATCAGCAACTGAGTTATGAACAAATATGAGGCATCGTCAAGAGAAAAAATATTCCCCCATAATACACTTTTCCAAGCAAATAAAACCATACAAAAAAAATTAAAATTAAAATAAAAATTACATACTATAAATAGGTTTACATCACTAGTCACCAGCAAAATAATTAAACCAGAATATTTTACATTGAGGAATCAAATATGAGCGTTGCAAAACATGGCCTCGCGTAATAAATGCACACTCGACTCTCATGGTACCTTTTCTGAATCTACCAAATCATATATTTATAACCTTTTTACTAAATTAAAAAATATACACTCAAAATAGGTTTCCATGACTCACCAACAAAAAAAATTATAACAAAACAATTTTTTTACAATTTAATATTAGAGCTCAAACATTGCCCTTCATAAAATTTTTATGCTTGCAAAATAAAACACAAGTACAAAGCCGGCTGGAAAAGAGAAAAGGAAAAAAGAAATAAAACACCAAAATGCCACTACTTCTGAGGCTCCACTGCTGAACTCCGTAGGAAGTGGCGTTCTGTGCCACTTTCGGAAATGTTTGAGTTGCTGTGCCATAAAACTGAACTTTAAGTTCAGCTATGCTAAAAATGTCCCGGAGCCGAAAATAATTGCTCGTATCAATTTAATTTGATGTATATATATTTAGGGAAATGATCAAATACAAACTAAAATTAAAAGAGAAACTAGGAACTAATCTAGGCCATCAGATCTACCTAATCTAATAGTCCCCCTAAATCACCTCACCCAACTACTCTGTACCCTCCCACACCCAATTTCAGTTTTCCCCCTCCGTTTTTAATTTGATTTTTCCCGTCAAATCGTAAGTTTTTTTTTGAAATCCGATTTCACTGTATTTTTTTACATCTCTCAACGATCGATTTGCATACCATATGTGTTATATTTCGAATTAGTTTTAAAAAAATTATTCGGTTTCTAGTTTCTATTTTAAACTAGCTGAAAACCCGTGCGATATGCACGGATCAAATATTATTTTTAATATTATATATATATATCTTTTAAAAAAATTGAATTAAATTCTTAAAATTTTTAATTTAAAATTTTAAATTATACGACTTCATGATAATTATATTAATATATCTATATTTTCATAGTTTTTTAGAATATTTAAACCTAATGAAAGTAATAGTCCCGGTACCCAGAAAAAATATTATTTTTAATATTTTATTTAAAGCAAAAATACAATGTCTTCTAGGAACTTAAAAAAAATTATTTTAGTGAGTTATTACTTAATCAATTGATTATAAGAGCTATTTAAAAAAGACAATATTACTAATTGAACGATACAGTTTTATTAATAAGTCTATGTGACTGTGTGTTTTAAAGATGACTTTAATATCAATTATTGTGATATAGAGTTTGATATAAAATATAATTTAAATTGACGGAGGAAGCTAACTTTAATATCAATTAAAATTAAAATTGATTGACCAACACCAATTAGAATTAAAATAAATAGATAAGGGTAGATAAGTAATTTCAGCAAGTACTGACCGACCAACTACCAAACTTTTAATGTTTAGTCTATTATAATATAGTATAGATTGGTTTTTATTGGAGTAGACCCCTATATATTTATAAGATTTTAATAATTTTATGTCATTGAATATCAAAATAATTATCACTGTAAAACTATCATTCTTTAAACTAGTTTAAACACATAAATTCTAAGAGTTAGAGATAAGTACTGTAATTATCATATTCAATTATCGAGATTAAATCGAAAGCAGAAGTGTACCTGAATTTACAAGGTAATGTTTGTGACGATATCTGAATGACTAGTATTTTCTTGATTATTATTTTCATCAACCATGTAGTCCTTACAAGTTTCTCACTAACTCTCTTTGATGGGTTGATAAGTCCGTTATAACAAGTAATTGATACATTGGGGACTATAACCCTATATATTATACCCACTCAATTAATATCCCATTATAATTTAATTGGGAATGATATTGGGTACTCACTTATTTGGTTGATTTAACAAATTGAAATCTAATTGAATTTTTTAATTGATCACATAATTTAACCCAACAAAATAAATAGCTAATATAATTGATATATTTATATGTAGCTCATATAAATTATTACTATTAATATAATATTAAAAATCTCCCATTTGGGTTTCATATGAATCCAGAATCAATTATACAAATATTTAGTTCACAACTATTTATCGTACTTACATTTTACTAAAACAATTCGATCGGTGTACTATAGATGTTGGAACTAATACCTTGTTAGATATATTTGATAATGTCATGGCTAATATGTTTTATGTTTAGCTTTCAGATCTTACTGAACAGGATAAATCAGTACTTAACTGTTGATCAGTACTTATACTGGAAGTCAGGACTTAAGGATATCAGTACGTATGTTATCAGGAGATAATCATCAGAAGATAGATATCAGAACTTAAGTGCTGAAGGATAATCAGATAAGGACAGTAGCTGATTAAAGGAAAGAAGATTGAGATAAATATAAGAAGAGATATGCATGAAGAAGGAATTCCGTGAAGAATGGAATACTTGGAAGAAAAGATATCTGATTGATATATTTTAGGAAGCAGAATTATATTCCATATCAATTAGCAATTATCTTGTAACTGTGTAGTATATAAACACAGACATAGGGTTTACACTATAAGTGTTATCATTATTAGAAAAGATTATTCATTGTAACCCTAGCAGCTCTCGTGATATTTGTTCATCACTGAGAGGTAACAGTTCCATACTGTAACAGAGTTTATTGTTTCAATAAAGTTTGTTTTCTGTTACTTAAGTTCTTAAAGTTCGATTTGAGTGTACTATACACTGTATTCACCCCCTCTACAGTGTGTGTGTGTGACCTAACAATTGGTATCAGAGCCACTCTGTTAACATACATACAGTTAAAGATCCAAACACAATCATGTCGGACACAGAAACTCCAACTAAGCCTACCACAACTGAGGAACCACCAAAAACACAAATTCAGAGTCGGTATGAGACCATCAGAGTCCCCATACTGAGACCATCTGAATATCCCATATGGAAGGTAAGGATGACCATGTTCCTGGAAGCAACAGATCCAGAATACCTTGATAGAATCAAGGAAGGCCCTCACAAACCAACCAAGCTCGCTGTTACAGTTACAGGTGAAGCAACAAAGACTGTACCAAAGGAAAAGAGTGATTATACTGCTGAAGACATAACATCAATTGCTAAGGATGCTAAGGTACGACACTTACTGCATAGTGCCATTGATAATGTAATGTCAAACAGGGTAATCAACTGTAAGACTGCTAAGGAGATATGGGATGCTCTGGAAACAAGGTGTCAGGGAACTGACACAATTAAGAAGAACATGAAGACAATACTCACTCAAGAGTATGAACACTTTGACTCAAAGGCTAATGAGTCATTGAATGATTTATATGATAGATTTGTCAAACTTTTGAATGATTTGTCATTGGTTGATAAAGAGTATGATCTTGAAGATTCAAACCTTAAGTTCCTGTTAGCTCTTCCTGAATGCTGGGATTTGAAGGCAACGACAATAAGAGACAACTACAATCTTGATGAAACAACTCTTGACGAAATCTATGGAATGCTCAAGACTCATGAGCTGGAGATGGAACAAAGAAGCAAGAGGAAAGGAGGAAAGTCAAGGACAGTTGCTCTTAAAGCTGATGAAGAATTCCCCAAAGCAGCTTCCTCAAAGAAAGACAAGGGTAAAGCTCTTTTCATAAAGTCTGATACTGAGTCATCAAGTTCTGAGAGTGATGATGACTCAGATTCTGAAAGCTTGCCTGAGACTGATGCTGATGAGGAGATGATGAAGCTGTGTGCTCTTATGGTGAAAGGAATCATAAAGATTGCATACAGGAAGTTCAGGAAGGGAAAGAAGTTTTCCAGGAAAGGCATAAGTTCTGATAAGAAGAATTTCAGAAGATCTGGAGGCAGAGGAGGAAAGGCTGACAGAGGAGATTACACCAATGTTAAATGCTATAACTATGGTGAGAAAGGCCACATATCACCTGACTGCAAGAAGGTAAAGGGTGACAAAGGCAAGGCTCTTGTCACAAAGCAGAAAAGCTGGATAGACACCTCAGACTCTGAAAGTGAGGAGAACTATGCATTGATGGCAAATGCTGATAAAGAAAGTGCTGAAAGCAGTTCTGAAGCTGCTAAAACAAAGGTACCTCAGATTACTTATGCTTTTCATACTGATGATATTAATGAGTTGAGAAGATATCTTAAAACCATGTTTGTTAGCTATAGAGATCAAACTTTAACATGTGAAAGATTAACTTCTGAAAATCTTGCATTTAAGAAAAGGAATGATTTCTTAGAAAAAGAGTTAGTCATGTTCCATCAAACTCAGAAGGATAGAGATGATGCTTTTTATGTTAGGAATGAAGTGCTAAAATTAAATGAATCTCTAAAAACTGAGTTAGAAAAGGAAAGAGAGAGTATCAGGACTTGGACTAACTCTGGCAAAACAACTCAAAATTTGCTAAGTAGTGGAAACTGGAAAGAAGGCTTAGGTTATGGAGAAGATAAGAAAGATAAAGGAACTGAAGAAATTAAGTCTGTTGATAAGCAAAAGCCAAAGTTAAAACCTGTTAAGTTTGTAACTGTAAAGTCTGAAAATGAAAAATCAGAAGTTACAAAGGAATCAACTTCTGACAAACTAAAACAAGAAAAGACAGCTGAAGTGAACATAGGCTTAATGACGAAGAAGCAGCTTAAGCATAAGCTGAAAGATGTCAAGAATGCAAACAAGGTAAAATCACCTAGGAAAAATAGGAATGGAAAGGAAGGTGTGAATAAAAGCAATGATTATAAACCTGTTCCTGATGCTCCTAGGAAAACATGTCATAACTGTGGAAGTTCTAACCATCTGGCTTCTTTTTGCAGGAAGAATAAGAATATTAACTCCTTACCTTCAAAATCAGGAGTTAAGAGTCAGTCTGTTAGATACAAACCACAAAATCCTTGTTTTCATTGTGGCAGTTTATGGCATTCCATTTATACTTGTAAGGAATATCATAGTTTGTACTATGATTATTATCAAATAAAACCTTCTTTGAAGAAAGTTTCCATTGTTCCTTCTAGTGTAAATTCTGATTCAAAGTCTGATAGTGTAAGTTCTGATAAGAAAAATGTTAACATAAACTCTGATGCTAAATCCGCTGTAAATGTTAACAAACTTAATAAGGCCAAAGGATCCAAGCAAGTCTGGGTCCTTAAAACTAATAATTAGTGGTCTTTGTGATTGCAGGGCAACAGGAAAAATGTTCTAGTTCTGGACAGTGGATGTTCAGGACATATGACTGGAAATAAGGCCCTGCTATCAGACTTTGTGGAGAAAGCTGGCCCGAGTGTTTCTTATGGAGATGGCAACATTGGAAAAACATTGGGATATGGCAATATCAATCTTGGAAATGTCATAATTAAACAAGTAGCTCTGGTCTCAGGACTTAAACACAACCTACTGAGTATAAGTCAAATCTGTGACAGAGGTTATCATGTTGATTTCTTTGAAGAACACTGTGAAATTGTGAGTAAATCTAAAGGCAAAGTTGTTCTGAAAGGATACAGGCGTGGTAACATTTATGAAGCTAAGCTTTCAACAAGTACTGATGGTTCTGCAATCTGTCTGATGAGTAGAGCATCAATTGAAGAAAGCTGGAATTGGCATAAGAAACTCTCTCATTTAAATTTCAACAATATAAATGAACTGGTCAAGAAAGATCTTGTGAGAGGACTGCCAAACACAGTATTTGCTCCTGATGGTCTTTGTGATTCATGTCAGAAAGCCAAACAAAGAAAATCTTCATTCAAGAGCAAGACTGAATCATCAATTCTTGAGCCTTATCATCTAATACATGTTGATCTATTTGGTCCAGTAAATGTCATGTCTATTGCAAAGAAGAAGTATGCGTTGGTCATAGTGGATGAGTTCACCAGATACACATGGGTGTATTTCTTGCACACAAAAAGTGAAACTGCATCTATCTTGATTGATCATGTCAAACAGCTGGATAAAATGGTCAAAGATTCTGTGAAAATTTTAAGGAGTGATAATGGCACTGAGTTCAAGAATTTGATAATGGAAGAGTTCTGCAAAAGCCATGGAATAAAGCAGGAATTTTCTGCTCCTGGAACTCCACAGCAAAATGGAGTTGTTGAAAGGAAGAATAGAACTCTCATTGAAGCTGCACGTACAATGCTTGAATAAGCAAAGCTTCCAACCTATTTCTGGGCTGAAGCTGTGCAGACTGCTTGTTTTACTCAAAATGCAACACTCATTAACAAGCATGGAAAAACACCATATGAGATGGTGAAGAAAAAGAAGCCAAATCTGAAATATTTTCATGTATTTGGATGCAAGTGTTTTGTTCTCAAGACTCATCCTGAACAGCTATCAAAGTTTGATCTAAAAGCTGATGAAGGAATCTTTGTTGGATATCCACTTTCCACAAAAGCCTTCAGAGTCTATAATTTGAGAACAAAAGTGGTCATGGAATCTATCAATGTCTCTTTTGATGACAAGAAGATTACTGGTCTTGAAGATTTCATTGACCATGATCAGCTGAGATTTGAAAATGAAGACTCAAATTCTGATACTGAAAATCCTGACAGTCTAAGTCCTGATACTGTAAACTCTGATGGATTAAACTCTGATATTATTGAAACTGTGGTGACTACGTGAAAGAAAGATGCACCTATGCAGGGGGAGCATACTCAAGATTCTACCACATCTCAAGAAACATCAGAACATGCATCTGGCTCTTCAAGTTCTGATTCGTCAAGTTCTGATAAGCCAAGTTCTGATAGTACTGAAAATCTAAATACTGAAGAATCCAACTCAGAGAGCATAGTTTCAGGGGGAGCATCAGAAAATGAAAATAAAGATAGCATGGATCATGGGGGAGCATCCAGTTCTAGAGAAAACCTTCCATCTGCAAGGAAGTGGACAAAATCACATACACCTGATTTGATAATTGGAAATCCTGATGTAGGTGTCAGAACTAGAACATGCACTTCAAATGAATGTCCTTATAATTCTTTTCTTTCTCAGACTGAGCCAAAGAAAGTGGAAGAAGCTCTTCAAGATGCTGATTGGGTGCAAGCAATGCAGGAAGAGTTGAATGAATTTGAAAGAAACAAAGTCTGGACCCTAGTGCCAAGACCAAAGAATAGATCTGTTGTTGGTACAAAGTGGGTATTCAGAAACAAAACTGACAGTGATGGCATAATTACAAGGAATAAGGCAAGGCTGGTTACAAAAGGATATTCTCAACAGGAGGGAATTGATTATGATGAAACATTTGCACGAGTTGCTAGGTTAGAAGCCATAAGGATATTTTTGGCTTATGCTGCTCACAAAAAGTTTACTGTCTTTCAAATGGATGTGAAAAGTGCTTTTCTCAATGGAGAATTGGAGAAAGAGGTATATGTTGAACAATCTCCAGGTTTTGTAGATACCAAACATCCAGATTATGTCTACAGGCTTGATAAAGCACTTTATGGACTTAAGCAAGCTCCTAGAGCATGGTATGAGACTTTAGCTCAGTTTCTTCTGGAAAGTGGATTCAACAGAGGGACAATAGACAAAACACTGTTCTACCTCAACCATGGAAAGGACTTACTTCTGGTCCAGATTTATGTTGATGATATCATTTTTGGATCTACAAATGACAAACTTTGCAAGAAGTTTGCCAAACTAATGCAGTCAAGATATCAGATGAGTATGATGGGGGAACTCAGCTATTTTCTGGGCCTTCAAGTCAAGCAGAATGAGGAAGGCACTTTTATTTGTCAAACCAAGTACACCAGAAACTTGCTGAAGAAATTTGGAATGCAAGATTGTTCAAGTGCATCCACTCCAATGGCCACTGCTACAAAACTGGATAAGGATACCGGTAAATCAGTAGATATTACTGACTACAGAGGTATGATTGGCTCTCTACTCTATCTAACTGCTAGTAGACCTGATATCATGTATGCTACCTGCCTTTGTGCAAGATTTCAAGCAGATCCAAGAGAACCTCACTTAACAGCTGTAAAAAAAATCTTTAAGTATCTTAAAGGAACAGCTGCTCTGGGATTATGGTATCCTAGAGAATCAGATTTTAAACTAATAGGTTACTCAGATGCAGATTTTGCAGGGTGCAAAATTGACAGGAAAAGCACAAGTGGAAGCTGCCAATTTCTTGGAGGCAGATTGGTTTCTTGGTACAGCAAGAAACAAAAGTCAATTTCCACATTAACTGCAGAAGCAGAGTATATTGCTGCAGGAAGCTGTTGTGCACAGATTCTTTGGATGAAGAATCAGTTACTGGATTATGGGTTAACATATTTCAAAATCCATATTTACTGTGATAATCAAAGTGTTATTGCTATGACAGGTAATCCAGTTCAACACTCTATGACAAAGCACATCAGCATCAGGTACCACTTCATCAGGGAACATGTGGATGAAGGTACAGTGGAATTGCATTTTGTTCCCACAGATCAACAACTGGCAGATATCTTCACAAAACCACTGTGTGAAGTTACTTTTACAAGATTGGTAAATAAACTTGGAATGATTTCAGGTTCTTTCTCTAAATCTGCTTAGACTTGTTCTGTGTTATCAGACTTTATGCTCAGTATTTACAGATTTAATCTCATTGTATATTCTGTGCTTAATTCATAAATGTCTTTAAGTACTGACTGTTGTCTGATATATGTTTCTAAACTCTGATAAGTGATATGTCTATTCTAGTACCTATTCAATCCTATGAGGATAACTGTGCTAGATACTGACCTAGTAGTCTTCAATAAACAAATGATTCCATGTAAGAAGTAATTATTTCAGTGAAAATCTTATGACACTAGCAAATTCTGATAATTGAGCTTAGTTAAGTTTACTTTGTATATCTTATTACTAAATCACAAATTAAGAATAATGGTACTCATCTGTTAAGTTCTGATACTAGTAAAACTGCTGAATGTACTAAGTGCTGATAAACCTCACTTATCAAAAGAAAAAGCAAAAAGATCAAAGAATAAAATCAGGTACTCCTTTGAGATCTAGAGTAAAAATATGGAAGGGACGACCCAAGTGCATTGCTGGTATTAAGTAAATATGCATTAGAAAAGCAAAATATTTTCTTGGTGACTTTTCACACTCTATGATTACTGGAGAAATACTCTGATAATAGCATAAATTCTGATAAACAGTCGTGACTCACTTACACTGAGAAGCCACTGTAAAATAGAATTTCAAAAGATGCATAAAATTAGCACAAAACAGTTGAGGTGGACTCAAGCATGAACTCATTCATCAGTAGGTTTCAGGACAATGACAGCTCTTTAGCAAAATTTTAGTTATGCCTTATTTCTAAGATGTACTGAAGTGAATCAGACTTTACTCTTTGTCTGTTATTTAGCTTAATGCACACACTAATCACTCCATCTGAATGATGAAAATTTCTGTGGTGGTCTATGTTATTTTAGATAAACAGTCATTGTGTCACATTGCACTAATTCTGAGGACAAGTTCTAGTTACACGTTCTGATGATTAAGTTCTGACGTCTATAACTCAGAACTTGTATGAGGATTTACTAAGATGGGCATTCTTTTTTTGAGTTAAGAAATTATGTTCTGATGACTGTTAAGTTCTGGTATAGGTCTAAGTTCTGATTTCTCAGTCTAATCCTTTACTTGGCTTATCTGTGAATAAAATTTGATAACAGTCTCAGTTCGAACTAGAATATGTTGAAGTGGAAGATTAATAGTCACTATGATTAGGAGTAATGGTATTCGTACATGAACAGTCCATTGTTTCTTGTGTCTTGTGCGGTCTAAACCATGATTCCTCTTTCCAATGAATGTTATTCTTTTTTAAAGTCTAGGGAGACGAGGTAGAATTAATTCTACCTGTCAGCATTAAATATCTTTGCGTCTCCTGGCATTCTCTTGCCTATATAAACAGCCACTTCACATTAGTCTTCTCATCACACTTTTATCACAAATTCAGTCTTGTTTTTCATTTACTATCACAAATGGCTGAATTTGGCTGGTTCTACAATTACGGTGATGAGACTGTGCATGTCTTTTTGAATGGAATTCCAACTCCCTACCCTATCACCAACATCCCTCACAATCTCTGGATTCAATTTCCAGAGGTTATCAAACGTGATCTGGTGGCCGTTCGAAGAGACCTTCACCTTCGTCGTATCCGTCAGCAAGAGCGAATCATACGACTCGCCATCCTGTTTGTTGAAGATAGGAAGAAGAAGATGACTTAATCTCGTCTTCTTCCTGTTTTTCTTCATCATCAGCTTTGTCAGGCTTCTTAGCTAGGACTAAGGCTGTTGATGTTAGGTTTAGAAGCTTAGGGAAAATCTTGTATAAGTACTGATGTAAATTTCCAATTCATGAATGTATTGTCTTGATATATTAATGAAAATTGTTTTTCCTTCAAGATTTGATCTCTGAGTTATTTGTCTTGTGCTGATAAATCCTGATTGATATTCTGATGACCATTTACATTTTGTTTTTATTTAAGTTCTGATTATCTGTCAGCACTTATTTATCGAAATTATCTCGGTCATTTTTAACATGATTTATTTTCAGAATATCAATGATGTAGTGAAAAATAATTCAATCAGTGCTAACGGTTTAAATTTTGATTTAAAACTGTTTCTCTTGATACATGGAACAGTTTTTCCTTGAAACTCGGCAAATGGGTAAGTAATGATTACTGTTTTCTCGAGCCCAGTAACTATCCGTTATTACTGCATGTCTGACAGGTGTCCAACGGTAACATTTTTGTACAGAGTATAAGTATAACAGAGAAAAGATTTCTTTAATCTTTTATTTTCTTTATACTTTATCTCTCTCCTTACTTTTTACACTCTTTCTTTCTCACGTTGGTTTTTCATACAGACATTATCTCAAACACCTAACAGGCATACTTGAATCTCAATATTTTTTCACATGGCACCAAAGGATTTAATCATTGATGGAGCTAAGTTTGTTCCAAACAACTACGCAGCAATTCTCGATCACGCTGAAGCTCCATCAGAATTGCACTTTGTGCAAGATCTTCTTGCACATAGTGAGGTTGGGTACACCCTAACTCAGCCTGAATTATTTTCAAGTCAACAAGTTCTAAGGTTCTGGAGGACTGGAGTTTTTGATGATGGTGGTAAACGAGGAACTCCCAGTATTATCAGGATATGGCTGTTGATCAGAACTTCGTATCAGATCAGCAATTAGAGGATGCTGAAGCCTCCAATGCTACTCACACTGTTGTCTTATCAGAAGATACTGATTCTTTAAGTTCTGATGCTGCAAATGCTGGAGATACTGGTGAAGCTGCTCCAACTGTAGATGCTGATGAAGCAGGTCCTTCAGGACATACTCCTCAACCGACTCTTCCTAAGTCTGAACTGGTAAAGGAGTTTGTTATCAGGGATGCACCAGTACCTTGGAGTGAAACTCCTGCAGGTCAGGAGTGGACTAAGGAATGGAACTCAGTTTCATGTGTTCCAAATGCATTACATCTTGCTGAGCACTTGACTAAAGCTGATGAAATGTTAAATTCTTATGATTTTAAAACCCAGCTTAGAGTCACTGCATTGAGTACTAAACATCTACAAGGTCTTCATTCAACTACTCATGCAGAGCTACACAAGATTCAGGAGAACTTTATCAAACAAGAACAAGTTTGGAAAATTGATAAGAAAAGTTCTTTCAACTACCATTGACAGGATTGCTTATATTGAGAAAACTCAAGAGAAACAACAAGCTCAGATTGATGACATTCTGACTAATCAAGCTTCTCAGCAATCTCAACTTACTGAAATCCAATCCTCAATGGAATTAATTATCTCTCTTTTACTACCTGTTGATGCCAAAAAGGGGGAGAAGGTAATTAAGTCCAAATGCAAAACTAACAAGACACTACAAGGAAAGGATGATGGAAATGATGATCAAGGATACTCTGGAATGGGTAGCGGTCATAGTCAAGGTAGAAGGTTTACATCAAGACAAGCTAGTCACAGAACAAGTTCTGATACTGGGAAAAGAATAAGTTTTGCTGCTGGTAAAAGGATAAGTTCTGATGAACTTCTAGATCTTGATGAAGAAATGTCAAGACAATTATTTCTTCAAGAAAATCCAGGAATGGACTTGGAAAGTTTAAAGGAAGAAGAAGCCAGACCTAAATCAGAGAAAGTCACATCTAAATCTGAAGCTTCTGGTAAAAAGTCACTTCCAAAAATTAAAGGCATTGTGATCAAAGAAAGGACACATACTGAAGCAACATTGGCTAGATCACAACCACAGATAGATCCAAGATCCAAGGGTAAAGAAAAGGTTGGTGAACCTATCAAGGCTTATGTACCTCCTGAGGAAGAAGAAATTGCTGATAAAAAAGATGATCTTGCTCTGACTTCAAGAAAAGTTCTTAAAACAACCTTTGACATGGCTCAAGTTGTTCAGAGTCAAGAAATTGTAAGTTCTGATATTCAAAAGAAGCAAGTAACCTCTGACAGAGCTCAAGTTAACTTGATATCAAAAAATAGATCAAAGACACTCCTACCAGGATTCATTAAAGCAAAACAGACTCAATCTTTGAAGACTATTGCAAGTGGTTTTGAAGCAAGAGTAGTTACTGGAAAGGAAGCTAGAGATAAAACTGGATTGGGAAGTGCTAATGAAAGAAGAGTACATAACACTACCAATGATCCAACTTCCTTGAGTGAACCAGGTATTGGAGCAACTCCTGAGAGATTGAATCAACTGGAATCTGTACAGATGGTTTACCATACCTACTTGAAAGAATACATCATGTTGTATTTCATGACAGATGGTAGGGTTTATCATATAAGACAAAATGCCATTCCATTGAAGTATTTTGAAGAATTGGAGCATGTACTTTTCTTACTTCAAGTGGATGACAGAATAACAGGGACTGCTGCAAACTACTTAAAAGAACAAATTCAGAGACAGAAAAGGCTTTATTCTGTTAAGTCTGACAGCATATATGTTCCAAAGTACAGAGATCACAATGGTGATATTGTTGATATGAAACCTAATACTGCACAGATCAGAACGTATCTTGGTATTAAGGGACTTGAATTCAATCTAGAGTCTGACAAAGCTTATGTTATAAGACTAGATCAGGAGTTGAGAAAAGCAAAGATCAATGATCTCAGAGCTGCAATCTTTCAAACTGGTGAAGATACTGCAGAGCTTAAAGATGTTAAAAGGAGAATGATTGATGAACTAAGATATGCTGAGAAATGTTTGTTGAAGAACTATCTCAGAACAACTCCTGACATCAGAGAGATCAGAAAATAAAGAAGCCAAGTCGAAGATCTACAACTGCTTAAATTCTGATATTTATACAGACTGAAGTTGTTATCAGAAGTTGAAATTGGTAAAAACTTTAAGGACTGTAAGTTGTAGTTATCTAGTCTAATTCTCATGCATTTGTACTTATTGTTTTTGACATCATCAAATATCTGTTAAACTTGTATATTATGTTAATTTACAAGTTGGGGGAGATTGTTAGATATATTTGATAATGTCATGGCTAATATGTTTTATGTTTAGCTTTCAGATCTTACTGAACAG
Organism: Apium graveolens; assembly: GCF_009905375.1. NCBI lineage: Eukaryota > Viridiplantae > Streptophyta > Magnoliopsida > Apiales > Apiaceae > Apium > Apium graveolens. The sequence goes on from NC_133654.1 coordinate 120,763,236, forward strand.
GATAAATCAGTACTTAACTGTTGATCAGTACTTATACTGGAAGTCAGGACTTAAGGATATCAGTACGTATGTTATCAGGAGATAATCATCAGAAGATAGATATTAGAACTTAAGTACTGAAGGATAATCAGATAAGGACAGTAGCTGATTAAAGGAAAGAAGATTGAGATAAACATAAGAAGAGATATGCATGAAGAAGGAATTCTGTGAAGAATGGAATACTTGGAAGAAAAGATATCTGATTGATATATTTTAGGAAGCAGAATTATATTCCATATCAATTAGCGATTATCTTGTAACTGTGTAGTATATAAACACAGACATAGGGTTTACACTATAAGTGTTATCATTATTAGAAAAGATTATTCATTGTAACCCTAGCAGCTCTCGTGATATTTGTTCATCACTGAGAGGTAACAGTTCCATACTGTAACAGAGTTTATTGTTTCAATAAAGTTTGTTTTCTGTTACTTAAGTTCTTAAAGTTCGATTTGAGTGTACTATACACTGTATTCACCCCCTCTACAGTGTGTGTGTGACCTAACATACCTATTACAACAACATAAGGGAAATTATACATAATATTTAACAAGCCCAAACCAAGACAACAATTAACAAAATAAAACATGTATGTAAAAAGATTGCTTTGATTAACTGTAAGAAAAAAGAAAGTCCAGAAATTGTACCCGTAATCATAGCTTTAACAAAGTGATAAAGACACATAAAAGCTGAGGCCATCAACAAGTACAATCAAACAAGAAAATAGAATAGATGAGTGCCAGGCCTTACTCGAAGCCCTGACTGCTCTTGAAGAGATAATTTCCCCCACCTGCTGTGTTGGGATGCTTGCAACACCTCCTCCAGGATAAAACAACTCCGAGTTTGGTGTTCACAGTAACAAACTCAACTTCGACTAGCACCTCACTCGCCGGAAAAACCACTAACTGTGTTTGTGAGAGCAGAGAAAGTAGAGAGGAAGAAGAGAGAAAATAGAGAGTTTTTGAGATGTGCTTTCTATGTATTTACACCTTCTGTTTTTTCCGGTATTTATAGTATAAGAAATGAAAGTGTAACTGACAGACTTAAATATTACACTAACTCATCCGTTACTGAATATAATATTTAATTCTCAGCCGTTACAAAATATAAATATTTAATTCTCAGCCATTACAGAATATATATTAAATTCTCAGCTGTTACAGAATATAAATATAGTGTTTGCCACTATACCATCTATGTCAGATTTTAATACTAAAAATTTCATAGCTGTAGTGGTTTCAAGATAGCCCAAAAAGATACAATCAATAGTTTTCGGACCTAGTTTCTTTCTCATATGTTCAGGAACAAGCACCTTAGCAAGACACCCCCATACACGAAGATACTTAAGACTAGTCATCCTTCCTTTCCATAAATCCAAGGGTATCTTATCCATGTGTTTCAGAGGGACTCTATTCAAAATATGGCACTCCGTATTTAGAGCCTCTCCCCACATGTATTTAGGCAACCCAGAGTTCATAAGCATACTATTAATCATATCTTTAAATGTTCTATTCTTTCGCTCAGCAACCCCATTAGACCCAGGTGTGTATGGTGGAGTAACTTCATGAATTATACCATTTTTTGCACAAAATTCATTAAAAGCATTACTCGTATACTCACCACCTCTATCAGATCACAATCGTTTAAGTACCTTACTAGTTTGTTTTTCTATTTCGGTTTTATATATAATGAATTTACTAAGTGCTTCATCTGTATGTCTAAGTAAATAAACATAACAATATCTACTACTATCATCTATAAAAGTAATGAAGTATTTAAACTGGTCTTTGGTCAACACACCACCAAATTCACAAATATCAGTGTGTACTAAATCTAACAAGTCTGAATCCCTACCAATATTATAAAAATGTTTCCTTATTTATTTAACAGACACGCATACTTGACATTTAGAATTCTTTTTTATGGTATGTTTTGGAATTAACTCTAAGTTCATCATATTTTTATAGCACCAAAGTTTAAGTGATCTAGTCTAGCATGCCATAAATTTAAGGATTCTACACAGTTAACAAAAGGAATAATATCATCATTCAAAGTCCCCAAAACCGGTTCAACATTAATAACAAATAAACCATTTGACAAGTAACCTTTGCCAAAAAATGTACCAGTATAAATAAGAACTACTTAATTACCCTTGAAAGAGATTTCAAAATCATTAGAAACTAAACAGCTTCCACTTATTATATTTCTGTGCATGTCGGAAACATGATGCACTCTAGTCAGAGATAAAATACGTCTTGGAAGAGAACTTTAGGTCCACATTTCCTACTCCATGTACTTGAGAACACTAGAATTCCCCATCTTCACTGTCAGGCTATGACTCTGTTGATAAGATACAAATAAACTAATATCAGTACAAATATGCACATTAGCTCCAATATGTAACAACCATTCATTTAACAGATAGGTAGAAAATTGTACAGGGTTGTAGGAAACATACCTGTCAATGTTGGTTTCAGAAGCCATAGCCTCACCAACAACCATGTTCACTACGGGCCCACTTGCGGTTCCAAGCACATCATTCGCTTGCACTACCAACTCGGTTTTCTTCGCTTGCTTTGTAGGATAGTCCTTACTCTAGTGCCCAACCTGCCCACAAGACCAACACGGTTTGTTTTCTTTTGGTTTCTTGGTCTTGTCCTTATCACTCTTAGGTTTATTACTATTAACTTTCTTAAAAACAACTTACCCTTTCTGTCCTACAATTGCTACATTTACCTTCGAGCTACCATGTTCAGTTGGCATCACATGTCCCTGTTTGGACTTGTGTTCTTGAACTGAGATGTCCAGCATAAGGTTGGTCCAAGTGATCTCTCATTTCTATCTTTTCAGGGAGAGCAAGAACTCCTCCCAAGACTTTGAAAGCTTTTTAATCACACTCATAACCTTGAACTTTTCAAGGAAGTCCATTCCAGACTCCATCAAAGCATGCACTATCATCTCGAACTCATACACTTGCTCAATCATGGACTTATTATCCACCAGCTTGAATTCAAGGAACCTAGCCACATAATACTTTTCCAGACCTTGTGAGTCAGTATTGTGTGTCTGGTCCAGCTTCTCCAATAAGAGTTATACGGAGTAGGCATCAGAAGAATAAACATCAAATAAGGTGTTCATTAGAGCAGCCAAAATGGCCGCCCTAGCCACCTCATCCTTCTCAGCCCACTTCGAAAACACCTTAACCATGTCATCCTTTTCTTGATCCATAATCGGTTTCTCATACTCCACAACTAGCTATAAACCCTTTACATTCAACCACAATTTCATCTTTTTCTGCCAACGAGAAAAGCCGATGCCACCATTGAACTTCTCTTGTAAACCAGTCAATTTAACGGCTTGTGGAAAACTGTAAGTGATCCAATCAATGACCCCAACAGATACACCAGAACTACCACTACCAACGGAAACCTCAGTTTTGCTAACCATTATGCTAAATAATATATAACTACTTAACTCTTTAAGAATGTTGGAAATAATAACTATTACAGCAACATAGAGGCAGTTATATATAATATTTAACAAGCTAAGGCCAAGACAACAATTAACGAAACAAAACATGTAGGTAAAGCATGCATATCAGTAACTATAAGAATAAAGAAAGTCCATAAATTATACCCGTAACCATAGCTTTAACACCGTGATAAAGAAACAGAAAAGCTGAGGCCATCAACAGGTACAATCAAACAAGAAAATAGAATAGCTGAGTCGCTAGGCCTTACTCGAAGCCCTGACTGCTTTTAAAGAGATAATTTTCCCCACCTGCTGTGTTGGGATGCTTGCAACACCTCCTCAAGGATAAAACAACTTGTTATTCCCAAACAATGCAAAAAGAATTACAGAAGGGGGGTTTGAATGTAATTATGGTTTCTTTTCTATTTTTAAAACTGTTCTTGCTTAATAATATAATTGTGCAAATTTTTCTATATTACGGAATGATAAAGATATGAAAATAAAACACAAAGAAATAAAATACAAGGCTTTAAAACTTTCTGGTGGATTTGAACTTGTCCACCAGAGATATACATATTAAGATGAGAACTCTGTGATGCTTAAATAACACACAGCTGCTTAAAATAAAATAAAATTTAAAAATACATATTGGGAAAAGTAATATTACTACTGCAGTAAAAATTACTAAAAAAGTTTTCCTTAAACTTTTACAAAACATTATTAAAATAGAATTACCAGTAAGAAATTTTCTAACATATAACATATGAAAAAATCAAAATGTTTAGATGTGTTTTTTATGTTCTGCACAAACACTGGAATTTGGAACTCTATGCTGCAAGAACCTTTTCCTGAGTTATAATCTCCATTCTCGCTTTCATATCTTTAACCTGTGTCATGGGGAGATCCTTCACTAATTCAATCTCATTCCAAAAATAATTTCCTTATGAGGTGCATAATGTACATTCAAGATTAGATTGCTATTATATAAATATTAACGGGACATCTTGATGATGCAAACTCCTAAAGAGAAAATTAACTTTTAAAACCCGCTGCTCCAGCTTTGTTGATTTTCTAAGTTTTTACGAAGCTTTTAGAGTACCCAAACCACCAATCGATTTTTTGGGGTATGATAAACAGCAACAACAGATACAAACACAATCAGAGCCATGTTTGCAATCACATCACAACCTCAAGCTTCAGAACAAAGAGTCAGAGGTTAAGAAGGTAAAGGCTGTGTTCATCCTTATGGAAGATTACAATTATATGTTATAGAAGATTATAAACAGAAAAACAGGGGTTTGAATTATAACCAATCTGATAACATGACATGCCTTGTAAGAAACACATGATCTGACAAAAAGAAAAGTATTGAAGGTACTACACAAATATAAACTATGCCCTTCAGATTAACATATAGCATCAAATAATTATATAGATGAAAACGTGGAGTGCATCACAAAAGTAACAACTAAGGAGGCACTTAAGATAAATGGGATTGCGGATAGTAGGCATGCTAGCTGCACATTTTGGTTAATAAAAGAAGCACAACTACCAAGCATATAAGTTAAGTGAACCATGTTGATTCAGCAGAGCAGAAAGGTTTATGGACATTACATTCAGGATTTTCAGTGACATTCAAATATCATAATTGGAAAGATTTTTCATGTATAAATCAAAAATAAATTTAAGGTACATGATACATAACACCAAATGAGCCAGTGCCAACCATGTGGTCCTCCATTTAGAAAATATCTAGATCAATTATATTCATCTCAACATGAAGCTCAATTTAATTATCACATCAAATCAAATTAAAGATAAAGTGCATAAAAAATAATCAAAATGAGATTTAACATTTAAATGGTACATATTGCTGAGACTGCGTAGCTGTATGAACAGTAACGTGATAAGTAAACACGATAACAACACTAGAACAGGACAGATTTATAATACTACGTCTACACAAGAAATCAGGAAGAATGAAGATAAGGCAAATACAAAGAATCAGAAGATTAGAATAAGGCCTGAAGTCTCTCTACAGGTCACTAAAAAAAGTTCATTAATATGATCATGCCTCAGTGAAGAACAAAGGTTAAAGACTTTCAGAGTTTCAGAAATGTTGAAGATTCTGTATACAAGTGCTACCAGAAGATTTTAGTGTATTGACATTGATTGAAGATAGAAAGTGTTCGAAGCATAAGAATCTGAAGAATTGAAGACAGGGTATAGACAGAGGTTAATGAAGACGTTGTCTAAAGTACCAGAAAGGATTCCAGTGAAAGTACAGTTGTTTATTGATAGTCAGTGTCTGAAGCAATAAAGTTGAAGCAAGCTTAACAATGTAATCAAGGCTATAATACGAAGATATAATGACTCATATACTTTTAAATTATTTAAATATGTAATTATGGAAGTATTAATTAAATAAAATATGTGTCTTGGTTTTGGCAGAGGTGTGTTGATATATACTATTTTTCTGTGATTTATTGGTGTAAAGGATTGGAATATGTAGTTAAAAATTGAGTTATATTGTTCTGTTTTATTTTAAAGGTGATTTTATTACAGCTTTAAATCAGAAAATACTTGGATTGTCCCTAAAATTAGTTTTATGATTTTATAATTTTAATAATTATTTTTGGGATTTTACAAAATTTAGAAATCAATATTTTATCAATTATTTAATACTATATGATTTTCTGATTACATTTATTTGTAAAATATGTATCTAATTCTAAATTTCTTCAAAAATTATGAAATTCATATTTATTTAAGTTTGGAATATTTCGAGAATTTTAAAATTATTTTGGAAATTTTCGGGATTAATTTCACCCGCGCGTCGATTCATTTAATTGCTAAAATCGGGTATAAATTGTGTTTCAGAAATTATTTTAAAATTACGAAATTTATGTTTTTATTAACTTCGGGATATTTATAACATTTTAAGACTATTTTCATGATTTTCTGAAATTGTTTTAAGTGTAGCTCGGTCCGTTAATTATGAAATGCGGATATGTTGCGCGTTTTAAAAATGTTTAAAAATTTTTGAGACTTATAATCTATTACTCTCGGGGTATCTATACAATTTTAAAATCATTTTGGTTCTATTTCGATAATTTATTGTTTACCACAGTACCCGTTATAAGGTTAAAACATATCAGAAACTCGATGCGGTCCGGATAAAAACTGACACGTGTCTTATTAAAAGACACGCGGCAGCATAAGGAAGCGGGGAGGGGGTGACTCATGTTTTTGCTAATAAACATCAATCTCTCTGTTTATCTCTCCGCTCATCTCTCTCGGTTTCTTTTTCTCTCTCAAAATCTCAGTCTCTTCCTCTCAGGTTTCTTTTCCTCCCTGTCTCTCTTCGTTCTCCTGCTTCCCCCGTCGTTCGTTCTCCGCTGTTGCTCTAATTTTCCAGTGAGCCGCCGTTTGTTTTTCCGGAATGTGGTTCTGATTCTTGTTGGTACATATATATATATGCTTAAAGGCAAGTCCTTGAAAATGAGTGTATATCTATATTAAATACGTTTGAAATCTTTGAGTAGAAGAGTCTACTTGGAACTAGAGTCAGATATGCTTGACAAATATCCTCACTTATTTAGTTAGACCAGATTCTGAGGACAGAATCTTTTTAAGGGGGGAAGGATATAACAACTCATATACTTTTGAATTATTTAAATATGTAATTGTGGAAGTATTAATTAAATAAAATATGTGTCTTGGTTTTGGCAGAGGTGTGTTGATATATACTATTTGTCTGTGATTTATTGATGTAAAGGATTGGAATATGTAGTTAAAAATTGAGCTATATTGTTCTGTTTTATTTTAAAGGTGATTTTATTACAGCTTTAAATCCGTAAATACTTGGATTGTCCCTAAAATTAGTTTTATGATTTTATAATTTCAATAATTATTTTTGGGATTTTACAAAATTTAGAAATCAATATTTTATCAATTATTTAACCCTGTATGATTTTCTGATTACATTTATTTGTAAAATCTATATCTAATTCCAGAGTTCTTCAAAAATTATGAAATTCATATTTATTTAAGTTTGGAATATTTCGAGAATTTTAAAATTATTTTAGAAATTTTCGGGATTAATTTCACCCGCGCGTCGATTCGTTTAATTGCTAAAATCGGGTATAAATTGCGTTTCAGAAATTATTTTAAAATTATGAAATTTTGTTTTTATTAACTTCGGGATATTTATAACATCTTAAGACTATTTTCGTGATTTTCTGAAATTGTTTTAAGTGCAGCTCGGTCCGTTAATTATGAAATGCAGACATGTTGCGCGTTTTAAAAATATTTTAAAAATTTTGAGATTTATATTCTACTACTCTCGGAGTATCTATATAATTTTAAAATCATTTTGGTTCTATTTCGATAAGTTATTGTTTACCGCAGTACCCGTTATAAGGTTAAAACAGATCAGAAACTCGATGCGGTCCGGATAAAAACTGACATGTGTCTTATTAAAAGACACGCGGTAGCATAAGAAAGCAGGGAGGGGGGTGACTCCTGTTTTTGCTAATAAACATCAATCTCTCTGTTTATCTCTCCCCTCATCTCTCTCGGTTTCTTTTTCTCTCTCAAAATCTCAGTCTCTTCCTCTCAGGTTTCTTTTCCCAGTCTCTCTTTTCGTTCTCCTACTTCCCCCGTCGTTCGTTCGCCGCTGTTGCTCTTATTTTCCAGTGAGCCGCCATTTGTTTTTCCGGCATGGCTGGTTCTGATTCTTGTTGGTACATATATATATACATGCTTATATATATGTGTGTGTTGTGTGTGTTGTGTGTATGGAATCGTGTGTGTGCGTGTCAGGTGTGTGTTCTTGGTTGTGTTTTCGGCTGCCTGTGACTCTAGCCGCCTGTGCTCAGTCAAATGGTGATGTGGTGCGCGTGTTTGCACGCGCATGCCTTGAGTGTTCTTTTAATTATTCTATTTAATTTTCTGCAGGTGATTAATTGATTGGTTTCGTGATAATAACATATATTTTGTGCGAGAAATTAATGTTTAATCGGTGAAATTTATTTGGAAACCCGACACGTCGGGCACCGATAAATTTTACTGCCGTCGACGGTGAACTTCGGTGAGTCGACGGTGGACGGTGATGAGCTAATTCTGAGTCCTAATATGAATAACTATATAAAGTACGAATATTAGTAAAAATTGAATAATACCGGTGATTGGGAATTTGTGATTATTGGATTAATTGTTGGGTTGTCTGTTGATTGTGACGTTGAATTGTTTCAACGGGTAGTCCGATAAACAAAGGAGATGCTACCGATTTCTGGGAAATCAAACTACGGAAATACGGGAGCGTATCCGAGGATTATCGGGACGTCGAACGAATATAAGTAAATACATATACATATATTTTATACACAACCTGATTGTATGTTATAGTAAAATGTTTTACCAAAACCAATAACCCTAATTTCATATAATGACGAGTATACGTATTTTCTGAAAATGAACACTGAATTGATTTTTGAGGACGTGAACCCTAGCTGATGCCTGTATTGCAATAATGTATGTGTTACGAGTCGGGTTTTGTTAACGGATGGGTAGATTGTTAGTGAGGATATGTCAAGCATAATCGAATGTCTAAGTTATGGTGTTTCGACCTTGTAGGTTCTAGTCGGAATGCCCGAGAATTGGCATTGGACGAAGGATAGTTGGTGGTTAATCGAAAAGATCAGTAAGGTTCCAATCAAAGGACTTAAGTGTTGAGATCGAATCCAGGGTGATCTAGTGGATAGACGATAAAGCCTGAGTGACAGAGTCGGCTCAAAGTCGATCAGTAATAGTTGTAAAGCCCTGTAAGGCAAGTACTTCTGAACTTTTCTTCAAGATATATCGCAAATATTTTCAAACTGTTTCATAACATGTCGCTATTATTCAAAATAACTCATGTTTTATATTGCAAGTGCTTTAAACTATTTACCTTTGAACCCTGATTTTTCTTGATCTTGAGCCGTAAGCCTTATTCTTTGTAAACCATCCTTTGTTGATCCTCAGATATCAAATCACACAAATATGATACTACTCCCCAAATGTATAACTACCAAACACCAAACACTGGAACAAAATTGTTTGAAAACACAGAAACTATTATTCTCCAACCATTCTTTATAACCTCAAAGAACTTTACCTTGAAAAATCATTACTTGTCTCATACCTGATCCTTTTACAGACTGAAAACCTTTTCTTACACATACCCTGATATACCCTGGTGATATCCATGAATTTCCTTACATTTTTATTCAAGTGTTTAATCATCATTGATTATGATCTTATTTTATTGAAATATATTGTTTATCATAGTGAACTACTTTAGAATTGGATAGTTTTCTTTATGTGGACCAGATTTGTGGTCAGACCAGATTAATGGTCAAGTTAGGCCAATGTGTGCCTTGGATCCAGTAATTAGAGCAGTGTTGTGTGCTTTGCTCGGGGTTAGTGCGTGACTGATTAGCAGCCTAACCTTGGTTTTAAAACTTAAAATGAATATCGAATTCTAATGATTATTTAACAATAAACTTGATTATTCTGAATCATTCCATTTGAACATTGCTTAACCTCAGTTATCACTATTATGAGTTGCTGAGCTAGTTAGCTCACCCTTGCGATTCTTTTATATATTTTACAGTTGAAAATAATATGGATGATAGTGAAGTTCCTCAATCCAAGGTGTGGGCTAAGGTTCCAGTTGAGTTGGATCGAGCTAGCATAAGCTTCATGCGGTAGATAGATAGTCAGATTGTAAGAATGATTTTATTATCAGTTGTAAGTTAAATTAGTTGGGATTTGGTACGTTGTAATAAAAGTTAAGGTTGTGGCTTGTTTTCATACTTTAACCTGTTGCGATCCGTGGTTATGTGAAGCAGGGTCATTGTAAATAATATTTCTTATACAAGTTTGTATATTGTGTATGTGTTATGGACCCCAAACTTCTGGCCCGGGTTTGGAGGGCGCCACAGGTTGCTATCAGAGCTATAGGTTATAAGTCACTGAAATAAGCCTAGATTGTCGGGATTTGGTAGAGGGTTAGGATTAGGAATAGAAAATAGAAAGATAAGACGTTGTGAGGTTGAGTGCGATTGTATAGTAGGTCTCCGACACGGTTCGTATTGCGATTCGGGATTCTTAGTTTGCGACATGATTTCTAGACAACGGCAATGGCAAATCCTGATTTCCCGGTATCATTTGATCATTTGGGGCTTTTCGTTCAAGGATCGTCATCTTCTCTCAGATTTGATTTGCACCTTGTTCCTCCATCAGTATTAATGGTACTACCTTCTGTTATGACAGTTGCACCTCTTCAAGTTATTCTACGCTATTCTACCACCTCTTGATACGAGATTACCTATTTAAGAACCTCCATCTATTTATTTTTGCTTTACTGGACATTCGGCTGTGAGTGTATCTCTTTAGTTTACCCTACACCCTGTTCTATACCCCAAGTTTAAAACCTGTCTTATGAAGCAATAATACCTATGAGGATGGATTCGGGAGCTACAGTAAATGGTAAGTACATGAGATATTAATGAAGATGAGAAGGAGTTTGGAAAGAAGATTCACGTGTCTCGGAGGATAGCTGTTACCAGACTAAATGGAGCTACTAGTGAATAGACCACCCGTGATTAGCTTGTGGGATGGACTGGAGAAATTCTGAAAGAGTTAGAGAGAAAAGTATAAACCTGGAATTTTCGTAGAATTAGATGATGGTGCTATGATAAATGTGATATATAAAGTAGTGATGTGACGTGATGTAAGCAAATTTTGTTCTATGAAATAGACTTGTTGGCTATTGGATAGACCTGTTCCACTCAATGACTGTAAAGATAATGATGGGAGTACTACTAGTATGGAAGATTTAAAATGAAGCTACGAATAAGATAATATGCAACGACAACTGAAGTTTTCATCGATTAAGGAAGGTAATATACCCAATGAAAGAGAAGGGAATAAATGGAAGTGAATGGACCTTTATATGATCGTTTTTTTAATTTGGTACCTTGTTATAGGTAGTAAGGACAACAACCAACTCATATAGTAAGGACAATCAGATTTGTGATTTTTAAAATTTTTAAACCAGTTTCAAAAAAGATTTTCTCTTACAAAATTTCTAAAAGCCTTTTTGAATAAAATGAGTTTTAAACCTTGAATGTCAAGTTACTACTTGAGTTTCTTGTTTGTTAAAAGACCCGGATTACCTGGAAGGATACTTGTTTCAGACTTAGTATTGTTAATTCAGAGGATAAAGTAACCCGCGATTATGAAGAAGTTGATTATTCCTAACAGTAAGGTGCACATATTGTTTGATAAAATTAACAACAGAATCAGCGTACGGAGTAACTATTCATCCAATTACTAGGACTATCAGAGTTCAAAGAATTCATTGATTTAAAAGAAGCATGGGCATGACCGAAGAAGATTGGGAAGATTTCCAGACTTTTTAAAAAGAAGAATACTATTAACAAAAGGATCGTTATGTTGAATGATTCGTGGTTATTCTAATTAAAAAGAGGAAACTTGAAGTTCTCTGGTAAGAACGCCATTATGCTCGAAGTGTTAAAATATTATACGTGTAGGTGTGACGTGGAAGACGCAAGACGTGACAAGTAAGAATCTACCATAATGCTTAATTTGTGAAGGCATTTCAACGTACTTTCTAAATTTGTTATATGGAACAATGGGAATATGATCGAACAAGCTCGAAAGATGAATACAAGTGAAATATGGATGGTGACCAATGGTGTCGTTCTTGTCTTCAATATTACAGCGTATATTCCTCTTTAATTTCTAAAAATATATGAACCTCTTTTCTTAATAAACTCCTTATGATGATATCAAAAATATTGCATTTCTTTCAAATTTAAATTGTTCCCCTCAAGTTTTAATCTCTGATTGGGACAAACAGTGTTATGGTGAGACGCTTTGTCGGGATGATGAAGAGTCAGGTGGGATGCCACCTAATCATGTGTTGTATGCCATATGGTACGAAAGACTGGCCATCTTAAGTACCAATGTGGTTGTCTCATTCATATTCAAATCCTTACTTCTTCTTTCTTTTCAACTCTAATTTTTGTTGAATTGTGAATCCCTCTAGTTGTTTCTTTGAACTTTCATTCTTTGCAAGAGGTTTTCAAACAGAAATCAACATATCCTGAATCAAGCGGACAAAGTTCCATCTACCTCTCATGCATGGAAAGCAAACAAGGGCATATGGCGAGAATTGCAAATCACTAATCCAGTCAGGGATGCCCTAAGAATCAAGGGAGTCTACTCCAATAAGGAATACGTCTTCGAGAACGAGAATATGCGATTTTCCTGTGAAATATGTTATTCAGAATACGGACGTGATGACATGGATGATTATGGTGAATACCTTATGCGTTAAAGTATTAAAAGATGTGAGAGAAACTTAATTGTTTATATCTCAAGTTTTTGTTGATAATATGAATTATCCTGTTGAATTGATAAGATTAGGATCAAAGGACTAGCAAGTCAAGAACGTGTAATTGTTGAATAAGTAAGTACCAATGGTGGAATTGAGATTTCGGGCAATAAGTTGGGAAGAATTGATATTATTTGAGATAAGAGGATGTGACATTATTTTAAAGAATGGACTAGCTATTTAAGCGTAAGGCCCAGATAGACTATCCAGATGAAAGGATAGTTTTGAAGATATTAACTAAGAATATGATGAGGTATAAAGGAAGAAGGAGAGTAAAGAATTTGTTAACGATGATTACGGTGATCAATATGTGAGCATTATGGTGATTATGAGATAAATAAAAGTCAGAAGCAAACAAAATTTGAAGATTTTATAGCAATTAAGGAGTTTCAAGATATGTTTCCAGACGAGTTACCAATATTTCCTTCAGATAGAGAAATTGACTTAGCACCTGAAATGAAGCTAGTGTCCAAAGCCCCGCACAGAATAGCGCCAGTTAAAATGAAGGAGGCAGCCAGGCAAATGCAAGAGATGTTAGAAAAAGAAGCGATTAGACCCAGTGTATCCCATAAGGTGCACCGGTACTAATTGTTAATAAGAAAATGGAAGTATGAGATTATGCGTCGACTAGAGAAAACTCAACAAGTTTACTATCAAGAGTAAGTATCTGTTACCTCGAATTAATGATTTATTTGATCAGATGAAAGAAGCAGAGTATTTTCTAAGATTTGGATGTTATCAATTGGAGATTGAATCTATGGACATATCAAGGATAATTTTCAAAACTAAATCTTGCTGCTATAAAATTATAGTATTGTCATTTGGATTAACCGATATACTAGTAATATTTAAACTTGATGAACATAATCTTGAAGGAAGATCCGAATAAGTTGTATTTATGATACTTAAAAATCAAAGGAGGACCATGTAAGTATTTAATGATAGCTGGGAAGTCGAAGAAGAAAGAAGTGGTGTGAAAAATTTACAAGGTGAAATTTTGATGGTAAAAAGCATAAATGGTCAGTGAGGAGGAGACCGAAGGAGATCCAATATAAATTAAATTTACTATAAATAAAGAAAGACCAAAAGCACCAACAAAAGTGAGAAGTTTCACCATGGGCCGACTATTACTGAAAATTTGTGCAAGATTTCTTGAAAGTTGCAATACCTTTGACAAAGCTAACCAGGAGACGCAAGAAGTTTGTATGAAATGGAGAAGGGTGAAGAAAGTTTTGCGGAGTTAAATGAAAGAATGGTTATAGCACCTGCTTTATCACTTTGAAGGTATCAAGGAGATTTGGTAGTTTATAGTGATGCTTCTCATAAGGGAATAGGATGTGTGTTGATGCAGCACAATAAAGTTATTGTATATGCATCCAGACAACCGAAACCTTATGAGCAGAAGTATCCTACTCATAATTTGGAACTAGTAGTAATAATATTCGCTTTGAAAGATTGGAAAACATGATATGTGTGAAGAAAGGTGTAAGATCTATACGAACCATAAGGGTTTGAAATATGTATTCACGAGGAAAAGCAAAGGTAGAGGCAAGCGATAAGCAAAAAGGAGAGAATGAGCATAGAAATTGTACTAGAAGAATTATCTATGGAATTTTGGAAGTTGGAATTGGAAGTCAGAATTTATAATCTAAAAGGGGCAAGGAGGGATAGTATAACCTTTCAGTCGAAGTTGTTAAGAGGAAGATAAGGAGATGTCAAGAGAAGATAATGGATCACAATGTTAGCAGTTAGTAAGAGAAAATTTATGCGCCCAGGAGAACGATCACGATATCCCCAGATTTTCTTCCAGCACTTGGATGCTACAAGTAAAAGGATTAAGAAATGAAATCCCACAGGGAATTCACAGTATAAAGTATTTAATTTAGATATACGGAATTTTAAAGAAAAATAGTGATAACCGGGTATAAGAAGGAAATTCCAAGATGGATTAGGAATTGTTGGACATGTCAAAGGAATAAGGTGAAGTATTGGAGGCCGAGGGGATAAGGCAAACCCAGGGAGTGGTTTTATAAAAAGCGAATCGTGAAGTGTATTAGTGATGTTAAGGGAGAAAAGGAATGAAATTATGAGAGTATCTACTGATTATCGGGAGTTTAACGAAATAACGAATAAGAATAAGTGACCCCTATAAAGAATTGACTACTTACGAAACCTAATTCAAGAAGTATGTTATATCTCGGGGATTAACTTAAGATCTAACCTGAGAACATATTAGAGATTACGATTAAAGTGAGTTAAGAGCATTGTAAGCTCTGGTGATATTATGTGAAATAACAAGTGTATCAGGTGACTATAAGGAATTAAGGAACGTGGTGTATAAGGAGTACTTGGATAAGCAAATTATATTTATTAATAACATCCTCAGCTATTCATGGAATAAGAAAGTCTGTGTGGAATGCCCAAGAATTTTTCTCCAAAGATCAGAAGGAAAGCAACTATACGTTGAGTCTTCAAAAATGAAAATTTGACTAAGGTTAACAAAAGATTCTGAATTAATCCATTAACAACTACCTAAGCAAAGCCGTATGGTAACAAATGCCCTATGCCGACAGAAAGGATTGGATGTAGTTAAGACCACCGAAGAGTTAATAAACGAATTGGAAAGAGTGGAATCTGAAGTTCAAATACTTAAAGGTGATAATACATGAATATATGAGATTACTTTTCAACCTTAACTGATGGAAGAGAGTAAGAGATGTTTAAATGTTTGGAAACCAAGTTGAAAACGAGAACTGCCTCTCATCCTTAAATGGAGGGTCAAAGTACGGAAGTTATTCAGGAAATGTAAGATATGTTGAGAGGTTGAGTTTTAAGGAAACACTGAAATGATCATTTATCATCGATGTCAGCTTTGGAATGCCACTTTACCAAGCTTCATGTGAACGCAAGTGTAGGTCCCCATTTTTATTGAGATAATGTGGGAGAAAGAAAGTTGTCAAATTCTAAGTTAATTCAGCACACCAAGAGCGTAGTGATATTGATTAAAGCAGCTCGGAGTAGACAAAGAAAGAAGGAAAAATTGTATTGAGAGAGAATATGAGAATAGAAATAGGACCAGTAGTGTTAGTACAAGTTTCACCTTGAAAGAGACTGGATAAGTTTGAGTAGAAGGGACAAGTTAAGTCCTAAATTAATGAACCATTCGAGGTATTGATAAATATAGATAGAGTTGTTTATGAGTTGATATTACCGTTACAACAATATGTACATATAATATAGTTTGGGTGTCAGGGTTAAGGCGATAAGTATCTGATTCAAATCAAGTGATTGATTATGAGCCAATGGGCTCTTATCCAAAATTGTTTTGCATATAGCAATCGATCCAAATTCTTGATCATTAATGGCAAGTCCTTGAAAATGAGTGTATATCTATATTAAATACGTTTGAAATCTTTGAGTAGAAGAGTCTACTTGGAACTAGAGTCAGATATGCTTGACAAATATCCTCACTTATTTAGTTAGACCAGATTCTGAGGATAGAATCTTTTTAAGGGGGGAAGGATATAACGACTCATATACTTTTGAATTATTTAAATATGTAATTGTGGAAGTATTAATTAAATAAAATATGTGTCTTGGTTTTAGCAGAGGTGTGATGATATATACTATTTGTCTGTGATTTATTGGTGTAAAGGATTGTAATATGTAGTTAAAAATTGAGCTATATTGTTCTGTTTTATTTTAAAGGTGATTTTATTACAGCTTTAAATCCGTAAATACTTGGATTGTCCCTAAAATTAGTTTTATGATTTTATAATTTCAATAATTATTTTTGGGATTTTACAAAATTTAGAAATTAATATTTTATCAATTATTTAACCCTGTATGATTTTCTGATTACATTTATTTGTAAAATCTGTATCTAATTCCAGAGTTCTTCAAAAATTATGAAATTCATATTTATTTAAGTTTGGAATATGTCGAGAATTTTAAAATTATTTTGGAAATTTTCGGGATTAATTTCACCCGCGCGTCGATTCGTTTAATTGCTAAAATCGGGTATAAATTACATTTCAGAAATTATTTTAAAATTATGAAATTTTGTTTTTATTAACTTCGGGATATTTATAACATCTTAAGACTATTTTCGTGATTTTCTGAAATTGTTTTAAGTGCAACTCGGTCCGTTAATTATGAAATGCAGATATGTTACGCGTTTTTAAAATGTTTTAAAATTTTTGAGATTTATATTCTACTACTCTCGGGGTATCTATATAATTTTAAAATCATTTTTGTTCTATTTCGATAAGTTATTATTTACCGCAGTACCCGTTATAAGGTTAAAACAGATCATAAACTCGATGCGGTCCGGATGAAAACTGACATGTGTCTTATTAAAAGACACGCGGTAGCATAAGAAAGCAGGGAGGGGGGTGACTCCTGTTTTTGCTAATAAACATCAATCTCTCTGTTTATCTCTCCCCTCATCTCTGTCGGTTTCTTTTTCTCTCTCAAAATCTCAGTCTCTTCCTCTCAGGTTTCTTTTCCCAGTCTCTCTTTTCGTTCTCCTACTTCCCCCGTCGTTCGTTCGCCGCTGTTGCTCTTATTTTCCAGTGAGTCGCCATTTGTTTTTCTGGCATGGCTGGTTCTGATTCTTGTTGGTACATATATATATATATGCTTATATATATGTGTGTGTTGTGTGTGTTGTGTGTATGGAATCGTGTGTGTGCGTGTCAGGTGTGTGTTCTTGGTTGTGTTTTCGGCTGCCTGTGACTCTAGCCGCCTGTGCTCAGTCGAATGGTGATATGGTGCGCGTGTTTGCACGCGTATGCCTTGAGTGTTCTTTTAATTATTCTATTTAATTTTCTGCAGGTGATTAATTGATTGGTTTCGTGATAATAACATATATTTTGTGCGGGAAATTAATGTTTAATCGGTGAAATTTATTTGGAAACCCGACACGTCGGGCACCGATAAATTTTACTGCCGTCGACGGTGAACTTCGGTGAGTCGACGGTGGACGGTGATGAGCTAATTCTGAGTCCTAATATGAATAACTATATAAAGTACGAATATTAGTAAAAATTGAATAATACCGGTGATTGGGAATTTGTGATTATTGGATTAATTGTTGGGTTGTCTGTTGATTGTGACGTTGAATTGTTTCAACGGGTAGTCCGATAAACAAAGGAGATGCTGCCGATTTCTGGGAAATCAAACTACGGAAATACGGGAGTGTATCCGAGGATTATCGGGACGTCGAACGAATATAAGTAAATACATATACGTATATTTTATACACAACCTGATTGTATGTTGTAGTAAAATGTTTTACCAAAACCAATAACCCTAATTTCATATAATGACGAGTATACGTATTTTCTGAAAATGAACACTGAATTGATTTTTGAGGACGTGAACCCTAGCTGATGCCTGTATTGCAATAATGTATGTGTTACGAGTCGGGTTTTGTTAACGGATGGGTAGATTGTTAGTGAGGATATGTCAAGCATAATCGAATGTTTAAGTTATGGTGTTTCGACCTTGTAGGTTCTAGTCGGAATGCCCGAGAATTGGCATTGGACGAAGGATAGTTGGTGGTCAATCGAAAAGCTCAGTAAGGTTCCAATCAAAGGACTTAAGTGTTGAGATCGAATCCAGGGTGATCTAGTGGATAGACGATAAAGCCTGAGTGACAGAGTCGGCTCAAAGTCGATCAGTAATAGTTGTAAAGCCCTGTAAGGCAAGTACTTCTGAACTTTTCTTCAAGATATATCGCAAATATTTTCAAACTATTTCATAACATGTCGCTATTATTCAAAATAACTCATGTTTTATATTGCAAGTGCTTTAAACTATTTACCCTTGAACCCTGATTTTTCTTGATCTTGAGCCGTAAGCCTTATTCTTTGTAAACCATCCTTTGTTGATCCTCAGATATCAAATCACACAAATATGATACTACTCCCCACATGTATAACTACCAAATACCAAACACTGGAACAAAATTCTTTGAAAACATAGAAACTATTATTCCCCAACCATTCTTTATAACCTCAAAGAACTATAGCTTAAAAAATCATTACTTGTCTAATACCTGATCCTTTTATAGACTGAAAACCTTTTCTTATACATACCCTGATATACCCTGGTGATATCCATGAATTTCCTTATGTTTTTATTCAAGTGTTTAATCATCATTGATTATGATCTTGTTTTATTGAAATATATTGTTTATCATATTGAACTACTTTAGAATTAGATAGTTTTCTTTATGTGGACCAGATTCGTGGTCAGACCGGATTAATGGTCAAGTTAGGCTAATGTGTGCCTTGGATCTAGTAATTAGAGCAGTGTTGTGTGCTTTGCTCGGGGTTAGTGCGTGACTGAATAGCAGCCTAACCTTTGTTTTAAAACTTAAAATGAATATCCACTGCAAATAATATTTCTTATACAGGTTTGTATATTGTGTATGTGTTGTGGACCCCAAACTTCTGACCCGGGTTTGGAGGGCGCCACAGAAGGCCTGAATCGAGGTTAGTCGTCTGTGAACCAGACCAGTTGCACTAGGCGTCAACAGCTCGCAAAAGGAATCTGGGTATTATTTATAGAAGAATTTTTAAGTTGAGGAACGTACTTGGATTGAACGTTTATCTGTTAAAGTACAAGAAGAGGTGCGCGGAGTATATAGCTAAACAGCTCAGGGGACTGGCGAAGCTCAAAGTTTAATTATTAAATTAAATAAATTATTTAATGGACTTTAATCTAATTTATTTAATAAATTTAAAATGATTTATTTTATAAACTATAAATAAGTTTAGTTTATAAATCTAAATTAGTTTATTTATATAAGTTATATTTAATTTTATTTTATAAATTAATTTAATTAAAATTTAAACTTAAAAAGAAAAAGAAAACAAAAAGAAGAAAAAAAGAAAAACATAAACAAAAAGAAAAGAAAAGAAAAATAAAAAGAAAAAACAAAAGAAATAGAAAAAGGAAACAAAAAAAGAAAAGGAAAAACACAAAAAAAGAAAATAAATAATCAAAGGAAACAAATGTGTACATGTTGGTTAAAGTTTATGTAAAGTACAAAAACATGTACAAGTGAAGCACTTGTCGCCAGAGAACATTCCAACACCCCCTTGTCGCCACACATCATGTCGCCACAGACCTCTTGCACTCCTTGTCACCACAGAAAGCTGGTCGCAAAAGAATTCTCAGCCACACATTTTATTGTATTAAGTCTACACAATTGAAGCAGAAGAGCGAGCCATTCATTTTTTCTGTTCATCTTCTCTCCCAAAAGAGAAGTGAAAATGGCAGCATTGATTTACAGAGAAGCTCAAGCTTTTTTTATCCGTTTAACTTCTCACCGGAGTAACTTTATAATGCCTGATTTAACTCTTGTATATTCTTAGGGGCATTATAATCGTTACCCGGTAATTAAATCCTAGTACAAACAAAAGCTAGATCATTATATTGGATTTGATTTGTAAATCTTTGTAGAAGCTAGGAACTTTATTGTTCTTAGATTGTAGCCGGTTAATTTATTTACCGGAGTGTAGCAACACCCCTGGAGGATTTATATACGAATATATCTTTCCCCGCATATCTTGTGTTTTTTGCTTTTATCGTTCCAAACACTATTTCTCTCAAGAACACGAAACCACTAACCGAGCACCAAATATTTTATCCGCTAAAGATTTGAAAGAATTTTTAATTTAGTGATTATCGTATTTAACCCCCCCCCCTTCTATAATAATTTGGGACCTAACAATTGGTATCAGAGCTGACTGATTGATACACAAATCAGGATCCTTAAATAAATTTATTTTATTAATTTGATTTTACATAAATTTATTCTATATATATGATTTATTAAATTTATTTTATAAATTTAATTTAAATAAATTTATTATTTAAACTTGAATAAGTTTATTTTATGAATCCAATTTAAATAAATTTATCTTATAAATTTGACTTAAATAAATTTATTATTTAAATTTTAGTAAATAAAATTATTAATTTAAATTATTTATTGGATATATTTTCTGTATATTAGGATGCCAGATTTGTAAACACAGGAGAATCATTTGGCTGCCAGTTTTTGCTCAGATTAATTTAGCTGCAAGTGTGCACAAACAAGGTAGTTATTGGGGCTGCCATTTTATGTTATCTACACAAAATATGATGTAGATTGGCAGCTAAAGGAACAAGTACAACATGCAACTGTCTTGTGGAAGCCACACGAGGACGGCAGCAGTTTGTGCGCGCCTTACCTACACGCGCGAGAAGATTTAAACCAAGTGATACGAGGTAACGTACACACGCCTGGTACAGCTGCACTCACGAGCTTCATCCACGCGCAAAACATTTTTGCTGCAACCACAACGTGAACTTCTCTGTTGCGATTCAAGTCAAGTCGCCATACAGAGTTTTCCAAGGCAAATGTACTCCTCACCTTGTTGTCGCCGCACAGGTCTGTCGCCGCACAGGGTTATCGCCATAGAAGGGTTCGCCACAAAAGATTAAAACTCTATTGCGACATGTTGTATTGTTTGATCGCCACACAATTTTCGAACTAAGTCAGGATATACAGGAATGTCTGATCGCCAGAGAAATTTCACTTCAATTTTTTTAACCCCTAATTAATTATTTTTGATTTATTTATTTTTCCATAAAATTTAAAATTCTTAAATTTAAATTTTTCTTAAATAATAATTTACATTTTATTTAATTTTTAAGAAAATTCGAAATTCTTGAAAATTAGATTTTACGTAAATATTTATTTTTGATTAATTTATTTTCTAAGAAAATTAAAAATATTGGAAATTTAAATTTCTTTTAAATATTAAATTAAGGGTACTCAAGTATTGGAAGATTCAGGATTCCTCCGGGCTTTTTAAAGTGGATTTTAATCATTTGAAGAAAATGAAGACCATGTGTTATTCTGACGGAAAATTCCCGAACACGGAAATTATAGATAGTGGTTTTCTTACTCCAATGGAACTGATTTCAAGACCTATAGATGAAAATTGTGGATATTCCTCAAAGGCTTACTCCATAGGATACCACTGGGTTTTCAGACGCAGTGAATGAATGAATTTTCTACGGGTACAATTTTTCTCGGAGATTTCAAGACAACTCTATGATTCCAGATTATACAGTCACACAATGGTTTGTACCAATGCTATATTTATTCGGGAATCAATGAGATCATACAGGCAGGAATTGTGGATGTCAGAGAGAATAGTGGGGACAGACAAACATCTCAGTTACATGCAGTGTAATTGGTACCTCAGGACATAACGTAAGAGTTACTGACAGCTGAATCAAAGGAAGCTCAAGTAGAAGTACTTGAGGGACTGGACGTTAGGGCAGTGTTTCACTTGTCAAGGAAGTTTAGTCGCATCAGATTCACAAGGAGTACATAAGCTATATCCAAGGATCAAGCCTATCTATTCCGAAACAGAGATTTTTACGAATTCAGTTCAAGGGGTGATTACAAGACTGAGAATGGGACATATACAAGATTTGATAGCTACAGTTATGACAAGACATATGTGTCAAGTAACTATCAGGGGTTTTGCTATAACAGAACAAGAAGCTTGATAAACAAGGATGAGTAGGGATTCAGTTGAAGAGTTAAGACAAAGGTGGAATGTTTTCTTAGGGAAGCAGTCAGTCAAAACTTATAGTGCACAGGAAAGAGTTGGGATGGATCAGATGACGAGAATAATGAATATCTTGCTTTCATAGCAATCTCTGAAGATGATCCAACTCACATATCTCAGATTTTAAATTCTTGAACCACTACAATATTTTGCTCTCAATATTCAATGCATGATAAGATCCTAGTGTTTAAATGCTTAACACTCGCACAAGCATGATATCATCACACATAGATAATGCTAAACTAGTTCACTAGATTATTTTTCTGGTAACTAGGAATGATGTTTACTTGTGCATGTTACATTAGATGATCTTAAATATGTGTTTGAATTTTTGTTGAACATGATTAATTGCTTTAGTGAGGTATATATTTTTCCAGCATGTAAGACCTTTGTTTATGATTATCTCTTGTATCCTATTATAATATAATTTGCTCATTTATTCTGAATTGTTTGTTAAGATGTGTTAGTTATAATTGGATTGAGATAGCTAGATGAGATTTATCAACAGGATTGGACTAGATAGAATTAGTGATTTATCTGTTAATTCTGTTTGTTCTATATCATGCATGTCTTGCTTAATTCTTATGTGTAATGTTTCTGAATGAATGCCACGTATTATTAATACAATGCTTTCCTATTTCAATGCCATGAATGCATCTCTTAGTACTTTCATTAATTGTAGAAAAGGCATGTTTAGAATTACAATAGGGCAAAGACTGCTAGTCCTCCTTATGTAAGGTTGGAACAATTTTCCCCTAGCCTAGAGACAGATTTGTCAAGGGTATCAAAATGGAAAAAATGGTCAGTCAAAGATAATAATTAGCATGATAAGGTTGCAGCTGTTGGTATCTTTGTTTATAGTAAAATCTTTAATCCAACTGGACCCAAACTGATAAGTTGGGTACCAAGAACTGTTAATCCATTGTGAGTGCAGGACATAAAAGGTCAATTGATTCATATGCATTCTTGGTAATTCATACTCAAGGCATCTGATCAAAGAAAGAGCCTCACAATTAAATGTGATTGACAAAAGCTATTCCGTCAATAATCTTTGGAGATGACAGCAAAGGTTTTCATTACGGGACAAGCTATACAGAAAAGGGATGTCATCATGGATTCAACAATTGCTATCACTGATAACAACTAATAATTGGAGTCACTGATAACAGTTGAAGCAACTTCCTTGCTGGAGAATCAAGGCACAAATCCTCTTATCAGACAGTTCTGCATCAAAGGAAAAATTGTCAATTCAAAAAAGGATTAGTGTCTCATCTGAAGAAGGAAGATTGAGAAGCTTGCTCTTCTTAGAGTAAGGAAAAGAAATGCTCGTGGCTAGACTGGAAACTCTGAAAAGGTGAAGTCAATGGTTTCTACTGTAAAGCTTCATCTGACAAAAGTTTAGCTATGACATTAGAAGCTCTCATCCTTGAACATCAACACAAAGAACTCTTTTGTAAAAAGGGTTTAGTGAGAGGACTGCCTCATCTAGAATACAGAAGATGATAAATGTGATGCATGTCAGAAAGTGGAGTCAAAGACAACATCACACCAAAGTAAAGACATAACTTAGTGATGGTGGTTGACTACTCTTATGAAACAAAGTTGTTGTTCGTGCATTCTCAAGATAAGACATCACAGATGGTGATTGATCATATCAGGAGATCAAACTGAAAGCAACTGTAGAGACATATTCAGCATTGGGAGCTCCGTGTCAGAATGGAGTGGTACAAAGGAAGAACCGGAACTTGATTAAAGCTACAAGGGAAATATCAAGCTAATCAAGACTTCCTAAATACAAAAGGGCTGGAGCAGTCAATATAGTTTGCAACAAGTTAGATCAAGCCTTGATCATGATGTATACATGAAGACCACTAATGAGTTAATGGCCAACAGGAGCGAACACTGGATAACCTGAAAATGTTTGGAGAGAATGTTCTACAAAAGCAAACAATAAAATGTTTTTAGTTGTTTGAAGATCTTGGTATTTGCAGCTAAGACTTGTAGGGATATTCTTCATGGTTACTCAGTGAAGTTTACAACCTACAGGGCATTTGTGGTTGATCAACAGAAGATGATTGAAAGGCTAAGTGCACAGTTCAACAACTCCATGCTCCAAGCCGTTAAAGGAGAAATTAATGATATTGATGGTTCATATCCAAGCAGTGGAATAGCAGTGTATAACACAACTCATTACTTTAATGAAGCCAGACAGCAAGGGTAAGGATTTTTAGGAAATCCCAGCAACAGCTTAGGGGAGCAAAAGAAGGATTAACTAGTCAGACACAACACCATATTGAAAATTCAGATGACACAACAAGAACATATCTGCTGAGATAAAGGGTTTGATGTCAAGTCTAGTTCTTAAGTGATACAGATGGTGGAGTATTGATTAGCAGGGCTACTGAGTATAAATGAGTATCTATCTAGTTTTCTATCTAAGGAAGAAACAAAGAAAGTTACAGAAGCTCTGATAGATCCGGATTGATTGGGTGATTATAAAGCCAAATGAACTCAATCAGTCAGCAAGCAGATTGTAGGGAAGCTGGTATCCAAACCAAATGACAATATTGTAATTGATACAAGGATAACCAGAAGTCAAACTGGATGACAATGGAATTATTACGAGGGACAAGGCCAGACTGGATGCTAGGCTATTATCAGGAAGCAATATCTAACAGATAGCACCAGTGACGAGACTTGAGGATATTACGACATATCAGGCACCTGATGCACATTACACTTGGAATTGGACTCTAGTAGATGTGTACAAGTGCACTCCTGGTTGGTGAGTCAAAAGAGGAAGTTAATGCATAACAGTGCATGGACTTTGCAGTTGTATATCTATTGGACTACGTATATCTCTTCTTCACAAGCTCACTTCAGGTTGGTATGAACTAGTATACTACTCAAGCAATCGTCAAGGACATGGTATGGCACTCTAACTGAAGTTACAGTTTAATATAAACTAGTAGAGTCGTCATATTAATAACTCTCTTATCACTAGGCACAAACATATTATTTTATCTGTGCAGTGCTATAATGATAATGTTATATGTTGGTCTACTAACAAAGACTTGTGCAAGATTATTTTCCAAGTAATTGCAGAGTAGGTATGGAGGAGCATGTTGGAAAGTTGCAATTCTTTTTGGGATTACTTCAAGCAATCCATTAGGATAATTTTTTTAGGAGCTCAAGCAAGCCAAAAGAACAATACTTTTAGGAGCACAAGTAAACCAAAAGGATGATAGCAATACAAGTAAGTTAAGGATCTTTTGAAGATGCAAAACTTGGAAGATTCTGAACATGCCAAGACTACTTACCAACAGAAACCACTAAAGCTTGATCAGTGCAACTCAGGTATAATGACAAGCTATAGAGGTATGAAGAGCTCACTCTTTTACTCAAATGCTGATAGACAACAAGTGATGTTCTCAAGATGCGAAAGTGCAAGGTTCCAAGTGGATCCTAGAGAATCCAATCTTATAGCTATTAACAAGATTATTAGATATCTTAAGGGACTACCAACTCTTGGAGTAAAGTACCCTAAAGATATTATGCTTAACATGTTTGGCTATATAAATATGGATTATGCAGGTTGTAAGAAAGACAGGAGAAGCATCTCTGAAGCTGTCAACTTAAGTGACAGGAGAAGCATCTCGAGAAGCTGTCAACTTCGTGGAAGAAGATTAATTTCTTGTTATGATAAAAAACAACTTCAAATCCAACAATTCTGTGAACACTCTATGACAAGGCACCTTCACACCAGATATCATTTCTTTAGAGAGCATGTCTTTAAGTCTAAGAGTTACTTGCAGAAACATTTACCAAATTACTTGTTAAAGCTAATTTTTCAAGACTGGATTGTAAGTGTGGGATATCATTCAGTGCATATTAGTTGGAAATCCCATCTGTAAGGAATTCTTAATATAAGCTCACAAGTATTAAATCTTCAATATTTAAAGGACTTGTGAATTTATCAGTAATCCAGTACCTCGTACTTAGTGCTACTATCTTGATTATCATGATTACAATGTCATATACATTTGTGATAGTTAAGTAGTACAACATTAATTTTGAATACTATTTTAATTGATTTAAATTATGACTGTAGACAATTCCATTCCATATCAGTCTCATAATTTGAATTGTATTAAAATAATATGCAGCATAGTTATTTGTATCATGTATGAATAATTATGATACTTTTAGTATCAGTGATATTATTTAGAATTTTTGTTCTAAGTAATCAATGCTCATTTCTAAAATCACTAATATTAAAAGTTGAAGTATTTTCTAAGTTACATGTATAAAACTCTCAATATTTTATATGCTTAGAAAGTCACTACACCATAAATGGCCTACAGCAACACCAAGAAAATGTTATAACAGGCCCAAAAAAGTGTTACCACAGCCAGAAAAAGGCCTAAGGTAACATAAAAATTAAGTTGCTTTTTTTCGAGTTACCTTTGGCCCCTAAGGTAACATTACTTTTGCCCTGGTGTAACATTCACTTTTGTGTTACAATAGCCGTCAAAGGTAACATTAATCTATGTCTATAGTATCACAATATGTATGTTACCTTTGAACTCAGAATTTTCAAAAAAAATGGGGCCCACCAGTGGGGCCCACAGTGGTGACGTGGCATGTAGGTTCCGCAGTGGTGACGTGGCATGTGGGTCCCACAGTGCTAGCATCAAATTTGTACCAGGGGTAACACTTTGAACAACCTACTCTAATACTTTATGAAGCTACTATAATAATTTACCAGGAAGAAAAATGAAAAACTAATATTATAAAGTGTAAAATCGACTGCAAAATTTGAAAATATATTATATTAATCTAATACATTCCAAATTTCATAACCTCAACTACATTCATAACCAGTTTACAATCTACATAAATCATAATAAATCTAACCAATACAACCAACTAATCTACATCCCAAAACTTAATCCACTTCTTGCTAGTAGCTGCCGAGAACTTGACACGTATGCATTCATCAACAAATATATAGTTGTTACAGTTGAAATGAGAAAGAAACAAAGGTTAGGTCATACAATACCCTATATATATACCCCATGCAAAAGTATTGTACTTCTATATTCTATAACAACTACTATTTTACATACATGATGCATATATACATACAACAATGCCTGCAAACTCAATGATGCCAATGTATCTCTCCATCTAGCTAGCATTTTTTGCTGCATCAACATGAACAACAGGCACACTCAGAATTTTATGTTTGGCCATTAACTGGACAGCTTCAGCAACACTAGTGCCATAATTGATCAGGTTTAAGGTTGCTATATATAAGTATACATTAAATAATGCATACTATGCATATTAAATTTGAGGCCAAACTTCTGGACTTAAACACATATATATAAGTAAAATTTGAACATTTTATCACTATACCAGTTCACTTACAAGGTATTGAAATGGACCGCAACAAGCCTACCATTATTATTTAGTTTGGCAAAAATATACATATTTATACCAGTTGAAGTTGTAATTACAGTCTAGTAGTGTACAAGAATAACCATAAGTATCGCAAATATATATATCAACGGGGGCTAACAAGAAAAAGGACATGATGGTCATGTAAAATACGGAACCACAGAAAACCTACCGTGCAAGGAGGTTTTCCCCTATTAGGCATCAGTTTGCAATTCATGTGCAATTGTGTCATTGGCAGGAAGCACTAACGGGAAAACGGAAGTTAAAACTTAAATTACATTTATTGAGCCCCATTGGTAGAACTGTAAAAGTAAGCTTACTCTTTTGACTCTCTATCAAAATGAATTACTTTAACAATGAACCAATCATCTTTATCTGCATCCTCTAGCCTGACCCTAGTTGCTACCTGAAACAATATACTTAACTGCTTCAAACAGAAATAAAATTAGGATTTCGGCTAAAGATTATAGTAAAAGTCTCTGTGTTGTAAAGTAAACAAACCATACAATAATAGTTATACAGTACACTGTGTGATATTTACAGACATATCTGTGCTAGATTACACAAGGCAATGCATACCTGTTCACCCTTTAAACATGCAAGGGCATCCAGGTGGTTCCGCATCGAAGGGGAAACTCTTGATATATCTTAATCTCCCTTTATTCTTTTCTTTTTTTGCTCGTTACCTTCTGCAGTGGAACTAGACCCAAAAAACTTTATACAATCAAAACTCTTTAATAATATACACCAGAAACATAATCAGCCTCACATGATATATCTTTAATTAAAACAAGTACTTAAACAAGAAATTTAAGAAGAATAGAAGGGTTTAACATTTCATGTTCTTAACAGTATATGTTTACGAGTAACTAGGACGGACAACAGTTTATAAACGAAAATAGCTATAAGTAGATTTTTTTTTTAAAAAAAGGAATATGCTGATCACAAACATCTTACCACCAAACCAAGCAACCATACTCATATATACACATATATTATTAGTCTACAAGACAACATCCAATTAATAACATTCTATAACTTATATAACCCATCTAGTCTTCTTCGTTGTTGCCCTGGAGGTTCAGAGGGTAGCAGAGTATCCATCAGATAGCCATGTTGAAATAATAACAAAAATGAATTATTCTCTATTTGTTATATCTATAGATTAATTAAACCTGCATATGCTATCTCGTAAGATTCATAACATACACATTCTACCAACTCTAAGTTTACATCACCTTTCAGTTATTAATTTTTTTTGATAGAGCTAGACAAAATCAGGCTAATGGATAATTACAGTTTCAATCTATGGTCTATCAAATTAATCAGAGCATCTCCCATGGTTGGCACCCTTCAGGATGCCAACTTTGGTGGCAAACAATCAAATACAATAATATTTCATTGCAAAAGAAAACTTGTAACTTACAATCCACAGAAGTTACGTGTGAAGTTGAGCTTGGAATCTCTTCATGTTGTGTATGCACAACTGCAAGCCTGTCACCGGGAATTAACGCATAGTTCCCTATATGACTGTTGTACTCATTAATTCGTGGTGCAGAGTCGCCGACCACGTAAGTATGGCCACAATCATAGTAGGATATAATCAGATTGTATATAATCAGAGTTAAGAAGTTTAAGTAATATTCATTAATCATGGAAGAAGTATTAACTACACATGTATAGCTGAAGAAAGGGTTGGATCACAACAAATTTAATCCTTAGATATTAATACTATGAACTCTGTTTCTGGAGAAATTACCAACACTTTAGGAAATAACTAGAAATTTGTAGCTCTAAATGTGCAGAATGAACTCATGTATGCAGTGTCCTTCTCCTTGAATTTCTCAGTAAGTCCCTGCAAGAGATACTGATTCATCAGACACATGCCAATATCTTAGTCCAATATTTACGGACAATACAATGTCAATCTTAGTTTTCACACTCCAAGTCGCAACAGGTGTTATACCAAAAATATATTAGTCAAAGTCTGGAGTCTACAGGTAATTCAATAATTCCCTACGAACTCAACAATTACTGTCTATAGCTAACTAACCACAATATACACAGTGCGGAAAAAATAAAATTCAGAAAACCATAATGTTTAAAAAGAAGCTATACCTTCACAGTGAGGCAGCACCTGTAATCAAAACAACCAAAAAACAAAAGAGGAAATAAAATAAAATGTTAGAAAGTTAGATTTAGTTCGAAGAAACTCTAACTTTTATAAAAGTAGAGCAAGAACTGGTGATATCGATTCATACTCGATGAAGTTGTCATATTCAATAGCCTTGTTCCTTCCACCAGTCTTGTCAAACTTGGACACCAGCAAGTCCAGAGGTGACACCACAAATCCAAGGCTCACCAGCGCCTCTCTCAGCTCAGAAGCATCAATTTTACCACTAATATCCCCATCATTCTTCTCAAAGATCTCCTAAACACATGAATACAAGTCACATCCATTACATTCACCAAATCACATATCTAGTATACCTAAATCCAACAATTCTAGTACAAATATTAAACACTCACCCTCCATCTCTGGAGACTGTAATACACAGATGTGAACTCCTTAGGCCCTGTTTTCATCAATTACGTAAATTTAGCACACAACTCAAATCAAATAAAATAAAAAAGTACTTCAATTCAGGCATTCAACTGTCTAAATTCACTCTTCTAATATAATCGTATATAGGGATACACAACAGGAATTCATAAGAAGATCATAAGAAACTAAACAAAAGACCAAATAATACTTACTCCTAATGCAAAAGACGAGAGTGGTGAACTTCTGAAGGTGACGGTTCCATCAAGATGGTGGTCAGAATATAGATCTGACCAGAACCTAAAATATAAAGACATCGTTTCAATAAATATAGTGTGGACAGTAGACATGCCAGGGCACAAACATTCCATGAATATATTATGATAAGAAAATCAAAAAAACATACAATAACAACAACAACAAAATCAGAGAGAGGGAGAAAGAGGTAATATATACATATACACAAAATGAGAGAGAGATTTAGTACCCCAATTCCAATTCCAATTAAAAACCCCCAATTCCAATTCCAATCAAAAGGAGAACCGCATGATTTAAACCCCAATTCCAATTAAAACCCCTTATTCCAATTAAAAACCCTAGCTCGAATTAAGCTAATCTAGTTCAATTGAATGCTGAGAGAGAGAGAGAGAGAGAGAGAGAGAGAGAGAGAGAGAGAGAGAGAGCGACTGAGAGATGGGCTGAGAGAGTTGTTTTGTGATTGAAAATTTGAACTTTGTCTGAATACCCGGGTTTTCCAAAATACTGCCGCTTCTACGAAAACTTTGAAAGCCTGCCTGCTTGAGCCCAACGAGAGTCCAAAAAACTGCCCTTATTTTCACTTATTAGTTTTTAATAAACTTTAATGTTTAAATAGTGTTCAAATTTTTTATTAATAAAAAATTACCAGTTACTAATTAGTAAAGTTTACATAATTAATAATAATAAAAATATTTTATCAATCTTTGCTAATATTAATATTATTGCTTAATTATATTATCAATAATGATTAATTTTCAAGTCAAATAATTATATATATTTAGTTATTTGTAAAATATTACTTTTTTATCCATTAACACCCTATTGTAACATAAGTTTCCACATGTTGCCATATGTAACACTTTGAAGCTATAGTAACATGTTACAAAAGTTATGGTAACATCAAAAATACTATGTTGCGGTAGGTTAAGATGAGCATACCTAATGTAACATAATTTTGTAACACCCATGATTAAACCATTGCGATAGGCCATCTATGGTGTAGTGAGTATTTCTAAAATTACTAATTATCCAGAGATTGATTACCATGTATATAAGTCATATATCCTATTGGTGATTATTCAAGGATAATTATAAAAATATTTAAGTGCTAGTATCTAACTCATAGATATTTAGTATTTACTTATTTAATATTTATTTTGGGTAGTTTGGATTATGGAAATTGAAGCAAGTCAATGATTTTATTTGCTCCATAATAATCTAACTTAAAATAAATAAGCGGCAAGATTGATTATAACTAAATATGTCAACAATTGATATCTAGTATATTGATTGTAACTTATGTGTTATAAGTTAATTATGAGATTTCGGTTTTAGTGAATTTAACAATGCTTATATCTCAAGAATTCACTGAAATCAGAATATGATTGTATCATGATTAGTTGTGTGTAAATTCTTGACTTATATCAGTTAATGATATTTAGTTAAGAGGTTAACTAAGAACTAATTATGAAGTATTAGTATTTGTTACATTACTTACAACTCCTCTAAGTAATCAATGCTTATCTTCATTCACTTATACTAATTTTAAAAAGTGTAAAAATCTTTCTTAAAGTACAACTATGGTTATAATGTTTGATGCTTTATTATAAATAACCATATGTTGTCCACTTAGAATAATTTTTTATACTTACTTGCAAATACTCAATGGATCAAAGTATATGAAACTTAGAATATTTTTCTAAGATTGCAAACAAGTCAATGTTGGTTAATGTTGCTTTATTTATCGAACCAATATTGTTTGAGATATTACAGTTGTTAGGAGTTAACAATTGTATGATATATGAAATTGAATGCTGATGTCTTTTTGATAGATAACTGGTATTTAATTCATTGATATCTTATTTTAATATTTAAAATAGGATGCAACATAATTGTTAGTATCTAAAATACTTGACAAGTATCAGACAATGATATATTATTAATATTTTGTTGCAGATAATTGTGAGATTTTAAGTTCTAATGGATTTATATGAGTTGTTATATCTGACAGATCCACTACAATTTGAAATAAGCAGCATAGTCCTTCTTATTAAGATTATTTATCAATAAACAATGTTGTTGGTAATAATTTTATAAAGATAGATTATGGAGCTTTTGACATGAATGAGAATCGCTTAGACTTTACCCTAAGTGATCAATGCTTTTATAAAAACTCATTCATATTGAAAGACAAAATCTTTCTTTCTCTTCTTATTACTGCTAGGTCATCAGTCTATGTCTTATCAAATCATTTATCTTTTTAGGCATTAAAAACAGACTTGTGCACTCGAACAGTTTTAGGAGAAAATCAAACTTCTTTATACATTGGTGATATCTTATTTCATTAAAATCTTTTTAAAATCACTATTGTACATCATTGCTCTCAAAGATTAAATGCATAATTTTCATTCATTATAGATCTTAAGTGCATTTTATCTCTATATTGCCATATGTTCCGTGATGCAGGTTCAGCCTCCAATGGCGTTCTTTCATTTGATAGTCATGAGATTGAAAACCCACAACTTATATCCCAGACTGTAAAGACAAACCCAGAAACAGAACCAACTAACACTCTCTTACCATTAAAATGAAGTATGAATGAGCGTAAGGGAGAAAGTGCCTTAGTGCACCACATAAGGAAGGTTCTGAAGTCAACCCAGCAGCTCTGTCTCCTAAAAGTTGAAATATATCAAAACCGAGACAACTGCTAGCTCCCATACATATTCTCAAAAGATGTAATGGCTGAAAAAGCACAAAAAAGTTACTAGATTCATCCTCTCAACAGGTTGCGTCTATTAAAATTCGCCTGTCAGCTAAGGCATCCGATGTAGTGTCACCACCTTAAACATAAACAATTCTTGATGCACAAGGATAGGTTACACACACAAAGGATGAGTTGACGGAAACAAGAGTTTCGACCATTTTAAGGTCAGATTCGATTTTTCATGGTTCTTTAATGGACTAATTGCCTTTACAGGTGTTAGGAGAGGATACCGATCCAATAGCCATATGTCAGTGGTCAGTGTCTACCTCCCCAGGACTAATAAACCTGGATGCATCTGCGGATAATGGATCTGACATAGATGCAGATCAGCAACTTATTGACAATGATTCAGATATTACCTGATGAGTCACAAGGAAATGTCTTCACAGACATTAGAAGGGAACTTTGATCTTTATGCTAAATTCTTCGGATCATTGTTTACCTTCCCAGAGTTCAAATCTGGAACCCTAAAAGGGAAACTAGCAACTTGTAGATTATGACTCGGATTCATCTGACGAGTCTAACAAGGATGGGGATTTGCGAACTCCCATTGCACCACCTGTGACCTTCTTAAGGATGGCTAAGGTGATTTTCCTTACAGGTACAACTGGATTTTGGAGCTATGAGAGGAGTGATACACTTGTGAGAATGAGTGTAAACACGAGTGGAGATAATAGTGAAACACTTGTGAGGTACACGAAACAGAATCACACACTCACAGTGAGGAAGAAAGACAAAAACCATATCACATTCCCTATCCTTAAACATGGTTCTTGATACTTCGGGTCTCGAATCTGTTTATGATTGGAACCTAACTCTTAGGGACCTAACATTTACAGATTAGATTAGAATACTTCGGGACCTTTGGGAGCTCATAATTGGTAACACTTGGTGATCTCACATTTGGGAGGTATAAGGAGTTGGGAAGATTGGTTAACAGGATGATCAACAGTGAAGTCATACTTGCAGCATTTGTTGATCAGACTATGACTTGTTATTTTTTTCCAACCATGTAACATGTGAGAACTCCTTCAGACAACAGCATACATTCCTGCTCTAAGGGGGAGATAAAAGCTCATATAATCGTTTGGATATTCCTCAACTAAGAGGGAGAAATAGCAGGGAGGAAGAAAAAGGTAAAGCACATGTACACTACACCGTATCATTGTTGTTTATAACTACGGAACCTATTGTTCGGGAGATGTGGTAAATACAAGGTGATTTCCTAGTGATCAGAAGAAGTGGTTTGGTTCATCACTATTCTTCATAAGGGGAGAAGATGTTTTCCAAAAAGGGGAATACCATTAGTTCTTATCTGCGGATCCTATTGTACGGGAGATGTGGTAGACGAAGGTGATCTCCTTTAAGTAGTTGGTTCTCATAGGGGGGGAAGCAAGAGAGATATGTGCTTCTCAATAGGAAATGTGGTTGTACAAAAGAAGCTGTTGATGTACAAAAGTACTATCTGGCAGAGATTTGAAGAACCAAGGAAATGAAGATGAAACTACTTGAAGATCAGTTCGGTGCTAGAGGAACAAGCATCTTTCATTTCTGTTACTCAAGAAATCTGGAAATGCAGTATTTGATCCAGAAAAAAAGTAGCATTATTTACAAGTCCAAGTACATTACTTTTTCTAGTTGTTAGTTGAGTTATCCTCTCTATTTAATTTGTTTAATATAGATTAATTTATTTAATCTATTTAATTTATTTAATATAATTTATTTAATAAACTTAAAAAGAAAAAGAAAACAAAAACAAAAAAATGAAAACAAAAAGAAAAAGAAAAAGAAAAGAAAAGAAAAAGAAAAAGAAAAAACAAAAGAAAAAGAAAAAGGAAACAAAAAAAGAAAAGGAAAAACAAAAAAAAGAAAATAAATAATCAAAGGAAACAAATGTGTACATGTTGGTTAAAGTTTATGTAAAGTACATAAACATGTACAAGTGAAGCACTTGTCTCTATAGAGCATTCCAACACCCCCCTTGTCGCCACACAGCCTGTCGCCACAGACCTCTTGCACTCCTTGTCACCAGAGAAAGCTGGTCGCCAAAGAATTCTTAGCCACACATTTTATTGTATTAAGTCTACACAATTGAAGCAGAAGAGCGAGCCATTCATTTTTTTTGTTCATCTTCTCTCCCAAAAGAGAAGTGAAAATGGTAGCATTGATTTACAGAGAAACTCAAGCTTTTTGTTTATCCGTTCAACTTCTCACCGAAGTAACGTTATAATGCCCGATTTAACTCTTGTATATTCTTAGGGGCATTATAATTATTATCCGGTAATTAAATCCTAGTACAAACAAAAGCGAGATCATTGTATAGGATTTGATTTGTAAATCTTTGTAGAAGCTAGGAACTTTATTGTTCTTAGATTATGGCCGGTTAATTTATTTACCGGAGTGTAGCAACACCCCTCGAGGATTTATATACGAATATATATATTTCCCAGAATATCTTGTGTTCCTTGCTTTTATCGTTCCAAACACTATCCCTCTCAAGAATACGAAACCACTAACCGAGCACTAAATATTTTATCTGCTAAAGATTCGAAAGAATTTTTAATTTTGTGATTATCGTATTCAACCCCCCTTCTACGATAATTCGGGACCTAACATTGCTTGTGACCTGTCATCCTCTGCAACTCATTGTTTAATTTATAAACTCTCCTTCCACCTGTTACATGCTAAGTGATATACTCAGAAGAATAAAAATACTCAGAATAATATAAGTTATTTAATCACCTCCCATGACTTGTTGCTGCTGAGCCACTTATAGAATAATATTCATCACAAACATCTCAATCCTGAAACTAGTTTCTCAATGGCATGGTTGCCACTCTGAACTATATTCTACTGAATACGGAGAAAGAACCATGTATTAATAACAATCCTCCACATATTGATTATTATTGTAGAAAAAATGTCACATAAATTTTACCGTAGCACCTTGTTGAAAGTCTGATCACCAGTCTTTAAGGCGCACCTTGTTGAAAGTCTGATATCACCAGCCTCTAAGGTGCCCGCGGGTTTATCAATTATCACCATGTTAAAACATCATTGCATGCCTTCTTATAATAGGATGATATTAATTTGGTTTCCAAAATTAAACCTCTCTTCCAATTACAAAATATACTTATTACACATTTTATGCATAGTTGTGATTTTCCTTATAAATACACCAACACCATGTCAAATGTATATAAATAAATATGCAAAATTCAGAAGTAAGTATCTAGAAT
This sequence comes from Apium graveolens, assembly GCF_009905375.1. NCBI lineage: Eukaryota > Viridiplantae > Streptophyta > Magnoliopsida > Apiales > Apiaceae > Apium > Apium graveolens. The sequence goes on from NC_133654.1 coordinate 120,800,119, forward strand.
CAGATTTAATATCAGAAGATCTTAACATTATTGAAAAAAGTACCTTAGAGGTTGTTGTGGTGAAGTAAAATATTGGTGCATTTTCTTTAGAAAAAATGGGAGAAGTTATTCAGGTGGATGAAGTGGAAATTGCTGCAAAGAACCAAGAAACTGTAATATCAAAACATGTTAATTAAATTGGGAGGATCATGCAACTATTGCACTGAACTACCTTCTCGTGCACTGATCAAGTAATATCGATGAATATTAACTTATAAACAATCAATAAATCTCAGGATAAATGTAAAAGGCGGATACTAATAATATAGTATGTTGAAAAAGCCTCACACCTACAGGCGAGTAATAAATAGAATTTACACTATTCAAGTCACCGCAAATTAGAAATCAAATAAAAAAAGAGTGTAACAATGAAGTTTAGGCTCCATCTGCTTGTTTAGTGAAGCAATATTTACCAATCATGGCAATTTATTAGAGATGATGTTCAGAAACACTAAATGATGTTCCTAGTATGGAACACTTAGAGATGTAAAAAGGGTCATAATCAGTAAGATATACGACTGAAATTTTCCAAGGTCAAACTACAGATAAACAGTGACGAACAATATCTCACCATAAATGAAGTAATAGTTGCTTCTCCATTAATTCTTTGCATCCGTTCCTCGCTGTCAAAACCTGCAAGTGTTAAAATAACTTGTAGGCCTCTAATGAACATTTTAATCATAATACTGAGTACAATAGAGTTGTAAGATATAGAGCAATCACAATACACTCTTCTTTTGAACTCTATATCTAGTGAAAGAACTAATTTTAACTTGTAAAATTTTGCTCAAACATTTTTTTCATTTCTAGGACAACCTAAAAATGTTTCGCTGGTACAACCTATAGTAGTAGAAGAATAATGAATTTTGTAAATTCACAAAACTTTTATACTTGAAATCAGTTCTGTAACTTCATACAATATCCACGCTTACATGCATGACCATATGAATACAAAAAATATCAGTTAATTTTATGATGCCGATTTCCACTAGTTTAAAACTGTCCAATATTTTTAAACACCAAAAAAGAGAAATTAATGTTTATGAGAAATTTAGAACATGTATTGTTAGATATATTTGATAATGTCATGGCTAATATGTTTTATGTTTAGATTTCAGATCTTATTTGAACAGAACAAATCAGTACTTAACTGATCAGTACTTATACTGGACGACAGAACTTAAGGGATATCAGTACTTATGTTATCAGGAGATAGATATCGGAACTTAAGTGCTGAAGGACGATCAGATAAGGACAGTAGCTGATTAAAGTTAAGAAGATCAAGATAAACATAAGAAGAGATATGCATGAAGAAGGAATTCCGTGAAGAATGGAATACTTGGAATAGAAGATATCTGATTGATATATATTAGGAAGCAGAATTATATTCCATATCAATTAGCGATTATCTTGTAACTGTGTAGTATATAAACACAGACATAGGGTTTACACTATAAGTGTTATCATTATCGAGAATATTATTTACTATAACCCTAGCAGCTCTCGTGATATTTTGTTCATCACTGAGAGATAACAGTTCCAGATTGTAACAGAGTTTATTGTTTAAATAAAGTTTGTTTTCTGTTACATAAGTTCTTGAAGTTTGATTTGATTGTAATAAACACTGTATTCACCCCCTCTACAGTGAAAGTGTGACCTAACAAGTGGTATCAGAGCCTTCTGTTAACACACATACAGTTAAAGATCCAAACACAATCATGTCTGACACAGAAACTCCAACTAAGCCTACCAAAACTGAGGAATCATCAAAGACATCAACTCAGAGTCGATATGAGACTATCAGAGTTCCCATATTGAGACCATCTGAATATCCCATATGGAAGGTAAGGATGACCATGTTTCTGGAAGCAACAGATCCAGAATACCTTGATAGAATCAAGGAAGGGCCTCACAAACCTACCAAGCTCACTGTTGTAGTTGCAGGTGAAGCAGCAATGACCGTACCAAAGGAAAAGAGTGATTACACTGCTGAAGATATAGCATCTATTGCTAAGGATGCCAAGGTACGACACTTATTGCATAGTGCCATTGATAATGTAATGTCAAACAGGGTAATCAACTGCAAGACTGCTAAGGAGATATGGGATGCACTGGAGACAAGGTGTCAAGGAACTGAAACAGTTAAGAAGAACAGGAAGACAATACTCACTCAAGAGTATGAACACTTTGACTCTAGGACTAATGAGTCATTGACTGATGTATATGATAGATTTGTCAAACTCTTGAATGACTTGTCATTAGTAAATAAGGAGTATGATCTTGAAGATACAAACCTTAAATTCCTGTTAGCTCTTCCTGAATGTTGGGATTTGAAGGCAACAACAATAAGAGACAACTACAATCTTGATGAAACAACTCTTGATGAAATCTATGGAATGCTCAAGACTCATGAACTTGAGATGGAACAAAGAAGCAAGAGGAAAGGAGGAAAGTCAAGGACAGTTGCTCTCAAGGCTGAAGAGGAATCCCCCAAACCACCTTCCTCAAAGAAAGACAAGGGTAAAGCTCTTATCATAAAGTCTGATACTGAGTCATCAAGTTCTGAGAGTGATGATGACTCAGATTCTGAAAGCTTGCCTGAAACTGATGCTGATGAGGAGATGATGAAGCTGTGTGCTCTTATGGTGAAAGGAATCACAAAGATTGCATACAGGAAGTTCAGGAAGGGAAAGAAGTTTTCCAGGAAAGGCATAAGTTCTGATAAGAAGAATTTCAGAAGATCTGAAGGAAGAGGAGGAAAGTCTGACAGAGGAGATTACGCTAATGTTAAATGTTATAATTGTGGTGAGAAAGGCCACATATCTCCTGATTGCAAGAAGACCAAGAATGACAAAGGCAAAGCTCTTGTCACAAAGCAGAAAAGCTGGACAGACACCTCAGACTCTGAAAGTGAGGAGAACTATGCATTGATGGCAAATGCTGATAAATCAAGTTCTGAGAGCAGTTCTGAAGCTGCTGAAACAAAGGTACCTCAGACTACTTATGCTTTTCATACTGATGATATTAATGAGTTGAGAAGATATCTTAAAACCATGTTTGTTAGTTATAGAGATCAAACTTTAACATGTGAAAGATTAACTTCTGAAAATCTTGCTTTTAGGAAAAGAAATGATTTCTTAGAAAAAGAGTTAGTCATGTTCCATCAAACTCAGCAGGATAGAGATGATGCTTTTTATGTTAGGGATGAAGTGCTAAAAATGAATGAATCTCTAAAAACTGAGTTAGAAAAGGAGAGAGAGATTATCAGAACTTGGACTAACTCTGGCAAAACAACTCAAAATTTGCTAAGCAGTGGAAACTGGAAAGAGGGCTTAGGTTATGGAGAAAATAAAAATGAAAAAGGAACTATAGAAATTAAGCCTGTTGATAAGCAAAAGCTGAAGTTAAAACCTGTTAAGTTTGTAACTGAAAAATCTGAAAATGAGAAATCAGAAGTTAAAAAGGAATTAGCTTCTGACAAACTAAAACAGGAAAAGACAGCTGAAGTTAACATAGGCTTAATGACAAAGAAGCAGCTTAAGCATAAGCTGAAAGATGTTAAGAATGCAAACAAGGTAAAATCACCTAGAAAAAACAGGAATGGAAAGGAAGGTGTGAATAAAAGCAATAACTATAAATCTGTTCCTGATGCTCCTAGGAAAGCATGTCATAACTGTGGAAGTTCTAACCATCTGGCTTCTTTTTGCAGGAAAAATAAGAATATTAACTCCTTATCTTCAAAAGTCAGGAGTTAAGAGTCAGTCTGTTAGATGCAAACCACAAAATCCTTGTTTTCATTGTGGTAGTTTATGGCATTCCATTTATACTTGTAAGGAATATCATAGTTTGTACTATGATTATTATCAAATAAAACCTTCTTTAAAGAAAGTTTCTGTTGTTCCTTCTAGTGTAAGTTCTGATTCAAAGTCTGGTAGTATAAGTTCTGATAAGAAAACTGTTAACATAAAATCTGATGCTAAATCCGCTGCAAATGTTAACAAACCTAAAAAGGCCAAAGGATCCAAGCAAGTCTGGGTCCTTAAAACTAATAATTAGTGGTCTTTTTGATTGCAGGGCAACAGGAAAAATATTTTAGTTCTGGACAGTGGATGTTCAGGACATATGACTGGAAATAAGGCCCTACTATCAGACTTTGTGGAGAAAGCTGGCCCAAGTGTTTCTTATGGAGATGGCAACATTGGAAAAACTTTGGGATATGGCAATATCAATCTTGGGAATGTCATCATTAAAGATGTAGCTCTGGTCTCAGGACTTAAACACAACTTACTGAGTATAAGTCAAATCTGTGACAGAGGTTATCATGTTGATTTCTTTGCAGAACATTGTGAAATAGTTAGTAAATCTAAAGAAAAAATTGTTCTGAAGGGATTCAGGCGTGGTAACATTTATGAAGCTAAGCTTTTAACAAGTTCTGATGGTTCTGCAATCTGTTTAGTGAGTAGAGCCTCAACTGAAGAAAGCTGGAATTGGCACAAGTAACTCTCTCATTTAAACTTCAACAAGATAAATGAACTGATCAAGAAAGATCTTGTGAGAGGACTGCCAAAATCAGTGTTTGTTCCTGATGGTCTTTGTGACTCATGTCAGAAGGCTAAACAAAGAAAATCTTCGTTCAAGAGCAAGACTGAATCATCAATTCTTGAGCCTTATTATCTGCTTCATGTTGATCTATTTGGTCCAGTGAATGTCATGTCTATTGCAAAGAAGAAATATGCGTTGGTCATAGTAGATGAGTTCACCAGATACACATGGGTGTATTTCTTGCACACAAAAAGTGAAACTGCATCTATCCTGATTGATCATGTCAAACATCTGGATAAATTGATCAAAGATTCTGTGAAAATTTTGAGGAGTGATAATGGCACTGAATTCAAGAATCTGATAATGGAAGAGTTCTGCAAAAATCATGGAATAAAGCAGGAATTTTCTGCTCCTGGAACTCCACAGCAAAATGGAGTTGTTGAAAGAAAGAATAGAACTCTCATTGAAGCTGCACGAACAATGCTTGAAGAAGCAAAGCTTCCAACCTATTTCTGGGCTGAAGCTGTGCAGACTGCTTGTTTTACTCAAAATGCAACACTCATTAACAAGCATGGAAAAACACCATATGAGATGGTGAAGAACAAGAAGCCAAATCTCAAATACTTTCATGTATTTGGATGTAAGTGTTTTGTTCTCAAGACTCATCCTGAACAGCTATCCAAGTTTGATCTAAAAGCTGATGAGGGAATCTTTGTGGGATATCCACTTTCTACAAAAGCCTTCAGAGTCTATAATTTGAGAACAAAAGTGGTCATGGAATCTATCAATGTCTCTTTTGATGACAAGAAGATCACTGGACTTGAAGATTGCATTGATCATGATCAGCTGAGATTTGAAAATGAAGATTCATATTCTGATACCTCAAGTCCTGACAGTCTAAGTCCTGATACTGTAAATTCTGATGGATTAAACTCTGATGTTATTGAAACTGTGGTGACTACGTCAAAGGAAGATGCACCAATGCAGGGGGAGCATACTCAAGATATTATCACATCTCAAGAAGCATCAGAACATACATCTGGCTCTTCAAATTCTGATTCGTCAAGTTCTGATAAGCCAAGTACTGACAGTACTGAAAATCTAAATACTGAAGGATCCAACTCAGAGAGCATAGTTTCAGGGGGAGCATCAGAAAATGAAACCGAAGACAGCATGAATCATGGGGGAGCATCCAGTTCTAGAGAAAATCTTCCATCTGCAAGGAAGTGGACAAAATCACATACACCTGATTTGATAATTGGAAATCCTGAGGCAGGTGTCAGAACTAGAACAGGTACTTCGAATGAATGTCTTTACAATTCTTTTCTCTCTCAGTCTGAGCCAAAGAAAGTGGAAGAAGCTCTTCAAGATGCTGATTGGGTGCAAGCAATGCAGGAAGAGTTGAATGAATTTGAAAGAAACAAAGTCTGGACCTTAGTGCCAAGACCTAAGAATAGATCGGTTGTTGGTACAAAGTGGGTATTCAGAAACAAAACTGACAGTGATGGCATAATTGTAAGGAACAAGGCAAGGCTGGTTGCAAAAGGATATTCTCAACAGGAGGGAATTGACTATGATGAAACATTTGCGCCAGTTGCTAGGTTAGAAGCCATAAGGATATTCATGGCTTATGCTGCTCACAAAAAGTTTACTGTCTTTCAAATGGATGTGAAAAGTGCTTTTCTCAATGGAGAATTGGAAGAGGAAGTATATGTTGAACAACCTCCAGGCTTTGTAGATTCCAAACATCCAGATTATGTCTACAGGCTTGATAAAGCACTTTATGGACTTAAGCAAGCTCCTAGAGCATGGTATGAGACTTTAGCTCAGTTTCTTCTGGAAAGTGGATTCAACAGAGGAACTATTGACAAAACACTGTTCTATCTCAACCATGGCAAGGACTTACTTTTGATCCAGATTTATGTTGATGATATTATTTTTGGGTCTCCAAATGACAAACTTTGCAAAAAGTTTGCCAAACTAATGCAGTCAAGATATCAGATGAGTATGATGGGAGAACTCAGTTATTTTCTGGGCCTTCAAGTCAAGCAGAGTAAAGAAGGAACTTTTATTTGTCAATCTAAGTACACCAGAAACTTGCTGAAGAAATTTGGAATGCAAGACTGTTCAAGTGCATCCACTCCCATGGCCACTGCAACAAAATTGGATAAGGATACTGGTAATTCAGTAGATATTACTGATTACAGAGGTATGATTGGCTCACTTCTCTATCTAACTGCTAGTAGACCAGATATCATGTTTGCTACCTGTCTTTGTGCAAGATTTCAAGCAGATCCAAGAGAACCTCACTTAACAGCTATAAAAAGAATCTTTAAGTATCTTAAAGGAACAGCTGATCTAGGATTATGGTATCCTAGAGAATCAGATTTTAAATTAATAGGTTACTCAGATGCAGATTTTGCAGGTTGCAAGATTGACAGGAAAAGCACAAGTGGTAGCTGCCAATTTCTTGGAGGCAGGTTGGTTTCTTGGTATAGCAAGAAACAAAAGTCAATTTCCATATCAACTGCAGAAGCAGAGTATATTGCTGCAGGAAGCTGTTGTGCACAGATTCTCTGGATGAAGAATCAGTTACTGGATTATGGGTTAACATATTTCAAAATCCCTATTTACTGTGATAATCAAAGTGCTATTGCTATGACAGGTAATCCAGTTCAACACTCTATGACAAAGCACATCAGCATCAGGTACCATTTCATCAGGGAACATGTGGATGAAGGTACAGTGGAATTGCATTTTGTTCCCACAGATCAACAAGTAGCAGATATCTTCACAAAACCACTGTGTGAAGCTACCTTTTCAAAATTGGTAAATGAACTTGGAATGATTTCAGGTTCTTTCTCTAAATCTGCTTAAACTTGTTCTATGTTATCAGACTTTATGATCAGTATTTACAAAATTAATCTCTTTGTATATTCTGTGCATTAATTGATAAATGTCTTTAAGTACTGACTGTTGTCTGATATATGTTTCTAAACTCTGATAAGTGATATGTCTGTTTCAGTAACTATTCAATCCTATGAGGATAACTGTGCTAGATACTGATCTACTAGTCTTCAATAAACAAATGATCCCATGAAAGAAGTAATTATTTCTGTGGAAATATTATGACACAAGCAAATTCTGATACTTGAGCTTAGTTTAGTTTACTTTATTCATCTTACTACTAAGTCCCAAATTAGAATAATGCTACTCATCTGTTTAAGTTCTGATTCTAGTAAAACTGCTGAATGTACTAAGTGCTGATAAACCTCACTTATCAAAAGAAGAAGAACAAGAATCAAAGAATAATATCAGGTACTCCTTTGAGATCTAGAGTAAAAATGTGAATGGGACGACCCAAGTGCATAGCTGGTATTAAGTAAATATGCATTAGAAAAGCAAAATATTTTTTCTTGGTGACTGTTCACACTCTATGATTACTGGAGAAATACTCTGATAATAGCATAAATTCTGATAAACAGTCGTGACTCACTTACACTGAGAAGCCACTGTAAAATAGAATTTCAAAAGATGCATAAAATTAGCACAAAAACAGTTGAGGTGGACTCATGCATGAACTCATTTATCAGTAGGTTTCAGGATAATGACAGCTCTTTAGCAAAATTTTAATTATGACTTATTTCTAAGATGTACTGAAGTAGATCAGACTTTACTCTTTATTAGTTATTTAGCTTAATGCACACACACATCACTCCATATGAATGATGAAATTTCTGTGGTGGTCTATGTTATTTTAGATAAACAGTCATTGTGTCACTTTTGCACAAATTCTGAGGACAAGTTCTACTTACACGTTCTGATGATTAAGTTCTGACGTTCATAACTAAGAACTTGTATGAGTCTTTACTAAAATAGATATTCCTTGTTCGAGTTAAGACATTATGTTCTGATGACTGTTAAGTTCTGGTATAGGTCTAAGTTCTGATTTTTCAGTCTAACCCTTTACTTGACTTATCTGTGAGTAAAATTTGGTAACAGTCTCAGATTAATTTCGAAATGTTGAAGTGGAAGATTAATAGTCTATGGTTAAAACATAATGGCACTCGTCCTTGAACAGTTCACTCTTGTTACATGTGCACATTCCTTTTCCAATGACTGTTATTCTTTTTCAAAGTCTAGGGAGACGAGGTAGAATTAATTCTACCTGTCAGCATTAAATATCTTCGTGTCTCTTGGCATTCTCTTGCCTATATACACAGCCACTTCACATTAGTCTTCTCATCATACTTGTATCACAAATTCAGTCTTGTTTTTCATTTACTATCACAAATGGCTGAATTTGGCTGGTTCTACAATTACGGTGATGAGACTGTGCATGTCTTTTTGAATGGAATTCCAACTCCCTACCCTATCACCAACATCCCTCACAATCTCTGGATTCAATTTCCAGAGGTTATCAAACGTGATATGGTGGCCGTTCGAAGAGACCTTCACCTTCGTCGTATCCGTCAGCAAGAGCGAATCATACGACTCGCCATCTTGTTTGTCGAAGATAGGAAGAGGAAGATGACTTAATCTCGTCTTCTTCCTGTTCTTCTTCATCCTCAGCTTTGTCAGGCTTCTTAGCTAGGACTAAAGCTGTTGACGTTAGGATTAGAAGCTTAGGGAAAATCTTGTATTGATGTAATTTCTATTTCATATATGTATTGACTTGATATATTAATGAAAACTGTTTTTACTTCAAGATTTTGTCTCTGAGTTATTTTATCTTGTGTTGTTAAATCCTGCTTGATATTCTGATGACCATTTAAATTTTGTCTTTATTTAAGTTCTGATTCTTTGTCAGCACTTATTCATCGAAATTATCTCGGTCATTTTTAACATGATTCATTTTCAGAATATTAATGTTGCAGTGAAAAATAATTCAATCAGTGCTAACGGTTTAAATTTTGAATTAAACCTGTGTCTCTTGATAACTGAAATGGTTTTTCCTTGAAACAAGGCAACTGGGTAAGTAATCATTCCTGTTTTCTCGAGCCCAGTAACTATCCGTTATTACTGCATGTCTGACAGGTGTCCAACGGTAACATTTTTTTTTTCAGAGTATAAGAACAACAGAGAGAAGATTTCTTTAATCTTTTATTTTCTTTATACTTTATCTCTCTTCTTACTTTTACTCTCTTTCTCATTCTTTCTCACGTTGGTTTTTCATACAGACATTATCTCAAACACCTAACAGGCATACTTGAATTTCAATATTTTTTTTCACATGGCACCAAAGGATTTAATCATTGATGGAGCAAAGTTTGTTCCAAACAACTATGCTGTAATTCTTGATCATGCTGAAGCTCCATCTGAATTGCATTTTGTGCAAGATCTTCTTGCACATAGTGAGGTTGGGTACGCCTTAACTCAGCCTGAATTATTTTCAAGTCAACAAGTTCTGCGGTTCTGGAGGACTGGAGTTTATGATGATGGTGGTAAACGAGGAACTCCCAGTATTATCTTCCAAGTGGGTGATTCTTCCTATGTAGTCACTCCTGGTACAGTACGAAGAGCATTACATCTTCCAGAAGATTGTACCTTCTCTATACCAGAGGAATCAGAACTTCGGGGGTTAATGACTGATTTGGGATATGAAAAGAGTCTGACGAAACTTGGACAGTTGAAACGGGCTAATATCAGAAGAGAATGGAGTTTCTTCTTCGATTGCATCACCAAGGCTTTTGGCAACAAGTGTTCAAATTTTGATGCCATCCCAATTCTGAGTCAGCACATCGGGTATGCTATTATCCATCAAACTCATTTTGATTTTGCAACTGGAATAATTGGTTTTATTGGGGATAGGATGACAGAGGATCGAGATGTTGTTTATTTTGCTAGATTCTGTCAACTTATTTATACGTATTGTACTGCTGAACCCCAGTTAGTCAGCACTCAAACCCCACCTTTTAAGGTTGCAAAAAGGTACTTTAACGACCTGATAAATGCTGACACAAAGAAATCAATGGTGAGACAATTACAGATTCCTCAGTCTGTGAAACAGATTCTGGTAAATGCTGATCCTGCTACTTACAAATCTGTTTACTCAAATGTTCAACCAACTCACCATAACCAAAATCCATCAACCTCAGTCCCTACCTCTCATTCTACTCAACCTACCCTCAGAACTTATCTCAAATCCTATCTCTCCACTTCACAGACTGCTCAACCTTCTTCTTCAGCACCTACTGTGAAGCCTACATCCTCTAAGCCAAAGAGAACAAAGACTGTTCCTCAAACATCTCAGAAGAAGAGGAGGATTACTTTGAGAGATACTGATGAAGCTGAGAAGGCAACTTCTCAGAAGGATTCTGCAATTGGGGGTTCTAGGCTTCTCAAGAGGCTTAGACGTATGACGGTTCCTGAAACTCCCAAGGAATCCAAATCAACAAGAAAGTACAAGAAACAGAGGGCACAGAGGCCAGTTTCAGATGATGAGGAGGAAGCAGCTAAGGAAGGGGATCAGGAATCTCTGATCTCACAAGACAAGGAATTTGCTCCAGTCACTTCTTCTCCATCAACTCCATCTCAGGAACCTGTATCTGACAAGGCTAATTCACCTTCTATGTCTCTTGTTGATCCAGGCACAAGTGCTGAAATTGATATTCAGAACCTGGTTGTGCCTGAAATACTTTTCTTAGAAGCTCCAACAGCAAATAATCCTTCCACAACACCTGTTACTGATGCTGTTCAAACTCCTGAGTTATCACTAACACCTTCTCTGCATCAAGATGCTGATGATCAGATTTTAGGTGAGCATCAGGATATGGCTGTTGATCAGAACTTAGTATTAGATCAGCAATTAGAGGATGTTGAAGCCTCCATTGCTACTCACACAGTTGTCTTATCAGAAGATACTGATTCTTTAAGTTCTGATGCTGCAAATGTTGGAGATACTGGTGAAGCTGCTACAACTGTAGATGCTGATGACGCAGGTCCTTCAGGACATACTCCTCCACTGACTCTTCCTAAGTCTGAACTGGTAAAGGAGTTTGTTATCAGGGATGCACCAGTACCTTGGAGTGAAACTCCTGCAGGTCAGGAGTGGACTAAGGAATGGAACTCAGTTTCATGTGTTCCTAATGTTTTACATCTTGCTGAGCACTTGACTAAAGTTGATGACATGTTACATTCTGATGATTTTAAAACCCAGCTTAGAGTCACTGCATTGAGTACTAAACATCTACAAGGTCTTCATTCCAACACTCATGCAGAGCTACACAAGATTCAGGAGAACTTTATCAAACAGGAACAAGTTTGGAAAATTGATAAGAAACAGTTCTTCCAACCTACCATTGACAGGGTTGCTTATATTGAGAAAACTCAAGAGAAGCAACAAGCTCAGATTGATCAAATTCTGACAAATCAAGCTTCTCAGCAATCGCAACTTACTGAAATCCAGACCTCAGTGGAACTACTTATCTCTCTTTTATTACCTGCTGATGCCAAAAAGGGGGAGAAGGTAATTAAGTCCAAATGCAAAACCAACAAGTCACTGCAAGGAAAGGATGATGGAAAAGATGACCAAGGAAACTCTGGAATGGGTAGTGGTCATAGTCAAGGTAGAAGGTTTACATCAAGACAAGCTAGTCACAGAACAAGTTCTGATACTGGGAAAAGAATAAGTTCTGCTGCTGGTAAAAGGATAAGTTCTGATGAACTTCTAGATCTTGATGAGGAAATGTCAAGACAGTTATTTCTTCAAGAAAATCCAGGGATGGACTTGGAAAGTTTAAAGGAAGAAGAAGCCAGACTTAAATCAGAGAAAGTCACATCTAAATCTGAAGCTTCTGGTAAAAAGTTACTTCCAAAACCTAAAGGCATTGTGATCAAAGAAAGGATAAATACTGAAGAAACTTTGGCTAGATCACAACCACAGATAGATCCAAGATCCAAGGGTAAAGAAAAGGTTGGTGAACCTATCAAGCCTTATGTACCTCCTGAAGAAGAAGAAATTACTGATGGAAAAGATAATCTTGCTCTGACTTCAAGAAAAGTTCTTAAAACAACCTCTGACATGGCTCAAGTTGTTCAGAGTCAAGAAATTGTAAGTTCTGATATTCAGAAGAAGCAAGTAACCTCTGACAGTGCTCAAGTTAACTTGATATCAGAAAATAAATCTAAAACACTCCTACCAGGATTCACTAAAGCAAAACAGACTCAATCTTTGAAGACTACTTCAAGTGGTTTTGAAGCAAGAGTAGTTACTGGAAAGGAAGCTAGAGATAAAACTGGATTGGGAAGTGCTGATGAAAGAAGAGTACACAACACTACCGATGATCCAACTTCCTTGAGTGAACCAGGTATTGGAGCAACTCCTGAGAGATTGAATCAACTAGAATCTGTACAGATGGTTTACCATACCTACTTGAAAGAATACATCATGTTGTATTTCATGACAGATGGTAGGGTTTATCATATAAGACAAAATGCCATTCCTTTGAAGTATTTTGAAGAATTGGAGCATGTACTTTTCTTACTTCAAGTGGATGACAGAATAACAGAGACTGCTGCAAACTACTTAAAGGAACAGATTCAGAGACAGAAAAGGCTTTATTATGTTAAGTCTGACAGCAGATATGTTCCAAAGTACAGAGATCACAATGGGGATATTGTTGATATGAAGCCTAATAATGCACAGATCAGAACATATCTTGGTATTAAGGGGCTTGAATTCAATCTAGAGTCTAACAAAGCTTATGTCATAAGACTAGATCGGGAGTTGAGAAAAGCAAAGATTAATGATCTCAGAGCTGCAATATTTCAAACTGGTGAAAATACTGCAGAGCTTAAAGATGTCAAACGGAGAATGATTGATGAACTCAGATATGCTGAGAAATGTTTGCTGAAGAATTATCTCAGAACAACTCCTGACATCAGAGAGATCAGAAAATGATGAAGCCAAGTCAAAGATCTACAACTACTTAAATTCTGATGTGTATACAGACCAAAGTTGTTATCAGAAGTTGAATTGGTAAAAGCTTTAAGGACTGTAAGTTGTAGTTATCTTGTCTATTTCTCATGCATTTGTACTTAATGTTTTTGACATCATCAAATATCTGTTAAACTTGTATATTTTGCTAATTTACAAGTTGGGGGAGATTGTTAGATATATTTGATAATGTCATGGCTAATATGTTTTATGTTTAGATTTCAGATCTTATTTGAACAGAACAAATCAGTACTTAACTGATCAGTACTTATAATGGACGACAGAACTTAAGGGATATCAGTACTTATGTTATCAGGAGATAGATATCGGAACTTAAGTGCTGAAGGACGATCAGATAAGGACAGTAGCTGATTAAAGTTAAGAAGATCAAGATAAACATAAGAAGAGATATGCATGAAGAAGGAATTCCGTGAAGAATGGAATACTTGGAATAGAAGATATCTGATTGATATATATTAGGAAGCAGAATTATATTCCATATCAATTAGCGATTATCTTGTAACTGTGTAGTATATAAAAACAGACATAGGGTTTACACTATAAGTGTTATCATTATCGAGAATATTATTTACTATAACCCTAGCAGCTCTCGTGATATTTTGTTCATCACTGAGAGATAACAGTTCCAGATTGTAACAGAGTTTATTGTTTAAATAAAGTTTGTTTTCTGTTACATAAGTTCTTGAAGTTTGATTTGATTGTAATAAACACTGTATTCACCCCCTCTACAGTGAAAGTGTGACCTAACATGTATGATATGTCAAAAATAATAATAAAAAATAGACATTTCTTAAAAGGGTGATGAAGCCCTATATCCTGTGAAGCTAGATATCCAAATTTATAACTGAAGAGAAAATGAAGATGATGGGATTTAAGAAAGAGGTAACTTTTTATTCATTTACTAAGGAAAAAACATATCCTTAAGTTAAAGTGGTTATCATTTATGAGTAAATTGTCACCATAATAATTAGCAACTACCTTTGTCAACATCTTTAAGTAAACCTCAAATACTAGAAAGAAAGCATAAAAGTTGTAAGATATGAATAAAAATATCGCAACTTGGTGTAAGTTATGAAAAAGGATGGGCCAAATAACTGTAGCAAGACTCTAGGATTTATTGTAGAAATTTGGCAATATATTTTACCTGTTATCTGTGCTTAAACTGTATTTCAAAAGCAGTAATAAGTACATCTTTCATATTTCTTTCATATTTTCACTACAGTCCAGCAAATAATATATTAGTTCAGGGATCAAACAGAACTCGTTATTCATCCAAGCAACGAAAATATAATAAACTACATAGTAACAAATAGATAATATTAACTATAACCTGCAATGGTGAGAAACCAAAATCTTAATTATATATACAAATTCTCAACTATGGTTAATAGAGGCAGTACAACCCATTCATATTGTAAAACTTAACAAAAGTAACAGTTTTAGATATTTTAATATCAAGCTATAATTCATTGTGTACTTATGGCTAACTCATTAGAATATATAAGTATTTGAGTTCATAAATTAACGTAAACTTTCATTTTGAAATATTATAATCTTCACGCATTGGCGAGGTAAAGATCTTGAATTTACCTTCCTAGTGCTATTGAAAGCATGACACAATTTACCTTTATTACATTGCGTAAAGCCATTGTCTTTCTTGCTTATCTTATCTAAATTCTAGAATATAAGAAAAAGATAGTTAGTGCCCGGGCCAAGTTAATCTCAATTTTTTTCCGAAAGATAGCTGGTAAAAATAAATTTTATAAAAAATAATAAAGCTACCAATTTCACATATTTCAGTTATGTTCTAATTGGTAAAATAGAATGGAGCTGTGAGAAAGTTTTGAGAGCATCATGTCATGAGAACGTGTCGGCAGGTGTGTATAAATTCAACTATTGGCGGCTGCAATAAAAACTTCCAGCCTATACATGTTCCGAATCCCCACAAAATGATGTTAGTGATGTATCAAAATTCAATATGCTTTTTCTAAATTACCTCAAAAACACAATCTAGAAAAAAAGGGAAACACAGCCAGGATATGAGAGAACATAGTTTTGATCAAATGGTATAACATTGGTTTACCTCAATGTACAAATTGTATGTAAAAATAAAAGCATATGTATTTTGTAAAATTAAATGTATACCTTGATGACCACTATTGCATGATTAATCAACACATCATCATCTCCTGCACAAACAAAATTATAAATAAAGAAAATTAATACAAAGAATAATACAAAAATAACAGAATATAAAGACCAAAGAGATGAAATAAATGAAAGGACAAAAAAAGAAGTGAGCAAATAAGATTTATGTAATTTATAAATATGTTTATAAATTGATGATTTGGTGAAATATGTAAAATTATAAAAACTTAAGCAGGACATGCAAAGACAAACAAAACAAATTGACAATTAATCTATATATAAGCAAAACACCTTCTTGACATCCATATAATTTCATAAAATAAAGATATATTTAACTAAAACTTATAAATAAACATATTTCTTTACATAACCATCATACTAATTATTATTTATTATTATAATCATAGAATGTCTCATCAAATTACAAAGTTCAACATCAACATCATACATTATTAGTAATATTACCTCTTAATTCTGACAATCAGCAAACTCATATTGTTGGTTAAAAACATGGCATCTAGGCTTTCAAGCTTGGAGCAATAAGTAGAAAACAACTACCCGTGCTAATACTTAGAACTCAAGCCTCTGGAAACTTAGATATTCCTGCAAAATTCCATGTTCTTTTAGAAAAGTAATTATAATACCCACTAAAAATTTAACACAAAGGAAGTAAGAGAGAAAGGGGAAAAAAGAGAGTGATTGACTAATTTGTAGTTATTGCAGTGACATGTGTTGTTGGTTTAGAGATGTTTGGATGTACTCGTTTTTCTGCTATTAGTTTTTTCGACTTATTGCGATATCATTGCATCATCATGTGGTCGAGCCGGAGAAACAACTCTCAACATAATTGTTATTCCCAGTGAACTAACAATGAGATTTACAGAAGGGGGGTTGAATGTAAATCTCAAATTGGTCTTATCCGTTGAGGCTATAAACACTAGATTTGTACTTAAGTGTTTTGTTTAACTTATCATCAAACTGATACACATATTCCAAACAATCTCCCCCTATTTATGTCTACTAGAACTGTAGGCATAAATTTGGGTTCAACTTGATGATAACAAAACACTTAACAAACATATAAACTGAAATAAAGTAGAAATACAAAAGTGCTGCAAAAGTGTGTATACTGAGATAGAATTGAAGAATTATATTGTTTCCAAGGGTGCTCCTTTAGTCTGAGCAGATTAATTTCTTTTCCTTTGATCCCTTATTTTCTTCCCTAGCCTCCTGTCATTCTCCTCTATTTGGAGTTGGAGTTGTCTGTAGAATTCAGCTTCATCTTCTTCATTGATGTCCAACTTAGATTGCATATCCTTGAGAGTTTCATTACTGGCAATCTTGAGCTGATCTTCAAGTCTGAAAAATCTTCTGACTCCTTTATTGTCTCTGAACTCCATCAACCAATGAGGTGATTTATAAATTGTAATTCCTCTATCTTGGATGAGTAATGTTCTAGGCAAGGCATTGGACTCCCACCAAGTTTTCCTTATGCTGGCAATCTTGTTGAGAATCTCAGTTTTGGCAGTCCTGGTAAAGCCAGAATCCCTTTTTATGGCTGAGTAGACTCTAACCAAGGTTGAATAGCCTTCATTTAGAATCCTGTAGAGAGGCCAAGTCCTTTCCCCACTTCCTTTATATTTGAACACTAGTCTTTCTGGAAGTTGTCTGTAGGCATCTATTCCCCTTACTTCCTCCAGCTCATCCAGATAGAGTTCAATGTCTGAAAATTCCTTTATGTCACAAATGTGAACATAATCATCATTTGAGGCTTGTGGCTTAGGCTTAGGCTTCTGAGTGAATTTGATTGAGGTTAGAGGAGGTGTTGATTTGATTTTCCTTTTCTGTTTCTTTGATGGTGGAGAAGTGGTTAAGATGGTGGGCAATTTGATGGCGTCCCAATCAATTGGTTCCTCCTTAGGAGTGATTGTTTCACCATGGATGTTTATGAAGGGGTTAGGCACAATGGGTTCAGGAATAGAGGGTAGTGGTATGGATTTTGATTGGGTTTCTTCAGTTTTATCTACCATCTTCCTTTTTGCATTGGCCTTCTTTCTGTTCCCTTTCTGCCATTCCTTTCTTTCCTTACTTCTTTCTTCCACATCATCACTAATCATGTCCCCTATACCTACATCTTCACTCTTGTCTTCAATTTCTTTCTTTTCTTCAGCTTGACTTGACTTTAACTATTTTTCAAGCTTTGTTTGTGCTCTTTTGTCAGCCTTTAGCTTTTTAGCTTCTTCCTTCAACCTTCTGGTTTCTTCCCTCTTGGCTATTGAGAATTTGGAATGTCCTTGTATCACACAGATACTCTTTTCCTCTCTAAAGATAATGGTCATGTACATCCTTTCAACCACATCCTTGGTCTCCTTGTGCTTTATGATATTACCACCCAAAATCATGTCTTCATCAGGCTTTGGAAGAGGAAAGTCCACTTCTTTCAACTGAGCAAGGCTTAGAGGGTTCTTTGTAGTGTCCTTATTGGATCTGTTATTGGGCTTGAGAACCATAGGTTTCAGATTCTTGGAAGAAGTCTCTCCAACCTTATTCCTCCTTACTGGCTTGAGCTCCATAATGATTGGCTCCACCTTTGTGCTATGTTTCATAGATTGTGATTTAGAAGTTGTAGAGCCAAAGATTTGTTGCATCCTTTCATCAATTTTCTTCCTTTGCTCTTTGACTTTCATCTCAGCTGCTGCTATCTGGATTAGATCAATTCCATCAAGCTTTCCTTTGATTTGAAGAGTTGGAGAAGTGGTGATGGCAGGAACTAGCACTTTAGATATTTGAACTGTTATTGATGGCTCTCCTTCCCCTTCCCTTTTATTCTCCCCCTTTTTGTTATCATCAAGGATAGGGGTCAAGCCTTGTGCTTTTGCCAGCTGCAATAGTAGATTTGTCTGAGATTGTTGATTTTGAAGAATGGTGACCACAGAGTCTTCAATGACTTGAACTCTTGTTTCCAACTTGGCCAGCCTCTTGTCAGCATCAGATTCTCTCCTCAATCTCAGCAACAAATCTTGCATTGTACCATAAGGCATAACTGAATCCAACTTCTCAGAATTGTAGGATTTCAGATCAGCAATATCCTTTTTGAGTTCATCCACACTTAAATTCTGACTGATATGCTGCAACTGCAAGAGATGCAGATAATCTAGATGAGCTTGAAGAATAGCCTTTGTACCAGCATCTGAAGTCTCCTGAAGGGCCTTTTGAATAGCCATTACTTGCTTGACCAAAGCTACACCAAACTGTCCTGGTGTAGATTTCTTTGTCCATGCCCATTCAGGTAAATATGGAACAGAACTTGGGCCTTTATCTCCCCCTAAGTTCATGCTCCCATCCAAAGAATTAGAGTCATCATCATTAGAATTTACTTCAAATTCTTCAGATGGCTCACCAGCTTGAGAAGGCATCCTATTAACAGCAACTTTATCTCTTTGAAGAGATTCTGAAGTGTGCACTATGTTCAAAGTCTGTTCTGCCTCCACATTGCCCTGAGCAGCCAACAGTTGATAGGCTAAAACAGGATGAGTAAAAGTGTCAGCATCCAAGGAAATGTTATCAATTTCAGCTTTGTAATGTTGCTGAAATTGTCTTCCCTTTTCAGCATCATCCACAATAATTGCTGTTAAACTTATCCGTCGAAGAACAACCACTTGTCAACGGATGAGAGATATCCGTTGAAGAAGGAAAAGATGTAGATATTGAAAGTGACATAATTATTGAATCTGTGTGAATTGATTTTAAGTGAGGTGACACAGATTCTTCAACTAAGTCTGAAAGAATTGGCTGATGATCCAACAAGTCATCTAACAGATGATAATCACCAGGATTTGAGTGGGGCTCCTCCCTGAGTTTTAAAGAGGGAGAATCAGGA
Source organism: Apium graveolens (assembly GCF_009905375.1). Lineage (NCBI taxonomy): Eukaryota > Viridiplantae > Streptophyta > Magnoliopsida > Apiales > Apiaceae > Apium > Apium graveolens. Next base: position 120,819,687 of record NC_133654.1, read on the forward strand.
ATTGATGTGAATATCATATCCACATCTAGAGATGGTGATGGAGAATTTGGTGATTGTTGTGTGTCTATTATGAGAGAATGGGGTTGTGACTCCACATTTGCTGGAGCCACATCAAGCTGAATTTGAGAAGGCAAAGATATAGGTGGATGTATCTGTGCAGTGTGTGCCCCCTGTATGGAAACTAGGGTTTTAGCCTTCTTTCTTCTTGAAAAAGCTTTGACAGGTGAATGTGTGGCTTCAGTGTCCCTCCCTCTTTTGTTCTGTGTCCCTGGTTGGGGACTATTTTCAATAGCCGCATCCTTTTGGGAGGATGCAACTAGGGATGTGTTTGACTCCTTTTGAACCACCACAGTCTTTTGAGAAACCGTGGCTTGGCTGGCTAGTGTACCATTTACCTCTCCCACCTTATCCTGGGGGGTTTCTTGATGTTCACCCCTCCCCTCACCACTCACACCCTGTTCACTCCCTTCAGGGTTTTTGGTAGTTGTTACAACTGTTGTCTTTTGAGAAACAACAGAGGTTGTTTTCTTTGACTTGTGTTTTGGAATTTTAGGTTTGGTGGCTTTGGTAGGAATCTGTTGGGACAAAGACACAGATTCCATTGCCACACTAGAAGAAAAAGAAATAATGTGGGAGGAAGATGTAGGAGTTGCAGAAGTGTTTACCTCACTTACCTGAGGTGCAGTCATTATTGGTAAATATACCAATGGCACCTGGCTGTTGAGGTTAATTCTCAAAAGGTCTGCTAGGACCCTTTTCTCTTGTGCCCAGCATTTGAGTTTATTGTTCTCATTAGTTATGACCAAACCTTCAGCAACATGGTTAGCCAATAACATAAAGAATCTAGCATAGTAGTTGTTATGAGGTCTATTAGCTTTGTTACCTAACCTGGAACCTAATTCTAGCATGACATAGTTGCTAAAATTAAAGTACCTATCAGAAACTAGCATATAGAGCATATTAACAAGAGATGAAGTTATGACATCAAAATTGCTAATCTTCCTAGAGAAAACCTTGATAAAGGCATCTCCAAGAAAACTTCATTCTTTCCTAAGGCCCTTTCGTCTAATGCTCCCTAAACTAGCAGAATTAAAAGAATAGCCTATGGAATCTAACATAGCAGATACATCATTATCAGTGTGTGGTGTCATGGCATTATTCTCAGGTAACTTAAAGCATGACTGTATATCATCACAGTTAATACAATAATCCTTACCTTTGAGAGAGAAAGCAATGACCATATATGTGGAGTTGAACTCTGCAGTTGTCCAAATCTTCTCTATTGCCTCACAATAGATAGTTGGGGCTTCCAGCATTGCATAGCTTAGTTTGCAGTTCTTGATGAAGTCCATCATCTTGTGATAATCTGAATGGGCTTCATTCTTTTCCACTAAGGCTATGAAATTGTTCTTTTCATAAACAAAGCCAGATTGAGACATAATCTTGACTACTGGTGCCATTGTTGTGAGTAGAGGTTGCAGAGAAAAGATTGAGAGTTTTGGGAGAGAAAGAGAGTAAATATTGCAAGAAAGCGTAAAGTGAAAATAAGAATTCAATGGGCTTTTATACTTTCTCGAATTAAAACGTAAATAAAATGATTAAATGATACTTTTAAATAAATTACAACTGTTTGAAAATAAAGAAAACGGTAGAAATTCTGAAAACTGCCTTTAATACAAATACATACAACAGGATATATATGTATCAACGGTTAAGTAAACAAATCAACGGTTGTGACTCACTTAAAGTAACTGATGTGACACTTCAACGGATGAGGTAAATAGTTATCCGTTGAAGGTTAACACTGTTTTATCCGTTGAAGGATAAAATTACCAGAAATGTATTTGTCTTTCAACGGATGATGAACATCCGTTGATAGAACAATTTTGGCTTTCAACGGATAGGCAATATCCATTGATAGAATAATCTTTACTTAAAGCTAATTTTGTTCTTGCCACAAATTCATTTCAGGCTTCAAAGCAGATTAATGAGGACATGAATTTATGAATAATTAAGCATACCTAGCTCACTTACTAATCTTGTGAATGTTGATTCATCAAGTGGCTTTGTAAATATGTCTGCAATCTGGTTTTAACTTGGAACAAAATGAAGTTCCACTGTACCTTTCATCACATGTTCCCTTATAAAGTGGTACTTGATGTCAATGTGCTTGGTTCTTGAGTGTTGCACTGGATTTTCAGTAATGGCAATGGCACTTGTGTTATCACAGAATATAGGAATTTTGTCAACAGTTAGTCCATAATCAAATAGTTGATTCCTCATCCACAGTATCTGTGTACAGCAACTACCAGCAGCAATGTACTCAGCTTCAGCTATTGATGTTGAAACAAAATTTTGCTTCTTGCTGAACCATGACACAAGCTTATTCCCTAGAAATTGACAGGTGCTAGTTGTGCTTTTCCTGTCTATTTTGCAACCTGCATAATCTGCATCTGAGTAGCCAATTAGATCAAAACCAGACTCTCTAGGGTACCAAATTCCTAGATTTGGAGTCCCTTTGAGATATCTGAAAATCCTTTTAATAGCCACTAAGTGAGACTCTTTAGGGTCAGCTTGAAATCTAGCACAGAGACATGTTGAAAACATTATATCAGGTCTACTAGCAGTTAAATATAAAAGTAAACCAACCATGCCTTTATAACTTGAAATGTCTACAGACTTTTCAGCCTTGTTTAATTCAAGCTTGGTGGCAGTGGCCATGAGAGTTTTTGGAGATGAACAATCCATTAAGTCAAACTTCTTTAAAAGATCATAAATATATTTAGTTTGACTAATGAAAATTCCACCACTAACTTGTTTAACTTGTAAACCAAGAAAATAAGTTAGTTCTCCCATCATGCTCATTTCATATTTACTTTGCATTAACTTAGCAAACTTTTTACAAAGCTTATCATCTGTAGATCCAAATATAATATCTTCTACATAAATTTAAACAAGTATTGTAGAGCCATTAACATTTCTAAAGAAAAGAGTTTTGTCAACAGTACCTCTTGTGAAGTGATTATCTAGAAGAAATTTTGACAAAGTCTCATACCAGGCTCTAGGTGCTTGCTTTAGTCCATAGAGTGCTTTCAACAGATAATACACATAGTCTGGAAAATTTGGATCTTCAAATCCTGGAGGTTGGCTTACATAAACTTCTTCCTCCAATTCCCCATTCAGAAATGCACTCTTGACATCCATTTGATAGACCTTGAAATTGGCATGGGTTGCATAGGCTAGAAAGATTCTGATGGCTTCAAGTCTGGCAACTGGAGCAAATGTCTCATCAAAATCTATTCCCTCTTGTTGAGAATAGCCTTTAGCAACCAATCTGGCTTTATTCCTTATGACAATGCCATTTTCATCCATCTTGTTTCTGAATACCCATTTTGTGTCAATAGAACTCTTGTCCTTTGGTTTGGGTACCAGCTTCCATACTTTGTTCCTTTCAAATTGGTTTAGCTCCTCTTGCATTGCTAAAATCCAATCTGGATCCAATAGAGCTTCTTCCACTCTCTTAGGTTCCTCCTGTGATAGAAAACTACTATACAGACATTTATCTTGAGTAGCCCTTCTAGTTTGTACTTTAGATGTAGCATCACCAATGATTAGTTCAAAAGGGTGATTCTTGGTCCATTTCCTTTGAGGTGGTAGATTAGCTCTAGATGAGGTTGCCTCAGTATTTTCATGATGTGAGATAGAATGTTGATTGGTTGAAACTCCCCCTGAGTTGTTGATCCTTTGAAAGGAATTGGGAGTTCTATCAACTGATGAAGTGAAATGATTATCCGTTGACAGACTGTGATCAATGGATGCTTCATTATGAACTTTAACGGATGATGCACTTTGTCTTTCAACGGATGCTGCATTGCTTCTATCAACGGAAGCTGAATTATGACTTTCAACGGATGCAGCATTCTGTGCATTATCCAAAGGCAGATTTTGAATTCTTTTCGAGGTGCCTTCTCCATTATTCTCATCTTCACTATCATCACAATATATCTCAATGTTGTCAAATTTGAGTCCTTCATGATGTCCCTCATCTGTCAGTCCATCAATCTTTTTATCATCAAACACAACATGCACAGATTCCATGACAATGTTGTTTCTTAGATTGTAGACTCTATATGATTTTCCAGCAGAATAACCAACAAATATTCCTTCATCAGCCTTTGCATCATACTTCCCTTTGTGATCAGGTTGATTCCTTAGAATGTAACATTTGCAACCAAAGACATGCAGAAAGTTTAAAGTTGGTTTTCTTCTCTTGAACAATTGATAGGGAGTCATGCCTTTTGCCTGATTAATTAGAGAAATATTCTGAGTGTAACATGCACAATTAACAGCCTCCACCCAAAAGTATGTTGGGAGTTTGACTCTTCAAGCATTGTTCTTGCAGCTTCAATTAGTGATCTGTTCTTCCTTTCCACCACACCATTTTGTTGTGGAGTCCTTGGAGCTGAGAACTCATGTATGATCCCATTTTCTTCACAGAATAACTTCATAGTTGTATTCTTGAACTCAGTTCCATTGTCACTCCTGATATTCCTTACTTTGAAATCTAGATGATTGTTGACTTGCTTGATATGGTTGATGATGATTTCACTAGCTTCATCCTTTGATCCAAGGAAATAAACCCATGAAAACTTTGAGAAATCATCTATAATCACTAGGCAATATCTTTTCCTTGAAATTGATAATACATTGACTGGTCCAAAAAGATCCATGTGTAGCAGCTGTAATGGTTCATCAATTGCAGATTCAAGTTTCTTACTGAATGATGTTTTCTTTTGCTTTCCTTTCTGACAAGCATCATACAGTCCATCCCTTGTGAATTCCACTAGAGGGATTCCTCTAACTAAGTCCTTTTTGACTAGATCATTTATTGTCTTGAAATTCAAATGGGACAGCTTCTTGTGCCATAGCCAACTTTCATCTGGACTTGCTTTGCTGAGAAGACAAGTGATTGATTCTGAATCTGTAGAGTTGAAGTCAGCTAAGTACACATTCCCTTTTCTAACTCCAGTTAGAACCACTTTGTTGTCCTTCTTACTTGTGACAACACAGGCTTCAGAATTGAAGGAAACAGTATTCCCTCTGTCACATAGTTGACTGATGCTCAATAGATTGTGTTTGAGACCATCAACTAATGCAACTTCATCAATGATGACATTTTCTTTTGAAATCAAGCCATATCTCATAGTGAACCCTTTGCTGTCATCTCCAAAGGTTATGCTAGGGCCAGCTCTCTCCTTGAACTCTGTGAGCAGGGTGAAATCTCCTGTCATGTGTCTTGAACAGCCACTATCCAAGTACCATAGATTCCTTCTTTTTCCCTGGTTGCTTGATGAACTAGTTTCATTTTCATCAGAATTAGCCATCAGGGCTAGGTTGACATATTTCATATCATCATCTTCATTGACTCCATCTGCTGCCCAATCATCTTGAGTCAGAAAAACTCTTTCCTTTTGTTTGAGCAAATCAAAATACTTCTTTTTGTAATCAACTTGCTCAAATTTCTTCTTATCAGAGGTTGGCTTCCTGCACTTAGTGGCAAAGTGTCCACTAATGCCACAGTTATAACATTTGAACTTAGATTTGTCCACCATGTTTTTGTTTGACTTAGTGAATTTTGTATTTTTCCTGAATTTCATCTTTGCAAACCTCCTAGACAGAAAAGCCAGATGTTCATCAACATCATCAGAGTCATCTTGACTGGAATTGTCTTCATCCTCAACTACTTGCTCATTTCCCTTGCTTGATTCTGATTTGCTTGTGCCAATTTTGAGATTTGGCATTGTCTTTTCCTCATTCTTGGCTTCAATCTTCTCATTGTCAGCTACAAGTGCAATTGATCCTCCTTTTCTCTTTCCCTTTTCCAACAGCTCATCTTGCTCCATCTCAAGTTTATATGTCTTCAAAATTCCATATAATCTTTCAAGTGTGAAGTCCTTATAATCTTGAGAATTTCTTAGAGAAATAGTCATAGGCTTCCATTCCTTTGGTAGAGACCTCGAAAATTTTAAATTGGAGTCCTTAACTTGGTACACTCTGCCATACAGCTTCAATCCATTCAACAGTTTCTGAAATCTGTTGAAGATGTCATTCAATGATTCTCCTTCTTCAAAATGAAAATATTCATACTGTTGAATGAGAAGCTGCATTTTGTTTTCTCTAACTTGCTCAGTACCTTCACAGATAAATTGCACAGTATCCCAAATTTCCTTAGCAGTTTGGCTGTTAATGACATTTTCAAACATATCTTGATCTAGGCCATTAAACAGAATGTTCATGGCTTTCTTGTCCTTGTGAACCTCTTCAATATCTTCAACAGTCCATTCTGCTTTTGGCTTGGGAATAGACTGTCCAACAACAACTGTTGCAGTAGCAGCTGTGGCCACCTTGTGAGGGATGTGAGGACCATTTTCAATGCAGTTGATGTAGCTTTCATCTTGAGAGAGAAGATGTAAATGCATCTTCACTTTTCAGTGATGATAGTTATCTCTTTCCAGGATTGTAATCTTTACACCAATATCCTTCTTACTCATGATGTTAGCAGAATAGATCTTTAAACTCTTTGTATGTTAAGAGCTTGCTCTGATACCAATTGTTATTCTCAGTGAACTAACAATGAGATTTACAGAAGGGGGGTTGAATGTAAATCTCAAAACGTTTTCAAGTTTTGAGCAGTTTCTAGGCTATGTGTTTTAATGAACAAGTGTGTGTGAATTGCTTTCAGCTAATGCAGACAGATATATATTTAAACATAAATGTAAAGAACACAACAGACTTAAAAACTTTTCTGGTGGATTTGTTGTTCCACCAGAGATGTGTTGTTTCAGAAAATCTATGATTCAAAGAATTAAATCACAGTTGCGTCCTAGTACAAACTAGATGATTTTCTCTCTGGATTTTTCTAAACAGCTCTGAAAAATTCACATCTAATTACTAGCTGCTACTTGGTTTATATATCACCAAGATTACAAGTGAAAATAAAACTGTAAAATACAAATAAAAGATTCTTCACATGTTTCTTCTTCATTTCTCTATCCAATGCAATTTAGGTTTAGCTATGAATCTTTGAATACTTCCTTGTTTGCACCAGAATGGAAATGCTGCATTTTCTTGATTCCTCCTAGAGGCTGCCACATTCCAGTTTGTCTCTGTCAACCCATGTGCCTCTGTCAGCTTGTGAATTGTCACTATCAACTGCTATTGAACTAAGCATCCGTTGAAGCTTTCATCCGTTGATGCTTTATCCGTTGAAGCTTTATCCGTTGAAACTTTATCCGTTGATGCATTTAGCAGTTGAAGCTTTATCCGTTGATGCATTTAGCAATTGAAGCTTTATTCGTTGAAGCACTCATCCGTTGATGGATGTTATCCGTTGAAGCTTTAGAGACATCCGTTGAAGCTTTGTTTCTCATCCGTTGAAGGCCTTTAATATCAGTTGATACTACTTCACTTATACAAAATTACAAGGCATGAAATATTTACAATTAGCCCTCCTATTTGCATATCCACTAGTAGTCAACATGACTGATAATTTCCCACAACATCTAAGTATTACAACTTAAATACAGAGAATGAAATGTGCTACAATACTAAACTTATTTCTAAGTAAAGCTACTCCTTCAACGGATAGCCAAAATGGTCTTATCCGTTGAGGCTACAAACACTAGATTTCTACTTAAGTGTTTTGTTTAACTTATCATCAAACTGATACACATATTCCTAACAATAATTGACAGCCACTTTAAGTTGATATTCTCTTCCTGCATTTTTGTGCATAATAAGAAAACCGAAAAGAGAGTCTAAACTTGCTATAGATAGACACAAAGTGCGGCTGGTAATTTATTGCTATGGATGTAAATGAACTCATATAAAATACTTTTATATATTAAAAGCATAAAATTTTAAAAATAAGAGTGATGTACACATTTTTTAATCAACAACATAAATTTTATACCTCTTCACAATATAAATTAAAAAAATATCTACACATTCATTTATACTGACAATAAGATATATACAACATATCATACAATTTGGTCTACAAATCAGTTCCATCTCTACTACAAAGTAATATGATAGACTGAAAAAATACAAGTTAAATAAATTGATAGCTTGGTCAGTGACTACATAGAGAATATTTTTTAAACAACATAAAAAAAAATTAAATTCAATTTCATCTTTGCTTAAAATAAATTACATCAACTACAATCATGTAAATGCACAACATTTAATACTTTCAAGTTAGGATCAGAAGCATTCCAGTAAACCTGATTTGAGCATTTAGTCAAACACGATATATGTGAACTCTCAAGTCTCAAATTAAAAACTCCAAGAACTCTTCATCAGAATGCAACATTACTTAAAAAACAAGTTTTATATTTCTGCTATTAATCTCACATTCATTAATATGAAAAACTCAATCCAGAAAAACATAAAAGCATGTAGTTTGCTGAGAAACATACCTAAAGCATGTAGCATTACATCAAATACCTTATGAGACAAAGAAAACACTCATTTTTTTTCCATTTGCGCAGTTTCAAAACATACCTAAAGCATAGCAAAACCAATCTTAAACGATAACAAAAAATATCATATACACAAAACTAAAAAAATCAAACACTTCAAACTATAACAATCAACAAATTTGTTCTATGCATTTTATCAGACACGCAATGACATTTATATTAACTATAGAGCAATTTTACAAATATCTCATATGCATCTAAAGAAAGTTACCTCAAAATCAATAGAAATTACAACATTAACACAAGTCTCTTATATGCATCAATTTAAAGACATAAATACAGTTATTAATCTTCGATTTTGCTGAGAACTTTCACATCTTCTGCAAGATACACGTTTTCGGCTACAAATCTGAAAAATTCACCATTTTAAAACTTGTTAGTTCAAAATATTTAAAATCATATACAACAAAACTAAGTTATACCAAAGTAACAACAATAAATTAATAGAACAGAGAATGAACAAATCAAGAATTAATAAAAAAATCAAAGAAAATTGGGTACATAAAAATGGGAGAGAGAAAAATTAATTTAAGATAGCACTCCTTATATAGGAAAAAAGGGTCTCAAGTAGTCTCAGCTACCGAGAAGTGCAACTTTGCAACATTGTTCTTTAGAAAACTACGAATACGAATCAATTTTACTAACAGTGTAAAGAGAGAATACGAATTTCACCTTCTATACCATGCTTCTTTTTTCCTTTATCGTGATGCTTGACATGGTATCTCCATTATGATAGCATAATTAGAAAACAAACTGCAAATCAAGATATAATTTCAAAATTATAAGTACCAATGACGGATGTGAACAAAAATATGAGGACAAACATATATTAGCATAAAATTTAGACAAAAAACATACAATTTGTATAATAAAAACATATACCTCCGTTCACGATTTAAAACAATTAAATTCACAAAACTTATAGCACAAAATACGTATCTACTCTAAAACACATACAAACACTTAAAACAAATACAAATAGTTGAAATTCTCTAAGAATTTTAATCAAACAGTTGGTATATGAAACTTTTGTATGATTAAAAGTGAGAATTCTTGTGATTGCTTTTTATCTCGCATTCATCATCATGTAAAACATGAAAATCAAACGAAACCCGATTAAAATTTGCATGTAACCTGCAAAAAAGAGAGAGAGATGAATGAGATTCTGAGATTTGAAAGTTGTGAGAAGAAAACTAATTGATTATACGTGTGTTTGAATTTGTGTATGTGTATATATCAATCTAATCTAATTCAACTGAATGCATAAATCAAGTAAGATATAAATTAGTGATAGTTTCTATAAATAAGTAATTTGAGATTCAAAATTCAAAAATATTACAAATAAAGGAGTATTGGTTAACAAATAATGAGTGATATGAGAAAATTATGGTAATATCTTAATCTGAATTTCAAAAAATATCCTTACGAGAAAATCATGGATGATTTGATTTTTTTAAAATTATTTTCTATAGATAGATTGATTTGAAATTCAAAAATAGGTAAATACTAATTAAGATGGGTCAATTGAAACTAATTGGATAGTCCACGGATATAGCAAAATATATAGGATTTGGGTCATGGGTAAATTTTTTTACTCATAGATAAATTAAGGAGTAGTCATTAAAAATATATAGATTCCTGTCAGAATTTTAAGTAGCTGACCTGGCACTGTAGTATAAGGTCCATTGCAGTATTTGATAGGGCTATCAAACGGATAATTCGGATACGGATATACCTATATCCGTATCCGTATCCGCATCCGCAATCATCGGATTCGAATACGGATAATATTCGTTTTATTTCGGATACGGATAATATCCGATTTTTCTCGGATACGAATGCGGATATTTCGGACGAATATCGTATTTTTTGAATTTTTTTATTTCCCCACCGCTTTGACAATGATTGTAGAACATTTTCTACGATTAAACAAGCATAATATATTTAGAAACGTATAAAGTAAGTGTACAATATATATATATAATTTGTATAAATATATTATTTAATATATTTACACAGACTATAAACTAAAAAAAAATTAAATTATATGTAATTTTATATTTATATAATTTAAATATCATATTTGTATTTAGTTTCAGATTCGAATATCCCGGATTCGGGTACGGATAATATCCGTTTTTTTCTCGGATACGGATAATATCCGCTTTTTCTCGAATACGGATGCGGATTTTTCAGACGAATATCGAATTTTTCGAATTTTTTTAACAGCCCCAGTATTTGATAAATTTATGATACTCTGATTGCATGCTACAAGCTAATACATTTTAACATTAAGCAATTTATATTGCTCCATGAAGGTAAGAAACGCGAATCGCGGATTATTAAGTTGACCCAGCAACATAAATTGCTTAATTTGCAAGTTAAACACAAAAGGCTATTATTAAATATTGCAAAGTTCACGATGAGATATTCGTAACTTTGTTAGAACCGATAGTCAATTAATCAATTATAAGACTTATAACCTTATTCCAAATGATTGTTTGATGTTACCTGACAGACACAAGTAAGTTAATTTGGACTTGTAACTTGAATTAGACTCAGAAACCCCTTGGCCAAACACACCCTTGTCCGAGTCTCTGGAATTTTGAACTAGGGGCTTCTGTCTCGTTATATTCTATGCACGGCACGTTTTTTTTTAGTTTTAGAAGTCTCGAAATACGTATAAATAGTAAACATATACTACGAGTATCTTTTAGAATATAATCTTGTGAAACCCCTATTAAGGTTCGAACAAGCTTAAGAATGTATTTCCAAGAAGAATGTAATCATGTAGATCCTGAAGCAATGTTCAAATAAGCTTTAGCTCAGGAATTATTGGCTTGAATGTCAGGTACAAGCACAAGTAACAGAGAACACAATAAAAATATAAGAACTCAACTGATAACACCATACAACCAAATCTAAGACCCCCACACAAAATGCTAATGTGCATTACTAAGGCTCAATCAACATAGGACACACAGGTACCTCTGCTCATTCTCTGTCAATTATTCCCCACGCAGAAATTTGAGGAACATTTCTAGTACTCTGCTCAGACGCTGTGGCAAGGCCTTGCAACATCTTTAATATCTCAGTAGTGTCTTCCAAGTAATATTTGGCCTTGCTTGGCTTTTGGCCAACAGTGCAAGCAAAAACTTCTGCAACTGGGGACAAAGACGGACCTGCCATAGCACTCATGATGACCTCAAACATATCTTCATCGGAACGGTCATCACCGACACAAAGTACGAAATCCGGAAGCATCCCTTTCTCCTGCATTGTTTCCAAGAGGCGTTCGGCCACAAGGCCTTTGCTGACGCCCTGTTTACATAAATTCAGTTAGTGAAGAACATTAAAGAATCTTAGCATTAATCTGTGCGTGTAAGAGTGAATCTCAGAGCCTTGACCATTAATTATTGATTAACCCTTGGAATTAACATTGTCTTAAGTTTCAATACATTGAGGGCATACGGGACTAAAATATTAGAGGGAAGCGTACTAATAATATCAAGGAACAAAGTTCTGGACAAATCTACAACATATTCTTTTCAGATCTGGAACTTATTATACCAAATCAGATAACTTATGAGAAAAAGAACAGAGAATATATTACTGACCTGAGGTTTAACTTCAACAATGTTTAGGCCACTCTTGACAGAAACAGGTTCATTTGCAAGAACACTCTCTAAGTGATCTAGAAGCTCCTTAGCCTGACATGACCCAAAATCCGGATCTGCGAACTGGTAGTTCCAAACAAGTGCACTCTCTCTGGCCTCTATGGTAGAACCATCAGTAGTTTCTGTGTATAATTTCATTACCGGCTCAGCAATCTGTTTCCAGTAAAAATCTGGGAGAGTAACACAGGTTTCCCATTCTGCATCTGCATTTGGCCTGAAAAGAGAGGTAGATAAAAAGGAGTTATTTGGTTTCAAAAGACTGATACGAAAATTGAATAAACTTTCACTAGAAATGATCCTTAAAGAGACTACTTCACCTAAAAAACAGAGTTATTAGCAAAGCTTTCAAGTAAAAACAGGAGGGGAAGTCCGTCCCACTACTAGGATGGTCGTCTGAAGCCTGAACTATCTTTTACAAGTTGCATGTTTTTTATGCTGTGAAGTGTATTAAAATAGAATGTGTACAAACGTTATGCTGCTGTAAGATTTTTATGAACATCATGATAGGCGAGACTTCTATATTAATTTCCGATAAAACAGACTTGCAGGTTACTAAGGAGATCAAGGAGGTCCAGATACAACTAATTTTTACAAACATATAAGTATCGAAAAGAGTCCTACCTCAAAAAATAACCATGCTCTGCTGCTAGTCCTAATTTTCCACAAGAAGTGAACCATTCAGTTAATGTCTTCTTATCCTTTCCACTGACAATGAAGACAACATTCTTGGGATCCCTACATAAGTTGTTTAACATTCCAACAGCTTCAGCATTAGGACTCTCACAGATTGAACGCTGCATCATCATTGTACCATCATAGTCCAAAAGAATTGCTCGATTTTTCGTTCTCTTATAAGCAGACACAATATGGTCAACTGAGAGCTTCCTGAAGTTTGGATCCAAAGCAATTACGCGGAATCCTAAACCAAAACCTATACCCCAGCACCTTCTCCGCACATGATCCCTACATGCCCTTTCAAGATCTTGCAAAAAACTGCGTGTCCAGTATGGAACATCATGGGTGCTCACATATCGGTAGTGCTTGTCATGCCGCAATTGTTTTTCTGATTCGGAAACAATCAAGGCAGAATCCATAGCTTCAGATACAGCATCAATATTCCATGGGTTAACTCGAATTGCTCCACTAAGTGATGGAGAGCAACCAATAAACTCAGACACAACCAGCATGCTCTTCTTTGGTGCTGATGGATCGAGGGCTAAGGTACCATCCAGCTTACTGGTTCCCTGGCGGCATATAATGTATTCATATGGTATTAGATTCATACCATCTCTCACGGCTGTAACAAGACAACACTCGGCAATAACGTAATAAGCAATTCTCTCATAGAACTCAAGTGGGGTATCTATCAAAACTACTGGCTCGTATCCAGGTCGTCGAAAAGTCCTATTTATTCTTTCTATTGTTGCATGAGTTTCGGACTGGACCTCCTGTACATCTTTACCACGGCCTCTTGCAGGGTTTGCAATTTGAACCAAAACAACCTTACCCCTCTTTTCAGGATGTTGTGTCAGCAAATGTTCAAAGGCCAAAAGTTTTAAACTAATTCCCTTAAAAATGTCCATATCATCAACCCCAAGCAACACAATCTGATCTCCAAACTGGTTTTTTAATTCAGCAACCCTATGTTCAGTTTCAGGAAGGTCCAATACTGATCGAAGTTGTCCCATATGAATCCCAACGGGGAGAATCTTAATGCTCACAGTGCGACCGTAATGCTCAAGCCCAATGTAACCTCGCTTGGACTGATAAGAAAGACCAAGCATTCTACTACAACAAGAAAGAAAATGCCTAGCATAATCAAAAGTATGGAAACCAATGAGATCAGAGTTCAGGAGTGCTCGTAAAATCTCGTCTCTTACGGGTAGAGTCCGATATATCTCTGAAGATGGAAATGGACTGTGAAGGAAAAAACCAAGCTTCACTCTGTTAAACCTCTTCCTTAGAAATGTAGGCAGAACCATTAAATGGTAATCATGAACCCAAACAAAATCATCATCAGGGCTAATCACTTCCATTACTTTGTCCGCAAATATTTTGTTTACCGAAACATAAGCTTGCCACAGAGACCTATCAAAACGGCCACCTAGATCAGGGGAGAGAGGAAGCATATAGTGAAACAGTGGCCAGAGTTGCTGTTTACAGAACCCATGATAGTATTTACTAAAAAGGTCTGGAGGTACAAAAGCTGGCACACATTTGAAAGTTTCAAGCAAAGTTTGGGCAACATCTTCTTGCTCATTTGGATCAATCTCTTCTTTAAGACATCCAACATAGATAACTTCCACATCTTCTGCAAGGCCATCTTTTAGTTGTCGAAGAAGGGAATCCTCATCCCAGCTGAAGTTCCACCCTCCACCATCAGATCTTCTATGTGCCCGGAGTGGAAGTTGGTTTCCAACAATTATCATCCTTTCTGTTGAGATGGATGATGGAGCATCAGATCCAACACTGTTTGTACTCTCATCATCTAGCTCAGACAATACCCCAGCAACAGTTGCAACTCTAGATAACTTCTTTCCTCCACGAGCAAAAGTTGGTGAATTGCCCGAAGTAAGATCAAATAGGTTGGAATATGATCTCGAAACCATTTTGAAGCAACAATCTATACTTGGGCTTGCTAAAACCTATCAACAAAGTTTATGTAATCTCTCAGCACCCAAGATGATTGGATAAAATAGAACACAGTTAACAAAAGACCGCATTCTTGACACACAGTAATTCACAGTAGTAGCAAAACCAATAATTGCTTAACTCAATCATATAACTTTGCTTAAAACACACAATCTACTGCATATGCAAGTCCAATTTTTCTTTTTTAATCTGAAGCATACAATTTTAGCCAAAAGCAATAGAATCAAGATAAAAACAAAGCATATAAATTGCAGCATAAAAAAAAATCAAAAATCTAGTGAAACACAAAAAAATATGAATTGAGCAATCATGTAGCTGTAAATTGATCTAGCAGATAAGAAAACATACATACACTGATAAGATTAAGTGAGCTAATGTTCACTGGAAGCCAGATTTGATGATTATGTAAAAAATTACAAGAAAAAATAGGAGTAGGTTTTTAGAGTCATCTGAGCAAAAAGTAAGTAGAGAGAACACTGAAAAAATCCAACCCAAAATGGAGAACACAAAGTGGGCATGCAACAAAAACACCTTCTTTTTTTTTTATTTGTCATCACCATTAAAAAAAGACTAAAGTGGCTACTGAAGTTAAGCTTACCTTTCAAGTTTGAGCAAATTATTTGAGCATAAAACAATGAAAGATTCTCCCACAATCTCACTTTACATATGTATATATATATGTGTGTAAGTATGCAAGACAACAGATGGTAGTTGAAGTATGGAGAGTGATGAGACTTGAGAGCCTGTTATGTTTGTTTGTAATGTATAACCATGTATGTATGTCTGTCTATGCAATAAATAATAATAATAATAATAATAATAATAATAATAATAATAATAATAATAATAATAATATAATGGACATTTCATTTTTGGGCTGTACAGAAAAATACAAAAGAGATGTCTTTTCGCAAAGCATTTGATTCTCTCTTTCTCCTTCATTCTTTAATCAAAAGATCACTATGAGTGTGTAATATGAAAAGAAAGAAAGCTACATTTAGTACATCTCCAAATCCAAAAATTTAAATTTGGATCTGATCCAAATATTGATCCGATCCAAATATATTTGATCCAAATTTCTGACCTAACTCCAGTGTGATCCAAATTTCTGATTCAAATTAATTTTTACATATAATAATATATAAATATCTTATTAAACGATTTTATCTTAAATTTATCATTTAATCATTATTAACATTTTATATTATATTTCATAAATTAATTAAGTCAAAAAAATTAATACACATAAAATATTAAAATTGTGCACTTAATTCAAGAAAAACACATTTATTGTAATAATTAATATACAAAATATCATTGATACACACTAATTTTCCGAATTAGTATATTTTTCCCACAAATGCTTAATTAATGCATCTTTAAGTGCAATATGTGCCTCTCTTTTTTTATTTTTAAATTTTAATGAAATTATGTTCACTGATCCAAATTTAGATCACTGTTGAAATAAAATTTACGATAAACCGCCTCAAATTTAGATGTTTGAATCACCGTTAAATTTGCCCTTATTACTCATTTCTCCCTTGCCCTCTTTCGTCATTTATTGACTTTAATTTCCTGCTCGTTTTATACATTGTTTAGGTACATTATTTAGTTTACAACAATTCAATTTTAGGAGGAGGGTCTCCTGCAAGTACAACATGATCACGATATTATACTTTTATTATCTACTAATTTTACAATTTAAAAATCTCAGTAATTTTATAGAATAATAACAAAATAATCTGATGAAGGGATTGTATAATACATGTCTCAAACCTCATTAAATCAGTAAATTAGCCGTTAACAGCGTGATTCTGTCTCGATTAAATAAAAATCTAATCAAAAAATGAACTTTTTAAAATCGATCCAAACAATGATTAATCGCTTAAAAAGTCAACAATTCAAAAAAAAAATAGTCAAAGTTAATAAAACTAAAATTAAATTAATTAATCTAGCATACTTATAAATTCAATGATCTAACAATCTCATTAAATTTATAAAAACATGACAAACTAATGTGACGAAGTAATGTATAGAAAGAATATTCCTTCCCATTATTTTTGTCTCAATTTAATTTTAAAAATTCAAATTGACCAATTCTGAGCAACAAATTAATTTTATTATATGATGATATGTATATTTTTTAATAAAAATCATAGTACAGCTCGAGAATATTTTATGAACTAATTTAAAATTTTGCAATATCATAAGAGGATATGCGGGTTCAGTCAAAAACTCGGATAAAAAATAATTTCTTTTTAAAAAAATCACTTAAGAATCAGTTGAGATAGTCATTAATAGGTTAAACTACACTTAAAAGCCCACTGGCCAAAACTTAAAAGTTTAAATTCGTTTTTAAAAAATCGTGAAAGTAAAACGTAATATATCTAATTTTAATAACTTTTTCGATTTCAATTTTAAACCTCATTTCAATTCATTTAATTTGAGGAGACTCAGATGACAGTTGAGTTTCCATTCATTATTAATTTATAAACTAGTAATCTCGTTAAAATTTTCCTCCCTAACATAGTATATTTTTACACCCCATAAAATAATAAACTCCCAAACATAATTTTTTTATTGGTTCCAAAATATTACTCTATATGTAAATGGGAAACTTCTCTTCATTCTTTTTTTGTTAGAAAATAAATAATCATATTTAGATATACTTAACTAAATGGAATTTCTTTCATTCAAGAAAATTTATCATAAATCGAAATGTTAGGAAATGAATAACACGCGGGGGTGAATGTGTTTTACCGTTTTTAGGCATTTCTTGAATGTTTTTGGCTTGGTTGAACAAAGTAAATTAATTCGTGTAGTGAAATGTGTTCATGCAGAATTTAAGCTTGCAGAAAATAAAGAACACAGATCTTCAAAACTCACTTAATTTTATATTAAAATTAAGACTGTTTGGTTATAAAATTTCTAGGCTCTTTGTTGATAAAGAGCTTAACTTCTTCTTGAGAGTGTTACAAGAAATTTGATCTAAATTGTTACGACTGACTAAGAACCAGTGTTAACTTTATAACTCAGTTAACTGCTGGTTTACACAATGTGTAATAAGACATGCTATTAGTTTTTCTAAACTGTCACTTGTCATTTTTATTTATAGAAAAGTAGATCTTCCATTTCTGGCTTAGCATATCTTTAGCATCCCGTGTTCACTTTGATCTTCCTTTGTCAGTTAATCTTTACCATTGATCTTGCACATTCTTTAAGCTGCTTTTTGTAGACTTGTCAATCCAGCTGTTTGGATTGTTTGTTGATTATTAGTCTTGATATTGAACTGATCTGCAACTTGTACTTTGAGATTTTACCTCGAGATCTCCAGTTTTAGGTCTATAGAGCACCTGACATCTCGATAAGTATATTGGCTTATCGAGATATCTAGTACTCTATATTTAGTTTGGCTTGTAGAGGTCTTCGGTTCTCTATAAGAGAATTTTGGCTTGTCGAGATCTCTAGTCTTCACATCTTCACTTTTACTTATCGATAACTCTTAGTTCTCTAGTGACTTCTTGACTTGTCAATATCTCAGAGTTCTCTAGTCAAATTAATTTGTCGATATCTCAGAGTTCTCTAGTGATCTTGTCGATATCTCTGAGTTCTCTAGTGAATTTTGACTTATCGATATCTCTGAGTTCTCTAGTGGAACTTGACTTATCGATAACTCAGAGTTCTCTATTGAATGTAGACTTGTCGATAACTCTGAGTTCTCTAGAGAAGAAATGACTTGTCGATATTTTTGAGTTCTTTAGTAGCTTTCCTGAGTTCTCTATAAGCCATTCTGGAGTTCTCGAATGACTTCTCTATAACATTAAATCTGTGACTTGTAAAGATCTTGACTTAGAGTATTTTTCCTAAAATAGATTTATTCAACTCCAAACTTCTTCATAATTCTTCTGAGGCATGATCTTCTTGATCTTCTTCCAGATAGAATTCTTAGGCTTGATACTGTTTATAGAAAAAGACTCTAGTCTGCTCCTTTGACATTTTTACAGACTTTAAATGTTACAAGTACAAAATATAAATTAAGATAACAATACAACTTACTTAGGGTTGGACCCAAGCTTAGCTGATTACCAAAAATAACGGTTCATTAATCTCCTTAGATCAGATGTCCATTTGGTTTCCTTCATACTTTGACCAGGACACTAATGATATTATTATCTTCAGTGATTTTTGACATCATCACTTATATATTACAATCTCCCCCAACTTGTTCATTATGGAATTATGCACAAGTTCTGATAGATGATGTCAAAACTCTAACTAAATGCAGAAGTTAATCTCCCCATCTTGTCTTCTTTTGTGAGTTGCATTTAGATTTACTCTTCTCTCTCTCTCTCTCTCTATCAAGAAGAGGATAATATTTTCTGGCAACATCCATCCAGATGTTTTTGCATATAGATATATTCTCCCCCTTTTTGACATTATCTCCAGGTAGAAAGATCCAGCTAGATGCACATTGTTCAAACTTTTATCATTGTCCATTTAGAACACTATCTGTAGGTTCAAGCTTCAGTGATATCTGTAGTGATGAGTTCATCAAGTAGAATAGGAGTTTTACTTAGATCTGCAGAAGAAGTATGTTAGTAATAAAAGTCCTAAGCTCTCTGTTCTTTTGAATAAGTAGTCTCACTACTTCTCACTGCACTAGTCTCATGACTTTTAAGAGTCAGAGTTTCCTCACAATGATTACTAAATCCAGACACTAATCTACCTCTTCTTTTGCCAAGAAGGATCCTGCCTCTCTTATTTTCTATTTTTCTCTCAATCTTTTCTCTCATCCTCACATGAAAGGCTCAATTGTTGTTTGACTTACAGAAATAAGAGGTGGCTGAGAAGAGTTGTCTGTGATCATATGATTAGGGGTAATCCATATAGATCTAATCATACTCATTTCATCAGAAGAGTGAATACCGGTTTGAGGTTGTTAAGTTGACGGTTCATCAGAAACACCTGTGACTAGGGTCACAGTTTAACTCACATATTGCTCTGTGGTTTTGACAGTGTATTGTCCTCCACTTATAGTGGAAACTCCAATTGAATTGGAGGGGATTTGACTGGGTTACTATCATCACCAGCCTCAAACCCTCGTGTGTCTTGCAACACACTGGCACTTAAATGTGCTATACTTGCCTCTCTCATGACAGTATCATAGGCGATTATACTTCTAGCTTTGACTGCTAAGGCAGCTTCTGCTAGAGTTATTAGGGGAGTTGTTCCTTCTTGAGGAACCTCCAATTGAATTAGAGAGGATTTAGATAGCTCCCCCTCAAGAGTACTACCCTCAAACCTTTCAGTCTGTGAAGACTGTTTTGCACATGAAGGTGCATTAGAGATATTCATAGGATCTTTAGTGAAAACTGATGAATTCCCCATGTTTGTGGTGGTTCTTTTCTCAAACATCAAAACAACTGAAAAACATTTTGAGAAGTTTCTGTTCTTATGTAAAACATGTTTCTTTCGAGAGTCACCTGAGTGGGATTGTGTTTGAGTTTGTGTTTGTGTTGTTGTGCCTTGGTGAACTGTAGTTTGGTTTTGAAATGTATTAGCTACAGTTTAGCACAAATGGCTGTTGATTGATTATCTGAATTTCCTGTTGTTGTCTAAATAGATTGTGTTGTACCTGTACTACATTGAACATATGTAAAATTTTGGAGTTTAATTAGACATATGCAGTGTAAGATATTTAGTTGCAAGCAATATTGCAGAAAAGATAATAATCAATAGAGTTATAACACATAGCAATCATTACACAACAGAAAAAAAGATAGAGAAGAAGTAGAATTTTCATTAATAATAGGAAACAGAGTACATGAAGATATAGATTTCAACAAGTGAATCCTAATCCTAACTACTCTAGTTTCTGCTTCTTCTTCTCGGCTTCTATCCTCCTTTCCCGACGCTGGTATGCTCTGGACATGGAGTGTGCAAGAGAAATGATTCTCTCTTGCAACTCCAGAGCAGCAAGGCGTTGCTACTCAGCCACCATGGCACGTCTCTCCTGCTCAAGAGAGACTTCTCCCTCAAAAAATAGGAAGTTTATCTGATCGTCCCACGAGAGTTCGTCAAAAACGTCAAGGGGAACATCAAAGGGGCTGCAAACAATCCCCCCTGATGCGGACACGCAGTCCGAAAGGGTCATAGTAGACTTGGTTGTCATCCAAATGAAGAGCGGGTTGATAAACTCCGTTGATAAGCTTGTAGAAGACCAAAGCAACCATTAGAGAGAGATGAACAAGAAGTGAGTTTTGAAGTTATGATGTTTGTTGAGAAAGAGAGTAGTGATGAATAATGAAGAGAGAAGGGTTTGAATTTATAGAAGGAGAAAATAAACCAAGAGACACTTGAATTTCCCGGTTAATAAGTGTAATAATCACACAAATATACTTTACGAGTATCTAGACAGTTAGAAGTGACTTAACTTTCTAGTTACTAATCCCCATGCAAGTACTCAAGAATCTTAGTTCACTTTCTAGGTTAACTATTCCCCATGCAAATAAACAAGTACCCCTACACAGAGAGTAACCCTTCCTATCAGCAAAATATTCCACTGGCTAACTCATCAAAATAAATACTGATAAGGAATTATTTTGAATAAATCCAAAACACATAATTAACATATAGTCAAATAAATTTAACTATTATCAGCATTTTCAAAACATCACATATAATGTACTAGTCTACTTTCATTAGACTAACATATTCCACATTTAAAAAAATTTGCACATAAGCACGTAAATGTGTCAATAAGTCTGAGTAATTATAGATAAAGTATGTCACAAGTATTTTGCTGAACATAATTTATGAATTAAATTATTTCAGTTTTTCATACTTTTTGCTTCTTTTGATCTGTTATTTCTAAACTTCATATATTTAGGATATGAATTAATAAATATTCCGTTTGCTTAGAATTTTGAGAAATTTTAAGTTAAAATATGTATCGAGAAGTCTGGGTATTTATAGTAAAAGTAAATGACTTGTCGAGAACTCAAAAATAGACATTTGGGGTTTGTCTATCGAGAAGTCATTTTAAGAGATAAAGTACATATCGAGAAGTTATTTTAAATTACTCTTTTAGAGAACTCAAAATTGACTTATTGAGATGTCAAATAAATACCCAGTTTGTCCAAAAAGTGGACTGAATTAATTCCAACATTTATTTGAATAAATTCAAAATGAAATTGTAATGAATTTTCCAAAAGTATTTTACCAAAATAATTTGTTAATTTAAATTATCTCAGTTCTGAGTTATTGATAAGTCAAAAATTGTACTTGTAGAGAACTCTGTGAATAAACACTACTAGAGAACTTTACAAGGACTTATCGATAAGTCATTTTTACGCCTATCGAGAAGTCACTCGAGAAGTCAGTAAATTGACTTATCGAGGACTCACTCGAGAAGTCCTAAAATGACTTGTCGAGAAGTCAATTTTTACTTATCGAGAACTCAGTTCTCTATATACTTTTGGTTTTTTTATAATTCTGCCTTGTGTTAATTTTACATATTAAGAATGTAAATTAACAACTGAGCAGTTTACTTAGAATTTAAAAAATTCCAAGTTAAAATATGAATTTGAAAAACTAATATGCAGAAATTTCTGAAATATTTATAATTCATATTTCAGTTAATTTCCAATTTAATCAAATTAATTTTGATTTACTAGAGATTAATCTGCTGCAAAATATTAGCTGAGTTCTTGCCTTAGGATGAAGAGTTAAGCATTCCAATTTCACCTACAAGTTTAGTGAAAGTTGCTTCATCCAAAGGTTTAGTAAAAAAGTCAGCTAATTGTTTTTCTGTTGGTACAAAAATGAGCTCAATGGTACCATTTGTAGCATGTTCTCTGATAAAATGATACCTCACATCAATGTGCTTTGTCCTAGAATGATTAACTGGATTAGCTACTATGGATATAGCACTAGTATTGTCACACATAATAGGAATTTCGTGTAACACTAGGCCATAATCCAGTAGCTGATTTCTAATCCAAAGCACTTGATCACAACAACTTCCTGCAGCTATGTGTTCAGCTTCAGCTGTAGAAGTTGATACAGATTGTTGTTTCTTGCTATACCATGATACAAGTCTTTGACCAAAAAATTGACAACTTCCACTAGTACTCTTTTTGTCAACCCTACATCCAGCAAAATCTGCATCTATGTAACCAACAACTTCAAAACCAGTTCCCTTAGGATACCATAATCCCAATTTTGGAGTTCCCTTCAAGTATTTGAAAATCCTCTTTACATCCATCAAATGTGATTCTTTTGGATTGGATTGAAATCTTGCACATAGACATGTTGCAAATATGATGTTTGGTCTACTTGTTGTTAAATAAAGCAATGATCCAATCATCCCTCTATAGCTTGAGATATCTACACTCCTGCCCTTTTTATCTTCATCCAACTTTATTGCAGTAGATATAGGTGTAAATGCAAGTGAACAATCAACCGTTCCAAACTTTTTCAATAGATCCTTGACATATTTAGTTTAGCTGATGAAGATACCATCACTTCTTTGACTGACTTGAAGTCCAAGGAAGTAACTCAGTTCCCCCGTCATACTCATTTCATCCAACTTTATTGCAGTAGACATAGGTGTAAATGCAAGTGAACAATCAACCGTTCCAAACTTTTTCAATAGATCCTTGACATATTTAGTTTAGCTGATGAAGATACCATCACTTCTTTGACTGACTTGAAGTCCAAGGAAGTAACTCAGTTCCCCCATCATACTCATTTCATATTCACTTTGCATAAGCTTGGAGAATCTTTGGAAAAGCTTCTCATTGGTAGAACCAAAGATGATATCATCCACATAAATCTGAACTAGGATCATATCTTCACCATGTTTCTTGTAGAAGAGAGTCTTGTCTATGGTTCCTATAGTAAAACCATGCTTCAGTAGGAAATCTTATAGTGTGTCATACCAAGCTCTAGGTGCCTGTTTTAGTCCATATAGAGCCTTGAGTAACTTGTACACAAGATTTGGAAAATTTGGATCCTCAAAGCCAGGAGGCTGTTGCACATAAACTTCTTCTTCTAGCTCACCATTCAGAAAGGCACTTTTGACATCCATTTGATACACTTTAAAGTTTGAATGTGTGGCAAATGCTTGGAAAATTCTTATAGCATAAGTCTTGCAACTGGAGCAAAAGTTTCATCATAATCAATTCATTCTTCTTGTGAGTAGCCTTTTGCAACCAACATTGCTTTGTCTCTGATAACTATACCATTTTCATCCATTTTATTCCTGAACACCCATTTTGTTCTAATAATGCTTTTGTTCTTTGGTGCAGGAACTAACTTCCAGACTTTGCTTCTTTCAAACTGATTCAGCTCTTCCTGCATGACAGATATCCAGTCAGGATCCAGTAGAGTTTCATCAATTTTTTTAGATTCTACTTGAGACAAAAAACATGTATGTAGGCACTCATTAGCAGTTGCACTTCTAGTCCTCACACCATCAGTAGGATCACCAATAATTACTTCTCTAGAGTGACTTCTATCCCACTTCCTTGTATGTGTTTGTTGACTTGTGCCTTCATCCTCTACTTCATTGTTGGTATGACTGCCAGTTCCTTCTTCTCTTTCTTCCCCTGAGTTTGTGTTATCAAATTCAGGTGTCTGAGCTGAGCTTCCATTTTCATGATCTTCCTGTTGAGTAGTCTCTTCATTTAATATCTATTGTGCATCAACTTCATCTTCCACATCAGAATCACTATCAATGTTGAGGTTTTCAAATGCAAGGGCTTCAGCTTCATTATCATCAAGGCATTCCAAGCCTAGACACTTGTCATCATTGAAGGTCACATCTGTGCTCTCCATAATCTTCTTTTGATCAGTCACATAAACTTTGTAGGCTGTTCTTTTCAGTGAAAATCCTAGAAAAATTGCTTCAAAAACCTTTGAGTCAAATTTTCCCACATATTCAGAGTTGTCTTTCAAAATGTAACACTTGCTTCTAAACACATGAAGATGCTTTACAGTAGGCTTTCTCTTAGACATGATTGAGTAAGTGACTTGCCATGTGCCTTATTAATGAGATATCTGTTCTGAGTATAACATGCATTGTTAACAGCCTCTTCCCAGAAACTTGTTGGTAATTTGGCATCTTGCAGTATTGTGCTGGCAGCTTCAACCAATGTTCTGTTCTTTCTCTCAACTACTCCATTTTGTTGAGGTGTTCTGGCAGCTGAGAATTCCTGAACAATGCCTTTGCATTTGCAGAATTCACTTAATATAGCATTTCTGAATTCTGTTCCATTGTCACTTCTCAATCTTTTCATACAATTGTAATCTTCAGCATGTTTTTCTATTTTCTTGATGTGCTCAATTATGATGTGTGAGTTTCATCTTTAGAGTACATGAACTCTACCCAAATGTATCTTGAGAAATCATCCACCATCACATGTGCATATTTGTTCCTTGAAATTGATAAGACATTTACTGGCCCAATAAGTCCATGTGAATAAGTTGCAAGGGTGCACTTATACAATTCAAAGTTTTTGACTTGTGACTAGATTTTTTCATTTTTCCTTTCTGACAAGCTTCACAAACTTCAACTTGAGCAAATTCCAGCTTGGGCATGTCTCTTACTAACTCCTTTCTGACTAAGTTGTTAATTGCCTTGAAATTCAAGTGAGACAGCTTCTTATGTCATAGCTTGATTTATTCTTCTGATGCCTTGGTGTAGAAGCAGGAAATACCATCCTTATTTATTGAGTCCAAGTCTGCAATAAACAAGCTTCCTTTCCTTGCTCCTTTTAGAGCAACTTCACCAGTTTTTTTGCTAGTAAAAGTGCATTCTTCTTTGTTGAATAAAACTTTAAAGCCTTTATCTGCAAATTGGCTAATACTGAGAAGATTCACTTCAAGACCATCTACTAGTGCTACATCATCAATGACAACATTTTCAGAAGCAATCTTGCCATATCCCATTGTGAATCCTTTGCTGTTGTCTCCAAAGGTCACCAATGGGCCAGCTGTCTCCTCAAACTGTGATAGTAGGGCCTTATCACCTGTCATATGTCTGGAACATCCACTGTCAATGATCCATATGACTTTCTTCACTTTGCCCTGCACACAATGAGATTTAGGTGTGTTTAGTGACCCAAGTAGTACTGGGTACTTCCTTCTTGTTAACTGATTTAGCAGAAGTAGATTGAGTTGTTTCAGAAAAAATAGAGTTCAATGATTGTTGTGCACTTTCCCTTTCTGATGTAGACTCAATTTTTGTTTCTTTGAGGTCTACTCTCAGTTTGTGGCAACTCTTCATCACTTTCAAGTTGCAAGGGATGCTGTCAAACTTATCACAGAATGAGTAGGGATCATTTAAATCTGCTTCATTGTATTTGCAAGCTCCTTCAGTTGGCTTACTAACAACCTTTTTACAAAGGTAAGTTAGATGATTTGCAGAGCCATGAGCATCTGCAACATAAGCCAGATTATTGCTTTTATTTCTCCCTATTCTCCCATTTCTATTTTTCTTCTTCTTTCTTGTATCTTCAATCTTTATTTCTTTGACAGGAGTCTTGGTGCTTTAATTTTCCATGAGATTTTCTTCAGCCTTGGAAGATTGAGTTGAATTTGCATTTTTCTTTTCATTATCCTCATATGCAATTTCTTTCTTGATGATCAATTCTTCTTCACTGAAGTTTACTTCACAAGTCTTGAACAAAGGTGACCCAACATTTCTCAGCATTGCCGGAACATTTTCACTCTCTGTTGCTTTTTCTTTGTCACTTATGTTTTTCTTTTTGTTGTTCAAGGCATCATAATCAAGACCAATAGCAATGTTTGCACATGCTTTATTTTTCTCATAGTACTGACCAACCAATTCAGATACATTCCTGAAGGACTTAAACTTTACTTAATTTTTCTCCAGTTTTTACCTTAGCACAACCTCAATCTCATTTGCACATTTGAGCTTGTTCTTCAGATAACCATTTTCTTGTTTCAAGGCTTTAAGCTCCATTATCAACAATTTAGTTCCTTGTGTTTCATTCTCAAGCTTCTCATTCATTTTTTTCAGTCTGCTCACTTCTTCATTTACAGCCACCATGCTTGTATAAATGTGAAACATTTATGTGCTCATCTTTTCAACAGTTTCCTTATATTGATTCACATTTAAATCAGTGAAGGCAAGAGTTGGTACCTGTGATTTTGATGAGGATGATTCTCCTTGCTCAAAGGCCATGAGTGCATAGTTTCCAAGTTCTTCATCTTCATCATTTTCAGAGTCATCCCAACTTTTACCTTATGTAATATAAGCTTTGCTTTGATGTTTCTTCAAAAGAGCTTCATACTTTGCTTCAAGTTCAAGATAAACTTTATCTTTCTTTGCCTTCTTGGGTTTCCTGCATTCTGTAGCAAAGTGGCCTAGTTCATCACAATTGAAGCACCTTATCTTAGATCTGTCAATAGATCCAGTTTTGTAGCCATTCTTGCTATCAGAAGTGTACTTCCCTTTTTCTTTCCATCTGTTATCTTTGTTGAAAGACTGTCCTTTACTCTTGAAGTATCTTGGCTTCTGTACTCTAATGTTAGAGAATTTTCTATCCAAATAGGCCATTGACTGATCTAGCTCATACAGTTCTTCAAGAGTATAGATCTCATCATTTTCCAATTTCAGAATGACTTGCTCTTGTGAATCATTTGTTCTTTGCTCACTTGTTAAGGCAACTGAAGTTTAAGATCTTGGTTCATCATTGGATGTTTGGATTTCATTTACAATTAAGGCACTTGAGCCATCCACAACATGTCCTTGACCAGATCTCAGTGATTGCCTTTGAATCATCTCTAGTTCATATGTTTTGAGAATTTCATATAGAACTTCCAGATTTATTCTGCTCAAGTCTCTCCCTTCCCTGATTGCTAAGATTTTCTGTTCCAAATGATCAGGAAGAGTAAGCAAGAACTTTAGATTCACTTCTTCAGCTTCATAGTATTTTTCATGAAGTTGCAAGCAATTTATCAGCTTATTGAATCTTTCAAACAAATCATTAATGCTTTCCTTTGGCTTAGCCATGAAACCCTCATACTGTGAAATCAGTATTCTTCTTTGATTTGATCTAACTTCCTCAGTTCCCTCACAGAGTATCTCAATCTTTTCCCATATTTGCTTGGCAGTGTCACAGTTGACAATGTTGTTGTACATTACATTGTCAAGTGACTCAATCAATATTAATTGCAAGCTGCTATCCAGGGAAACTTTCTCTTTTTCAGGGTCACTATACTTAGAAGGATCTTTTGGAGCATAATGAGCTGGAATAACCATGTCTCCATCTGTAGATTCCTCAACTCTAACCATAGGAATGAAGGGTCCATTCTTGAGGATCTGAATGTAGAGTGGATTGGTTATCCTGATAAACAACATCATTTTCTTTTTCCAAAGAGTGTAGTTAGTTTTGTCAAAAGTAGGAATTTTGATGTTACTAATTTTCAGTGTATTCATTCTTCAAAGATCTTGAATCTGTTTAATTTCAGATTTTGCTCTGATACCACTTGTTAGGAAATGAATAACACACAGAGGGGGGGGGTGAATGTGTTTTATTGTATTTAGGCTTTTCTTGAATGTTTTTGTCTTGGTTGAACAAAGTAAATTAATTCGTGTAGTGAAATGTGTTCATGCAGAATTTAAGCTTGCAGAAAAAAAAGAACACAGATCTTCAAAACTCACTTAATTTTATATTAAAATTAAGACTGTTTTGATACAAAATTTTTAGGCTCTTTTTTGATAAAGAGCTTAGCTTCTTCTTGAGAGTGTTACAAGAAATTTGATCTAAATTGTTACGACTGATCAAGGACCAGTGTTAACTTTATAACTCAGTTAACTGCTGGTTTACACAGTGTGTAATAAGACATGCTATTAGCTTTTCTAAACTGTCACTTGTCATTTCTATTTATATAAAAGTAGATCTTCCATTTCTGGCTTAGCATATCTTTAGTATCCCATGTTCACTTTGATCTTCCTTTGTCAGTTAATCTTTACCATTGATCTTGCACATTCTTCAAGCTGCTTTTTGTAGACTTGTCAATCCAGCTGTTTGGATTGTTTGTTGATTGTTAGTCTTGGATATTGAACTGATCTGCAACTTGTATTTTAAGATTTTACCTCGAGATCTCCAGTTTTGGGTCTATAGAGCACCTGCCATCTGGATAAGTATATTGGCTTATCGAGATCTCTAGTAATCTATATTTAGTTTGGCTTGTAAAGGTCTTCAGTTCTCTATAAGAGAATTTTAGCTTGTCGAGATATCTACTCTTCACATCTTCACTTTGACTTATCGATAACTCTTAGTTCTCTAGTGGCTTCTTCACTTGTCAATATCTCAGAGTTCTCTAGCCAAATTAACTTGTCGATATCTCAGATTTCTCTAGTGATCTTGTCGATATCTCTGAGTTCCCTAGTGAATTTTGACTTATATCGATATCTCTGAGTTCTCTAGTGGAACTTGACTTATCGATAACTCAGAGTTCTCTAATGAATGCAGACTTGTCGATAACTATGAGTTTTCTAGTGAAAAAATGACTTGTCGATATCTCCAATCTTCAGTTCTTCAATTTAGCTTGTAGATATCTTTGAGTTCTCTAGT
Source organism: Apium graveolens (assembly GCF_009905375.1). Taxonomy (NCBI): domain Eukaryota; kingdom Viridiplantae; phylum Streptophyta; class Magnoliopsida; order Apiales; family Apiaceae; genus Apium; species Apium graveolens. Next base: position 120,849,168 of record NC_133654.1, read on the forward strand.
AGCTTTCCTGAGTTCTCTATAAGCCATTCTGGAGTTCTCGAATGACTTCTCTATAACATTAAATCTGTGACTTGTAGAGATCTTGACTTAGAGTATTTTTCCTAAAACAGATTTATTCAACTCCAAGCTTCTTAATAATTCTTCTAAGGCATGATCTTCTTGATCTTCTTCCAGATAGAATTCTTAGGCTTGATACTATTTATAGAAAAAGACTCGAGTCTGTCCTTTGACATTTTTACAGACTTTAAACGTTACAAGTACAAAATACAAATTAAGATTACAATACAACTTACTTACGGTTGGCCCCAAGCTTAGCTGATTACCAAAAATAACAGTTCATTAATCTCCTTAGATCAGATGTCCATTTGGCTTGTTTCATACTTTGATCAGGGACACTAATGATATTGTTATCCTCAGTGATCTTTGACATCATCACTTATGTATTACACGAAGAATTTGTAAAATATCCCCGAAAGCTTAAACTGTACAAATTTAATGTCTAAAATAGAACCCCGTCACCTATTTTTCAGGCTTGAAAAAGACCTTAGGAGTTTTATCGGGTGAGTTTGTTACACCACAATCCATCGAGAAAATTTGGGACTTGTAACGGGATAAAATCGAAATGAATATTTTATTGTGTCTTTGAGTAACTATGTTGGACAATTAAAAAGAAAGATAAACCAAGCTCCAGAGGTGTTGGTCAAGGGAGGAAGGCGCTTATGACGACCGCTCATGACTACCATTTGTGACGAGAATTTATGATGAGTGTTTGTGAAGAAGGTTTACAGTGCCGCTAACGACGAAAAAGACTTACGATGAAAGATGAATATAGATAAGAGGTTAGTAGGCGAAGATGTTTCATATCTTGGAGGGAACAAAGGTAGTTATCGAAGAACAAGAAATGACTTGAGCTCCGTAAAACATGTCTCCAGATCCTAAGACACATCCCGAAGTCTTTGGCCGCGAGGGGTGGCCGTTTTGCGACACGGAATGAGTGACAGAAAATAATATTGCAAGGAAGGTCAAAACTCATTCAAAGAAGAATTAGTCAAAAAACCAATGGAGAGAAAACTCCTGAGAGCCTCGAACCCCTTAGGGCGTGCCCTACGGGTCCGGAGGAGCCTCTAGAGGGCCTAGAACCCCCCAGGGCGCGCCCTGAGGGTTTTAGAGGGGCTTCCGGGAGCCCGCTTTCCCAGAGAATGTTTGAAGGAATTGTTCATCCCTTCCAAGTCCGAATCGTCCAAGGCAACTACCTCCATTCTTCAATGTTATGGTATTTCTCTAACAATATAAATAACTTCTCAGTCATAAGCTTTTCTTGAGTTTCTCGAAATATTAAAGGTTGTTCGCCTTTCAAAAATGAAGTTAATAATCAGCCCTCGAGGCTATGAGTTTCTTTTATGATCAACTTGATATCTTCCTTTGCCTTTATAGTCCCTTCGTCCATTATTCTGCTCACCATTATTGATGAACTTTTTGACCCTCCTCTTCGAATCAAGTGTGCAATTTCATCTTTTAGTTATCAAAAATCATCAGTATCAGGTCCCATTTCTTTATGGAATTGATGATATATTCTTTTTATCGGGATCAGTCCTTAGTGGCTTTGGTCATCGAAAGTTTTATCTCTCTTAATGTGCATTAAGATTTAGCTCTGTGGAGTGTTGAACCTTTCATACTCAATAATTATTCTTCTATGTTCTTATTTACCGGTGAATCAAAGCCCTTAGTTGTTCGAGGATACTCATCCTTCACATCACACTCTTGATCCCCTCCGTCGACTCCTACAGGGGTCAAGTTCTTCTTCGTATTTTTTAACGTTGCCATACTTTCTACCTACACTTAGAACTGGTACATGCTTTTCAGAGTGATTCTTAGCAATAACCTCTAAAAGTTGATATTTAAGGCTCCTTATTGAAGGGCAATGAGGTTACGTTCTCCTCTCTAGATTAGTGACCTTCAAGCCTTCTTCTTTGAATCAGTCTAGGTTGTTCCTCAAGAATTCTTAATATCCCCATTTCATGTTCATGGGAGATATAGAATTCTTCTCACAAACCCTTGCACCATTTTTGAGGCTTGCTCCTACAGTTTGAGGAAACACCATGCACTTGAGAGCATTGTACACCTTACAAGAACAGGTTATTTGAGAACGTTCTTTCTGATGGGTTTCAACGCATATAAATATCGCGAAAACAAAAATTAAAACTGTAAAAACTGAATAAAACTGAAACCCGCTGCATGATCTATGCAAAAAATAATATTTAATTCGCGAATGAGATGTTTATGTTAGGCCTTAAGAGATACTGTGACGCCCTCCAAACTCGGGTCAGAAGTTTGGGGTTCACAACACACACAAACACAAAATATATATACCTGCTTATGACAATAATACATATGCAATGACCCTACTTACCATAAGCACGGATCGTAATAGGTTAAAGTATGCACACAAGCCACAACCATACTTATATTACAAACGTACCAAAACCCAACTAGTTTAACTTACATCTGAAAAACATTCTTACAAACTTTCAAACTCAAACTAAAACAAAAGTCTTCAGTTAGTTTATTCCATCTCAACCTGGAATCTTAGCTCAAACAGTTTTCTGGGGATCCTCGCTATCAATCATTTCCTTCTTAACTGGAAAAGAACATAAATAGATTTATAAGAGTGAGCTAACTAGCTCAACAAGTCACAGTGACAATATTGAGATTAAATAATGATCAAACGAAATGATTTAAGGAATTAAGTTTCTTAATAGGCAATGATTAGAATTGGATATTCACTTTATTTTAAAAACCAAGATTAGGCTGCTGATCAGTCATGCACTAACCCCGAGCAAGGCATACAACTCTGCTCTATATACTGGATCCAAGGCACATATTGGCCAAATATGGCCACGAATCTGGTCTAACCACGAATCTGGTCCACATTTATAAAACAATCCAATTCTATAACAATAATAGAATAAACAATGTAAATCAATAAACAGAATCTTAAAAACATTCATCTCAAAGCATAAGGTGATTCATAATACCATAAAGGTATGACAAGATGTTTACAAGGACTAGCTTCTGGTCTTCTACAAAAAGAATCAGATAATAGAAGAGTAAGGGTTTGATAATTACAAGGTATAAAGGTTTGTATTTTAAGTAAATCCAAATCAGTGATCTGTATAGGGTGTATATGTATTTGTGGAGTGGTATTGTATATTTGTGGTTCATATCTGGGTATTCAACGGTTAATGGCTTACAAAGAATAAGGCTTACCGCTCAAAGATCAATAAGTAGAATCAAGGTTTAAGGTTAAGTACTTCAAAGCACTTGCAATATAACAGAACTATTTAACTACTTGAAACATATCTTGAGAAGGTTCAAAACACTTGCCTTATCTTACTTTGCTAACACTTCACTTGCTCTCGTTCACCGACTCTTATACACCGACTATCTGTTTTCCCTTTCTTCGCCTCGCTTCCTCTGCCAGACATTACAAGTATCTATCAATACTCATTCTTACTCTATTCTATTCGTTACAAACTTCTATCTACCCTTCATTTCACCAAAATCCGACCTACGGATTGATAGTTACGATAAAAACCGACAACAATACATATATAAGCATATTGTACATCAAGCGGATCACATATAGCACATAGCACGTAAGATCTTGCGCTTTTAGCTTAGGTTTCTTAGTTAGGACTAGAAATTGCTGAATCAACTGCTCCTCCAGAATGGCTGGTAATACCACTTAAGGGCGGATAGATAATAAAAATAAATTTTCAAAGATGATTCGGGGTTAAAATGATTTTTCAGGTATTTAATACGAATATTTTTCGGAATTAAAACGGATCAATGAATCATCGATAAGAAATTAACAGGGTTCGAATACCCTGTTAGATATATTTGATAATGTCATGTGTAATATGATTTGTGTTTAGTTTTCAGATCTTACATAACAGGACAAATCAGTACTTAACTGGAAATTAGCACTTATACTGAAGACAGAACTTAAGATATCAGAACTTAAGTTATCAGAACTTAAGGTTCAGAAGATATTTATCAGGAGATAATATTAGGACTTAAGATGACTTTCAGATGAGGCAGGCGGCTGATTGAAAGGAAAGAAGATCGAGACTAAAACAGAAAGAATTGTGCATGAAGAAGGAATTCTATGAAAAATAGAATACTTGGAAGAAAAGATAAGTAGTTGATATATATTTTAGGATGCAGAATTATATTCTATATCAATTAGAAGATTATCTTGTAACTGTGTAATATATAAACACATGCATAGAGTTTACACTATAAGTGTTACGATTATCGAAGTTATTATTCTTTGTAACTCTAGCAGCTCTCGTGATAATTTGTTCATCACTGAGAGAGGACAATTCCATATTGTAACAGAGTTTATTGTGTTGAATAAAATCTGTTTTCTGTTACTTAAGTTATTATATTCGATTTGATTGTGCAAAACACTGTATTCAACCCCCTTATACAGTGTGTGTGACCTAACAAGTGGTATTAGAGCCTTCTGTTAACACACAAACAGTTTAAGATCCAAAATCAATCATGTCTGAGGAAGAAACTCCAACCAAGCCCACCAAAACTGAAGAACCTCCAAAAACTGTAACTCATAATCGATATGAGACTATAAGAGTTCCCATGTTGAAACCTTCTGACTATTCCATATGGAAAGTGAAGATGGCTATGTTTCTGGAAGCTACAGATCCAGAATATCTCGACAGGATTTATGAAGGACCACATATGCCAATCAAAGTCTCTGTGGAAGTTGCAGGACAGCCAGCAAAGTCTGTACCAAAGGAGAAAAGTGATTACACTGCTGAAGATATCTCATCGATTGCAAAGGATGCAAAGGTAAGACACTTGCTGCATAGTGCCATTGATAATGTCATGTCAAACATGGTAATTAACTGCAAGACTGCAAAAGAGATATGGGATGCTTTGGAAACAAGGTGTCAGGGAATTGATTCAATCAAGAAGAACAGGAAGACAATACTCACTCAAGAGTATGAGCACTTTGACTCAAAGCCTGATGAGTCATTAACTGATTTATATGACAAATTTGTCAAACTATTGAATGATTTATCACTAGTTGACAAAGTGTATGATATTGAAGATTCAAATCTTAAGTTCCTGTTAGCTCTTCCTGAAAGATGGGATTTGAAGGCCACAATAATAAGAGACAACTATAATCTTGATGAAACAACTCTTGATGAAATTTATGGGATGCTCAAGACTCATGAACTTGAGATGGAACAAAGAAGCAAGAGGAATGGAAGAAAGTCAAGAACAGTTTCCTTTGTGGCTGAGGAGGAAAGTCCCGAAGTAGCTTCCTCAAGAAAAGGCTAGGAAAAAGCTCTCATCACAAAGTCTGATACTGAGTCATCAAGTTCTGATAGTGATGATGACTCAGATACTGAAAGTGTACCTGAGATGGACCATGATGAGGAGATGATGAAGCTGTGTGCTCTTATGGTGAAAGAAATCACAAAGATTGCATACAGGAAATTCAGAAGAGGAAAGAAGTTTTCCAGGAAAGGTGCAAGTTCTGAAAAGAAAGGTTTCAGAAAATCTGAAGGCAAAGGAGGAAAGTCTAACAGAGGAGATTACTCAAATGTTAAATGCTACAACTGTGGTGAGAAAGGCCATATATCTCCAGATTGCAGAAAAGGGAAAAGGGACAAAGGCAAGGCTCTTGTGACAAAGAAGAAAAGCTGGCCAGATGCTTCAGATTCTGAGAATGAGGAAAACTATGCCTTGATGGCAAATACTGATAGCAGTTCTGACACTGCTGACTTAAAGGTACCTCAAACTACTTATGCCTTTCATACTGATGATATTACTGAGTTAAGAAGATATCTTAAAACCATGTTCATTAGTTATAAAGATCAAACTTTAACATGTGAAAGATTAACTTCTGAAAATCTTGCTTATAAAAAGAGGAATGATTATTTAGAAAAAGAGTTAGTCATGTTCCATCAAACTCAGAAAGATAGAGATGATGCCTTTTATGTTAGGGATGAAGTGTTAAAAATGAATGAATCTCTAAAAACTGAGTTAGAAAAGGAAAGAGAGATTATCAGGACTTGGACTAGCTCTGGTAAAGCAACTCAGGATATTCTTAGTAGTGGAAACTGGAAAGAGGGCTTAGGTTATGGAGATGGTAAGAACAGTAAGGGAACTGTAGAAACTGAGTCTATAGTTGTTAAACAAAAACCAAAGGTAAATCCTGTTAAGTTTGTAACTGCAAAGTCTGATATTGATAAATCAGAAGTTAAGGAGAATGTAACTTCTGAAAAACCTAAAGAGGATAAGCCAACTGAAGTTAACATAGGCTTAATGACAAAGAAGCAGCTTAAGCATAAGCTGAAAGATGTTAAGAATGTAAACAAGGTAAAGTCACATAGGAAAAATAGGAATGGAAAGGAAGGTGTGAACAAAAGTAACAATTATAAGCCTGTTCCTAATGCTCCTAGAAAAACATGTCATAACTGTGGAAATTCTAACCATCTGGCTTCTTTTTGCAGGAAGAATAAGAATATAAACTCCTTACCTTCAAAATCAGGAGTTAAGAGTCAGTCTGTTAGATATAAGACAAAAAATCCTTGTTTTTATTGTGGTAGTTTATGGCATTCCATTTATACTTGTAGGGAATATCATAGTTTGTACTATAATTATTATCAAATAAAACATTCTGTAGAGAAAGTTAGCATTATTCCTTCTAGTATAAGTTCTGATGCAAAGTCTGATATTGCAAATTCTAATAAGAAAACTGTTAACATAAACTCTGATGCTAAATCCGCTGCAAATGTTAACAAACTTAAAAAGGCCAAAGGATCCAAGCAAGTCTGGGTCCTTAAAACTAATCATTAGTGGTCTTTGTGATTGCAGGGCAACAAGAAGAACATCCTAGTTCTGGACAGTAGGTGGTCAGGACATATGACTGGAAATAAAGCCCTGCTATCAGACTTTATGGAGAAAGCTGGCCCATGTGTTTCTTATGGAGATGACAACATTGGAAAAACTCTGGGATATGACAATATCAATCTTGGGAATGTCATCATTGAAAAAGTAGCTATGGTCTCAGGACTTAAACACAATCTGCTGAGTGTGAGTCAAATCTGTGACAGAGGTTATCATGTGGATTTCTTTGAAGAACACTGTGAAGTTGTAAGCAAATCTACAAGCAAAGTTATTCTGAAAGGATACAGGCATGGTAACATTTATGAAGCCAAGCTTTCAACAAGTACTGATGGTTCTGCAATCTGTCTGTTGAGTAGAGCATCAATTGAAGAAAGCTGGGATTGGCACAAGAAACACTCTCATTTAAATTTCAACAATATAAATGAACTAGTCAAGAAAGATCTTGTGAGAGGATTGCCAAAAACAGTATTTGCTCCTGATGGCCTTTGTGATTCATGTCAGAAGGCAAAACAAAGAAAATCTTCATTCAAGAGCAAGACTGAATCATCAATTCTTGAGACTTATCACCTACTACATGTTGATCTATTTGGTCCAGTTAATGTCATGTCTATTGAAAATAAGAAATATGCTATGGTCATAGTGGATGAGTTCACCAGATACACATGTGTGTATTTCTTGCACACAAAAAGTTAAACTGCATCTATCTTGATTGATCATGTCAAGTAACTGGATAAATTGGTCAAAGATTCTTCGAAGATCATGAGAAGTGATAATAGCACTGAGTTCAAGAATTTGATCATGGAAGAGTTTTGCAAAGACCATGGAATAAAGCAGGAATTTTCTGCTTCTGGAACTCCACAATAAAATGGAGTTGTTGAAAGAAAGAATAGAACTCTTATTGAAGCTGCACGAACTATGCTTGATGAAGCAAAGTTGCCAACCTACTTTTGGGCTGAAGCTGTGTAGACTGCTTGTTTTACTCAGAATGCAACACTCATTAACAAGCATGGAAAAATACCATATGAGATGGTGAAGAAAAAGAAGCCAAATCTGAAGTATTTTCATGTATTTGGATGCAAGTGTTTTGTTCTTAAGACTCATCCCGAACAACTATCCAAATTTGATCTAAAAGCTGATGAAGGAATTTTTGTTGGATATCCACTTTCTACAAAAGCCTTCAGAATCTACAATTTAAGAACAAGGGTTGTCATGGAATCTATCAATGTCTCTTTTGATGATAAGAAGATTACTGGACTTGAAGATTTCAATGATCATGATCAGCTCAGATTCGAGAATGAAGTTTTAAATTCTGATTCTGTAAATCCTGATACTGCAAACTTTGATGGATTAAACTCTAATGTTATTGAAACTGTGGTGACTACGCCTAAGGAAAATGCACCTGTGCAGGGGGAGCATACTGAAGATCCAACCACATCTCAAGAAGCATCGGATGCTACAACATGCTCTTCAAGTTCTGATGGGCCAAGTTCTGAAAATTCTGGAAACTCATGTTCTGATATTTCTGGACACTCAAATAATGAAAGATCCAACTTAGAGAGCATAATTTCAGGGGGAGCATCAGAAAATGTTGATGGAGACAGCATGAATCATGGGGGAGCATCCAGTTCTAGAGAAAACCTTCCATCTGTAAGGAAGTGGACTAAAGCACATACACCTGACTTAATTATTGGAAATCCTGATGCAGGTGTCAGAACTAGAACAGCTACATCAAATGAATGTCTTTATCATTCTTTTCTTTCTCAGACTGAACCAAAGAAAGTGGAAGAAGCTCTTCAAGATGCTGATTGGGTGCAAGCAATGCAAGAAGAGTTAAATGAATTTGAAAGAAATAAAGTCTGGACCCTAGTGCCAAGACCAAGGAACAGATCAGTTGTTGGTACAAAATGGGTGTTCGGAAACAAAATTGACAGTGATGGCATAATTACAAGGAACAAAGCAAGGCTGGTTGTAAAAGAATACTCTCAACATGAGGGAATTGATTATGATGAAACATTTGTACCAGTTGCTAGATTGGAAGCCATAAGAATATTTTTGGCTTATGCTGCTCACAAGAAGTTTAAAGTCTTTCAAATGGATGTGAAAAGTGCTTTTCTTAATGGAGAATTGGGAGAGGAAGTATATGTTAAACAACCTCAAGGCTTTGTAGATCCCAAATTTCCCAGTCATGTCTACAGGCTTGATAAATCACTTTATGGCCTTAAGCAAGCTCCAAGAGCATGGTATGAGACATTAGCTCAGTTTCTTCTGGAAAGTGGATTTAACAGAGGAACTATTGACAAAATACTGTTCTACCTCAACCATGGAAAGGACTTACTTTTGGTGCAAATATATGTTGATGATATCATTTTTGGTTCTACAAATGACAGACTTTGTAAGAATTTTGCCAAACTGATGCAGTCAAGATATCAAATGAGTATAATGGGAGAACTTAACTATTTTCTGGGCCTTCAAGTCAAGCAGAATGAAGAAGGAACTTTTATTTGTCAATCTAAGTACACAAGAAATTTGTTGAAGAAATTTGGAATGCAGGATTGTTCAAGTGCATCCACTCCTATGGCCACTACAACTAAGTTGTATAAGGATACTGGTAAATCAGTAGATATTACTGATTACAGAGGTATGATTGGCTCTCTACTCTATCTAACTGCAAGTAGACCTGATATCATGTATGCTACCTGTCTTTGTGCAAGATTTCAAGCAGATCCAAGAGAACCTCACTTAACAGCTGTGAAAAGAATTTTCAAGTACCTTAAGGGTACAGCTGATTTGGGATTGTGGTATCCTAGAGATTCAGACTTTAAGCTAATAGGTTACTCAGATGCAGATTTTGCAGGATGCAAAATTGACAGGAAAAGCACAAGTGGAAGCTGCCAATTTATTGGAGGCAGATTGCTTTCTTGGTTTAGCAAGAAACAGAAGTCAATTTCCACATCAACTACAGAAGCAGAATACATTGCTGGAGGAAGCTGTTGTGCACAGATTCTTTGGATGAAGAATTAGTTACTGGATTATGGGTTAGAATTTTCTAAAATCCCTATTTACTGTGATAATCAAAGTGCTATTGCTATGACAGGTAATCCAGTTCAGCACTCAATGACAAAGCACATCAGCATTAGGTACCACTTCATAAGGGAACGTGTTGATGAAGGTATAGTGGAATTGCATTTTGTTCCCGCAGATCAACAACTAGCAGATATCTTCACAAAACCACTGTGTGTAGCTACTTTTACAAGATTGGTAAATGAACTTGGAATGGTTTCAGGTTCTTTCTCTAAATCTGCTTAGTTTATATTCTGATACATCAGACTTTATGATCAGTATTTACAGATATTACTATCTTTGTGTATTATGTGCTTAAATTGAAAATTACTTAAGTGCTGATTGTTGTCTGATGTGAATTTCTAAACACTGATAGTGATATGATGCTAACCTAGTAATCTGTAATATACTAAAGATCTCATGTTTGAAGTAATTATTTTTGTGGAACTCTTTTGACACAAGCAAATTCTGATATTGAGCTTAGTTAAGTTTACTTTGTGTATCTTATTACTAAGTCAAAAACTAGAATAGTGCTTCTTATTTGTTAAGTTCTGATGTTAGTAAATCTGGTAAATGTACTAAGTGCTGATAAGCCTCACTTATCAAAAGAAAAAGAAAAAAAATAAAAATCAGGTACTCCTTTGAGATCTAGAGTAAAAATGTGGAAGGGAAGACCCAAGTGCATTGCTAGTATTAAGTAATATGCATTAGAAAAGCAAAATAAAATTTTCTTGGTGACTTTTCACACTCTATGATTACTGGAGAAATACATAAATTCTGATAAGCAGTCGTGACTCACTTACACTGAGAAGCCACTGTAAAATAGAATTTCAAAAGATGCATAAAATGAGCACAAAATAGTTGAGGTGGACTCATGCATGAACTCATTCTAAAGTAGACTTCAGAATAATGACAGATTTTAAGTAAAGTTCTTAGTTATGCCTTATTTCGAAGATGTACTGAAGTGAATAAGACATTACTCTTTGTCTGATATTTAGCTTAATGCACACACATACACTCCATATGAATAATGAAAATTACTGTGGTGATCAATGTTATTTTAGATGAACAGTTTATGTGTCAGATTGCATAAATTCTGAGGACAAGTTCTAATGGAAGTTTTGATGATTAAGTTCTGATGAAACCATATCAGTATTTGTGTGAAGAATTACAGGAATACACATTCACTTTTCGAGTTAAGGAGCCATATTCTGATGACTTTTAAATCCTGATAATAATCAAGTTTTGATGCTGACGTGACAGTATTTATTTACTTGATTTATTTTTGGTCATTACTTGAATGATAATATTTTTACTGAATATTGGTTAATGTGAGATAAAACAGTCATCATCATTGTGGGTTAGTGGTTAACGTTAATGTCCTGAAAAACTGCATGTACACGGTAATTATTGCTTATTTTACGTGCCCATTAACTCTCATTCTAACCGTTTACTGACTGTTCAAATGGTGTCAGGTGTAAAGTGTATCCCATGCTTCAAAAATATGACTGTTGAGTGGAGAGAGTATATATATGAGAGATAAAAGATTTTCTAATCTCTTACTTACTTTTCTAATCTTTTTTTCTCTCTCTCTCTCTCTCTCTCTCTCTCTTTTATTTTCTGAAGTCATTTTTCTCTCAGGACCTTTTACAAACACTTTGCAAACATTCTCTTATTTACTTATTTTTTACAGAGATGGCACCAAAAGATGTAATTTTTGATGGAGCTAAGTTTGTTCCTAATTACTTCCCTGCTATTCTTAGCAAGTCAGAAGCTCCATCAGAACTTCATTTCATTCAGGACTTTCTTGCTAGTTCTGATATTGGGTACACTCTGACCGCACCTGATGTAGTCTCTGGTACTCAAGTGCTGGAGTTCTGGAGAAGTGGAGTATATGATGATGGTGGTGCTCAAGGGTCCCCAAGTATTATTTTTTCATCAGGGGAGGATGAGCATATTGTGACATTGGCTATAGTCCGACAAGCACTGCAGCTGCCTGAGAACTGTGTTTATTCTACTGTTGAAGAGCCAGTTCTTCAAAACACGATGACCAGTCTGGGGTATGAGAGGACATTGGCAAAGCTGGGTTAGTTGAAGAGATCTTTCATAAGGAGGGAATGGAGTTTCTTCTTTGACTGCATAACCAAGGCTTTTGCAAATAAATGCTCTAATTTTGATTATGCAATTGTTGTCTTAGTTTTTATCGGGGATAGAATGACAGAAGATAGAAATACTGTTTATTTTGCTAGATTCTGTCAGCTTATCTATAGTTTTTGTTGTGATGATAAGCCCCAATCTGCTAGTGAATTAATTTCACCATTCAGACTAGCTAAAAGAGCTTTTAAGGACTTATTATCTACTGATAATAAGAAGGCTGTGTTAAGACCCCTCCTAGTCCCTTTATCTGTCAAACAAGCCTTAATAACCTATAATCCGGTTAAATCTACTGAAGTATATCCTGATGTCCAACCATCAGAACCTCATACATCAGCACCTACCACCTCTACACGAACACCTCAACCTTCTGATCCTACAGAGCAGCCTTCATCTTCCAAACCCAAGAGGACTAAGAAAGTACCTCAGACTCAACAAAAGAGAAGGAGATTTATTCTGTGAGATGAATCAGATGCTGAAGAACAGGTTCCAATATCAGAACCTGTTATTGTAGAAGCTGAGAAGGTTTCTTCTCAGAAAGATACGGTAACTGGGAGTTCTAGGCCCCTCAAAAGGCTTAGAAAATTAAATTATGATGATAAAGCTCCTACAGTGTCTCCACCTTTGAGGAAATTAAAGAAACAGAGAGCTCATAGGGACATAGTTGAGTCAGATTCAGAAGATGTAGTGGAAACAGCTAAGGAAGGGGATCAGGAATCTCTGATCTCAACAGAACCAGTTGTTATTGAATTACTTCCTTCTGCACAACATGAAACTGCTCAAGCTAAAATACCTACACCTTTTATGTCACCTATAGTTGATCCAGTACATACTGAAGAACCAGGTACAAGTGCTGAAATTGATATTCATAACCTGATTGTGCCTGAGGTTTTGTACTTGGAAGCTTCACCAGTTCAACTCACTCCACCAACAATATCACTTTTGAATGTTGATCAGAACCTGGCTGCAGATCAGAATTTAGAGGAAAATGTTGAAGCCTCTATAGCCTCACATACTGCTATTTTATCAGAGGATGTTGATACTGCAGGATCTACAAGTTCTGATGCTGCTAATGAAGAAATTACTGGTGAAGCTGCTGGTAATTTAGATGCTGATACAGCCGGTCCATCAGGACATGCACCTCAACAAACTGTTCATAAAGCTGATTTAGTCAAGAAGTTTGTTACAGGGGAAGCACCAGTACCTTGGAGTGAAACTCCTAGAGGAAAGGAGTGGATTAAAGAATGGAACTCAGTTAGTTTTGTTCCTTCTGAAAAGATTATTGCTGAGCATCTTGCAAAAGCTGATCAAATGCTGATAAATGATGATTTCAAGGCACAACTGAGAGTTACTGCATTGAGTACAAGGCACCTTCAAGGTCAACACTCAATAACTCATGACAAGGTGAACAAAATTCCGGAAGCTCTAATCCAGAAAGATATGAATGTGAAACTTGAAAAGAACAGATTTTTCAAGCCAGCCTTTGACAGAATTGCCTACATTGAGAAAACTCAGGAGAAGCAACAAGCTCAAATTGAAGAAATTCTGAAAAATCAGGCTTCTCACCAAAGTCAACTTAATGAGATCCAATCCTCAGTGGAATTGCTTGTCTCTCTTCTATTACCTGCTGATGCCAAAAAGGGGGAGAAAGTGATTAAGTCCAAATGCAAATTTATTCAGACACTGAAAGGAAAAGATGATGGAAATGATGACCAGGGAAGCTCTAATAAGGGTAGAGGTCAAGGTCAAGGCAAAGGACTTTCATCAAGTAAAGATAGAATTACAAGTCAAGGACCAAGTTCTGATACTGGGAGAAGAATAAGTTCTGATACTGGTAAAAGGATAAGTTCTGGTGGAATCTAGAACTTGATGAAGAAATTTCAAAGCAGTTATTTCTTAAAGAAATTCCATGAATGGACTTTAAGAGTCTAAAGGGAGAAGAAGCTAGACTCAAAGCAGAAGGAGTCAAGACAAAATATGAAGCTTCTGTTATTGAAAAGAAATTTCCAAAGCCTAAGGGTATTGTGATAAAGGAAAGAACAAGTTTGAGGCAACCAAGGCCAAATCACAAATGGAAATTGATCCAAGGTCCAAGGCAAAGAAAAGGTTGATGAACCTGTAAAGGTTTATATGCCAGTCATGGATGAAGAAATAATTGATGATGAAGCAGATGCTAATCTTACTCTGATGCATAAGAAGATTTTTCAAACAACCTCTGACATGGCTCATGTTGTTCAGAGTCAAGATTTAGTAAGTTCTGATATAACAGTGAAGCAAGCAACCTTTGACATAGCTCAAGTTGGCTTGATATCAGAAGATAAGGAAAAGGAAACCTCTAACATTGCTCATGTTAAACTTTCAAAGATACTCCTACCAGGATTCACTAAAGCTAAACAGACTCAATCTTTGAAGACTGCAACAGGTGGTTTTGAAGCAAGAGTTGTTACAGGAAAGGAAGCAAGAGATAAATCTGGGTTGGGTAGTTCTGATGAAAGAAGAGTACATAACACTACCAATGATCCAACTTCCTTAAGTGAACCAGGTGTTGGAGCAACTCCTGAAAGATTGAATCGACTTGAATCTGTACAAATGGTTTACCATACCTTCTTGAAAGAACATATCTTGTTATATTTTATGATAGATGGAAGGGTATACAAGATTAAGAAAAATGCTATGCCACTGAAGTATTTTGAAGAACTGGAACATGTTCTATTCCTATTTCAAGTGAAAGACAGATTAACAGATAGTGCTGCAAGATATTTAAAGTCTCAAATTCAAAGACAGAAGAAGCTTTATTCTGTAAAGTCTGACAGCACATACTGTCCCAAGTACAGAGATCACAAGGGTGATATTGTCGATATGAAGCCTAACTCTGCTAGGATTATAACTACTTTTCTGGGTTATAAGGCTGTGGAATTCAATCTAGAGTCTGACAAGGCATATCTGAATAGACTAGATCTAGAGATAAGAAAAGCTAAGATAAATGATCTCAGAACAACTATTTTTCAAACCAGAGAAGATATAGCTGAATTGATAAATGCTAAAAGGAGGATGGTCAATGAACTTGAATATGCAGAGAGATGTTTGTTGAAGAACTATCTCAGGACAACTCCTGATATCAAAGAGATCAGAAGAAATTGAAAGTTGAAGCCAAGTCAAAGATCTACAACTACTTAAATTCTGAAGTTTATGCAGACCGAAGCGGTTATCAAAAGTTAAAAATGGTAAAGCTGAAAGGACTGTAAGTTGTAGTTATATAGTCAAATTCTCTTGCATTTATACTTAATGTTTTTGACATCATCAAATATCTGTTGAACTTGTATATTATGCTAATTTACAAGTTGGGGGAGATTGTTAGATATATTTGATAATGTCATGTGTAATATGATTTGTGTTTAGTTTTCAGATCTTACATAACAGGACAAATCAGTACTTAACTGGAAATCAGCACTTATACTAAAGACAGAACTTAAGATATCAGAACTTAAGTTATCAGAACTTAAGGTTCAGAAGATATTTATCAGGAGATAATATCAGGACTTAAGATGACTTTCAAATAAGGCAGGCGACTGATTGAAAGGAAAGAAGATCGAGACTAAGACAAAAAGAATTGTGCATGAAGAAGGAATTCTATGAAGAATAAAATACTTGGAAGAAAAGATAACTAGTTGATATATTTTAGGAAGCAGAATTATATTCCATATCAATTAGAAGATTATCTTGTAACTGTGTAATATATAAACACAGGCATTGAGTTTACACTATAAGTGTTATGATTATCGAAGTTATTATTTTTTGTAACTCTAGCAGCTCTCGTGATAATTGTTCACCACTGAGAGAGGACAGTTCCATATTGTAACAGAGTTTATTGTGTTGAATAAAATCTATTTTCTGTTACTTAAGTTCTTATATTCGATTTGATTGTGCTAAACAGTGTATTCAACCCCCTTCTATAGTGTGTGTGACCTAACATACCCGAACCTGACTTTAAAATCATTTAATAATAATTATCGAGCCTTGAACATAATTTAAACTAATATTTTAAAACTAAAAACTATTTTCAAAATTTTTAATTCAAAAGAAATATTTAAATCTTATTAAATAATCAAGTAAAATTAATTAATAACTAATTAAATCAATTAATCAATTAATATTTAAATTAATTGACCAATTAAATAATTAATTATATATTAAAATTAATTAAGATTTATTTTTGAATTAAAAATAATTTCCAAAATTAAAATAATGATTTTTAGAATTTTTAATAATTAAAAACAAATTTCTGAAACTAAAATAAATAGAAAATATAATTTTTATAAAGTTTTAAAACAGGAATCCAAAATTTATAATTTCTGAAACTTCAAGGACCTAACTTCACCTTCTCCAAAAGTTCTTGCAGTTTAGTCCACCGCAAAACTACGGTGTTAGGTCACACACACTGTAGAAGGGGGTTGAATACAGTGTATACTACAATCAAAACAAATTAAGAACATAAGTATGAAATACAGAATAATCTTATTAATAAAAAAATATTATAATGGAACCGTTCTCTCTCTGTGATGAACAATTATCACAAGAGCTGTTAGGGTTACAATGAATAATATTCTCGATTAAGATAACACATATAATGTAAACCCTATGCTGTGTTTATATAGACACACAGTTACGAGATAATCTTCTAATTGATATCGAATATAAGTCTGCATCCTAAAATATATCAATTAGTTATCTTTTCCTCCAAGTCTTCTATTCTTCATAGAATTCTTCTCCATGCATATCTCTTCTTGTTTTAGTCTTGATCTTCTTTCCTTTCAATCAGCCGCCTTCCTTACCCGAAAGTCTTCTTAAGTCCTGATAATATCTCCTGATGAATATCTTTTGATATCTTAAGTTCTGATATCTTAAGTTCTGACTTCAGTATAAGTACTGATTTCTAGTTAAGTCATGATTTGTCTTGTTAGTCAAGATCTGAAAACTAAACACAAATTATTATTAGACATGACATTACAAATATATCTAACAATCTCCCCCAACTTGTAAATTAGCATAATATACATGTTTAATAGATAATTGATGATGTCATAAATATTAAGTACAAATGCATATGAGAATTTGACTAGATAATTACAACTCACAGTCCTTGTAGCTTTTACCATCCTTAACGTCTGATATCAGCTTTAGCCTGTATATCCTTTAAAATTAACAGCTGTAGTTCTTGACTTGGCTTCAATGTGTGATCTCTCGAATGTCAGGAGTTGTTCTGAGATAGTTCTTTAACAAACTCCTCTCAGCATATTCAAGTTCATTCTGCATCCTCCTTTTTGCATCTTTAAGTTCAACTGTATCTTCCCCTGTTTGAAAGATAGCAGCCCTGAGATCATTAATCTTTGCTTTCCTTATTTCCTGATCCAGTCTGATCAGATAACCTTTGTCAGACTCCAGATTAAATTCCAGTCCCTTAATACCCAAAAATGTAGTGATTTTGGCAGTATTAGGCTTCATCTCAACTAGTTCTCCATTGTGAGCTCTGTACTTAGAATAGTATGGTCTGTCGGACTTTACAGAATAAAGTTTCTTCTGCCTTTGAATATCAGATTTTTAGTAACTGGCAGCACCATCTGTTGACCTGTTCTTCACTTACAATTCTTCAAAGTACTTCAAACGAATAACATCCTTTCTTATCTGAAATACCCTCCCATCTATCATGAAGTATAGCATGATATCTTCTTTTAACACAAATTGGTAGACCATTTGTACAGACTCCAATTGATTTAGTCTTTCTGGAGTTGTCCCTACTCCTGGTTCAGAAAGAGATGTAGGATCCAAGGTAGAGTTGTTTACTCTTCTCTCATCAGCATTACCTAGTCCTGTTTTATCTCTAGCTTCCTTCCCTTGAAGTAATCTACCTTTAAAAACATTTGTTGAAGTCTTCATTGGTTGAGCAGATTGTTGAGCTTTAGTAAATCCAGGTAGTAGAATTTTTGAAGGTTTAACATGAGCAATGTCAGAGGTTTCCTTTTCTTCTGATGTCAAGACAACTTGAGCTCTGTCAGAGGTTGCTTGAATATTGCTTTTCTTCTTCAAAATCAGAGTTGTATCTTCATCAGATTTTGCTTCCAGATCCATAGTTGGCATATATACCTTTACAGGTTCATCAACTTTTTCCTTACCCTTGAATCTATGATCAACTTCCACCTGTGATTTAGACTTGGCCTTAGATGCCTCAGTATCTGTCCTCTCTTTGATCAAAATGCCCTTAGGCTTAGGTGGCTTCTTTGCAATGACTTGAGCTTTAGACTTTGACTTAGATTTGTCATTTTTAGCTTTCAGTCTA
Source organism: Apium graveolens (assembly GCF_009905375.1). Lineage (NCBI taxonomy): Eukaryota > Viridiplantae > Streptophyta > Magnoliopsida > Apiales > Apiaceae > Apium > Apium graveolens. The sequence goes on from NC_133654.1 coordinate 120,867,658, forward strand.
ATCTCTTCTTCCTTCAGACTTTCAATATCCATGCCTGGATTGTCCTTTAGGAACAGCCTTTTGGAGATCTCTTCATCAAGTTTCAGAATTTGTTTATCAGGACTTATCCTTTTACCAGTATCAGAACTTGTTCTTTGACTTATAGTTCTGGATTTGCTTGATAAAGAACCCTTGCCTTGACTTAGACCTCTACTCCTTTCAGAGTTTCCCTGGTCTTCATTATCATCATCCTTACCCTTTAGTGGTTGATCAGTTTTGCATTTGGACTTAGTCACTTTCTCCCCCTTTTTGGCATCATCTGGTAGAAGTAGCGAGACAAGCAATTCCACAGAGTTTTGGATTTCATTGAGTTGGTCTTGTTGAGCAGCTTGATTCTTTAAGATATCAGATAGTTGAGCTTGCTGCTTTTCCTGAGTCTTTTCTATATACCCAATGCGGTCAAAGGCTGGCTGAAAAAACCTTTTCTTTTCCAATTTGACATTCATGTCTTGCTGAATCAGAGTTTCTTGAATTTTGTTCACCTTGGTGTGAGTTACTGAGTGTTGACCTTGAAGGTTCCTGGTACTCAATGCAGTAACTCTGAGCTGTGCTTTGAAGTCATCATTCATCAGCATCTCATCAGCTTTAGCCAGGTGCTCAACAAGAATATTGGCAGTAAGAACAAAATCAACTTTGTTCCACTCCTTGATCCATTCTCTTCCTCTTGAAGTTTCACTCCAAGGTACTAGTGCATCATCTCTCATAATTTTTTTAATCAAATCAACTTTATTAACTGTTTGTAGAGTTGCATGTCCTGAAGGACCAGCTGCGTTAGCATTTTCATTTGTAGCAGCTTCACCAGTATTTTCAGCATTTATTTTAACAGAACTTGCAGAATCTTCAGTATCAGCATCTTGTGATAGAATAATTATATGTGAAGCAATAGAAGATTCATCTGCATTGACATCAGCATCTAGCAGTGGAGTTGCTGGTGGAGTGTGTTGAGAAATGGTTGGAGTTTCCAAGTACAGAACCTCAGGCACATTCAAGTTGTGAATATCTATTTCAGCACTTATACCTGGATTATTAGCATGTACTTGATCAATGATAGGAGACACAGGAGGTGTAGGCATGTGTTCTTGAATATTCTCTGGCTCTTGAATAGAAGAATTATGAGCTTCAGTAAAGTCTGGTTCAGTAGTGGGAAGAGATTCAATCATAATTGGGTCTTTTAAGATCAGAGATTTCTGACCTCCTTCCTCAGCTGCTGATTTCATTCCTTCATCAAAACTTGATGATTCTACAGCCCTCTTTGCTATTTGCTTTTTAAGTTTCTTAGCTGATGGAGAAACTTTGGGAGATTCATCATCAGAGTTTAGCTTTCTAACCCTTTTTAGGGGCCTAGAACTCCCAGTTTCTTTAGCTTTCTGAGAAGAAACCTTCTCAGCTACTTCAGCAACAGGTTCTGATGGTTGAACCTGTACCTCCTCATCATCAGACTCATCTCTTAAAATTATTTTCCTTTTTTTCTGCTGTGACTGAGGAACTGACTTAGTCCTCTTTGCTCTAGAAGAAGAAGGCTTCACTTGATTATGTGCTGATAGTTGATTGGCATGTTCTGATGTGAGTGTTTGTGGAGTGACAGGAGTAGGTGCTGATGGCTGTTGTGTGTTGGTGGGTTGGACATCAGGATATAGCAATGAATATGTAGCAGCATCAACATTTACAAGAGCTTGCTTTATTGATAAAGGAATGCTAAGGGGTCTCAAAACTCCCTTCTTGTTATCAGCAGTGGAAAGATCAGTAAAAGCCCTCTTAGCTAATCTAAATGGTTCTATCTGTTCACTTATTAATTGTGGTTCATCTGATGTACAGTAATTGTAAATTAACTGATAGAACCTAGCAAAGTAAACTACAATCCTGTCCTCTTTCATTCTATCTCCTATAAAATATAACACAGTCTTTACATAATCAAAATGAGACTGGTTTAAGAGTGCATACCCAATTTGTTGTGTGAGAATAGGAATGGCATCAAAATTTGAGCATTTGTTGGCAAACGTCTTTGTGATGCAATCGAAGAAGAAGCTCCATTCCTTTCGAATATATGGGCGTTTGAGTTGACCCAACTTAGTCAAACTCTGTTCATACCCAAGATTAGCCATTATTTACTGTAGCAATGGCTCCTCAATAGCAGAAATGAATTGACAGTTTTCAGGTAGGTGTAGAGCTTTTCGAACTGTTGTCGGAGTAACAACATACTTAACCTCCTTTTCTGTAAACACGATGCTTGGAGTCCCATGCTTACCACCATCATCATAAAGTCCTGTTCGCCAAAATGTCAGAACTTGAGTTCCATATAAATAGGATGGTTATGTCAAAGCGAACCCAATCTCACTATGAGATAAGAAATCCTGAATAAAATGAAGTTCCGAAGGAGCTTCACTCTTAGTGAGAATGGCAGCGTAGTTGTTGGGGACGAACTTTGCTCCATTAAAGATTATATCCTTGGGTGCCATTGAAAATGAGTGAGATTTTAGAGTGCCTGAAAGGTGTTTGATGAAATGTCTGTATAGAAAACCGTCAGAGAATGTGAGAAAATAAGAAGAAGAGAGAGAGTATAGAATACAAAAGTAAATAAAAGATTTAAAATCTTTTCTCTCTTTTACTTATACATGCCACTTGACAACAGTTATTGAGAAGTGGAACAGACTATACACCTGTCAGCCATGCATTAGTTAAGACAAAAGTTAATGGGCACGGGAAATAAGTAATGATTACTATGCACATGCAGTTTTTCAAAAAAAAAACTGTTCCCACTAAACAAATGATTATTACTGTCTTTATCTCACTTAAACCAATATTCTGATAAAATATAACCGTTGAAGTATTGACCAAAAATAAATCAAGTAAATAAATATTGCCATGTAAGCATCAGAACTTGATTATTCTCAGAATTTAAAAGTCATCAGAATATGGCTTCTTGACTCAGAAAGTGAATGTTTATTTCTGTAATTCTTCACACAAATACTGATATGGTTTCAACAGAACTTAATCATCAGAACTTGTCCTCAGAATTTATGCAACTGACACTTAAACTGTTCATCTAAAACAAATCACCACATTAATTTTCATCATTCACATGGAGTGTAAGTGTGTGCATTAAGCTAAATATCAAAAAAAGAGTAAAGTCTGATTCACTTCAGTACATCTGAGAAATAAGGCATAACTAAGAACTTTGCTTAAAATCTGTCATTAGTCTGAAGTCTACTATAGAATGAGTTCATGCATAAGTCCACCTCAACTATTTTTGCTCATTTTATGCATCTTTTGAAATTCCTTTTTACAGTGGCTTCTCAGTGTAAGTGAGTCACGACTGCTTATCAGAATTTATGCTATTATCAGAGTATTTCTCCAGTAATCAGAGAATGTGAAAAGTCACCAAGAAAATTTTATTTTGCTTTTCTAATACATATTACTTAATACCAGCAATGCACTTGGGTCTTCCCTTCCACATACATGTTTCTCTAAATCTCAAAGGAGTACCTGATATTTTATTTCTTTTCTTTACTTTTTCTTTTTATAAGTGAGGTTTATCAGCACTTAGTACATCCATAAGATTTACAAACATCAGAACTTAACAGATAAGAAGCACTATTCTAGTTTTTGACTTGGTAATAAGATACACAAAGTAAACCTAACCAAGCTCAATATCAGAATTTGCTTGTATTAAAAGATTTCCACATAAACAATTACTTCAAACATGGGATCTTTAGTATATTAGAGACTACTAGGTTAGCATCTAGCACAGTTATCCTCATTGGATTGAATAGTCACAGAAACATTCATATCACTATCAGAGTTTAGAAATTCACATCAGACAACAATCAACACTTAGGTAAATTTCAATTTAAGCACAGATTACATAAAGATAGTAATATCTGTAAATACTGATTATAAAATATGATGTATCATAACATAAACTAAGCAGATTTAGAGAAAGAACCTGAAACCATTCCAAGTTCATTTACCAATCTTGTAAAAGTAGCTTCACAAAGTGGTTTTGTGAAGATATATGCTAGTTGTTGATCTGTTGGAACAAAATGCAATTCCACTGTACCTTCCATCACATGCTCCCTTATGAAGTGGTAACTAATGCTGATGTGCTTTGTCATTGAGTGCTGAACTGGATTACCTGTCATAGAAATAACACTTTGATTATCACAGTAAATAGGGATTTTAGAAAATTCTAACCCATAATCCAGTAACTGATTCTTCATCCAAAGAATTTGTGCACAACAGCTTCCTGCAACAATGTACTCTGCTTCTGCAGTTGATGTGGAAATTGACTTTTGTTTCTTGCTAAACCAAGAAACTAATCTGCCTCTAAGAAATTGGCAGCTTCCACTTGTGCTTTTCCTGTCAATTTTACACCCTGCAAAATCTGCATCTGAGTAACCTATTAGCTTAAAGTCTGATTCCCTAGGATACCACAATCCCAGATCAGCTATACCCTTAAGGTACTTGAAAATTCTTTTCACAGCTGTTAAGTGAGGTTCTCTTGGATCTGCTTGAAATCTTGCACAAAGACAGGTAACATACATGATATCAGGTCTACTTGCAGTTAGATAGAGTAATGAGCCAATCATACCTCTGTAATCAGTAATATCTACTGATGTACCAGTATCCTTATCCAATTTTGTTGCAGTGGCCATAGGAGTGGATGCACTTGAACAGTCTTGCATTCCAAATTTCTTCAACAAATTTCTGGTGTACTTAGATTGACAAATAAAAGTTCCTTCTTCATTCTGCTTGACTTGAAGGCCCAGAAAATAGCTAAGTTCTCCCATCATACTCATTTGATATCTTGACTGCATTAGCTTGGCAAACCTTTTACAAAGTCTGTCATTTGTAGAACCAAAAATGATATCATCAACATATATATGTACCAAAAGTAAGTCCTTTCCATGGTTGAGATAAAATAAAGTTTTGTCAATAGTCCCTCTATTAAATCCACTTTCTAGAAGAAACTGAGCTAATGTCTCATACCATGCTCTTGGAGCTTGCTTAAGGCCATAAAGTGCTTTATCAAGTCTGTAGACATGATTAGGAAATTTTGAATCTACAAGACCTGGAGGTTGTTCAACATATACTTCTTCTTCCAATTCTCCATTAAGAAAAGTACTTTTTACATCCATTTGAAAGACTGTAAACTTTTTGTGAGCAGCATAAGCCAGAAATATCCTTATGGCTTCCAGTCTAGCAACTGGTGCAAATGTTTCATCATAATCAATTCCCTCCTGTTGAGAATATCCTCTTGCAACCATTCTTGATTTATTCTTGTAATTATGCCATCACTGTCAGTTTTATTTCTGAACACCCATTTTGTACCAACAACTGATCTGTTCTTTGGTCTTGGCACTATGGTCCAGACTTTATTTCTTTCAAATTCATTTAACTCTTCCTGCATTGCTTGCACCCAATCAGCATCTTGAAGAACTTCTTTCACTTTCTTTGGTTCAGCCTGAGAAAGAAAAGAATGATAGAGACATTCATTTGATGCTGTTGTTCTAGTTCTAATACCTGCTTCAGGATCTCCAATAATAAAGTCAGGTGTATGTGCTTTAGTCCACTTCCTTGCAGATGGAAGATGATCTCTAGAAGTAGATGCTCCCCCATGATCCATGCTGTCTCCATCAACATTTTCTGATGCTCCCCCTGAAATTATGCTCTCTGAGTTGGATCCTTCAGAATTTGAGTTTCCAGAATTATCAGAACTTGGCCCATCAGAACTTGATGAATCAGAACTTGAAGAGCCTGTTCTAGGTTCTGATGCTTCTTGAGATGTGGTTGGATCTTCAATATGCTCCCCCTGCACAGGTGCATTTTCCTTTGGCGTAGTCATCACAGTTTCAATAACATCAGAGTTTAACCCATCAGAGTTTGCAGTATCAGGATTTAGACTATCAGAATTTACAGAATCAGAATTTGAAACTTCATTTTCAAATCTCAGCTGATCATTATTATTGAAATCTTCAAGTCCAATAATCTTCTTATCATCAAAAGAGAGATTGATAGATTCCATGACAACCCTTGTTCTTAAATTGTAGACTCTGAAGGCTTTTGTGGAAAGTGGATATCCAACAAAAATTCATCCATCAACTTTTAGATCAAATTTGGATAGCTGTTCAGGATGAGTCTTAAGAACAAAACACTTGCATCCAAATACATGAAAGTACTTCAGATTTGGCTTCTTTTTCTTCACCATCTCATATGGTGTCTTTCTATGCTTGTTGATAAGTGTTGCATTCTGAGTAAAACAAGCAGTCTACAGAGCTTCAGCCCAAAAGTAGGTTGGTAACTTTGCTTCATCAAGCATAGTTCATGCAACTTCAATAAGAGTTCTATTCTTTCTTTCAACAACTCCATTTTGCTGTAGAGTTCCAGGAGCAGAAAATTCCTACTTTATTCCATGGGCTTTGCAGAACTCTTCCATAATCATATTCTTGAACTCAGTGCCATTATCACTTCTTATAATTTTCACAGAGTCTTTGACCAATTTATCCAGTTATTTGACATGATCAATCAAGATAGATGCATTTTCACTTTTTGTGTGCAAGAAATACACCCATGTGTATCTGGTAAACTCATCTACTATCACCATAGCATATTTCTTCTTTGCAATAGACATGACATTCACTGGACCAAATAGATCAACATGTAGTAGGTGATAAGGCACATGAATTGAAGATTCAGTCTTGCTCTTGAATGAAGATTTTCTTTGTTTTGCTTTTTGACATGAATCACAAAGGCCATCAGGAGCAAATACTGATTTTGGCAGTCCTCTCACAAGATCTTTCTTGACTAGTTCATTTATATTGTTGAAATTTAATTGAGAGAGTTTCTTGTGCCAATCCCAGCTTTCTTCAATTGATGCTCTGCTTAACAAACAGATTGCAGAACCATCAGAACTTGTTGAAAGCTTGGCTTCATAAATGTTACCATGCCTGTATCCCTTTAGAATAACTTTGCCTTTAGATTTGCTTACAACTTCACAGTGTTCTTCCAAGACATCCACATGATAACCTCTGTCACAGTTTCGACTAACACTCAGCAGATTGTGTTTAAGTCCTGAAACTAGAGCTACTTTTTCAATGATGACATTCCCAAGATTGATATTGCCATATCCCAGAGTTTTTCCCATGTTGCCATCTCCATAAGAAACTCCTGGGCCAGCTTTCTCCACAAAGTCTGATAGCAGGGCTTTATTTCCAGTCATATATCCTGAACATCCACTGTCCAGAACTAGGATATTTTTCTTATTTCCCTGCAATCACAAAGAGCACTAATGATTAGTTTTAAGGATCCAGACTTGCTTGGATCCTTTGGTCTTATTAAGTTTGTTAACATTTGCAGCGGATTTAACATCAGAGTTTATGTTAACATTTTTCTTATCAGAATTTACGGTATCAGACTTTGCATCAGAACTTACACTAGAAGGAATAATGCTAACTTTCTTCAAAGAAGGTTTTACTTGATAATAATCATTGTACAAACTATAATATTCCTTACAAGTTTAAATGGAATGCCATAAACTACCACAATGAAAACAAGGATTTTGTGGTTTAAACCTAACGGACTGACTCTTAACTCCTGATTTAGGAAGTAAGGAGTTGATATTCTTATTCTCCCTGCAAAAAGAAGCAAGATGGTTAGAGTTTCCACAGTTATAGCATTTCTTTCTAGGAGCATTAGGAACAGGCTTATAACTATTGCTTTTATTCACACCTTCCTTTCCATTCCTATTTTTCCTAGGTGGCTTTACCTTGTTTACATTTTTAATCTCTTTCAGCTTATACTTAAGTTGCTTCTTTGTCATTAAGCCTATGTTAACTTCAGCTGGTTTATCCTGTTTTGCCTTATCAGAAGTTGACTCTTCCTTAACTTCTCTCTCAATATCTTCCATCTTTTCAGAATCAGACTCTACAGTTTTAGCTACAAACTTAACAGGATTTACCTTTGGCTTATTAGTATGTTTAACAATAATTGGATTAATTTGTTCAGTTCCTGTTTCATTTTTATCATATCCATAACCTAAGCCCTCTTTCCAGTTTCCACTACTTAGCAAATTCTGAGTTATTCTGCCAGAGTTAGTCCAAGTCCTGATAATCTCTCTTTCCTTTTCTAACTCAGTTTTTAGAGATTGATTCAATTTTAACACTTCATCTCTAACATAAAAAACATCATCTCTTTCTTTCTGAGTTTGATGGAACATAACTAACTCTTTTTCTAAATAGTCATTCCTTTTCTTAAAAGCCAGATTTTCAGAAGTTAACCTATCACATGTTAAAGTCTGATCTCTATAACTAATGAATATGGTTTTAAGATAAGATCTCAACTCAGTAATATCATCATTATGAAAAGCATAAGTTGTTTGAGGTACCTTTAACTCAGCAGCATCAAAACTGCTATCAACATTTGCCATCAAGGCATAGTTCACATCACGTTCAGAATCTAAAGTGTCTGTCCAGCTTTTCTTCTTTGTGACAAGTGCCTTCCCTTTGTCACCTTTTCCTTTCTTGCAATCTGGAGATATGTGGACTTTCTCACCATAATTGTAGCATTTAACATTTGAGTAATCTTCTTTGTCAGACTTTCCTGCTTTGCCTTCAGATTTTCTGAATCCTTTCTTATCAGAACTTCCATTTTTCCTGGAAAATTTCCTTCCCTTTCTGAATTTCCAGTAGGCTATCTTTGTGATGCCCTTCACCATAAGAGCACACAATCTCATAATCTCTTCATCAACATCCATCTCAGATAAACTTTCAGTTTCTGAATCTTCATCATCATCAGAACTTAATGAATCTGAATCAGACTTTGTGATGAGAGCCTTTCCTTTGCCTTTCTTTGAGACATCCACTTTGGGGGATTCCTCCTCAGCCTTAAGAGAAACTGTTCTTGACTTTCTCCCATTCCTCTTGCTTCTTTGATCCATCTCAAGTTCATGAGTTTTGAGCATACCATAAATTTCATCAAGAGTTGTTTCATCAAGAGCATAGTTGTCTCTTATAGTAGTTTCCTTCAAATCCCAACTTTCAGGAAGAGCTAAAAGGAATTTAAGATTAGTATCTTCAAGATAATATTCCATATCCACCAGTGACTGATCATTCAAGAGTTTGAAAAATCTGTCATATACTTCAGTTAATGACTAATCAGGTTTTGAGTCAAAGTGCTCATACTCTTGAGTGAGTATAGTCCTCCCGTTCTTCTTAATTGCATCAGTTCCCTGGAATCTTGTTTTCAAGGCATCCCATATCTCGTTTGCAGTCTTGTAGTTAATTACCCTGTTTGACATGATATTATCAATGGCACTATGCAGCAAATGCCTTACCTTTGCATCCTTGGAAATAGATGAGATATCTTCAGTTGTATACTCACTTTTCTCCTTTGGTACAGTCTTTGCTGGCTGATCTGCAACTACAATTGACAACTTTGTTGGCTTATGTGGTCCTTCCTTAATTCTGTCAAGGTATTCTGGATCTGTAGCTTCCAGAAACATAGTCATCCTCACTTTCCATATGGGATACTTAGAAGGTCTCAGTATGGGAACGCTAATAGTCTCATATCGATTATGGATTTGAGTCTTTGGAGTTTCTTCAGTTTTTGTGGGCTTGGTTGGAGTTTGTTCTTCTTCAGACATGACTATTTTGGATCTTTACTGTATATGTGTTAACAAATATGCTCTGATACCACTTGTTAGGTCATACACACTGTAGAAGAGGGTTGAATACAGTGTATACTACAATCAAATCGAATTAAGAACACAAGTATGAAACACAGAATAATCTTATTAGTAAAACAGTATTACAATGGAACCGTTCTCTCTCAGTGATGAACAATTATCACGAGAGCTGTTAGGGTTACAATGAATAATATTTTTGATTAAGATAACACATATAGTGTAAACCCTATGTTGTGTTTATATAGACACACAGTTATAAGATAATCTTCTAATTGATATCGAATATAAGTTTGCATCCTAAAATATATTAATTAGTTATCTTTTCCTCCAAGTCTTCTATTCTTCATAGAATTCTTCTCCATGCATATCTCTTCTTGTTTTAGTCTTGATCTTCTTTCCTTTCAATCAGCCGCCTTCCTAATCTGAAAGTCTTCTTAAGTCCTGATATTATTTCCTGATGAATATCTTCTGATATCTTAAATTCTGATAACTTAAGTTTTGATATCTTAAGTTCTGATAACTTAAGTTCTGATATCTTAAGTTCTGACTTCAGCATAAGTACTGATTTCCAGTTAAGTCCTCATTTGTCCTGTTAGTCAAGATCTGAAAACTAAACACAAATCATTATTAGACATGACATCACAAATATATCTAACATACGGGTTTACCGAAGTTGGAAACTCCGGTACCCTCCGGCCACCATCACCTCCTGATCACACCTACTCAACATCAGGAATCTAATCATGTAATCCAATCTAACAGGTAACCCCTGAGTTGGACGAAAAAACTCAAAGAAAACTCGTCGGACGGCGAGTTCTTCGTTGCTCCGGCCAGCTCGATTTCGGAATCGTCTGTACACCAAACCACCACCAATCGATTCCTCTTTTCAAGCTCTACACACTGATACCAATCAATCACCTTAATAACCCCTAGATCAAAATGCCCCAATTTCAATGGAAAACATTCATACGCATTAAGAACCCTAATTTCATAATTTAAAAATCAAACCCACTTTTGAACATGTTATTGAACTCCAAATTGCTAGTATCACATACCAAAATGACCAGAATCAAATTATCTACAACATGCAAGCATTAAATCACACAAATAAGATCAAAATCAAAAATTCAAAATTAAGCCCAAAATAATTCAAAAATAATTAAAAATACAGAAATTAACCTGTTGATTCTGCAGTGTAATAGGTTATAAAATCTGATAGTACTCTCCAAGTCCTTCATTTTGATTACTATAACACAGAAATCCGAGTTCGATAACACCTTCAAATGCTTGTTTGATTCTGAAGAACACTATGAATATTATGATTTTTCTGAAAATTCTATATTTTTACTATTTGCAAATGATTATCTGTACAAAATAAAATACGGTAAGGGCTATTTGTATTTACGGAATATTGGTACCCGATTGGATCATATCGGATATAAAAAATAAAATACTTAATCACTAAGTATTAGTTAAATAGATCCAATTCGGTACCGGTTTTGGGATAATTATCAAAACCAAGCTTTTCGTAAATACGGTCTTGGTCTCAGCACTTTGGTTACACTAATTACGAGAAGATAATATAATAATTTAATCATAATATCCCGTTTCTCAAAAATACGGGTTTTATCGATTTACCGAAACGAATATTGTAACAAAAATTTTGTGCCGGGACCCGCACGGGTAAAACCGTACCTTAGATCGAAAAAGTCAAAACATGGAAAATGCTCGAAATATTCAAATTGGGTTAGAAAGGAGTTTTTTTGAGACTTCCGGGTTGTAAAAACGCAAAAATGGTTGAAGTCGGTCAATTCTCGATTATACAAAATAATTTATAAATACTCGAAAAAATAATTTATTAAATCCATAAATCCATTATAAAATCATATAACGACATAAAAATTAATAGAAAAATATCAAAATTATCTATACTTTATTTTGGACATATAAAAATTAAAATACTCAAAATTTACCATATTTAAACATCCAAACACAAATACCAATTAACAAACAATTCACCAATAATTCACATAATAATCACAGAATTATTATTTACTGATAAAAATAATTACACGATATATCCTGGATATTAAATCCTTGTCCCTTAAAAGGATTCTATCCTCAGAATCTCCTAAGCAAACAAATGAGGGTACTTTTCTCGCATATCACTTTCTAACTCCCAGGTTAATTCTTCAACCCTTGGGTTTCTCCAGAATACTCTTACTAACTTTACAACTTTATTTCTTAACACTTTCTCTCTCTTTTCTAAAATCTCTATTAGATTCTCTACATATGACAAATCTACCTGAAGTTCTATCGTCTCGTACTCGATTACATGTCTAGAATTTGGATTGTACTTCTTAGGCATAAACACGTCAAAGACATTATGAATATGCTCCATATACGGGGGTAAAGCCAACTCGTAAGCTACCTTGAAAATACGCTTCAAAATTTAAATCTCCATCTTCGAATTCCATATTCTTTCTTGATTGATCTGCATATTTTCTCTAACGATCTTGCGCTGTAATTAAACTTTTTTGAATAACTTCGACAACTTCTTTTGTTTGTTGCACCAATTCGGGTCCAAGTATCTTACATTCTATGACTTCATCCTAATACACTAGTGATCGACATTTACGTCCATAAAGAGCTTCGTATGGAGGCATTCCGATACTGGCGTGATAACTGTTATTGTAAGCAAATTCTACTAAGGGCAAATGCTCGTTTCAACTTCCTTTCAAATCAATAGTACAAACACGTAACATGTCCTCAATTGTCCGAATCGTTTTTTCACTTTGGCCGTCAGTCTGTGGATGATAAGTTGTATTCATGTTCAACTTGGTTCCCAAACATTCCTGAAAATTTCTCCAAAATCTTGAATTGAATCTTGGATCTCAATCTGATACAATAGACACAGGGACTCCATGACGAACTACTATCACTTTCAAATACATATGAACCAACTTGTCCAATGAAAATCTTTCATTAATAGGCAGAAAATGAGCTGACTTAGTTAGTATGTCCACTATAACCCAAATGGCATCGTGGTTTGCTTTCTTCTTTGGTAATACGACTATAAAATCCATAGTAATATGCTCCCATTTCCATTCTGGAATCTCTAACGGTTGCAATAATCCACTTGGTCTCTGGTGCTCCGCCTTAACTCTTTGACACGTTTAACATTTGCTAACCCATTCCGCAATTTCTCTCTTCATATCTAGCCACCAATAATTTTCCTTTAAGTCTCTGTACATCTTGGTACTCCCTGGATGGATCGAATACTCTGAATTATGAGCTTCATGTTAAATTTCATTCTTCAACTCTGTCACTGGTGGAATCCAAATTCTGGAAGAAAATCCGCGAATACCTTGATCATCTTTCTGAGTGCATAACTCTTCTCCTACCAAACGATTGATATCCTAATCCATTACTTCCTCTTGGCATTTCTTTATCTTCTCTAACAACTCCGGGTGAAAGGTCATACTATACATCTTTAGTTCATTAGGCTTGCAAACTCTGATTTCCAATTCCGATTTCTAAAATTCTTTATACAATTCTTCGGGTACTGTCATCACATTTAGTCTCTCTTTTCATCTTAACGCGGTTGCCACTACATTTGTTTTTCCTGGATGATAGTTAATCGCACATTCATAATCCTTGATCAACTCTAACCATCTTCTCTGTCTCATATTGAGTTCCTTTTGCGTGAATATGTACTTCAAACTCTTATGATCTGTATAAATCTCACATCTTCCCCCATATAGATAGTGTCTCCAAATCTTTAAGGAGAATACTATTGTTGCTAGTTCCGAATCATGAGTAGGATACTTCTGCTCATGAGGTTTTGAAGGGTTTTTAGCACATAAACGCAGCGAAAACATAAACTTAAATCTTAAAAAAAAACCGAAACCCTCCACAGGATCCATGCGAAAAATAATATTTAATTCGTAGTTCAGTATGTTTACCTTTAAAAGCTTTACATTAATGGAAAGATGGAGGTCTTTAATAGCGATCCAAGAACCATGAGCGGAGATCCTTAGCAGCTTCTCCTCAAGTGTGAAGCACTCCACCGGTATCCACCAAGAAAATGATGTAATGGAGAAGGAGGAGGTGGAGAGAATTAGGGTTTTGTAAAATTTTTAGGTTGAGGCAAAAATAGGGTTTATAATAGTATATTTATAGGTAAAATTTTCAGCTAAAATTTTTCCCATAAAATATTATTATTATTAACCCTTTACTTTTCTCATTAATAATTAAAACACCTTTTAATTATTAATCCTTTTTCTAAACACTTTAGAAATAATTCTCTCTCTTGATTTAATTTCCAAAAAATAAATTCTTAATTAATAATATTAAGAACCTTTTCTTAATTAATTTATAATCAATTAAATCTCATTTAATCAATTATTAAATTTTCCAATTAATTATTTATTTCATAAATAAATAATTATCAGCCATTATTAATTAATTCCTCCACCATTAAATCATTCTCTTTTATGGTGTGACCTTGTAGGTTCAATGTTAAGCCGGTAGTAGAAATAAATAATAATAAAACTATTTTATCATTATTTATATAAATTCTCTAATTCATTAAATATGATTAATTAATTAGTCATATTTATTCTACATCATGAGGGATACTTCTCAGCATATCGCGACTATCCGGATAATACGAATTCACTGCTTAGAATACCAAGAACCTATTCAGTGAGTAGTTACCATACAATTAATTCCTTCTACCCTGCAATGTCACGATTAAATACAAGGCATGGAACTTGTGTCAAGCCTATCTTATTTAATCACTTGCTTTCCCATTCACTACGCTTATTCTATTTAATGTAAATTAGAAACTCCTTTCTAATTTCATTCACTCTGGCGAGAGATTCCTGAACTAACATAAGTGGATCAGCATTGAACATTCTCTTCCTATACTGGAAGGGGTAGATCCTTTATTGATCATACACTATCTTCGTGTACAAATTCCTATACCCAGTAGAGCCCTTATAATTGTCCCTTGAGACTAAGAACTAAACCAAACATAGTTCAGTGTACACAAGATGACTATGATGACCTCAAGTCTAAGGATACTTGTACAACTATCACTATGTGAACAACTGCTGACACGTGAGTGAACTTCATCAGTTGTTCAGCTGTGTGAGTCATGTTCAGTGAATTTATTCTATAATAAGCACCTACATACTAGCTATAAAGTCACCACACAAATGTCTATGAGAACATACATCCTTCATAATGAAGCAAGCATAGTATGTACCGATCTTTGCAGATTATTAATTATCAGTTAGTAATCCTACGACCAGGAACTATTTAAGTTTAGAGTTATCATCTTTAAGGTCTCATTATTATGATCTCATCACAATCCATAAAAAGCTTTACTCTAAACTGTGGTATATCTTATTTAAACATTTAAATAGCTAGAGCCCGCAATAAAAACAAAATAAGTCTTTTATTAATATCAATGAAATCAAAACATATTACATAAAAGTTATTCCTAAATCCTCATACATGATTGGACTTAGGACATATCTCTTTCAATCTCCCACTTGTACTAAAGCTAATCACTCTGGAATCTAATACCCATCTTGTCTTTATGATGATCAAAGTGACTCTGAGAAAGTGGCTTTGTGAGTGGGTCTGCTACGTTGTTATGTGTGTCAACTCTCTCGACGTTGACATCTCCTCTATTTTGAACTCAGATTCACCACCAAAAACAAGAAAAATGTCCTGAGTCCTTCACAAGTACTTAAGGATGTTTTTCACTGCTTTCCAGTGGTCTTCACCTGGATTGGACTGATATTTGCTCGTCACACTAATTGAATAAGCAACATCAGGCCTTGTACACAACATCGCGTACATGATAGATCCTATTGCTGAAGCACAAAGAATCTTACTCATACGCTCTCTTTCCTCAGGTGTCTTAGGAGACATTTATTTCGGAAAGGGACACTCCATGACTCATCCGTATGAGACCTCTTTTGGAGTTTTCCATGCGAAACCTTTTAAGCACTTTCTGGATGTATGTACCCTGGGTAAGACCTATCATTCTTCTAGATCTATCTCTATAGATCTTCAAACCGAGAATGTAGAATGCTTCTCCCAAGTCCTTCATGGTGAAGTTCTTTGATAACCTTACTTTGACTGATTGTAGCATCGGTATATCATTTTCTATAAGAAGTATGACATCCACATACAATACAAGAAATGTTACCGCGCTCCCACTAACCTTCTTGTAGACACATGGTTCATCTATGTTTTTGATAAAACCAAACTCTTTGATTGTCTCATCAAAATGGATGTTCCATCTACGAGAAGTTTGCCTTAAACCATATATGGTTCGTAGCAGCTTACACACTAGGTGTTCATTTCCCTTGGAAAGAAAACCCTCTGGCTTTGTCATATACACTTCCTCCTTAAGTTCCCCATTGAGGAAGGCCGTTTTCACGTCCATTTGCCAGATCTCATAGTCGTAGTAAGTAGCAATCGCAAGCAAAATCCGAATTGATTTTAACAGGGCTACAGGCGAAAAAAGTTTCATCAAAGTCAATCCCTTGCCTTTGTTTGAATCCTTTTGCCACGAGCCTGGCCTTATAGGTCTCCACCTGGCCATCTGCTCCAATCTTTCTTTTGTATACCCACTTGCACCCAATAGGCTTAACACCTTCAGGCGCCTCAATCAGAGTCCATACTTGGTTGGTATACATAGATTCCATTTTGGATTTCATGGCACTATGCCATTTCTCTGAGTCAACATTACTCATAGCCTCATTATAGGTCACAGGGTCGTCATCATCAATGATTGACAACTCATTATCATTCTTAATGACAAGGCCATAATACCTCTCAAGTTAGTGAGACACTGTCCCTATCCTACGAATGGGCTGTTCCACAGAAGGTTGTTCAGTCTGAACAGGTATTTCCACTTGATCCATAGTAGTTTGTGCTTCTTGAACTTCATCAAGTTCATTTTACTCCCACTGTTTCCTTCAAGGATAAACTCCTTTTCCAAGAAGGTAGCATGTCTAGAGACAAACACCCGATGATCGGTGTAAAAGTAATACCTCAAAGTCTCTTTAGGATATCCCACAAAATTACATTTTACGGATCGAGATTCCAGCTTATCTGGGTCAACTTTCTTGACATAAGCTGGACATCCCCAAATCTTAACGTGTTTAAGACTCAGTTTCCTTTCTTTCCATATCTCATATGGTGTTTGAGGAACGGATTTGGAAGGCACCTTATTCAGTAAATATGCTGAGGTTTCCAATGCATAACCCCATAGGAATACGGGAAGATTCGCATAACTCATCATGGACCGAACCATGTCTAACAAAGTTCGATTTCTCCTTTCAGATACCCCATTTAACTGTGGAGTATATGGAGGAGTCCACTGGGAGACTATACCATTTTCTTTGAGATAATCTAGAAACTCTCCATTCAAGTATTCACACCTCGATCTAATCGAAGGGTTATAATACTGTGTTTGGTTTGTTTCTCCACTTCATGTTTATATTCTTTGAACTTTTCAAAGGCTTCAGACTTGTGTTTCATCAAATACACATATCCGAATCTAGATCTATCATCTATGAAAGTAATGAAGTACGAAAATCTACCCATGGCTTGTGTAGACATTGGTCCACATACATTTGTGTGTACCAATCCTAGCAAATCTGCAGTCCTCTCTCCATGTCCACTAAATGGAGATTTGGTCATTTTACCCAATAGACAAGACTCGCATGTAGGATATGATTCAAAATCAAAGGGGTCAAGTAACCCTTCCTTATGCAATGTCCGCAGTCTATTTTCACTAATATGACCTAGCCTACAGTGCCATAAATAGGTAAGATTTTCATCATCTCGTTTTCTATTATTAGTTTGTTCAATCTGATGTAAATCATGCTCTACGTCACATACATACAGACCATTATTTATAATACCACGTCCATAAAGAACATTATCTCTAAGGATAGAACATTCATTATTCTTAATAATAAATGAAAAACCATCCAAATCCAACATAGGGATAGAAACAATATTCCTCACAATAGAGGGAACGTAATAACAATTATTCAAAATAATAGTCTTGCCCATAGGCATATGTAAACTAAATGATCCTACAGATATGGCCGCGACCTTTGCTTCATTGCCCATACGTAGAATCACCTCATTTTTTCAAGAGTCCTACTTCCCTTTAATCCTTGCAACAAATTGCAAATATGAGAACCACAGGCGGTATCTAATACCCAAGTAGAAATTTGACCTAGTGACATATTAACTTCGATCATGAACATGCCTGAATCAGAAGCGGTAGTCTTACTACCCTTCTTCTTCAATTCTGCAAGGTAAACCTTGCAGTTCCTCTTCCAGTGCCCCAACTTGTTACAGTGAAAACAAACAGCTAAATTAGGACCAGTCAACTTGTGAGCATCTAGTATGCTTCGGAGTGATAGTGCAGAAGACATGACGAATATAGTAAATCTGTAAATGATAAACACATAACAACACTTAGCAAATATTCAATTTCATTTCAAAACACTATATGAATCGGGTCTTTATTCATAAGTGTCTCCCACTAGTTTATCTAATTTATTCAACCCCCTAAGTGAAAATTAAGCATTCATAATGCTAGTGGGAATAGGGATCCTACATTCCATCACACAACCTCGGCTGTGGCACGAAACGTCATGTGATGTTCAATAGGCAGACAACTCTTGTCAATTACATCTTATGTTATTCCCTAATATAACTTTAGCCTCTTGAATAATTGAGTCATGGCTGTGGCACGATAAACTCAATATTCTAAGTCAAGTCTAACCCAACATTTCGTACAATTGAATCAGTCTCCAACGGCCCACGGCTGTGGCACGTACCGACCTTTAGATTCGAATTCAATGTACATATCTCTATGTAATAGACAAGTATTTCTTATTTTGAAATCAAAGCCCTCGGCTGTAGCACGAAACGACAATGATTCAAAAATAAGAACTACTTTCTACCATGTTGGAAGGCTTTGACCGACACAAGCCCATTGTGTCATTGGCCAATTACTACTTGATATTATTTAATTTTAGAGGGATTATATTATATTGCAATCATAATAATATTATAAAGAGATTCTTCCTTTTAAATTAAATATTTCAAATCAATAATCGATAATCAGATGATTCCCAGATCGGGTGGAGCATTGTCAAGAGGCGTCACTTAATAACCCTTTCTTACAGATAGAAATCTGTTGTTGACAGAATCATCCTTTCTCTCAATATTGAAAATTCATATTAAATTAAATGTTTCATAAACACAAGAATCTCATGATCGTATTCATAATATTTATTGTTAAGGCAAGAAACGATTCCTATTCTAGATTTTCTAGAGCACGCCTTATATTGATTTAAGTTCACCTAAATCTATCATCGCATGGTAAACATAGGCATGTATCTCATATATAAAATTAAATAAACAAGTAAATGTAAAGTGCAATAAAGTAAATGTGTTTGGTTATGGCCCCATCCTATGTGATCTTTATCAAGCTCATGATAAAGATCAAAGTCAATCTAATATGGTGATGGAAATAAATACAACTACTTATTATATAAGTCTTCTTCTTTGTTTAGACTTCTTGTATGCCTCGTCTTCTTCTTTGTATCACCTCCATTGGATAGCCTTCTTGAGTCTTCAATTACATTACATGATTGAAAGTAAAACTAATCTAATGAACTTACAAGAATAACTCGAGTTACATTCGAGATTTATGATTACAAAGATTGACGACATGCAAGTTGTATTTAAAACCAAAACCAAAACCATTACACTAAGGTCGAAAGGCCATAACCATCCACCATGCTCATACAACACATAAAAGCATGCTAAAACACATAATCTGATCTTAACATATCATATTATCCATGATCTAATCATAAAAAAAATATGACAAAAATCAGAAAAATCAGAATCAAATCAGAAAAACAAGAATTACTGTTTACGAGCAGTAAATGACGTCAAACGCCTTACAGACGAGTCATTAATAGCTTTAACTATCAGTTTTGTTCAGACGCTCGTTTACCTATGAAATAGGGTATTCGTTTGCGTAAATCGGACACTAGACCCCGATTTCAGTAAATCTGCAGCAGCCAATTCAGAATCCGTATCTAATATGATTCTCATAATTAGAACAAACATAAATCATGTATATATCAGTATATATACAGATTACATAATCATCTTATGATTATACAACTCACATGAATATCATATATTCAAAACCATACATATATAAGCATATTATATCAACATCAAATCATGGCGAATCACGTACATGCTCATATATTAAAAACAGTTAAACACATAAACGAATTAAAAACTTTTCGCAAGTAGCTCTGATGCCATTGAAGGGTTTTTAGCACATAAATGCAGCGAAAACGTAAATTTAAATCTTAAAAAAAAACCGAAACCCTCCGCAGGATCCATGCGAAAAATAATATTTAATTCGTAGTTCAGTATGTTTACCTTAAGAAGCTTTACATTAATGGAAAGATGGAGGTCTTTAATAGCGATCCAAGAACCACGAGCGGAGTTCCTTAGCAGCTGCTCCACAAGTGTGAAGCGCTCCACCGGTATCCACCAAGAAAACGATGTAATGGAGAAGGAGGAGGTGGAGAGAATTAGAGTTTTTGTAAAAATTTTAGGTTGAGGCAAAAATAGGGTTTATAATAGTATATTTATAGGCAAAATTTTCAGCTGAAAATTTTCCCATAAAATATTATTATTATTAACCCTTTATTATTCTCATTAATAATTAAAACACCTTTTAATTATTAATCCTTTTTCTAAACACTTTAGAAATAATTCTCTCTCTTGATTTGATTTCCAAAAAATAAATTCTTAATTAATAATATTAAGAACCTTTTCTTAATTAATTTATAATCAATTAAATCTCATTTAATCAATTATTAAATTTTCCAATTAATTATTTATTTCATAAATAAATAATTATCAGCCATTATTAATTATACCTCCACCATTAAATCATTCTCTTTTATGGTGTGACCCTGTAGGTTCAATATTAAGCCGGTAGTAGAAATAAATAATAATAAAACTATTTTATCAATATTTATATAAATTCTCTAATTCATTAAATATGATTAATTAATTAATCATATTTATTCTACATCGTGATGGATACTTCTCAGCATATCGCGACTATCCGGATAATACGAATTCACTGCTTAGAATTCCAAGAACCTATTCAGTGAGTAGTTACCGTACAATTAATTCCTTCTATCCTACAATGTCACGATTAAATACAAGGCATGAAACTTGTGTCAAGCCTATCTTATTTAATCATTTGCTTTCCCATTCACTATGCTTAGTTCTATTTAATGTAAATTAGAAACTTCTTTTTAATTTCATTCACTCTGGCCAGAGATTCCTGAACTAACATAAGTGGATCAGCATTGAACATTCTCTTCCTACACTGGAAGGGGTGGATCCTTTATTGATCATACACTATCTTCGTGTACAAATTCCTATACCCAGTAGAGCCCTTATAATTGTCCCTTAAGACTAAGAACTAAACCAAAGCATAGTTCAGTGTACACAAGATGACTATGATGACCTCAAGTCTACGGATACTTGTACAACTATCACCATGTGAACAACTGCTGACACGTGAGTGAACTCCATCAGTTGTTCAGCTGTGTGAGTCATGTTCAGTGAACTTATTCTATAATAAGCACCTACATACTAGCTATAGTATCACCACACAAATGTCTATGAGAACAGACATCCTTCATAATGAAGCAAGCATAGTATGTACCGATCTTTGCAAATTATTAATTACCAGTTAGTAATCCTAGGACCAGGAACTATTTAAGTTTAGAGTTATCATCTTTTAGGTCTCATTATTATGATCTCATCATAATCCATAAAAAGCTTTACTCTAAACTGTGGTATATCTTATTTAAACATTTAAATAGATAGAGCCCGCAATAAAAACAAAACAAGTCTTTTATTAATATCAATGAAATCAAAACAAATTACATAAAAGTTATTCCTAAATCCTCATACATGATTGGACTTAGGACATATCTCTTTCAGGTTTCAGTTGTCTAGATGCATATGCAATAACTTTATCGTGCTACATCAAAACACAACCTAATCCCTTATGAGAAGCATCACTATAGATTACAAAATTCCTTGATCACCTGAAAGTGACAAAATAGGTGTCATGATCAATCTCTTTTTCAGTTCTTGAAACTTTATTAACACTTCTCATTCCATATAAACTTTTCATTTTCCTAGTAAGCTTCGTTAAAGGTGTTGCAATCCTTGAGATATCTAGAACAAATCTTCGATAATATCCTGTTAATCCCAAGAAACTTCTCACTTCTGTTGGTGTTTTTGGCCTCTCCCAATTTGCAAAAACTTCAATCTTCGCTGGGTCCACTTTGATCCCTTCATTATTGATTATGTGCCTTAAGAACTGAACTTCCTGGAACCAAAACTCACACTTCAAAAACTTGGCATATAATTTCTGCTTTCTCAACATTTCCAAATATTCCTTGAAAATTTTGTTCATTAAGTCTATAAACGCTGCTCGGGCATTGGTTAGTCCAAAAGATATCACTAAGAATTCATAATGACCGTACCTTGTTCTAAAAGTTGTCTTCGGTATATCTTCAGGTTTAATATTTAGTTGGTGATATCCGGATCTCAAATCAATCTTAGAGAAATACTTAGCTCCTTTTAGCTGATCAAACAGATCGTCGATTCGAGGAAATAGATACTTGTTCTTGACAGTAAGCTTGTTGAGTTCCCGATAGTCAATCCAGAATCTCATGCTTCCATCCTTCTTCTTAAAAAATAACATCGGTGCACCCCACGGGGATACACTGGGTCTAATCACTCCTTTTTCTAACAACTCTTGCAACTGCTTTGCTAACTTCTTCATTTCGGCGGGCACCATTCTGTACGGGGCCTTAGATACTGGTTCCGTTCCAAGTGATAAATCAATCGCAAACTCGATTTCTCTGTCTGGAGGAAGTCCTGGTAACTCGTCTGAGAATACGTCTGGAAACTCATTGACTACTGGAATATCTTCAAGTTTTGATGGCTCCTGATTTTTATCTATCACATAAGCAATGAAATGCTCGCATCCTTTTTGCAGTAACTTCTTGGCTTGAATCATCGCTAAGAACTTCTTTACTTGTCTCTGACCTTTAAACGTCACCACCTTCTCGTCTGGCGTCTTCCAAATTACCTTCTTGTTACGATAGTCTATCCGAGCATTGTGCTTAGATAGCCAGTCCATTCCTAGAATGATGTCAAATTCTTTTAACTTAATGATATCAAATCAGTATAAAACTTATTGCCAGAAATCTCAATCTCACAATCCGTACACACTTGGTTAACAGATACACGCTCTGGATTTTCTAATTCTACAGTCATAATCTCATTTAACAATTTAACTAGACAATTTAACTTATCAACAAAATCTTGAGAAATAAATGACCGAGTTGCTCCCGAATCTACTAACACTTTGGCACATAAAGAATTCACAATAAGTGTACCTTCCACAACATCAGTGTCCTGAATAGCATCCTTTACAGACATGTCATAAACTCTAGCTTTGGGAGGCTCATTCACTACTGGAGTAGATCCCATGATTCTCAATGCATTACTAACTGGAACTGGTGTCTTACAATCCCTTGTTATGTGTCCTGGCTTCCCACACTTGAAGCATGTAAACATAATTGTTGGAACCTTGCCCTCTTGAATCCTGATAGGTTGATCCTTGTTTACTGGCTCTCTGGCTGGTTGATTATGACACTCCTTTAAATAGTGCCCTTTCCGGTTACACCTATAACAAACCACATTCAATTTGTTGCATGGCATTCTGGTAAAGCTAGCCTCTACTGGATGGTTCCCAGTGGTTGGATGGTTGCCTTGTCCTCCATCGCCCACATTTTGCTTTCTGAAATAAAAATTTCTTACTGGATGAAACTTGACTTTCTTCTGATTGAAATTTGGAAACTTCCCTGCTTGTGACTGTCCTTCATTTCCTTCGAACTTTCTCTTCTTACTCTCTTTCTCCTTCTGTGACATTTCACTCTCTGTCTCCACAATCATAGCCTTCTATACAACTCCTGCATATGTGTCCAATTCAAATATGGCTACCTTCCCTCTAATCCATGGCTTAAGACCTTGATCAAATCTCTAAGCTTTCTTCCTATCAGTATCCACATATGATGGTACAAACCTGGACAATTCCTCGAACTTACTTTCATAATCTGCTACTGACATATTTCCCTATTTTAACTCCTGAAACTTCAATTCAATTTGATCCTGAACAAGCTGAGGAAAATAATTTTCTATAAACCACTCCTTGAATCTATCCCAAGCAATAACATCTGTACCTTCAAATGTCTTAACAGTCTCCCACCAGTAGGTGGCTTGATTCTTCAAATAGTAACTTGCAAACTCTATTTTCTACTCCTCCCTCACCTTAACCAAAGCAAAAGACTTCTCTATCTCCATTAACCAAACTCCCGCTTCAATTGGATTTAAAGAACCTTTGAATTCCGGTTGATTCACCGCCTGAAAAGTCTTAAAAATTACCTAAGGATTGGCCTTTCTCTGTTGTTGTTGAGTGAGGTTGACTGTTTGTTGAGCCAAGATATGAAGAATCTGGGCTATAGTTGGGTCTATAGGACTTGGATTTGCATTCCGGTTATTGTTATTTTGGTTGTTGTTGTTGGTTTCTTCATTCTGGTTGGTAGAACGGGTATTTCTTCTGGGAGGCATTTTCTGTAAAGAATCAAACAACTTATTTAGCCTTTAAATCAAATCCTTTTTATAAAAAGTTTTTGTAAAATAGAAATATCTCTTTTTGGAAACAGTTTTAATTGCTGAACTAAGTAAATTGCATGCTTCTTTATAGAATATAAACAATCAAGGGGATAGGGTACAGGTTATCACAATAGTTTATAACTTGTGCGGTAAATAGAGTAAAATAAAATAGGTGTGGTAATGTAAATGAAAATGCTGGAAAAGGAAAGGTACTGATATATATATACAAAAGCCAAAAGGGTACAACATGACTACACACTAGTCATCAAGTCTAGTCTATATATATACAAACCAAAAGTCTGCTGATACACACTACACACTAATATACATATAACAATTTTCACAACATCATTGTCGTCTAACTCCAGGAAAACTCTGGTCCACCAAGCCTCGCAAGATCCTCTAACACTTCTCTGGCCCATCCTATAAGAGCACCTGGGCCTGCATACTCACAAGTAGCTCCATGCAGTCTGGCCTCAAGTATCCTCCAGGTCACATGAATCTCCTCCCGCAACTCCCTCACACTCCTTTCAATATCTATAGTCCTCACGATGTGCTGTATGTCCTGAATTTGTGCCAACAAGGCCTCTCGCTCCAAAAGAAGAGCCTCATACTGTAACACCCCCAAATCCGGGGTCGGAGATCCGGGTTGTCACGAGTTCCATTTCCCTTAATAACACCCAATCTTAATAAACAATCAACTACTCTGTATAGTGACCCTACAATAAACACACACACCACAAGTTATAGTCTTAGAGATGAATATCCAAAAATAACACGAGTCATTTTATTCCACAATTATATGCCATTACACCTTAAAAGGGTTTCTGAATAAATTTACATTTCTTTGCCATTATTACAATTGATAAAGATACATAAGTCTGGTACATCAAAAGTTGAAAGCCTAGCCTATTGGTAGTTCCTACCTCAGCTACAGCGACATCAACGCCTATAGGAAACTGCGGAACGTTTCCTATCCGCTCGCGAATTGGGAGCTTCGTCCTGTTCATCTTGTCTATCTGATGTTGTGTGATGAAAGAAGAAAGCAAGGGTGAGCATCAAGCTCACCGAAATGATATGTATAATGATTAACAATATATGAGCATTCTCATAGTACTCATGAAAGTCTTGGTCTAGTAAAAAAATGAACCAAGTTTGATATCTTATCGCGACCAAGTCGCAAAATATTCAGTATATATGTATATATACTTTTCAAAATATTGGAAGTCCTCTTCCATGCATAATATACACAGAGTTCCAGTTGATAACTGTATAAAAATATCGTTGCAAGGTGATCTCATATATCTAACCTTGTCTCAACGTTTTTTGTGAAAATCTTTGTCATGCATAAGATAATCATTAACCAGATATAAGTTGAAAAGATGAAATTACAAGATACTCCAATATACTTATATATTTTTCGGATACTACTTGAACTACCACCGTTCAAGGTATCATCAGTTTCAAAAGTTCATCACATAGATGAGACTACAAGAAAAGACTTGAATAGATTCAATCTTTGAAATATCCTCAAAATGAAATGAAGTTACGAGATACTTCATTTGATGAAAACATCATTTTGAAAACTCGACCCTGCCAACACTTAACAATCGCCCAACCGTAGCCTTTCTATCGAAGTGCTCTGGGTAGTGTTGCAGAAATATCCAATTGGATGATGAACTCATTATGGGAGTTTGCCGCGCCAGGAAGACCACTCACGATGATCAGTCGTAGTAGTGCAACCCCACCATTTTCTACATGTAGAGGAGAACAGTCGGATTTACTTGTCAACCAAACCCTGGACTCCTAAGGAATGGACCGTCTTAGCAGAACTTCCAGGACATTTGGGCCAATATAATAAGGCTGGGCCGGTGCCGCTCGACCACTTACGCCACTCCTAGTTCAGATGAAATCCATGATTCTGAAATGTAAAGCTCGTCCCCCCTTTCCCCAAGTAGAAACTTGTTGATACGGCTCCACCAAGAAGTCATATCTAGTTGGAAAGGAAAACTCACCGATATTTCCCAGGCGGTGCCTGTTAATGGATTAACTTGTTCCAAGAATTTTACTTCCCGAGTATTGGGTAAGTAATCAAAAACTCTTTTATCAAAACAGCAACCTTGTTGCGAATATAAAATATACCACAGAGCCGGATCCCTCAGGTTTTGAGCGAGTATTTAAATCCCCTTCGAAAGGAAGATCTTAAATATAAAAAAATGAGTTTTGGGATCCGCCCTAACCTTAAAAAATCATTTTGAAGACTCGAAAACATTTTTAAGAATGTTTGGAGTAATGCTGATTTAATAAAATAAATCAGTCCCAATATATTAGAAAATATCTGAATATTATTATTTAAATAATATTCCCATAAAGAATAATCTTTATAAATATAATTAAAGTAGAAGTTTTAAAACTCATACTTGAAATGAATAATAAATAACCAAATATATACTTATACGAAAGTACGATCTTTATTTGAATAATCGAAAATAAGTTTGATTATCGAAACATTATTCTTTAATAAAATAAAGAATATTATTTAATAAAATAAGCGGAGTCATAAGTCCTCGAATGAATATTCAAAACAATATTCATTAAATAAAATAAGCGGAGTCATAAGTCCTCGAATGAATATTCAAAATAATATTTATTAATTAAAATAAGCGTAGTCATAAGTCCTTGAATGAATATTCAAAATAATATTCATTAAGTGAAATAAAGTTATCGAATAAACCTTATTCGAATAATAGTTTTAAAAACTATTTATATATATATATATATATAATATACTCGGGAACATCGTCTCCCGGTTTAGAAAATACGTTCACCATTGAGTCCCCTATACTAAGGGTATACGCAACTACTGCTTATCTCTAGCATAGGTATTATGCTACTTATAAGCAATTGAATCAACAATTAGATATCAAGATTATGAAATAGACATGCATATATACCATATCAGCATGCTCCAATATATCGCAAGATTTGCTAATAACAATCATGCACTTATCACAAGATAATGCATATACATATATACATCACAACAACAGTATAACGGGTAGAAAACTTGCCTGAGTGCTCCGGGGTAGACTTAAGCTTAGAGTGGGTCCGGTAACCTATGAACAACAACATAAGCCGGAATTAAACCATGGTTGCTTAAGAAATTAGACTTTAACCAATTTAACCCTAACGTTTGCTTATGGTCATTTTTACGCTTAATAAATCACATAAGTCGTTCGAGTACCCTCGGCTCCACCATTTTTAATAAATTAACGTTACGAATTTTAAGGCAACGCTTTCGCGAATACCCTACCAACTGCCTCGTCCACTTTATATAATTGTTTCATACTCCAATTAGTCATTTAAGGGCCTTAACCAAGGTTTCAAAGTAAGGCGAGGGGTAATGGTTCGTTCGCGAAACGCCGTTACTTAAAACGGTCGTTTCTCCTAAACCATACATCGGATTCAAGCGAACCACATATCAAAACGAAGCTCGTAACATGAACTATCTTAACATGGAAAATGTTAGAATCTTTCAGTGAGTTCACAGGTCCTATAGTTAAGAACAGAACAGTTAAGGAAAATCGGGCATTATGACGACTATGTTTACGCGATTACCAAGTTTTAAACCACTCCAAACAACCACCATTCAACTCACAACCAACAATACAACAAACCCTCATCCAAACCTTACTACATCAGTCCCCAAACCTCAAGATTTTCCAATTTATACAACCCCACACATGAGCTACTAGCTATACTTAAGTTTCATTAACTATAAACCATATTTCAACATCCAAATCACTACAAATCCAATCCAAACTCTAAACACACAAGCATCATGCTTCTCATTTACTGTAACCATCAAAACCATCGTAATACTCAAATTAAAGTTAGGGTTTGGAGGTGTTATACCTTCCTTGGAGTGATTAGAGTAGCTAGGAAGTCTTAGGGAGCCTCCTACAAGCTTGATCTTTCCAAAGAAATCAAGAACACAAAGTTAGGTTTTGAAGTTTCTAAAAGTCGGATTGAAAGAACTGTCAAAACTAGGGTCTTACCATGATTATTTGGACAAGACTTGTGAACAAGAGTTGGAGGCCATCTCAATACCTTTCCAAAGAGCTATAGAACATACTATTTGAGTGAGTATTGAAGGAGATATGGTAGTTTGAAGTTGCTTCTCTGGTTTTGGCCGAGAGCTTTTGTTCTTGGAAAGCAAAAGTCAACTTCTAATTTGTGTTTTGTGATTTGTTTTGCCTTGGCTTGGTTGCTACCTTTTATTTGTTAATTAAATTGTTACCATGGTAAAAATTGTGTGGCTCACAATCAACCAACCAATCCTTCCCACTTTGTCATGCTCATGTCATCTGCTTATGTCATCTTGTTACACTTGTCTTCCTCTTGTTGGTGTGATGACATCATCGTCCATTAACCTCTTTGATTAACCCCTAATTACTTGGCTAATGACCGCTGATCTGTTATACGGTTCGCTTAACTTTCGTTCTCGTTTATCGTTTGAGGGATCATACCCGGGATCTTATTACTTGGGTTCCCCTAAACCTTTCTCAATATTTTATATTTCTTTTATGATCCTCTCTTATAATCCTTGAATTAAATAATTTTAATCATGTTACCTTATACTCAATTCTTTCGGTATCTGGTGAATTTTCGGGAAAAATCAAAGTGTTTGAATTTGGATTCTGACGATCTTTACATACACTTATTTACTTTATGGAATACTAATACGATCTTAGAATTTCCATAACAGTACTCCTATATAGCGTGGTCTGATAATTTTCCTTAATCAGCATCATCAGCAAAAGTTACTATTCATCCGTGTTTTAAAAATTCCAAAAATTGGGGTTATTACAGTCTCCCCTCCTTAAAAGGATTACGTCCCGGAATTGGATAGAAAATGAATAGGGATGCTCTCTTAGCATTGCACTTTCTAACTCTCAAGTAAATTTTCCTACATTGTGATTCTACCATCAAACTCTGACTAGTTTGATAACTCTTCTTCTAAGCACGTGTTCCTTTTCAATCTATAACCCTTCCTGGTTGCTCCATATATGTTACGTCTGGTTGCATGTCTATGCACTCATATGCCCCTATTTGTCTGGCATCCGAATTACACTTCCTTAACATTGATACGTGGAACACGTTATGAACTTGATACAGGTTCGGGGGTAGGGCTAGCTCATATGCCAACTTCCCAATACGTCTTAATATCTCCAAGGGTCCAACACTTCGTGGGCTTAGCTTTCCTTTCTTTCCGAACCACATCCATCTTTTCCAAGGGAATACCTATAACAACACTAGGCCCCCTACTTCCTATTCCTTGTCCTTTCGTGCCAATTCAACATACTTCTCATGTCCATCTTGGGCTACTACCAGCCATCTTCTGATTAGATCTATTATATCCCTGGTCCTTTGGACCACTGCTGGTCCGAGCATCTTGCGCTCTGCAACTTCATCCTAACATAAGGGAGATCGACATTGTCTTCCCTCAAGGATCTCATAAGGCGACATCTCGATAATGACATATGATCTATTGTCGTAAGAAAACTCAATCCGCGTTAAGTTATCATTCCAAATTCTTTCAAGTCTATTGCACAGACTCTCATCATAGCTTCTAGCATTATAGCTTTTGCCTCTCAATACTCCTTCTTTTCTGGTTCGTAAGCGTTACTATCTTCCGTACAGAATACTATTCTAGATAAACCTTTACTCGCTAGAGTTTTATAACCTTTTAATAAATGCGTCAACCTTAGTATCACGAATGCGTTTCCATTCCGAATACCACCATACTTGGTACCACTTCATCTCTAGCTGCCTCCATCTTCGAAAGCTTGGTCCTTCGTGTAGAAGTAAAAGAATTGATTGAGAGATCACTATGATCATGAACACTTGTTCTATTGCATAGTTAGTACAGAAGGTGGCCAGCCTTTAGTACTTGACAAGCAATTAAACAACATGTGGTATCCTACTAGGCTTCTATCACATAAATAGATAGTCATTCGGCAATACCTCCCCTTCTGGAAGGGTTGTTCTTCTCAGCTTATACAAAATGAAAAGAAAAGAACGAATTGAAGAGAATTGTATATATGAAAAAAATATACTGTCACAAAATATCTGGCTTGGAGTCTACCTCTGAACTATAGAGGTTTGTCATAGGAGAACAAAACATATATGTATATATATCAACATCAAGTATTATAGCATCGCATTTCACGTGCTTAAAGATTTTTTTGTTATTCCCTCCATCATTCTACGGACCCATGCTCTTGCTCGAGCTCATAAACACTTACCTTTGAAACTCCCTCGACATCGAAACTCGAATAAGGGATTTCATTCTAGACATCATTGTTACTAGAATTCTATGCTTGCACCGCAACCTTCCTCGTATAGCAATACGACTCTCTATTGGTAAGAAGGAATAAGTATTCAATAGGTAGATAATCGACTTAATTAGCCTATCAATGATAACTTATACACCACCACGACCCGATTAGTGGTACTCACTCTCAACATCCATTCCAATACAACTCTCACGGTTGTAAGTAATTGGCTCATTACTCGCAGAATCATTCCTGCATTACTATGGCCCACCGTTGACCTACTGTAGTCATTCATTTTCCATGAAGTTTTAATAGCTAACCATACGGAGTCCATTCATATCATATCGAATCCTTCTAAGGAGGTAACATAATCACCATTCATGATTCGTGAAGAACATTCCTGATCCTGACGTACATACATGACATGAAGCAGATATAATTGCAGAAGAGTTTCAATGAAAGCAACGATAGCAGGTTAATACCTTTCTTAATCATATGTCTTTATTAGGAGACATGCATCTCAAAGGTTCATTTAGTCATTTCGTAACATGGTCCTGGCTTATCTCAAGATAGTACCTTCTAAGATAGATAGCCCGCTCATGGCGATTACACGAATTAAACCTTTACCAAACTACTATTACGGTTGGGTATTGCAGAGTCATCAGAAGGAATGTCAATCTTCCAAACCATAATACAACCTTCACGGCTTCAACCATCATCACTGTATTCCTCTGGCACGAGCGCCTATAATTATCCTCTTACATTTAAAGTGTCGGCCACCTCATTGGCCTTTCCTGATAGTAATAGTTCCTTATAATCAATGTCTTTTGAACGATCTCCAACTAAATTTTCTACCTCATTTCCAACCACTGCTTGTGTGAAAATGCTCTTCCTTAAGCTCTGTTGAGAAAAAAATTATCACCATTTTTCCATAAGTTATTGCCTTAGTCTTTAGATGTTAACATTGCCACGACTGACTCTCGATCATACTTAGGACGTCTTTTATCTTGGGTCCTTCTTGCTTTCACCAATCCCGACCCTCATTGGGTCGATCTATACTTTCTTATGGTTCAAAACGTGCCCCACCTGACATTATTATAATTACGTCATATTTCCTTCATCAAAATTTCTATTCTTGAGAACTTTGAATATTACCTTTCTCCTTGTAAAACCTCTAAGGTTATCCTTAAATCCTTCATCAGGTACACCTTAGGCACAGGGCATATCAAGATACCATTTACTAATACCAGAATCATTGTCTATATACTTCTGAAAAAATTCTCCACTGATTCTTAAAGGTTGTTGTTACCTTAATCATTTCCAATTCTTACTGTCAAAACTCATGATGTCCCTATTAAGGGTGAAATGCCAACCTTTATGCATTCCCCTCGGATTCATCTCAAGTTATTGAGGTTCTATCCTTAATTCCACCTTTAAAAAGGTACTTGCATCCTTCCATGGATAAATCAAGTCATAGATCCTTGATAGATTATCTTATTCAATCATTCCCACCTCGATAGTCTATACCAATTTCACAATAGTATCCTTATTCAAATTGAGGTCAACCCATATGGCCTTCAAACGATAACAATGGTTACCCGCTTTTCGTTCCTAATTTGGTAATGACAACAGGGATGTTCTGGAAGATATTGGTCGTGTTCAACGTGAACTTCTTCTTAATAAATCCTTATTTACTTTTGTTGTTTATCTCAACAGTCATCTCAATGTTGGGATAACTTTCATACCTGGCGTCTCCCTTTCTGGGTATCAAGCCACCGGTCATACACGTCACATTCTTGAAGGTCACTTCCTTCATCCAATTATCCTAATTTCTTACTTCCTTGTCTCCTCAGTCTATCTGCGTCTCATTATTTATCCTTCGAACTATCTCAAGGTTTCCTCGAATCCTCCCAACTTACAGGGGATAAAATATATGTATCTCTTATGCCTTCAACCATCAATTTTAACTCATGGTGAATCACCCTCATCCTGACAATTACATACTTTTCTATTTCTATTGCTACGAGTCTTTAGGGTTTTCTCATACCTAACTCCCTTATCATTCCTCAAACTCTATTGCCTTTATATTCCTTTTCACTTCAGTTTCTTTTTATTTTCCTTTCTCTTATCATTATTTCACGAACCAACACAACATAAGCATTGATTTCAAACATCCCGTCATTCTGGATTCATGTCCTCAGAACGAATCTTGACAACTTTTACAACTTAGATTCATAATTCATCATACTCGTATGCCTTTGTTCTGGCTCTAAAGCTTTTACACTATCTTCATAACCTTAGGAAGTACTTTCCTGAAAATAATTGACTGAACTTAAATCAGTTTATTATAATCTCTTGCTCCGTGCCTTCCTTGGCCTTTCACCAGCGAGTGGCCTCTCTCTTAGGAGGGTAAGTGACAAAAACAGTCTTTTGTGATTCGTCAATCATTTAGAATCTCAAATGATTCCTATATTTCCTTTAGCCAGGCTCTTGCCATGACTGGGTCAGCTTGTTCCTTGGAACTCTGAGAGCTTAGCGACTTAAAGGTCCTGAAAGAATTTCTCAACGCATTGTTTCCTCAGGGTGGTGGTTGGGGATAATAGTCTATGTTCTGTCTAGAAAGGTCCATAAATTGTCGTATAGGAGTACCGTCTCAGGTCTCCTTTCCTTACTCGACTTCTGTTTCCTTAGTCTGAACGTTCCCTCCTCCTCCCCATAATCGGGGTCATCCTACATGTTTTAAATCCTCATTTTCCACTTCATTATGTTATGGGTTCCTTCTATCTTGATGGCGACCTCCCTGACTATCACGTTCAGGGTTTGCTCTAAATCTTATTCCTCAAACTAGCTTTCATCTAAGATCTCATCTTTAAGCTCTTGAACATTTGGAACCCAAATTCTGTAGGAATACCTCATTATTCCCTTATCATATTTCTCGGTATTAATCTCTTATCTATTTGTTGGCTCTCTGCCTTTATTCATCACTTTTTCTGGCACAATATGTTCTTTTCCACTAATTCGGGTTGTATTGCAATCTCAAACAGTTTTTCGGTACCGGCTCCGGTTACCTTCACTTCTATTTCCATTTTCTCAAAATCTCTTATCAACTCTCCCAAAGACATTTTCATCTTGAGTCTCTCCTTTATACTAAGGGCATTAGCCACCATTTTGGCTTTCCCTGGATGATAAAGAATCTCATAATCATAATCCTTGATTAGCTCTAACCACCTCTTCTGGCGCATGTTGAGCTCTTTCTGCGTGAAAATGCACTAGAGCACTTATGGCTTGTGTAAATCTCGCACTTCTCTCCATACAAGTAGTGCCTCCAATCTTTAGGGCAAAACTATTGCCACGAGCCCAAGCTCATGGGTGGGGATATCGAATTTTATATTCCCTTAATTGTCTTGACACGTACGCGATTACCTTGTTGTGTTGTATAAGAAGCACCCTAATTCCTTATGCGAAGCGTCACTACAAATCACAAAATCTCCTTTTCCATCCGGCAATGCCAACATAGGAGCGGTCACCAACCTTTGCTTCAGTTCTTGAAAGTTGTTCTCGCATTTCTCTGTCCATTTGAACTTCTTAGTCTTATGAGTAAGCCGCGTTAAAGGGGATACTATCTTTACGAACTTGAACGAACCTCCTGCAGTGACCGACCAATCCTACCTCTGGTAGTCGCCCTAACCATGGTCATCAATTCCTCAGTGGTCCTTTATTCATTCTTGTCAAGATCCTTCACGTGATCCTTCTCAGCGATAATCCCTTCTAGGACAACATCCTCAACCGCTACATCCTCAATATGAACATCATCCGGTCCCGTGTTAGGAAGCTCTATCGGATCCACAATCTGATCTCCAATAACTAAAAAAACATCATCGCGTTGTTGCTCCTCAACCTCAGGGTTCAGAGTCCCGCTACCATATACGATAATGAACTACGCTCCTATCACGATATTTATAAGGGTTCCCATTAGGGTTTTAACTGTCAGTACTACGTTAGGTAGTCCGACTATGAACTTGGCAAAAGTTCTTATTTATCTTAGTGAACTTATTATTTTAACGTCACTTCATCTATGAGGTTTATAACGTTTAGCTCTGATACCATTTCTGTAACACCCCCAAATCCGGGGTCGGGGATCCGGGTTGTCACGAGTTCCATTTCCCTTAATAACACCCAATCTTAATAAACAATCAACTACTCTGTACTGTGACCCCACAATAAACACACACATCACAAGTTATAGTCTCAGAGATGAATATCCAAAAATAGCACGAGTCATTTTATTCCACAATTATATGCCATTACACCTTAAAAGGGTTTCTGAATAAATTTACATTTCTTTGCCATTATTACAATTGATAAAGATACATAAGTCTGGTACATCAAAAGTTGAAAGCCTAGCCTATTGGTAGTTCCTACCTCAGCTACAGCGACATCAACGCCTATAGGAAACTGCGGAACGTATCCTATCCGCTCGCGAATTGGGAGCTTGGTCCTGTTCATCTTGTCTATCTAATGTTGTGTGAAGAAAGAAGAAAGCAAGGGTGAGCAACAAGCTCACCGAAATGATATGTATAATGATTAACAATATATGAGCATTCTCATAGTATTCATGAAAGTCTTGGTCAAGTAAAAAAATGAACCAAGTTTGATATCTTATCGCGACCAAGTCGTAAAATATTTAGTATATATGTATATATACTTTTCAAAATCTTGGAAGTCCTCTTCCATATATAATATACACAGAGTTCCAGTTGATAACTGTATAAAAATATCGTTGTAAGGTGATCTCATATATCTAACCTTGTCTCAAAGTTTTTGTGAAAATCTTTGTCATGCATAAGATAATCATTAACCGGATATAAGTTGAAAAGAAAAAGTTATAAGATACTCCAATATACTTATATCTTTTTCGGATACTACTTGAACTACCACCGTTCAAGGTATCATCAGTTTGAAAAGTTCATCACATAGATGAGACTACAAGAAAAAACTTGAATAGGTTCAATCTTTGAAATATCCTCAAAATGAAATGAAGTTACGAGATACTTCATTTGATGAAAACATCATTTTGAAAACTCGACCCTGCCAACACTCAACAATCGCCCAACCGTAGCCTTTCTATTGAAGGTAGTGTTGCAGAAATATCCAATTGGATGATGAACTCATTACGGGAGTTTGCCGCGCCAGGAAGACCACTCACGATGATCAGTCGCAGTAGTGCAACCCCACCATTTTCTACATGTAGAGGAGAACAGTCAGATTTACTTGTCAACCGAACCCTGGACTCCTAAGGAATGTACCATCTTAGCGGAACTTCCAGGCCATTTGGGCCAATATAATAAGACTGGGCCGGCGCCACTCGACCACTTACGCCACTCCTAGTTCAGATGAAATCCATGACTCTGAAACGTAAAGCTCGTCCCCCCTTTCCCCAAGTAGAAACTTGTTGATACGGCTCCACCAAGAAGTCGTATCTAGTTGGAAAGGAAAACTCACCGATATTTCCCAGGCGGTGCCTGTTAATGGATTAACTTGTTCCAAGAATTTTACTTCCCGAGTGTTGGGTAAGTAATCAAAAACTCTTTTATCAAAACAGCAACCTTGTTGCGAATATAAAATACACCACAGAGCCGGATACCTCAGATTTTGAGCGAGTATTTAAATCCCCTTCGAAAGGAAGATCTTAAATATAAAAAAAATGAGTTTTGGGATCCGCCCTAACCTTTAAAAATCATTTTGAAGACTCGAAAATATTTTTAAGAATGTTTAAAGTAATGCTGATTTAATAAAATAAATCAGTCCCAATATATTAGAAAATATCTGAATATTATTATTTAAATAATATTCTCATAAAGAATAATCTTTATAAAAATAATTGAAGTAGAAGTTTTAAAACTCATACTTGAAATGAATAATAAATAACCAAAGATATACTTATACAAAAGTACGATCTTTATTTGATTAATCGAAAATAAGTTTGATTATTGAAACATTATTCTTTAATAAAATAAAGAATATTATTTAATAAAATAAGCGGAGTCATAAGTCCTCGAATGAATATTCAAAACAATATTCATTAAATAAAATAAGCGGAGTCATAAATAATATTTATTAAGTAAAATAAGCGGAGTCATAAGTCCTCGAATGAATATTCAAAATAATATTCATTAAGTGAAATAAAGTTATCGAATAAATCTTATTCAAATAATAGTTTTGAAAACTATTTATATATATATATATATATAATATACTCGGGAATATCGTCTCCCGGTTTAGAAAATATGTTCACCTTTGGGTCCCCTATACTAAGGGTATACGCAACTACTGCTTATCTCTAGCATAGGTATTATGCTACTTATAAGCAATTGAATCAACAATTAGATATCAAGATTACGAAACAGACATGCATATATACCATATCAGCATGCTCCAATATATCGCAAGATTTGCTAATAATAATCATGCACTTATCACAAGATAATGCATATACATATATACATCACAACAACAGTATAACGGGTAGAAAACTTGCCTGAGTGCTCCGGGGTAGACTTAAGCTTAGAGTGGGTCCGGTAACCTATGAACAACAACATAAGCCGAAATTAAACCACAGTTGCTTAAGAAACTAGACTTTAACCAATTGAACCCTAACGTTTGCTTATGGTCATTTCTACGCTTAATAAATCACATAAGTCGTTCGAGTACCCTCGGCTCCACCATTTTAATAAATTAACCGTTACGAATTTTAAGGCAACACTTTCGCGAATACCTTATCAACTGCCTAGTCCACTTTATATAATTGTTTCATACTCCAATTAGTCATTTAAGGGCCTTAACCAAGGTTTCAAAGTAAGGCGAGGGGTAATGGTTCGTTCGCGAAACGCCGTTACTTAAAATGGTCGTTTCTCCTAAACCGTACATCCGATTCAAGCGAACCACATATTAAAATGAAGCTCGTAACATGAACTATCTAAGCATGGAAAAGGTTAGAATCTTTCAGTGAGTTCACGGGTCCTATAGTTAAGGAAAATCGGGCATTATGACGACTATGTTTACGCGATTACCAAGTTTTAAACCACTCCAAACGACCACCATTCAACTCACAACCAACAATACAACCAACCCTCATCCAAACCTTACTACATAAGTCCCCAAACCTCAAGATTTTCCAATTTATACAACCCCACACATGAACTACTAGCTATACTTAAGTTTCATTAACTATAAACAAGATTTCAACATCCAAATCACTACAAATCCAATCCAAACTCTAAACACACAAGCATCAAGCTTCTCATTTACTATAACCATCAAAACCATCATAATAATCAAAGTAAAGTTAGGGTTTGGAGGTATTATACCTTCCTTGGAGTGATTAGAGTAGCTATGAAGTCTTAGGGAGCCTCCTACAAGCTTGATCTTTCCAAAGAAATCAAGAACACAAAGTTAGGTTTTGAAGTTTCTAAAAGTCAGATTGAAAGAACTGTCAAAACGAGGGTCTTACCATGCTTATTTGGACGAGACTTGTGAACAAGAGTTGTAGGCCATCTCAATACCTTTCCAAAGAGCTATAGAACATACTATTTGAGTGAGTATTGAAGGAGATCTGGTAGTTTGAAGTTGCTGTTCTGGTTTTGGCCGAGAGCTTTTGTTCTTGGAAAGCAAAAGTCAACTTCTAATTTGTGTTTTGTGATTTGTTTTGCCTTGGCTTGGTTGCTACCTTTTGTTTGTTAATTA
The DNA here is from genome assembly GCF_009905375.1 of Apium graveolens. Lineage (NCBI taxonomy): Eukaryota > Viridiplantae > Streptophyta > Magnoliopsida > Apiales > Apiaceae > Apium > Apium graveolens. The sequence goes on from NC_133654.1 coordinate 120,906,316, forward strand.
AATTGTTACCATGGTAAAAATTGTGTGGCTCACAATCAACCAACCAATCCTTCCCACTTTGTCATGCTCATGTCATCTGCTTATGTCATCTTGTTACACTTGTCTTCCTCTTGTTGGTATGATGATATCATCGTCCATTAACCTCTTTGATTAACCTCTAATTACTTGGCTAATGACCGCTGATCTGTTATACGGTTCGCTTAACTTTCGTTCTCGTTTATCATTTGAGGGATCATACCCGGGATCTTATTACTTGGGTTCCCCTAAACCTTTCTCAATATTTTATATTCCTTTTATGATCCTCTCTTATAATCCTTGAATTAAATAATTTTAATCATGTTACCTTATACTCAATTCTTTCGGTATCTGGTAGATTTTCGGGAAAAATCAAAGTGTTTGAATTTGGATTCTGACGATCTTTACATACACTTATTTACTTTATGGAATACTAATACGATCTTAGAATCTCCATAACAGTACTCTTATATAGCGTGGTCTGATAATTTTCCTTAATCAGGATCATCAACAAAAGTTACTATTCATCCGTGTTTCAAAAATTCCAAAAATTGGGGTTATTACACATACCAATAATATGGAACAGGACGTGGAGTAAACTGGAAAGATGAACCTGCAACTAAATACCCAGTAGAGTCAGAATCAGCATGTGGGGGTCCTCGAATAGGTGGCCTCATACTAGGGGATGGAATAGCTTGTAGTAGTGTAACCGTCATAATAGAAGGTAGAATAGCTAACACCGGTGGAAGAGCAGGACGTGGATCGAATGACGGTTCTCCGATTGAAGGTTCAGAATGATCAGATGGTACTGGAATAAAGGAATCTGCCATTGCTGCTATCTGAAAATCACATCGCAAGATAAGAATCTCGAATCACAATGTGAATTATACTAACGTTTACCATACGGTCGCACGCAACCTCTCGTCATTCTATCTTTCTATTTCTTATTTCTAATCCTAACCCTCTACCCATTCCCGATAATCTAGGCTTGTGTCACTGACTTATAACATGTAGCTCTGATACCAAACCGGTGATGCCCTCCAAAATAGGGTAAGAACTTTGGGGTTCACAACACACAGACACCCACAATATATAAACCTTCTTATGACAATAATACATATGTAATGACCCTACTTACCATAACCACGGATCGCAACAGGTCAAATATGCACACAAACCACAAACTTACTTATATTATAAACATACCAAAACCCAACTATTTTAACTTACATCTGAAAATAAATTATTCTTACAAACTTTCAAACTCAAACTAATACAAAAGTCTTCAGCTAGTTTATTTTGTCTCAACCTGGAATCCTAGCTCGCATACTTATCTGGGGATCCTCGCTACCAATGGTTTCCTTCTTAACTGGAAAGGAACATAAATAGATTTGCAAGAATCATCTAACTATCTTAGCAAGTCACAATCACAATACCTAAGATTAAATAATGATCAAATGAAATGATTTAAGGAATTAAGTTTCTTAATAGACAATGATTAGAATTAGATATTCACTTTATTTTAAAAACCAAGGTTAGGCTGCTAATCAGTCACACACTAACCCCGAGCAAGGCACACAACTCTGCTCTATATACAGGATCCAAGGCACACATTGGCCTAATACGATCAAGAATCTGGTCTGACCACGAATCTGGTCCACATTTATAAAAGAGTCCAATTCTATAATAATAACGAAATAAACAATGTAAATCAATAAAAAGAATCATAAACAACATTCATCTCAGAACATAAGGTGATTCATAACACCATAATGGTATGACAAGATATTTACAAGGACTGGCTTCCGGTCTTCAACAAAAAGAATCAGATAATAGAAGAGTAAGGGTTTGATAATTACAAGGTATAAAGGTTTGTATGTTAAGCAAATCCAAATCAGTGATCTGTATATGGTGTATATGTATTTATGGAGTAGTATCGTATATTTGTGGTTCGTATCTGGGTATTCAATGATTAATGGCTTACAAAGAATAAGGCTTACGTCTTAAAGATCAATAAGTAGAATCAGGATTTAGGGTTAAGTACTTCAAAGAACTTGCAATATAACAAAACTATTTAACTACTTGAAACATATCTTGAGAAGGTTCAGAGCACTTGCCTTATCTTACTTTGTTAACACTTCACTTGCTCTCGTTCACCGACTCTTATTCACCGACTATTTGTTTTCCCTTTCTACGCCTCGTTTCATTTGCCAGACATCAAAAGTATCTATCAATACTCATTCTTATTCTATTCTATTCATTACAGACCTCTATCTACCATTCATTTCACCCAAATCCGATTTACGTATTGATAATTACGATAAAAACCGAAAACAATACATATATAAGCATATTTGAGATCAATCAGATCACATATAGCACATAACACGTAAGATATGTAATAAAAATAAATTTTTAAAGAAGATTTGAGGTTAAACTGATTTTTCAGGTATTTAATACGAATTTTTGAATATTTTTCGGAATTAAAACGGATCAATGAATCATGTATAAGCAATTAACTGGATTCAAATACCCGAATATGACTTCATAATCATTTAACAATAATTATCGAGCCTTGAACATAATTCAAAATAATATTTTAAAGCTCAAAACTATTTTTTGGATTTTTTAAATCAAAAGAAATAATTAAATCTAATTAAATAACAAATTAAAATTAATTAATAACTAATTAAATTAATTAATCAATTAATATTTAAATTAATTGACCAATTAAATAATTAATTATTAACTAAAATTAATTAATTAAATAATTCAGATTTATTTTAGAATTAAAAATAACTTTCGGAATTAAAATAATAATTTTTAGAATTTTTAATAATTAAAAACAAATTTCTGAAATATAAAATAAATTGAAAATATAATTTTATAAAGTTTTAAAACAGTAATACAAAATTTGCAATTTCTGAAGAACATGATGTTCTTGAGAGGAGTTAGTGTGGTGATGATGATATGTTGATTGGTGGTGGTAGTATAAAGATTTAAGGAATAAAAAAAAACTCGGATCGTAACCATATTCTCATTAAAACGAACAAAATGTAACTTTAAGTTCTGCAGAAAGTCCTGAAGATGTAAACTGTAGTTTCTTGAAAAATAACCCTTGATTATGATAGACAATGTTATAAGGATTATTTAGGCGCTTGAATCGCATGATTCCGATTTACGGACCAAAAGTTATGGTCGTTTTACTAAAACTGATTTACGCGATAAAAACTGCTACGAATTACGAACTTTGAAAATATAAAGGATCGACTTAAAAATGTTCATAAATCATTAAATTTTACAGAGAGTAGTAAATTTAGTTTCCTAACTGCCATAAAAATATCAAGTGAAAATAATGATTTTTCAATTTTATAAAAATATCAGAACCGGGACCGCGCGATTAGAAACCGTAGAATCCATAAGCAGACCCGACGACGAAAATGAAAATGAACTTAAGATACTTTGAAAAAGGAAGCGACCATAATGTGAATAAGGACTTAAAGAAATAATAAGGGTAATATAAGTTGAGAGGGTGCATAATGATTAGCGCATGAGTGCGGGTAGCCGTAAATTAGAACGGGACCTAACAAAATGACTTGTGTTTATGATTATAGATTTCCGAGCGGAACCTAGAGCATCCTCCACCTCAAGATACCCAGGAAAGTTTTTAAACCCTACCTTTTGAGAACTGTTGTGTTGTAAATATTTAACAAACTATGATATATATGCATGAGATTGCTTTAAACCGTTTTACGAAATTGAGATATATTACATTGCTCAATTATTGATAATTTTTGGTATATGTTCATACCGAGTTGAAATGTTATATTTAGACCGAGAGTCGGTCGGAGTAAGTTATAAAAAAAACCCGGAAGTATCCCGGAGGAGTTTATATTTTAAAACATTAACGCTAGCGAGTAGCGTGATACGTATATGATTTAGACCAAGGATCGGTCGGTAAAAATTGATGAAAACCCGGAAGTATTCCGGAGGTGTTTTAACTAAGAATATTAACGCTATAGTAGAGCGTGATGTATAAGTCGTAAGACCGAGAGTCGGTCAGTTTTGTTTTATAAAATATAAACCCGGGAATCATCTCGGAGATGTTTTGGACGATTAAAAATCCGTAATTATTTTATTCCAAGGGAATCAACGTCCACTTACGAAATATTAAACACCTCGAACTTTTATTAAAGCAATTTCCAATGATCGTATTCCCTCAACAATATTTTATTGCTCGAATAACATATATTTATTAACTATTTATTTATTATGGATGAAGTATTCTCCAGTGAATATTTATTTCAAACTAGATTAAATACTAAAGATGATTATATTACTTAAACATAAATAAGTTGAGGAATATTATTCCAATATTCTTTTAAAATTATAACTATTTGAGGTTTAACTATTTATCGATTAATATTTAATTATTAATTATTTAGTAAAGGATTTATTTATGATTTAAAAATCATAAAACCTGATCTAAAATACCTTCTGATTTTCGGAAAATCATTTGAATAATTTCAGATCTTCGGAGAATATTATCTTGACTTATTTGAAATATTTTGAATATAGTTTCAAAAGAAACTCCCCCTTATTTACATATCTGTTGAAAACGGTCAACTCACATCCTTAGTACTTCCTCCGAAAAATTTGGAAGTACGTATACATATACATATATACGCTAATAAAATAAGTTGTTTCTATCAACAAGCGAAATGCTTGGGGGAACTTCGATGCGGTTCGAGTTCTCAAGATATGATAGAATTTTGTTAAAGGACAAGGGAGGGGTAGACTCTAGTACTATGTGTGCTAGATGGACTACCAAAGGTACCCCAGGCGAAGGTACTCTGTGTACTCAGGAACTTGTGAAGTATGTGTATACCCAAAATGGGACACGTAGCCCGAATGCGGCCAGGGTGATAGCCGGAATACGAAGGTGTCGTCCTTCTACTAGTAAAAAATGTTACTATTATCGTATTACGACTGATCATCATATGCGGTGGCTCCAACGAGTGTGATATTCTTCCAATTAAAATTGTAATGCAATACCGTAACCCAAGCCTAGGTGGTGAGTTTACTATTAAGGTATTTGCAGAATAATAAAATCCACTAAAGGATTGTTTTCATAAGAAGGTGTGTATCACCAAGGAAAACTATTTTCGAATAAAGCGTAATTATCATATATGATATTTTACGTGAGCTTATCATATAGTCATTTTCATACTGTACATTATTATGCTGGGCATTATAGCTCACTCTTGCTTTCTTTTAAATGACACAACACAACAGATAACAAGTATGCCGGTGTAGGACTTAGTCGCTTGCAGTCATGGGGAGAATCCATGACAGCTTTGTCTCAGGTGGGCCAGAGTATCAAATAGGTATAAGATATCAGTCGTAATTATTGTAACTTCATGCAGAGGTTATGAATAATTGTTTGAGATCATGTAAAGTACATTTGAGTTTTAAATACAGATGATACTTGTTGTATGTTGTTTCTCAGGCTATAACTTGTGAGTGTGTGAGATTGGGTGTCTGTGATATGGAATTATTGGATTATTGAGTTAATGCAGGTTACACATGATTGAAGGATTACGTGACAACCCAGATTCCTGACCCCGGATTTGGGGACATTACAGAAATGGTATCAGAGCAATAAGTTATAGTACTCAGAGACGAGAGTGTTAGGAGTCTGTCTAGATGCGAGATTTCGTAAGAGCTCATATAGAGTTCATCATTGGACTACCAGATGTAGCCTCAATGTGTAGGTTAGGATAAGTGTATATTTGAGGTATTAAAGTATGACTAATAGGACCATTGGAGATTATCAGAATGATGAGGAGAAAAATTTGAATCATATTTGATTTGGCAAGGATGTGGATGTAGAACTTGGAGCTGAGTCTCCAGGGAAATTGGGGTAAATACGGTATTACCAACACCATATGTTCATTATGATAACACGAGTCTGGTTACTCGTAGTTCTTTATAGGTTTCCCGTGAAGGGCCATCACATGTGAGGACCATGAAGTCTAATTATTAGTATACAGTTGAGGTTATTGGCCCAAACTAGTTGACGGTGTCATTTTACCAATGAGGATTTGAATATCGTATTAATAACAAATTCAGCAGAAATAGTGCCCAATATACCCTTAAGGATTTTAATTCTATTAAGGAATATTTGAATGTAATATAAGAATATTATCGTAAGATGAGTACATTACATGATATTATTAGTGCGCTTAACATGAAGGGTTATAATGGTTTAGCTCAGAGATCAAGAGCGTCAAGAATTGATGGCATGTCTATAAATAAATGGCGCAAGATTACAATAAGTGATGGTTCGATCTTAGAACCTTCTAAAAGGATAGACCAGTGAGTCTAGAGCGGAATTCTTCGGTAGAAATGATGTCAGAGACTACGTATATATAATCGTAGACCTCTAATATATTTGGTAACGTATGATTCAACTACACACACATGACACCGAACTTATGGACTGCATTGAGATCCCTGAGAGATCTCTTTGATCTGTTCCCAGGGGGAACTGGCCACTTGTAGTTAGTAATGGATGCATGTAGCAGGCCCCTATCATCTTAATAGATGCTTTTAGAATATTTTCGAGTAAGGTCTTCGAGGTAAAACACCGGAATGACAGATATACGTGCAAAAGTCAGGATTAGTAAGCGATTTTAAAATGATATGAAGGAGACACTAGCTGAAACATGGAATTACAAAGACGAAGAGGTGGTATCATCCTCATATGGATAATGACGAGAGTTAGGATAATCGGTGAAATATTTTGGCACCTACTCACTATCACGTTACTCCCTCCAAACTCTTGATCATTCGTATTGCCTTGATAAGTCATATCAGGCAATCCTTTTTGTTCCCTACTTTGAACTTCTGATGTGACCATCTTAAATACTTTTTCTCCGCATCAGGACTTGTTTAATTCTTTTAGTTGATCAATGAACTTTCATTCATAGATCACGATCTTCTTGTTCGGCTCAGAGCTATTTATACTTTATTTCAATTATCTAAGGAATTTCTTTTTCCTCAATTCATTGACGAATATTTATAATGAATATCTTCATTTGATTCTTCTTTCATACTTACTCTTCTCAGTCGAGATTGTAAATATTTAACAAATTGTTAAAGACATGGATGATCTAACCCATAGATTCCTTGGAAATCCTTTTCTTCTAATCGGGATGAAATTATATATTGAACTTTGAAATCATAGTAAGGGTATCAATTTGATATTGGTATTCCGAATTTAATTCTATTTGAGAATCTAATAAAGTATGTGAACGAGAACACCTCTGAGTGTACCCTTTTATTGGAAAGAAATATTTGATAAGAGGCTATCGATTGTTCCGATGCCAAGACCACTCGATTCAGATTTATAATTGTCTTTCTCGACCCAAATTGGAAAACTCCTTATTTTGAAATCGTTATCCAGGTAGCCACAAATTCTTTAGTGGTTACGATATTGAGATTTTCTTTTTCGAACAAACTGAAATATGCTTAGTTGTATATGTTCTCATGAACGACTAGTTAATGTCCTAACTAGTCGAAATTTTAATTAATATGATGAAAGTATAGCTAATCGTTCTAGCTAGTTGCCATGGGCCAAACCAATTGTGTTGGCCATTTTCTTAGCCGGTTGATAATATTGCTTGATATGGACTAGTCATTATTTTGCTAGTTCCACTTCCAATCAAATTTTTATTATTCCATAGTGCATTATATATGCCAGATTTAATTTTTGATGAAATTTTCAAAGAATGATTTAATTGAGACCTAACTAGGTCGCCCACTCAAACGAGAATTTATATTCAGTTTTATGAAATATTTTGTTCATGAAATATTCTATTCTTTTATTTATATAAAGAATATCCAATTAAAATCATAAAGTGATTGAAGAACAATATACTTCCTTATTTGTTAATCATTGAATACAATTTCCTTCCTTCAAAATAACATCATTTTGAAACCTCAATGGTTAACCTTTGATTGAGAATGTTATTCAAATTTCCTTTATTTTTCGAAAAGAAAAGTATTCTTTCAATGGGCAAATCTTACAAGTATCATTCGTATGATGTTATTATTCAGCAATCATTGCTTTCAATGGATATTCTCTATAATATCACAATATAAAATTCTAAGGACATGGAAGGATAACCCTTGTTGTATTCTTCCTTCCAAGTTATAAATCTTCTGAGTATTGCGACTCTTTTATTCAGAGCTAATTATTTGTTCAGATGTTAGATTTTGAAATCTTGTTAAGATTGTCTAAATTTTATCGATATCGTGAAAATCATTTTTCGAAGGCTAATTGCCTTCCGAACAAAGAGAGGTATAGTTGAGAACCGATTGTTGTAATATGAGACTGAAAGCTCAGTGCTATGATGGTGCAATCGGAGCATCGTGATGAGTAAGTTTTTTTAAAAAGGGAATACCATGATTAGTTATTATCATAAGGATCTTTAACACAGTTATAGAAGAACGATAATAGAGAGACAACGTGATTAGTGAGGTACGCTTCTGTGAAACACTATCGGAATAAGAACTAATGAATTCGGGAAAGATCAATCATGTATGAATTCGAGGAATAAGATTTTTAAAAAGTGAAGGTAAGATTAGTAATAGACTCTTGTTAGAAATACTTGGCGATAAAAAAAAAGATTTTGTATGAAATGTAATGATACATCTACGCAGCTTAAGGACCGTGACATAAGGTGTCCTAATAATGATCTAAAATAATTGCGATAAGGTTCGCACTGAAAGGGACAAGGAGTTTACTTATGAGGAAATTTTGGATTTTTTTTTACATTGAACACAAGATAAAGGCTATAGTCAAATTGATCAAAGGCTATGATTGAGAAATCTATTATCATCAAGGAAAGGCCAATGTGGTGGCCGACACTTTAAGTTGGAAAAGATATATTGAGGATGACAAATCTCAGAATAACTGATGAGAAGGATCGCATGAAAAGAACCCTTTATTACTTAACATGAAGACTTAAAGATGCCTAAAAACGTAAAACGATATTAGTCATGACAGAATATGAAAAGGGATGTCATTGATTAGGAAAGTAAGTAATCGACATGGTTGAAATTGAAAACGGAAAGGTGAGGTTTAAAATTTGGGCGATTGCGGCCTGTAAATGACCCGAATGGGAGTAAGAGTTAATTATAATAAATTTTGAAGGAGGAGAACCAAGTTAGCCGTCGTGCGACTTGAGGATTTTGAGTGATAGATTAAATAAGACCGCTTATTTATTATACAAACGATAAATGTCCACTCTAAAAAAATTATGAACGCATAAGAGATAATTGGGACAGAGAGACCCCGTCACGACTGCGCCGCGCAAGAGCCCAAGATTTAATTTCACAACAGGACTATTTCCAAAGATATTTTGTGAAAAAGGACGAACAGAGGCACGACTTAGAGTTCTCAAATTGATAAGTAGAATGAGAGGACTATCCTGACCATTGAAGATACGTCTGGCGACTTACCTTTTATTTGGAAAGGTTTGGGGAATCGCCTATTGTTGACAGATAATTCGTGTAGATGTACTTACCACGCTAGCATATGAAAAAATAGTCGCCGATATCCCTTACGAAGGACAATGTGAAAGAATGAAGGATGTCATTGTTAGAGCTGACAGAAGGCAAAGAAGATCGTACACGCCCTATAAAGGCCACTGGTAGCAGGTACCGATAAACGCGAATACGTTTAAGGCGCTAGCGAGAATAACAGGTACGACCCAGAAGGTATCGTAGTACTATTGATATTATACGGGGAATGATTAAAGAAGTCCGACCGATAACGGAAGCTGAGCGTTCTACGAGTCTAAATGTGTCAATCAATTTTGTATGAAATGGTGCTCCTTCAAGATGGCAATAGGACCCGACGTTCCTTACATTACTACGGGAAAAAATGTTAAATCTGGCGCTAAACGTATAACAGGAGACGAGCGTGTAGAAATGCAATGAGAACTTCTTACATAAAATAATCGACATAGATGATGCGCCGAAATGAGCAAACATTAAGGAACGAAACTCTAGCACTAGTAAGAGTGATGGAGGGGAAATGAATAAGTTGAAGGAGCATTCCAAACACTAGAAGATGCGCTAATAGTCCATATTATAGATTTCTAAGGAAAATGAAGTGACCAATTGACGTTAATTGAATTACCGACAATAATGAGTTATCGTGCGGGCATTGGAACGACTACAAAGCTTGTACGGAAGAAAGAGTCGTTCTCCCTTAGGTTGGGAAGGAGTTGGTAAGCGGAAGATACTTGGACCATCGTTGAGTCAACAGAATTCCTAGAACTTATCAGAACCCGGCTAGTGCCAGCCCAGGATAAACAATAGAGATATACGTACCAAAACTATAAAGACAGGAAGTACGAAGTAACAGACCAAGTATTGTTGAAAGTGCCTCCCAGGGAGGGAGTGATGAGAGTCGAAAGGATAGAGAATACGAAGCAGGGGATTCAGTGTTGTTGAAGGTAGCTCCATGGAAGGAGTAATGAGGTTTGGAAAGAAAGGAAAGCTGAGTCCCAGATTCATATGACCTTTAAAATTTTGAGGAGAATATAACCTCTAGCTTACAAGCTCGCCTTGCCTCCTAATCTGCAACAAGTGCACAACGTGTTCCACGTGTCCATGTTAAGGAAGTACCATACAGATGCACGACACATAATAGAATACGAGCAGGTAGACTTACAACCAGACCTGACCTACATCGAGCAGCCAGTAAGGATAATGGACCAAAAAGAACAAGTGCTGAGGAACAAGACTGTGAAGCTGGTTAGAATCTTGTGGAGGAATCAAAATGTCGAGAAGTCAACTTGGGAACTTGAAGACACAATGAGGAATAGATATCCCTACTTATTTTCTAATTGATTCTGGGACGGAATCCTTGTTAGAGGGGAAGACTGTAATAACTCGAATTTTTGAGACCTTGTAAAATGTTTAATAAATAGTAACCCTGACGGACAGGGAAAACCTTTTAGCCCACACTATGTAGTGCATGAGAAAATGAGTTTCGGAGTTAATATTATGATTATACGTACCAAATGAGTGTATGTAAACGCTATTAGTTTTCGAAAAAAACGAACTTTGAAAAACGACCATATTTACGAATCATCGAGGATTACGGGAATCACAATATAATTACAAAATTAAAACCCTACGGATTTATATCCAATTATGATAATTCAAAACATAAGGAATAAATATGAAAGGAATTACGTTGCGAACCATTTACGAGGAAGTATTATGAAAACGTTTAAGCGACCGAGCGAACGCGTAAACGATTAAATAAACGTAACACACTAACTAACCATGGTAATAAAGTAACCATGATTACTTTATCAAATAGTGAGCTAAGGAGTAGGATGATCAACCAAGGCTATCAAATAGTAAGCTAAAGAGCTAAACAAGTGGCTTAGCTTGTAAACTAGGAAGCTAGTTGTACTTGTCCCCAAGATTTGCAATAAGAATAAAATCCTAGGATCTAAACTAGAGAATAACAAATCAATATAAGATATCACAAGCTATTACTTACATTATTCCAAGAAGCAACCAAGAAGCAAGCACAAAAACTCTCTCCCCACTTCTTCATTAGCTCCATTCGGCCCTTCACCATAAAACAAAGAAACCAATTTCAAATCTTCAAGCTCTTGCCATGGATAAATCCTCCCATTAATTCTAAAGCTTCCTACCAACCAAACTAAGGTAAGATAAATCTTTGAGCTCTTTTTATCAAGTTTTGATGGGTGAAATAAAATCAAGAAAGTTGATAATGAATAGTATGAATAGTAACTCTTCTTTGGTTTCTTGATTTTGATGGTTGTTTTAGGTTCCAAAAATCATATTAAGCACTCCTAAGACTTCACCATCATCAAGAAAACATCTCAAGCTCTCAATAAAGGTATAAATCTTTGACCCTACCTTATTTAAGATTTAAGTTAAAGATCCTTTTAGGACATAATTGTAAACCTAGTTTTGGTGGTAGTATTGTTGTAATCTTGATGTTTAGCTAAGTAGATTTAAGGTTGATTGTTGTTGCCTAAAGAACATGATTTTATTGAGAGGATTTAGTGTGGTGATGATGATATGTGGTGGTAGTATAAAGATTTAAGGCATAAACAAAACTTCGATCCTAACCATAATCTCGTTAAAACGAACAAAACGTAACTTTAAGATTCTGCAGAAAGTCCTGAAGATTTAAACTGTAGTTTCTTGAAAAATAAACCTTTATTATAATATACAATGTTATAAGTATCGTTTAGGCGCTTGAATCACTTGATTCTGATTTACGGATCAAAAGTTATGGCCGTTTTACTAAAAGTGATTTACGCGACAAAAACTGCTACAAATTACGAACTTTGAAAATATAAAGGATCGACTTAAGAATGTTCATAAATCACGAAATTTTACAGAGAGTAGTATATTGAGTTTCCTAACTGCCATAAAAATTTCAAGTGAAAATAATGATTTTTCAAATTTATAAAAATATCGGAGCCGAGACTGCGCGATTAGAAACCGTAGAATCCAAAAGCGGAGCCGACGACGAAAATGAAAATGGACTTAAGATACTTTAAAAAAGGAAGCGACCATAATGTGAATAAGGACTTAAAAAAATAATAAGGGTAATATAAGTTGAGAGGGTGCATAATGATTAGCACATGAGTGCGGGTAGCCGTAAATTAGAACGGGACCTAACAAAACGACTTGTGTATATGATTATAGATTTCCGAGCGGAACCTAAAGCATCCTCCACCTCAAGATACCCAGAAAAGTTTTCAAACCCTACCTTTTGAGAACTGTTGTGGTGTGAATATTTTACAAACTGTGATATATGCATGAGATTTCTTTAACCGTTTTACGAAATTGAGATATATTACATTGCTCAATTATTGATAATTTTTGGTATATGTTCATACCGAGTTGAAATGTTATATTTAGACCGAGAGTCGGTCGCAGTAACGCTAGCGAGTAGCGTGGTACATATATGATTTAGACCAATGATCGGTCGGTAAAAATTGATGAAAATCCGGAAGTATTCCGGAGGTGTTTTAACTAAGAATATTAACGCTATAGTAGAGTGTGATGTATAAGTTGTAAGACCGAGAGTCGGTCAGTTTTGTTTTATAAAATATAAACCCGGGAATCATCGCGGACATGTTTTGGATGATTAAAAATCCGTAATTATTTTATTCCAAGGGAATCAACGTCCACTTACGAAATATTAAACACCTCGAACTTTTTTTAAAGAAATTTTTAAAGATCGTATTCCCTCAACTATATTTTATTGCTCGAATAACCAATATTTATTAACTATTCATTTATTATGGATGAAGTATTCTCCAGTGAATATTTATTTCAAACTAGATTAAATACTAAAGATGATTATATTACTTAAATATAAATAAGTTGAGGAATATTATTCCAATATTCTTTTAAAAGTATAATTATTCGAGATTTAACTATTTATCGATTAATATTTAATATTTAATTATTTATTAAAGGATTTATTTATGATTTAAAAATCATAAAATCTGATCTAAAATACCTTCTGATTTTCGGAAAATCATTCGAATAATTTCAAATCATCGGAGAATATTATCTCGACTTATTTTAAATATTTTGAATATAGTTTCAAAAGAAACTCCTTCTTATTTACATAACTGTTGACAACGGTCAACTCACATCCTTAGTACTTCTTCCGAAAAATTCGGAAGTACGTATATATATACATATATACGCTAATAAAACAATTTGTTTCTATTAACAAGCGAAACGCTTGGGGGAACTTCGATGTGGTTCGAGTTCTCAAGATATGATAGAATTTGGTAAAGGACAAGGGAGGGGTAGACTCTAGTACTATGTGTGCTAGATGGACTACCAAAGGTACCGTAGGCGAAGGTACTCTGTGTACTCAGGAACTTGTGAAGTATGTGTATACCCAAAATGGGACACATAGCCCGAATGCGGCCAGGGTGATAACCAGGAGACGAAGGTGTCGTCCTTCTACGTGTAGAAAAGGTTACTATTATCGTATTACGACTAATCACCATATGCGGTGGCTCCAACGAGTGTCCTATTCTTCCAGTTGGAATTGTAATGCAATACCGTAACCCAAGCCTAGGTGCTGAGTTTACTAATAAGGTATTTGCAGGATAATAAAATCCACTAAAGGATTGTTTTCATAAGAAGGTGTGTATCACCAAGGAAAACTATTTTCGAATAAAGCATAATTATCATATAGGATGTTTTACGTGAGTTTATCATACAGTCATTTTCATACTGTACATTATTATGCTGGGGGCATTATAGCTCATTCTTTCTTTCTTTTAAATGACACAACACAACAGATAACAAGTATGCCGGTGTGGGACTTAGTTGCTTGTAGTCATGGGGAGAATCTATGGGAGCTTTGTCTCAGGTGGGCCAGAGTATCAGATAGGTATAAGATATCAATAATAATTATTGTAACTTCATGTAGAGGTTATGAATAATTGTTTGAGATCTTGTAAAGTATATTTGAGTTTTAAATACAGATGATACTTATTGTATGTCGTTTCTCAGGCTATAACTTGTGAGTGTATGAGATTGGGGGTCTGTGATATGGAATTATTGGATTATTGAGTTAATGCAGGTTACACATGATTGAAGGATTGCGTGATAACCTAGATTCCTGACCCCGAATTTGGGGGCGTTACATTGGTGATACAAGACATAATTGGATGGGGTAATAATTGTATTTGTTGATAATTATTATCATAATGGGATTGAGTAATAATTGTATATGTTAACAATTATTATCATAATGGAAATGGGTAATAATTGTATGGGCAGATAATTAATATTGTAATCAGATTACGTATGTCTTGTTGGCTAAGTTTGTGATGACTATATATACATAGGCATGTTATTGTTTTGAGGTATGCTTAAGAGATGTAGTCGTCTTAGGTATCGTGCGTGAGATACTTGAGCATTGGTTGGCTCAAGTATCAGTTTGGGACACCATTGAGGTGTTATGTATTGATGTATTATTGATAATTGTTTTGATTAATAATACAAGTTGGGACGTGGGTTTTTCATGTCAAATATATTTGTGTGTGTTTGTGTGCGTACTCTGTATTGGTAGAATTGAATCACGAATATGTGTGTGTGTTTCCTGCTAACACCAGATTCTTTAAGAGTTCAGACCATCTCAAAGTAGTATAGTTGTTGACTTTAAACAACAACAAAATACTTTAATTCCTATCATTGTTTCTCCTGCATTTGTTCTTGAGAAATTCTCAATCTTTTTCCTGTCTCAAGGAAATAGATTATCTTCTCCTTTGGCTTGTTAGTGTCAAATATATCAAGCATAATTTGGACATATATTATCTTGTGTATATCATCAAGCTTCACATTTTCTCCAATTCATGTTAAATTGCTATGGTCTCTAAGAATAAGAGCATCACCTTGATATATATCAGCATTAGGTAGACCCATACCACTTGTTCTACCAGTTATCCTTGCTTCAAATGTGTCACTTTAGATTTTCTTGATAGTTTCAGAAGAATCTCTCTTAGGTGTTGGTGTTTTCCTACTCCATATAACTTTTTCTTATTAGCTAGTGAAAGATGAGAGTTATCAAGATTTGTAGAAGTTTTAGAACAAGGTTTATCTTCATCAGAGTTTGGATCTTCATCAGAAATTGAATGATTAGCTTTTTTCCTTGAACAATATTATCTTCAATATGAATATTATCAGTGGTTGAGACTGGTTGAGTATCAACATTTATTTCTTCAACTTGAACAGAGTCAGTGTTTGAAGTGATTTTCAGCTTTTCAGCCGAATCAGATCCGGTAATGAATTTCCTTCTTTTGTGAACCTGATTGGCTTCTTCTTCAAGAATTCTATCTACATCAGCATCATCATAAGCTTGTCCTATTGTATAGGCTGGATCTATCAGTATTTGAGACTTTGTAACTGCTGATTTTTCTCCAACTTTCTCATTTCCCTTATACCTCCTATCAACATTTAAAATAGCTTGAATCCTAGTATTAGGTCTTTAAACATTTACAATAGTATTGATAGATCTTTAATAATTGTTCCTTGGGCCTCTGAGTCCTCTGTTTTCTTGGAATATCCTCAATTAAAGGTACATTATTAGGTCACACACACTGTAGAAGGGGGTTGAATACAGTGTTTAGCACAATCAAATCGAATATAAGAACTTAAGTAACAGAAAACAGATTTTATTCAACACAATAAACTCTGTTACAATATGGAACTGTCCTCTCTCAGTGATGAACAAATTATCACGAGAGCTGCTAGAGTTACAAAGAATAATAACTTCGACAATCGTAACACTTATAGTGTAAACTCTATGCCTTTGTTTATATATTACACAGTTACAAGATAATCTTCTAATTGATATGGAATATAATTCTGCTTTCTGAAATATATCAACTAGTTATCTTTTCTTCCAAGTACTCTATTCTTCATAGAATTCCTTCTTTATGCTCAATTCTTTATGTCTTAGTCTCGATCTTCTTTCCTTTCAATCAGCCGCCTGCCTTATCTGAAAGTCATCTTAAGTCCTGATATTATCTCCTGATAAATATCTCTCGAACCTTAAGTTCTGATAACTTAAGTTCTGATATCTTAAGTTCTGTCTTCAATATAAGTGCTGATTTCTAGTTAAGTATTGATTTGTCCTGTTATGTAAGATTTGAAAACTAAACACAAATCATATTACACGTGACATTATCAAATATATCTTACATACATCATCAGTATTTGCTGATTGAAATTTCAACAAAGCAAATTCTTCCTCTATCAGCCTGACTTGCTCAAGGTCAACTCCGGGATTCTCTCTTTCAAACATCATCCTACTTACCTCAGAATCAAAAGTTTGAATTTTAGGATCTTTGTAGTACAAAGTTATTTTCCTTCCTTACACCTTCAGAGTTTGCATAAATTGACTTGCTTCAGCACCAGCTTTCAGTACCCTTTCAGCTTGGTCATCATCAGTATCTGTCACTGTCATTGTTTGCTTTTTGATAATTGTCACAGTAGTAGTCAATTCCCTTGAGTGCACAGTCTCTAAAATTTTCTTTCTTCCTCTTCCACCACTTCTTCCTCCACCCTCTTCTTCTTGATTGGTTAGTGTATTTTGAGACACCACTATATCCAATAATGTTATTCCCAAACAATCTAAACAAGAATTACAGAAGGGGGGGTTGAATGTAATTCTGGCTCCTTTTCTAATTTCAAGAACTGTTCTTCTATAACTATATAATTGTGTTTGATTTAGCAAAGGTGCGGAATGAAAGTAATATAGAAATCAAAGCACAAAGTAAATAAATACAAGTATTTAAAAACTTTCTGGTAGATTAAACTTTTCCACCAGAGATGTATATTAAGTTGAGAACTTTGTGTAACAAAATTGTTCACAGCTGCTAACAAGTTAAAATACAAGAACAGAAAAATTCTTTATAGATTTTGCCTTATCCATTTCTCTGGTAAAATGCTTTCATACTTGGATACTATTCAACTTGCTACCCTTGGTTTATATACCACCAAGTTACATGATAAAAAGATAAGATAATAAGATAAACTACATCTAGTCTAACTTCATGCTGCTACACTTCTCTTTCCAGCATCTTTGAATATCATCTGTTTAGCATGGAAATGGAAATGCTTATTTGTTCTCTAAATCCTTCAAACAGGCTGCCACATTCCATTTGCTTACAACCAACGCATGTGACTGTCAATTCAGTATCAACTGCTCTTTTGAATTTGAACATCCGTTGGAACTTAGATTGATTATCCGTTGGAAATCTGTTTGATCATCCATTGAAACTCTGGTTGATCATCCGTCGAGACTAATGTTGATCATCCTTTGAGGCTTTGTGAATCATCCGTTGAGACTGTCTTTTTGGCAGTTAACTCTAATTCATTTATACAAGATTACAAGGCATCTAATATTTACAATTTACCATCCTATCTTGCATATCAATCTAGTAGTCAACATGACTCAAACATTCTACAACACCTAGTTCACTAAGCCATTTAAGTATGCAAAAATGTGGTACTATTCTTATTGTACATAAGCTACTATTTCAACGGATGTTGAATTGATCATCCGTTGAAAGCTACAAAATCACTTAAATAAAAAATCTACTATTAGGTCACACAACACTGTAGAAGGGGGTTGAATATAGTGTTTATACAATCAAATCGATTTGAACACAAGTATGTCACAAAGATCAAGTTTATTCAATAAACTCTGTTACAATATGAACTGTTGTTCTCTCTCAATGATGAACAAATATCACTAAGAGCTGCTAGGTTACAATGAATAATATTTCTCGATAATGATAACACATATAGTGTAAACCCTAAGCTGTGTTTATATAGTACATAGTTACAAGATATATTCTAATTGATATGGAATATAATTTTGTCTCCTAAAATATAACAATTAGATATCTTCTACAAGTCTTCTAGTCCTCTAACTCTTCATGCATATTTTCTTTTTTTTAGTCCAGATCTTCTCCTGTAAATCAGCCGCATTCCTTATCTGAAAGTCTTCCCGCACTTAAGTACTGATATGTATCTTCTGACACCTTAAGTTCTGATATTAAGTTATGACTTCAGTAAGTTCTGATTTCAGTAAGTCCTAATATGTCCTGTTGTTAAGTTCTGAAAACTAAACACAAATCATATTAGACATGACATCTCAAATATATCTAACATCAACTCAGTGTTTTGTTCAATTTATCATCAAGTACATAACATATTCCTAACAATCTCCCTTAATTTATGTTTACTGGAATTGTAGCCATAAATTAAGAGAAACTTGATGATAACAAAACACTCTATGAATACAGAATAAAATAAAGTAGATAAAATTTACAAGTGTTGCAATTTATTAAAATTTCTCACAAAGAAAGATTTGTAGAGTGTCTTACATATCATTTTGAAGGTGCTCCTTTAGACTGAGCAAATTAAGATCATTTCCTTGATTGCTTTGACTTTTTTCCCCGCTTCAAATCATTTTCTTCAATCTGACATTGGAGTTATCTGAAAAATTCTGATTCATCCTTATTTGTTAGATCCAGCTTTTCTTGTATTTTTCTGAGAGTTCCATTGCTAGAAATCTTTAGCTGATCTTCCAATCTGAAGAATCTTCTAATGTTCTTTTCATCCTTGAACTCCATGATCCAGTATGGCCTCAAATGCACCCTATCTCCAGTGAAAGGAATAGATAATACTCTTGGGAGTGCATTTGGTCCTCTCCAGCTATTCCTTATCTCCTCAATCTTGTTTAGTACCATTTTCTTGGCAACCATGTTGAATCCAAAGTTTTTCTTGATTAAGGAGAAGACAGTCACTAAAGTTGTATAGCCTTCATTAAGAATTCTGTGAAGTGGCCACGTAATTTCTTTACCACCCTTGTACCTGAAGACTAATCTCTTTGGAAGGTGCTTGTAGGCATCAATAGATCTGATTTCTTCAAGCTCATCCAGATAGAGATTTATGTCTGAAAATTCTTTGAAGTCACATATGAAGAGTTGATCTCCTTTGTTGACAGTAGGTTTGGGTTTGGTCACTTGCTTGGATTTAAGCTTGGTAGGCTTGACTATTTTGACTACTCTTTCTTTTGTCTTCCTTTGTTTAGGAAAGAAGGGAAGGTCTAGATCAGGAAGAGGCAAGTTATCCCAATATATAGGCTCATCCTTTGGAACAATAGGATCACCATTGGAAGGTGATGTTGGGATCAACCTTGAACTCATCCTCCTTTACAGTAGGTATGACTGATTGGCTTGTGATTGTAGATTGGGCTGGCATGTAATCTTCCTTGTCTTCATCAAAATCTATCTTCATCTTTGCATGTATCTTGTATCTAAACTTTCTCTTTATCTGCTTTGGTTCTTCTTTCTTTCCTCTATCCAGATTCTTAAATGTCTCAGTTGGTAATACAGCTTCTGTGATTGCAGGCTTCTTAGCTTGGTTCTTGGCATCTAAAGCAGCTTGCTTTTGTTGTTGTTTGAACCTCACCTTTTCTTCTTTCTTAGCCTCTGCAAATTATGGATGACCAGCCACTACATAGATCAATTTACCATTTCTGTAGATTTTAGCAATTCTTTTCTTTAGAACTGAAACTCTGGGATCTTTGAAGAAAGCTATGGACCTTCCAAGCAGCTTCTTTTCATCTGGCCTAGGGGTTTCATATGATAGGTCTAGTGGATTTTTTATGAGGTTTTTGGATAAAAATTTTTTGGCTTAAAAATCACACTGGCCTTTGGAGACTTGATTGTTGAGGTTTGACCCCTTTCTAAGTTCCCTAGGCTCATCTCATTGATTGAAATTTGTCTCAACTGAGAGAAGTGAGAAAACACCTTGTCTTTCTTCTCAATTGGACCAAACTTCTTTTGAATTTCTTCAACAATCTTCATCCATTTGTCATCCAGTTCTTTCTCAACTGCTGCAACATCAAGCTTTTTAGATTTCTCATTTGATTCCAACTTAGCAGTTGTTATTTTGATCAGATCAATGATGTCCAAGGATGGTGGCTTTAGGAAAGTAAGTGCTGGAACAATTACTTTGCTTACTTGAATTTTGAGCACTTGTTCCCCCTCACTTGTTGACTCCCCTTGGCTAACTGGAATAATATCTTTCTCCCCCTTTTTGTTAGCATCAAGTTGAGTGGAGGTTGAGGTTTGTGCAGCCACCAGTTTTTGAAGTAGTAGAGTTTGTTGGGCTTGATGGAGATGGATTTCAGTAATGGAAGTTTCCAGGGTTTTGAGCCTTTTATCTAAGGAATCCAACTTGCTGGTGAGATAAAAAAATTTCCTTAGTTGTCTGTTGATGTCTAGCATAGTTGTGCTAGGAAACTTGGCATCCAATCTCTCAGTAACATCCTTTTTGATTTGATCAATTTCAGTTTTTAGTTTAGTGACATCCTGATTTTGTTTAAGAGATTGAATCTGATGCAGTTGAAGAGAGTGTAGATGTGCTTGTAGAAGGCTCGTGGTGTTGGCATTTGTAACAGTTTGAAGAGCTGTCTGAGTTTGCTGAATGATGTGAGAAAGAGTGGACTTGAAATAATGCCCATCACATGCTTTGGAAATAACCAAAATGGCATGCTTGATCTTGAGCTAGGGCCTGCTTTTCCCTCTATGTCCATGAACTCTCCTTCATCATCATCTTCATCCCCAAAAAGATCCTTAGAACCACTAGTTCCATAGTCAACATTATCACTAGCTGTGGGTGGCATGGTTGTGATGACATCCTTAGCCCTTTGCATAGAAGCAGTAGTGTGCACCAAATTGAGCATTCTTTTAGCAGCCACATTGTCCTGTTCAGCCAAAACTTGATAAGCTGAAACAGGGTGAGTAAATGCCTCAACTTCATAAGAAACAGAATCTAAGACAACTTGATATTCCTTGCTGAATTAGTTGTTTCTTTTCAGCCTCATTGACATCCATTAACTCACTTACAATGGGCTCTTCCCACTCTTCTGTACCTGCTTTTCTCTCATTTTCTCTCTTTTCTTGCATCAAGGGCTCCCCTTGGCTTCCCACCCTCACCTTCACCTACTAAGGTGGGACTCCACTCAATCACTTGAAATAGCTTGCAATTTTTCACTCTTTTCCTCTCCTTTTTCCTGAGAGCAACTCAGCCTATCACTCAATTCACTCCCTTCCCTCAGTCCTAAGAGTGATTGTACAACTACTATGTTAGGTCACACAATACTATAGAAGGGGGTTGAATATAGTGTTTATACAATCAAATCGATTTCGAACACAAGTATGTAACAGTAATCAAGTATATTCAATATAATAAACCCTGTTATAATAGAACATTTATTCTCTCTCAGTGATGAACAATATCACTAAGAGCTACTAGGTTACAATGTATAATCTTGCTCGTGAATGATAACACATATAGTGTAAACCCTAAGTTGTGTTTATATAGTACACAGTTACAAGATATCTTCTAATTGATATGGAATATAATTTTGTCTCCTAAAATATATCAATCAGATATTATCTACTACAAGTCTTCTAATCTTTTAACTCTTCATGCATATCTTCTATTGTTTTAGTCACGATCATTTCCTGTAAATCAGCTGCTTTTCTTATCTGAAGTATCTATACTTAATTCCTGATATAAATCATGACGGCCTTAAGTTCTGACTTCAGTAAGTTCTGATTTCCAGTAAGTCTAGATATTAAGTTCTGAAACTAAACACAACAGATTAGACATGACATCTCAAATATATCTAACAATCTCCCCCAACTTGTAAATTATGAAAAATATACAAGTTAATAGATTTGATGATGTCAAAAACATTTAAGTACAAATGCAGTAAGAGTTTAATTAGACAACTAACTACAACTTACAGTCCTTGTAGCTTTTACCAATCTTACTGAGTCAATCTGAATCCAAAGTGATTCTTGACAAAGTTTGATATCAGCTTTTCTTCTGCATTCCTCAGGACTTGAGATAATGTAGCTTTGCTTGCTTCATCTCTTCATCTTGCCTTCCAATCTGGTAGATTGCAGTCCTAAGTGCTGAAATGTGATTTCTTTCTAAACCATCACCAAGTTTGATTACTCTTGGATGAGATGAGTCTTCATTTTAGCACAGACATTTCTCTTTCAGAATAACTTCAAGTTTAGCAGAATCCTTCTTCATTGGAATTTCACTTCCATCATCTTCAACTATATTTGGAATGAATTCTGTAACCCTTGATCCAGAAATTCTTGCTTTATCCCTTATGGTCTTTATGATGAAATTTGACCATCTCCTAGTAATCTCAGACTTTATCTCCAAAAGATAATGAAAGAATTGAAGTTCTTTCAAAGATTTGTTCAGCACATCTGAATTTGACATTCTGTATGTTCTTCCATCTTCAAGAAACAGAATCATCTTTTCTTTGACATTACTTTTATCATGAGCATCCAGTATCACTTGAACAGATATAGCCTTGTCAAGGTGTTTCCGTGTAACTTCTTCAAGAGGTTTGTCAGTTAATAAGAATGGATCTCTTGTAAGTACTTCAACTCTTGTCTTGATCTTGGCTTCTTCAGAACCTAATCCAGCTATGTCTCTTACTTCTCTGGCATTCAATCCAACAGTCATGAAATCAGATAACAGTTGACTTTTCTTAGGATCTGATCGATTAACATTTTTCCATAGGAGTTTTCTCTTATCAGTAATTGTCAATTTGTTCAAATCAACTTGAGCACTGTCAGAGGTTGATGTCTTGATGACTTGATCAAAATTGTTGTTTCTTCTGTAGCTTGCTGTTCTTCACTTTGAACAACTTGAGCTATGTCAGAGGTTGTCTTAGATTCTTCATTATCTTCCTTCTTTTCAGAGTTTCAACAGTTTCATCTTCAGCACCTGTATCATCAAAAACTTGAACCATTTTGCACACCGGTTTCATCAAAATTTGAGGAATCTTCATCTCCTGTGTCTTTGTTGGTTCATCAATCTTTCCTTTCCCTTTTTCTTTGGGATCAATTTCAACTTGTGATCTTGTCTTGGGCTTTGAAGCCTCAGAGCTTTCCTTCATTACAATGCCTTTTGCCATAGGGCTTGGAGGTTTCTTTGCATTAGAAGCTTTAGACTTAAGATTTGTCTTCTCAACTGCAAATCTAGCTTCTTCCTCCTTTAAAGTCTCTAAATCCATTCCAAGATTATGCTTGAGAAATAGTCTTTTAGCAATTTCTTCATCAAGTGTCTGAATCTTGGGATCTTTATAATAGACTGTAGTCTCCCTTCCCTTAAGCTTTAGAGTTTGCAAAAACTTCTGAGAGTCTTTACTTCCTCCTTGAATGAGAATATCAGAACTTGATATCAGACTTTGATCATCAGAACTTGCTTTCAGAGTTTGAGAATCTACAGCTTCAGAACTTGTCTTCTTCTGTGTAGAATATTTGCTTGAATCATAAATTAGTTTCCTTGAAGAAACTTTGCTGCTTTGCCCTTGACCTTGACCCTTGCTAGGGTTTCCCTGGTATCTTCTTTATCATCCTTCTTCTTAGTACTTGACTAGTAGAGCACTTGGACTTCACTACCTTCTCCCCCTTTTTGGCATCATCTGGTAGAAGTAGAGATAGAAGAATTCCTACTGAAGATTGGATTTCATTCAGTTGAGCTTGTTGAGAGGCTTGATTCTGCAGGACCTCAATCAGTTAGGCATGTTGCTTTTCTTGAACTTTCTCAATAGCCTCTACTTTCTCATGAATAGGTCTGATAAACCTGTTTTTGTCCATCTTGATCATCAGGTCCAGCTTATCAGCATTTTCCTGTATCTTATCAACCTTGGCACGAGTAATGGAGTGTTGACCTTGAAGGCTTTTAGTACTGAGAGCTGTGACTTTAAGTTGAGCTTTAAAGTCAGAATTTGTCATCAACTCATCAGCTTTTGCAATATGATCTGATAGAACTTTGGAGCTTGGAATAAAATCAGATTCATTCCACTTCTTGGTCCATTCAACTCCTCTATGAGTTTCTTCCCATAGAACATGAGCATCTTGTTCAAAAAACTTTTTAATCAATGTCTCCTTTCCAAGAACTTGAGCTGGAGTGTTAACTGGAGCTGACTCTCCAGAACTTGCAAGAAACTCATCATCTTCTGACAACACGAGTATGTGTGTGGCTGTTGGAGATTCTAGTACAACTTCATTTGTTTCCACATCCAGAACTGGAGTATGAGGAACTTCAGCATTTAGTGGAGAAACAGGTAGAGTTGTTACTTGTCCCTATGGTGCTTCCAGAAACAGGATAGATGGAATGATCAGCCTATGAAGGTCAATTTTAGGACTTAATCCTGAATCTTCAACTTGAACATTCTCTTTGATAGGAGAGACAGGAGGTGTGATCACTGTGTCTGGAACAGTATCTTTAGCTTGAGGTGGAGGTGGAAAAGCTTCAATCACTATTGGTCCTATTGAGATCAGAGATTCCTGATCCCCTTCCTCAGCTTCTTGATCATCCTCAGATTGAGGTTGTGCCATATGCCTTCCTACTTTCATTTTCTTTGATCTGGACCTTTGTTGTGAAGGTGTTGCATGAGCAGCATCAGAACTTGAAGTTCTTTTCCTCTTTGAAATACCAGAATTCTCAGCTTCAGTTTCCTTCTGAGAAATATCTTTTTCAGCTTCTATTGTCACAAGTTCTGATGCATGAACCTAGACTTGCCCCTCTTCATCTGATTCATCCATTAGAATCATCCTTCTTCTCCTTGGTGGAGATTTAGGAACATATTTTGCGCTTGAAGGTTTGGGTCTAGATGTTGTAGCAGATGGTTGTGGTTGAGAAGATTGTGCAGGTTGGAAATAAGTTCTGATGGTAGGTTGTGGTTGTGGTTGAGAAGTTTGAGTTGTTTGAGTATTGGTTGTAGGTGCTGATGGAGGTTGAGATGGTACTACATCAGGATATATGGTACTGTATGTGAGAGGATCAGAATTTACTAAGAATTGTTTGACTGATTGAGGAATTTTGAGGGGTCTTAGTACATTCTTCTTATTATCAGTAGATAATAAGTCAGTGAAAGCCCTTTTGTGTAGCTTAAAGGGTTCAATCAACTCACTAAAGGTGTGTGGTGTATCAGGACAATAAAAATTATAAATAAGTTGACAAAATTTAGTAAAATAGACTATATCACTATCTTCTTTCATCCTATCACCAATAAACCCTAAAACAACACTTGCATAATCAAAATGTGTTTGATTCAAACGGGCATACCTGATTTGCTGACTCATTATGGGTATAGCATCAAAGTTTGAGCACTTGTTGGCAAAAGCTTTTGTAATAAAGTCAAAGAAAAAACTCCACTCCCTCCTGATGTGGGGTCTCTTCAATTATCCCAGCTTTGCCAAAGACTTTTTATAGCCCAGATTTGCCATCATTTGTTGAAGAGCTGGCTCCTCAACTGGTGAATTGAAAGTGCAATCTTCTGGTAAATGTAGTGCTTGTCGAACAGTTGACAAGGTCACCACATGCTCATCCTCCCCTGTTGTAAAGATAATAGTTGGGGACCCAGCTTTTCCACCATCATCATAAACACCAGACCGGCAAAACTCCAGAAGCTGCTTGCCTGAGAGAACCTGTCATGCCCCCAACTTAAACAACAAATTAAATATAACTATTACAACATTTTAAAAAGAAGTATACACAACCAACTCCAAGATCTTACAGGTTAGGGTTTTGAACAGCCCAACACTACCAACTATTACATCTGATTTTAAATACCGAGTCCTCACACAAACTACTATCACTTATTCTACCTGAGCTCGAACATAAGCATCAGCATCACAGGTCTTACGGGCAGTCTGCTTGAATCTAACCATAGCTGCTAGTTATAATATCAGGGTAAAGCAAGGAGTGAGCCAAATGCTCAACAAGTGCTAACAGTACGATACAAAACATAAATCGAGATATACATTAAAAAAAGATGACAATGGAAAGACATAACCAGTGATAACGAGGGATAAAACTATGAGTGTTGGCATCATTTTGCTTGTATCAAAACAATTTTAAAATTATGTCTTAATCAAAATCATTTTATGACGCTACGGATTACAGCCGGTGATCAGCCGCGAAGTAATCCCGAACCTCGCTGGGTTCTAAAACATTAATGGGAATCCCTAGGAAACTTTTAAGCCTAATATAAGTGTGGAAAGGACTCGCGTCTCAGTCCAGTTCCACCATTCAAAGAAAACATTTATCCCCTTTTGGGACTGAAAACCCACATTTTATTTATTTCAAAAACTGATGCCGAATTATAACTAAAATCTTTTTTTACAGGAAACATTTTTATCAAGGGATTATAGATTAACTCGAAACACGGGGAAAATGGTATTAACTCTCAGAGCCATGAATTACAAAACTATACTCTATTAGGGTAACTGAATGGTTTTCAAATATCAAAGTTTGGACAAGGGAATTTAGTGAGGCTATTGGATATCATGAAGGGAAATGCCAAATTGGGCTTAAAGCAATGGTTTCTCATCAAGGTTCAAGTGCTGGATCATCAAGGAGGTAAGCTTTATGAATACTAAGGGTGTTAGGGTATGCAGAAATGATCTTTAACTCAGGATATATCAGAATTGTCAAGCTTTAGGATAAGAAAGAGGGTATCAATCAATGAGGAATCACGTTGGTAAGTATCTGACTATCAGAGTTCAAGGTAAGGTTCTATAGGGTTTCAAGTTTCAGGGTGAGGTATTAATATTTAGGAATCATTAGCATGTTAATCAAGAGGATCAATCAAGTATTATAACAACTCTTTATTTTATCATGGCATTCAACTATCATAAAAAGACTTTTGAACTACTTGCAATATGTACTCGAGGGTTTATGACATCTTTATATAATTCAAAGACAACATAAGATAAGCTTGATTTAATATATGAAATGACACAAGGTAGTTGTAGCAATGTATGAACTATTAGCAGTAAATACGAAGGTCAAGTTGAATCACTTGCCTTGAGAAAGGCTAGTCTGGTCTGACTGGTAGGAGCAACTGGAGCTTCACTCGACCTTTACGGCAAGTTTTCGCTCGTCTCGAGATCCTACATAAATAATAATAATCCTCATTATAATATATTCTCACCAACTTAACCTATTTACAACCCGAAATTAAACACGGATGACACTTAGGCCTATATGCACTTAATTTTATATTCACTTTTAAATTACAAAAGTACACACATAGCCACATAATCACATATCATATATTAATACAAAAATAACTCCATATACACCATAATGCAACACTAGGCTTGGATGATCTCGACTCACAACTTAAGTCACTTGGTCGCTAAACTAGACAAAGTCTTCTAATTTTGGCTTCCTAACTTGATGTGCCTTTACTAAACTATCCAAGACCTATAGACCCTCACTTGTGCCTTTTACTCTACTGACCTTATACTATCTTACAACTATGGTGGTCAACCTAAATCTCACTCCTAAATATTCTAAAACTATGTGATAAGTGAAAGTGCTCACTGGTGCAAATTTCAGAATGACAACTAAGGTTTCTTGAGTGCATTAGACACTCTTAAACTACAAGTTTTCCTTCAAAACTTTTACACAAGACTCTCCTGACCTAAGGGCATCTCACAAACTTGATGTGGCTCAAGGGCCTGGCTTGGGCCTTCTTGGGCCTAAGCTAAAAGTCCAAGGTTCCCCTGTTTTTTGGGGCAGAAAACGCCCTGACTTAAATTAACTTGTGACACATGGTTCTAACTCATATCCTATGAACTATGGTTGAAAAAACTTCTCTGACACTCCCTCTGACTAAGGCCCAACAGGGCCTAATGAGGGCCTACCCATGACATGGTCAAATCTCCCTATTTCTAAGTTGCAACAAAAATGTCCCCTGCTGGACAGATTTTGTTATTCTACTTGTGAACCTAACCAAATGACATGCAAACCTCCAACCAACACCTAAAACCTTTTATATACTCCCAATACTAACTTCTGGTGGCTTGGGCCTCAAATTGCACATCAATGACATGGTCAAAACTCACTCTAAACCTTAGGGCACTAAACTGATTTTCTGCAGAAACTATAACTCTCCTTTCTCCAAAGTCTTGACTTGACAAACTCAACTACCAACAACCCAATACTCAAACCAAGACTTAAAAATGGTAATCTACTGAACTAACTCCCTTATTCTCAAAATAACCTTGGGTGAGATCATCCTTACCTAAGGTACAATTATGGCAAAACAAAAGAAATAACATTTCACAACTCACAAATCTTCATGCTTTTGAAACAACAAGATATGCATTTTTATGAAAGATAACCACGAATTATTACCATACATCAAGGAGTATTAATCAATATTAACACCTTATTTCTACTGAGATTAAAGCTCACTAACAAAATCTTTCCAAATGATCAAAATCTTATAACATTCTAAGAGAAATCCACATGCATGCATGTCTTCGGGTTTTGCAAACCAAAATAACATATTTTCTACATATATTCTATCATAAAATTGACATGCAAGCCTAGCATAAACTATACCTAGATGATCAGTTAGCATGCAAAGAGTTTTATCAAATTTTGACCATAAAATTCAAGCCATTATCACATAAACATGCAAAAATTGAATTAAGCAACAAGAATAGTCTTAAGGACCATTCATTCGGCTCCCATATGGTCATGGCCGAATGAAATAGAAGGGAATGACCATTTAATCATCAAGAGTTTCCCTCTCAAGACTTGGCACTTCTCCATTCCTTGTAGTCCTCTCAAAAACAACCCTAAACTCACAAGAATCAAGGTTGTACTTTGAGTTTCAACTAAAACCTTTACATGCAACCTTTAAAGTTAAAATTTCTACTCAAAACTCTTTGAAATATGAGTGATCATGGAAGGGAAAGTAACATTTACTTGTATAAAGAGGGGAAGCTTGGTTGAGGATTGAAGAAAAAAAATGGGGAGGGGGTTTCGGCTAAAAGCCGAGAGGAGGGAGAAGAGGGAGAGAAGAATGAGTGTGGTGGTGAGTGATGTATGAAATGATCATGACTTTGCTTGTTTTATGGTTTTTGTGGTGCCAAATGTGAGTATAATTAGGAATTGACATGATTAGCCTTCCACTTGAACTTGGTTCAATTTGCATGCAAGGGTAAAGAAGGTATTTGGCTAGGAAATAAGAGTTATTGGGGTGGTTATTGACTCTTTAGCCCTTTTGGAATGTATAGAAGGGACTTGCATGCAAGGATAACTATGTAATTTGCTAATTATAACAATTAACATTTATAAAGATTTATTTTTATAAAATAAAATACAAGTTCAAAAATTATAAAATTTATACCATAAAAATAACTTGGATTTTTAGAAATTTTATAAAACTACTTTTAAATTTTGTGAACAAATAACTTTTTAAAAAGATATTTATTCAAGGTTTAAGATATTCCTTATAAATCAAAAATGAAAGAAATAATTAAACTTTTGATTTGAAAAATCATATACTACATAAAGCAAATTTAAAATGCAGAAATTTTTCATTCACACAAGGCACAACCATTAAGTATATTCACTTACGGCTTTAATATCACACAAAATCCACAGATATTATTACATAAAATGTCGGTCGTAACAGAACCTGGGATTGGGTCAGTGCATAGCCTATTTCACTTCGAGCAAGAAAGTCTTGGACGAAATGAAGTTCTGAAGGAGCCTCGTCCTTAGAAAGAATATCCATGTAGTTATTAGGAACAAACTTGGCTCCATCATAGATTAGATCTTTGGGTGACATTTCTGTGAAGAAATAAGTGAGAAAATATGTGCTCACAAGGTGTTTGTTAAAATGCCTGTAAGAAAGTCCGTCAGAAAATAGAGAGTAAAAGAGAGAGAGAGAGTAAAAGAAATAAGAGAGTAAGTAAGAAAGTAAAAGATTTGGGTAATCTTTTGTCTCTAATATTTATACTATTTCCACTCAACGACTCTTTTTGGAAGTAAAGCAGACACTTTACACCTGTCATCCTGTAAATAGTCAAAGCAGTAGTTAGTGGGCACGGGAAATAAGAAGTAATTATTGCTCACATGTTGTTACCAAAACAAACATGCAACCCATAAACCAAATGATTATCACTGTTTTTATCTCACTTAATTATATCTGACAAAATATAACCGTTACAGTAAATACTAAAAATAAGCCAAGTAATTAACTAATGCCACGTAAGCATCAGGATTTCCATCAGGATTTGCATCAGAACTTGACTATTATCAGAATTTAACGGTCATCAGAACATGGCTTCTGTACTCAAAAAGTGAATGACTGTATCTGTGATTCTTCACACAAATAATGATTGTTTTCTTCAGAGTTTAATCATCAGAACCTTCATTAAAACTTGTCCTCAGAATTTATGCAAATAATACTTAACTATTTGTCAAAAACAACTTAATCACCACAGTAATTTTCATCATTCATATGGAGTGAGAGTGTGTGCATTTGCAAATGATCAGATAATGATTGAAGTCTGATAAACTTTAGTATATCTTAGAAATAAGGCATAACTAAGAAAAGTGCTTAAAATCTGTTTTTAATTTTGAAGTCTACTATAGAATAAATTTATGCAAGAGTCCACCTCAATTGTTTGTACTCATGTTATGCGTCTTTTGGCATTCTTTTTACAGTGGCTTCTCAGTGTAAATGAGTCAAAACTGACATCCGAATTTATGCTATTATCAGAGTATTTCTCCAGTAATCAGAGAATGTGAAAAGTCACCAAGAAAAATTTATTTGCTTTTCTAATGCATATAACTTAATACCAGCAATGCACTTGGGTCTTCCCTTTAACATATTTACTCTAGATCTCAAAGGAGTACCTGACTTCAATTTTCTTTTCTTTTGTTTTCTTCAGATAAGTGAGGCTTATCAAGCATGTAGTTCATCCTTAAGATTTACTGACATCGGAATTTGATAGATAAGAAACAATAATCTAGTTTGTGACTTAGTAATAAGATACAGAAAGTAAATTTGACTAAGATCAAAATCAGAGTTTGTTTGTTTTATGGATTTCCACATAAATAACTAATTCAATCATGAGATACATAGTTTGTTAAAGACTACTCAGTCAGCATCTAACAAATAATCCTCATTGGAGTGAATAGTCACAGAACATTCAAAACACTATCAGAGTATATAGAATCACATTAGATAATAATCAGTATTTAATATATTACAATTTAAGCATAGATTACATTGAGATAAGACAATCTGTAAACACTGATCATAAAGTTTAATGCATGAGAACAAAAACTAAACAGATTTTAGAGAAAAGAACCTGAAACCATTCCAAGTTCATTTACCAGTCTTGTAAAAGTAGCTTCACATAGTGGTTTTATGAAGATATCTGCTAGTTGTTGATTTGTTGGGACAAAATGCAATTCCACTGTACCTTCCATCACATATTCCCTTATGAAATGGTACCTAATGCTGATGTGCTTTGTCATTGAGTGTTGAACTGGATTACCTGTCATAGCAATAGCACTTTGATTATCACAGTAAATGGGTATTTTAGAAAATTCTAACCCATAGTCCAGTAATTGATTGTTCATCCAAAGAATCTGTGCACAACAGCTTCCTGCAGCAATATATTCAGCTTCTGCAGTTAATATGGAAATTGATTTCTATTTCTTACTAAACCAAGAAACCAATCTGCCTCCAAGAAACTGGCAGCTTCCACTAGTGCTTTTCCTGTCTATTTTGCATCCTGCAAAATCTGCATCTGAGTAACCTATTAGCTTAAAATCTGATTTCCTAGGATACCACAATCCTAGATCAGCTGTACCCTTGAGGTACTTGAAAATTCTTTTTACAGCTATTAGATGAGGTTATTTTGGATTAGCCTGAAATCTTGCACAAAGACAGGTAGCATACATGATATCGGGTCTACTTGCAGTTAAATAGAGTAAAGAGCCAATCATACCTCTATAGTTAGTAATATCTACTAATACTCCAGTATCTTTATCTAACTTGGTTGTTGTGGCCATGAGAGTGGATGCAGTTGAATAGTCTTGCATTCCAAATTTCTTGAGTAAATTTCTGGTGTACTTGGATTGATTTATGAAAGTACCTTCTTCATTTTGCTTGACTTGAAGTCCCAAAAAATAGCTAAGTTCTCCCGTCATACTCATTTGATATCTTGACTGCATTAGCTTTGCAAACCTTTCACAGAGTTTGGCATTTGTAGAACCAAAGATGATATCATCAACATATATCTGTACCAAAAGTAAGTCCTTTCCATGATTGAGGTAGAACAGTATTTTATCAATTGTGCCTATGTTAAATCCACTTTCCAGAAGGAATTGAGCTAAAGTCTCATACCATGCTCTTGGAGCTTGCTTAAGGCCATAAGTGCTTTATCAAGTCTGTATACATGATTAGGAAATTTTGGATCTACAAATCCTGGAGGTTGTTTAACATATACCTCTTTTTCCAATTCTCCATTGAGAAAAGCACTTTTCACATCCATTTGAAAGACTTTAAACTTCTTGTGAGCAACATAAGCCAAAAAGATTCTTATGGCTACCAATCTAGCAACTGGAGCAAATGTTTCATAATAGTCAATACCCTCCTGTTGAGAGTAACCTTTAGCAGCCAGCCTTACTTTGTTTCTTGTAATTATGCCATCACTGTCAATTTTGTTTCTGAACACCCATTTTGTGCCAACAATGGATCTGTTCTTTGGTCTTGGCACTAGGGTCCAGACTTTATTTCTTTTGAATTCATTTAACTCTTCCTGCATTGCTTGCACCCAATCAGCATCTTGAAGAGCTTCTTCCACTTTCTTTGGTTCAGTCTGAGATAGAAAGGAATGATAGAGACATTCATTTAATGTTGCTGTTCTAGTTCTGACACCTGTTTCAGGATCTCCAATTATTAAGTCAGGTGTATGTGCTTTAGTCCACTTCCTTGCAGATGGAAGTTGATCTCTAGAACTGCATCTGCCCCTATGATCCATGCCATCTCCATCAGCATTTTCTGATGCTCCCCCTGAAGTTATGTGTTAGATATATTTGATAATGTCATGGCTAATATGATTTATGTTTAGTTTTCAGATCTTACTTAAATAGGATAAATCAGTACTTACTGGAAGTCAGGACTTAAGGATATCAGTACTTATATTATCAGGAGATAATCATCAGAAGATGGATATCAGAACTTAAGTACTGAAGGACATTCAGATAAGGACAGCAGCTGATTAAAGGAAAGAAGATCGAGACAAACATAAGAAGAGGTATGCATGAAGAAGGAATTCTATGAAGAATAGAATACTTGGAAGAAAAGATATCTGATTGATATATTTTAGGAAGTAGAATTATATTCCATATCAATTAGCGATTATCTTGTAACTGTGTAGTATATAAACACAGACATAGGGTTTACACTATAAGTGTTATCATATTCGAGAAGTTTATTCATTATAACCCTAGCAGCTCTCGTGATATTTGTTCATCACTGAGAGGTAACAGTTCCATACTGTAACAGAGTTTCAATAAAGTTTGTTTTCTGTTACTTGAGTTATTAAAGTTCGATTTGATTGTACTATACACTGTATTCACCCCCTCTACAGTGTGTGTGTGACCTAATGTTACGACCGACATTTTATGTAATATTAATTGTGAATTTAGTGTAATTATAAAGCCGAATGCAAATATATTCAATGATTGTACGTTGGTGTGAGTGAAAAATTTCTGCATTATAAATTTGCTTTATGTAGTATATGATTTTTCAATGCAAGAGTTTATTTAATTTCATTATTTTTGATTTATAAGGAATATTCTAAGCCTTGGAAAAATTTTCCTTTAAAAGGTATTTTGTTCACAAATTTTGAAAATGATTTTATAAAGTCTCTAAAAATCCAAGTTATTTTATGGTATAAATTTTATAATTTTTGAACTTGTATTTTATTTTATAAAAATAAATCTTTACAAATTTTATTTGTTATAATTAGCAAATTACATGGCTACCCTTGCATGCAAATACTCTTCCAATTCAACTAAGGGGCAAGGAAGACATTTCCAACCCCACTCACTTTCATTCTACTAACCAAATTACCACTTTGTCCTTGCAATGAAATCTACCTAACTATGTTGGAAGGTTACTCTTGTAAAATCTCAAATCCACTCATTTTTGGTCAAATAAAAACCAAACTAACATGATTATTACTCCACTTTCACCCCACCATTTCCACACTCCTCCTTTCCTCCCCCCTTCTCTCGGCTCTCCCATATCCTCTCGGCTTTTTGGCCGACGCCATACCCCCCTCCCTTTTCTTCATTTTTCATTCAAGATCCCACTTTCCAATCAAGTAAATGTTACTTCCTATATCTTGATCATACATAATTCAAAGAGTGTTGAGTGAAAAGTTTAAGTTTAAAGGTGGCATGTAAAGGTTTTAGTGAAACTCAAAATACAACCTTGATTCTTGTGAGTTTAGGGTTGTTTTTGAGAGGAATACAAGGAATGGAGAAGTGCCAAGTCTTGAGAGGGAAACTCTTGATGATTAAATGGCCATTCCCATCCATTTCATTCGGCCATGACCATATGGGAGCCGAATGAATGGTCCATAAGACTATTCTTGTTGCTTAAATCAATTTTTGCATGATTATATGATAATGACTTGAATTTTGTGGTGAAAATTTGATAAAACTCTTTGCATGCTAAGTGATCATCTAGATATAGCTTATTCTAGGCTTTCATGTCAATTTTATGATAGAATATATGTAGAAAATATGTTGTTTTGGTTTGCAAAACCCGAAGACATGCATGCATGTGGATTTCTCTTAGAATGTTATAAGATTTTGATCATTTGGAAAGATTTTGTTAGTGAGCCTTAATGTCAGTAGGAATAATGTGTTAATATTGATTTATGCTTCTTGTTGCATGGTAATAATTCGTGGTTTTCTTTTAATAAAAATGCCTATCTTGTTGTTTCAAAAGCATGAAGATTTGTGAGTTGTGAAGGGTAGTTTCTTTTGTTTTACCATAATTGTACCTTAGGTAAGGATGATCTCACCCAAGGTTATTTTGAGAATAAGGGAGTTAGTTCAGTAGATTACCATGTTTAAGTCTTGGTTTGAGTATTGGGTTGTTGGTAGTTGAGTTTGTCAAGTCAAAACCTTGGAGAAAGGAGAGTTATAGTTTCTGCAGAAAATCAGTTTAGAACTCTGAGGTTTAGAGTGAGTTTGGACCATGTCATTGATGTGCACTTTGAGGCCCAAGCCACCAGAAGTTAGTATTGGTAGTATATAAAAGGTTTTAGGAGTTGGTTGGAGGTTTGCATGTCATTTGGTTAGGTGCACAAGTAGAACAACAAAATCTGTCCAGCAGGGGACAGTTTTGTTGCAACTTAGAAATAGGGAGATTTGACCATGTCATGGGTAGGCCCTCATTAGGCCCTGTTGGGCCTTAGTTAGAGGCAGTTTCAGAGAAGTTCTACCCATGAAATAGGGAGTTTGATGGAAAACTTGTAGTTTAAGAGTGTCTAATGCACTCAAGAAACCATAGTTGTCATTCTGAAATTTGCACCAGTGAGCACTTTCACTTATCACATAGTTTTAGAACACTTAGGAGTGAGTATTAGGTCGACCACCATAGTTGTAAGATAGTATAAGGTCAGTAGAGCAAAAGGCACAAGTGAGGGTCAATAGGTTTTGGATAGTTTAGTAAAGGCACATCGAGTTAGGAAGCCAAAATTAGAAGACTTTGTCTAGTTTAGCGACCAAGTGACTTAAGTTGTGAGTCGAGATCATCCAAGCCTAGTGTTGCATTATGGTATATATGATGTTATTAATATATGATATGTGATTATGTGGCTATGTGTGAACATTTGTAATTTAAAAGTGAATATAAAATTAAGTGCGTATAGGCCTAAGTGCCATCCGTGTTAAATTTCGGGTTGTAAATAAGTTAAGATGGTAAGAATATATTATAATGAGGATTATTATTATTTATGTAGGATCTCGAGACGAGGGAAAACTTGCCATAAAGGTCGAGTGAAGCTCCAGTTGTTGCTCCTAACAGTCAGACCAGACCAGCCTTTCTCAAGGCAAGTGATTCAACTTGACCTTCGTATTTACTGTGAATAGTTCATATATATCGATGCAATTATCCTGAGTCATTTTGATATATTTAAATCAAGCGTATCTTTTTTTTATCTTTGAGTTATATAGAGATGCCATGAACCCTCGAGTACGTATTGCAAGTAGTTCAAAAGTCTTTTTCATGATAGTTAAATGCCATAATAAAATGAAGAGTTGTTATATTACTTGATTGATCCTCTTGATTAACATCCTGATGATTCCTAAGTATTGATATCTCATCCTGATACTTGAATCCCTATAGAAACTTACCTTGAATCTTGAAAGCCAGATATTTAGCAAAGTGATTCCTCATTGATTGATACCCCCCTTTCTTATCCTAAAGCTTGACAATTCTGATATATCCTAAGTTAAAGATCATTTCTTCATACCTTAACACCCTTAGTATTCATGAAGCTTATCTTCTTGATGATCCAATACCTGTACCTTGACGAGAAACCATTGCTTTAAGACCAGTTTGGCATTACCCCTTCATATTATCCATTAGCCTAACTAAATTTTCTTGTCCAAGTTTTGACGTATGAAAACCTTTTAGTTAACCTAATAGAGTAAATTTTTGTGAATCATGGTCCTGAGAGTTAGTATCATTTTCCCCGTGTTTCGAGTTAATCTATAATCCCTTGATAAAAATGTTTACTGTAAAAAGAGATTTTAGTTATAATTCAGCATCAGTGTTTTTGAAATAAATAAAATGTGGGTTTTCAGTCTCAAAGGGGGATAAATGTTTTCTTTGAATGGTGGATCTGGACTGAGACGCGAGTCCTTTCCACACTTATATTAGGCTTAAAAGTTGCCCAGAGATTCCCATTAATGTTTTAGAACCCAGCGAGGTTCGGGATAACTTCGCGGCTGATCACCGACTGTAATCCGTAGCATCATAAAATGATTTTGATTAAGACATAATTTTAAAAATTGTTTTGATACAAGCAAAATGATGCCATCGCGCACAGTTTTATCTCTCGTTATCATTGGTTATGTTTTTCCATTGTCATTCTTTAATGTATATCTCGATTTATGTTTTGTATCGTACTGTTAGCACTTGTTGAGCATTTGGCTCACTCCTTGCTTTACCCTGATATTACAGCTAGCAGCTATGGTTAGATTCAAGCAGACTGCCCGTAAGACCTGTGATGCTGATGCTTATGTTTGAGCTCAGGTAGAATAAGTGATAGTAGTTTTGTGTGAGGACTCGCTATTTAAAATCAGTTGTAATATATGGTAGTGTTGGGCTGTTCCAAATCCTAAACTGTAAGATCTTGGTGTTGGTTATGTTTACTTCTTTTTAAAGCGTTGTAATAGTTAT
Organism: Apium graveolens; assembly: GCF_009905375.1. Classification (NCBI taxonomy): domain Eukaryota; kingdom Viridiplantae; phylum Streptophyta; class Magnoliopsida; order Apiales; family Apiaceae; genus Apium; species Apium graveolens. Next base: position 120,944,309 of record NC_133654.1, read on the forward strand.
ATTTAATTTGCTGTTTAAGTTGGGGGCGTGACAGGTTTTGGTATCAGAGCTACGGTTTAGAGTCCCTGGACAGCCCAAATAAGTTATAGGTTATGTGCGTAGGATATAGATAATATGCGAGAGAGTAGGATAAGTAAATTTATTATTAATACTCCTCTTATTGGTAGTCAGCAAAGGGCGCATTCCTCGTCATCCTCTGGTTCGGACGACACTATTGCTTTCACGGTGTATGCTGAGTTGAGGCGCGAGTTGGATATGCTTCAGGGCAAGTACGACTGACTGATAGACCGACTGAAGAACGTGTATCCGGACAGCCGAAACTACGAAGGGAAGCCCAGGGAGCAGATGACTGCAAGACTTGAGACCTTGGTTCAGTATGTCAACACTAAGCTTGAGGAGATGCCAGCGCACCGGGACCGCACCAGCCAGTATGTCATTCAGTTGGTGGCGGATGAACTCCAGAGCATTGTGAAGACGCTTCGAGAGGAAAAGACTACCAAGCCCCGTTCAGATGGAGTTGAGCCTTAGTTCTTTCCATTCACCTTTCATGTTGTTGTACCATCCGACTCTGTGGAATCCCCAGTTGTTTCCGTTGTTTCCTTTAAATAAGCCTGTTATTCCTAGAATCAGACTTTGTCCTAATCCTATGTATTGTGACCTTTAAAATTTTAATAACTATGTGCTATTGTTCCATTTGCTCTCAACTGTTATTTTACATTTTTATCATCATATCTGCTTAATTTGGAAACTTGACCCCATATGTAAAATAAGAATGCCATGCGATACCCTCGAATCATTTTATCATTCATATTTGTTTTTGACACAACTCTTATTTCAGGATCATGCCTCCCAAAATGAAGAACCCAACAACCACATCCACCACAGACCCAAACATTCTTCGACTACTGGAAACCTTGCAACAGCAGACCAATGCTATAGCTCAACAACAACTAACTCTTCAACAACGAATTGAAAACCAAGATAACCGTGAGCCACACCAACCACCTGAACCACCAGTACCACCTAGTCAGATTGTCACTTTCAAGGCTTTTCAGAATGTGAATCCACCTGCATTTCATGATACCACTGATCCAGTGATAGCTAACACATGGATCAAGGAGATGGAAAGGGCTTTTGAGTTGGTACAGTTAGGAGACGATCAGAAGACGCCGTATGCTACTTACTTTTTGAAGGGAGAAGTCATCTATTGGTGGGAATCAGTAAAAGCTATGGAAGTCACTCAGCAGGTTTCTTGGGAGAGATTTAAGAAGTTATTTCTGGACAAGTATTACCCTAAGTACATGCAGAATCAGATGGAGCTAAAATTTCTTGAGTTGAAGCAAGGGAACATGACTGTATTGGAGTATGAGAAGAAGTTCACTGAGTTGTCAAGGTTTGTGACGAAGTATACCAGCACTGAGGAGGAAAAAGCAAAGAAATTTCAACAAGGATTGGAGCCTTGGATCAGAGATAGAGTGGCTATGTTTGAGCTTGAAACTTATGCAGGAGTAGTGCAGAAAGCTGCTCTGATTGAGAATAATGGGACGCAATCCAGGAAGGAAAGGGATAACAAGAAGAGGAAGGTTCCATTTTATGGAGAAAAGTCTGAAGCAGGAAGTTCACAAGATCGGAATATAAAGAGGATTGGTTTCCAGAAGGGCAGAAATTTTCAAAAGAAAGGAAATTTGGGTAAAAGGCAAGAATCGAAGGGGAACAATCAGGCAAGCCAAGGGCAAGTTGGAGAAAACAGGTTCCAGAGGCCTGAATGCAAGCACTATGGAAGAAGGCACCCCGGAGTGTGTAATAAGCTGAGCATGTCATGCTATAGGTGCAATCAGAAGGGACATTTGGCGAATGAGTGCAAGATGCCGAAGCCAGGAGTTACGTGTTACAAGTGTGGGAAGACTGGACACATAGCTAGGGAGTGCAAGGCAACCGGACCCGTCAAAGCTCTGATGAATGTGGCAAGTGCTAGTGCAAGCGTGGCAGCCGAGGTATTGGCATTACCTCCACCACCTACACCAACCTCGCAAGCAACAACAAGGATATTTGATCTGAAGATGAAGGATGTTGTTCAGAATTCGGAGGTGATAGCAGGTACACTTTTACTCAATAATGTCAAAGCTAAAGTATTGATTGATTCGGGAGAAACAAGATCTTTCATATCAGAATCTTTTGTTGATAAGCTTCAATGTGATAAAATGATTATGAGTGAGGTAGTAAATGTGGTAATTGCGAACCAAGAGAAGATTCCTGTGAATCAATTTTGTCCAAAGTGTGAGATCGATATTTTGGGGTATAAGTTTTCAGCCGACTTGATACTCTTCAAGTTGGGAGAGTTTGACATAATTTTAGGAATGGATTGGTTAGGAGAGAATAACGCTCAGATTAATTGTAAAACCAAGAAAGTGTATTTAAAGACAAAGAGTGGAGAGAAGGTAGTATTTAAGGGGAAGAGGTAAGAGCAACTATTTCTTACAATTGTTCAGGCTAAGAAGCTACTTAGAAAAGGTTGTGAGTCATTCCTAGCTTATGTAGTGGATTCGTAAAAAGGTAGCCCCAACATGGAAGATATCCCTGTAGTTAACGAGTTCCCAGATGTGTTTCCCGACGAACTACCAGGCTTACCACCAGATCGACAAATCGAGTTCGAGATCAACCTTGCTCCAGGCACGGAACCAGTTTCAAAGGCCCCATATAGGATGGCACCAGCAGAAATGAAAGAGTTGGCAAGCCAGCTACAAGAATTGTTGGATAAGGGAGTGATACGGCCAAGTACGTCGCCATGGGGAGCACCCGTTCTGTTTGTAAAGAAGAAAGACGGGAGTATGCGATTATGCATAGACTATCGGGAGTTGAATAAGGTAACGATCAAGAACCGTTACCCGCTACCAAGGATAGATGACCTTTTTGATCAGTTAAAGGGAGCAAAGTGCTTTTCGAAGATTGATTTGAGATCGGGATATAATCAATTAAAGATCAAGGAAGAAGATATTCCCAAGACCGCATTCAGGACCAGATATGGGCATTATGAATTCCTAGTAATGCCGTTTGGATTGACCAACGCTCCGGCCGCATTTATGGATCTGATGAATTGGGTATTTAAGAAGTATTTGGACAAATTTGTCGTGGTATTCATTGATGACATCCTTATTTATTCTAAGTCGGAAGAAGAACATAAGCAGCACCTCTGGATAGCATTAGAGATACTTCGTCAAGAAAAGTTGTATGCCAAGTTTACCAAATATGAGTTTTGGTTAAGGGAAGTTCAATTTTTGGGGCATGTCATTGGAAATGAAGGAGTTAAAGTGGATCCGGCAAAGATTGAGGCAGTTATGAGTTGGGAAAGGCCAAAGACTCCTACGAAAGTGCGAAGTTTTCTAGGATTGGCCGGATACTATAGAAGGTTCGTCAAGGATTTCTCAAAAATCACCACGCCATTGACCAAGTTAACCAGAAAGAATCAAAAGTTTGAATGGAGTACAGAATGTGAGGATAGCTTTCAAGAGTTGAAGCAGAAATTGGTAACAGCTCCGGTGTTAGTACTTCCAGACAATCAAGCGAACTTTGTAATTTTCAGTGACGCTTCACATAAGGGTTTGGGTTGTGTGTTGATGCAACACAGTAAAGTGATCGCATATGCGTCAAGACAGTTGAAACCACATGAGTTAAAGTACCCGACGCATGACTTGGAACTAGCCGCCATAGTGTTCGCACTTAAGATTTGGAGACATTACCTCTATAGAGAGAAGTGTGAAATCTACACGGATCACAAGAGTTTAAAGTACATTTTTACTCAGAAAGAGCTCAATATGAGGCAGAGGAGATGGCTGTAATTGATCAAGGACTATGACTGTTCGATAAATTACCATCCTGGAAAGGCGAATGTTGTGGCCGATGCTCTGAGTAGGAAGGAGAGATTGAATAAGATGACAACACCAAAGAAGTTATCTGAAGAAATCAAGAGATTTGAACTGGAACTTTGCGATTGTGGAAAAGTTGAGGAAATTTATCGCGTAATGACTTTTCAGCCAACACTAGTGGAAAAGATAAAGAAATGTCAAGAAGAAGTAATGGAGAAAAAGAAGAATCAGTTATCTGGAGAGGAGATTAATACTCAAAGGGATGAGCAAGGGATACTAAGGTTCTTTTCCAGAATATGGATTCCTCATGTACCTGAATTAAAGAATGAGATCCTCCATGAAGCCCACAATTCGAAATTTTCAATCCACCCGGGAAGCACCAAGATGTATCGAGACTTAAAAAAGAACTTTTGGTGGCCAAATATGAAGCGAGACGTGGCAGAATGGGTTGCGAGGTGTTATATTTGTCAGAAGGTGAAGGCAGAACATCAACGACCAAGCGGATTAATTCAGCCCCTGAAGATTCCAGAATGGAAATGGGAAAATATCGCTATGGACTTTATAGTAGGACTACCGCGAACGAAATCCGGGCATGACGCAATATGGGTTATAATTGATCGTCTTACGAAGTCGGCGCATTTCCTTCCAATAAACGAGAAGTCATCATTGGACAAGTTGGTTCATCTGTACGTGCGCGAAATCGTACTGAGGCATAGAGTACCTGTATCAATAGTTTCAGACAGAGATCCCCGATTCAACTCGAGATTTTGGAAGCAATTTCAGGAATGTCTGGGCACAAAGTTGAATATGAGCACGGCGTACCACCCGCAGACTGATGGCCAGAGTGAAAGGACAATTCAAACAATCGAAGACATGTTGTGCAGTTGCGCAATCGATTTTGCAGGTAGTTGGGATGATCGCTTGCCGTTGATTGAATTCTCTTATAACAACAGCTATCATTCCAGTATCAGCATGCCACCATACGAAGCTTTGTATGGGCGAAAATGTAGATCACCAACAAGTTGGGATGAAGTAGGAGAAGGAAGAATTCTCGGCTCGGAATTGGTACAACAGTTGCATGACACAGTCAAGTTAATTCAGAAAAGGTTGCTTGCTGCTCAAGATAGACAGAGGAAGTATGCGGATCCAGCGCGTAAGGATGTTCAATTCCAAATTGGCGAAGCTGTTTTGTTGAAGGTGTCACCAAGAAAAGGGTTGTTTAGATTTGGCAAGAAAGGGAAGTTAGCACCTAGATACATAGGTCCTTTTGAAATATTGAGTCAAGTGGGAAAGGTGGCCTACGAGTTGGCCTTACCACCTCAGTATCAGCATGCACATAATGTGTTCCATGTGTCGTTGCTTAAGAAGTACAATCCTGACGCTAGCCACGTGATAGAATATGAACCTGTAGAAATTCAGGCAGACCTGTCATTTGTGGAGCAACCTGTCAAAATACTCGACTGGCAAGTAAAGAGTCTTAGGAATAAGTCGGTAAAGTTAGTGAAAGTACTTTGGAGGAACCCTAAGTTCGAAGAATCGACTTGGGAGTTAGAGTCTGATATGTGTTCCCGGTATCCTCATCTGTTCTCTTAGATTCTGGGGACAGAATCCCTTAAGGGGGAGAGGATGTTACGACCGACATTTTATGTAATATTAATTGTGAATTTGGTGTAATTATAAAGCCGAATGCAAATATATTCAATGATTGTACGTTGGTGTGAGTGAAAAATTTCTGCATTAAAAATTTGCTTTATGTAGTATATGATTTTTCAAAGCAAGAGTTTATTTAATTTCATTATTTTTGATTTATAAGGAATATTCTAAGCCTTGGAAAAAATTTCCTTTAAAAGGTATTTTGTTCACAAATTTTGAAAATGATTTTATAAAGTCTCTAAAAATCCAAGTTATTTTATGGTATAAATTTTATAATTTTTGAACTTGTATTTTATTTTATAAAAATAAATCTTTACAAATTTTATTTGTTATAATTAGCAAATTACATGGCTACCCTTGCATGCAAATACTCTTCCAATTCAACTAAGGGGCAAGGAAGACATTTCCAACCCCACTCACTTTCATTCTACTAACCAAATTACCACTTTGTCCTTGCATGCAAATCTACCTAACTATGTTGGAAGGTTACTCTTGTAAAATCTCAAATCCACTCATTTTTGGTCAAATAAAAACCAAACTAACATGATTATTACTCCACTTTCACCCCACCATTTCCATACTCCTCCTTTCCTCCCCCCTCCTCTCGGCTCTCCCCTCTCCTCTCGGCTTTTTGACCGAAGCCATACCCCCCTCCCTTTTCTTCATTCTTCATTCAAGCTCCCACTTTCCAATCAAGTAAATGTTACTTCCTATATCTTGATCATACATAATTCAAAGAGTGTTGAGTGAAAAGTTTAAGTTTAAAGGTTGCATGTAAAGGTTTTAGTGAAACTCAAAATACAACCTTGATTCTTGTGAGTTTAGGGTTGTTTTTTAGAGAAATACAAGGAATGGAGAAGTTCCAAGTCTTGAGAGGGAAACTCTTGATGATTAAATGGCCATTCCCATCCATTTCATTCGGCCATGACCATATGGGAGCCGAATGAATGGTCCATAAGACTATTCTTGTCGCTTAAATCAATTTTTGCATGTTTATGTGATAATGACTTGAATTTTGTGGTGAAAATTTGATTTGATAAAACTCTTTGCATGCTAAGTGATCATCTAGGTATAGCTTATGCTAGGCTTGCATGTCAATTTTATGATAGAATATATGTAAAAAATATGTTGTTTTGGTTTACAAAACCCGAAGACATGCATGCATGTGGATTTCTCTTAGAATGTTATAAGATTTTGATCATTTGGAAAAATTTTGTTAGTGAGCCTTAATTTCAGTAGGAATAATGTGTTAATATTGATTTATGATTCTTGTTGCATGGTAATAATTCGTGGTTATCTTTTAATAAAAATGCATATCTTGTTGTTTCAAAAACATGAAGATTTGTGAGTTGTGAAGTGTAGTTTCTTTGGTTTTGCCATAATTGTACCTTAGGTAAGGATGATCTCACCCAAGGTTATTTTGAAAATAAGGGAGTTAGTTCAGTAGATTGCCTTGTTTAAGTCTTGGTTTGAGTATTGGGTTGTTGGTAGTTGAGTTTGTTAAGTCAAAACCTTGGAGAAAGGAGAGTTATAGTTTCTGCAGAAAATCAGTTTAGAACTCTGAGGTTTAGAGTGAGTTTGGACCATGTCATTGATGTGCACTTTGAGGCCCAAGCCACCAGAAGTTAGTATTGGTAGTATATAAAAGGTTTTAGGAGTTGGTTGGAGGTTTGCATGTCATTTGGTTAGGTGCACAAGTAGAACAACAAAATCTGTCCAGCAGGGGACAGTTTTGTTGCAACTTAGAAATAGGGAGATTTGACCATGTCATGGGTAGGCCCTCATTAGGCCCAAGTTAGAGGGAGTGTCAGAAAGTTTTTCCAACCATAGTTCATAGGATATGAGTTAGAACCATGTGTCACAAGTTAATTCAAGTCAGGGAGTTTTCTGCCCATAATAACTGGGGAACCTTGGACTTTTAGCTTAGGCCCAAGAAGGCCCAAGCCAGGCCCTTGAGCCACATCAAGTTTGTGAGATGCCCTTAGGTCAGGAGAGTCTTGTGTAAAAGTTTTGATGGAAAACTTGTAGTTTAAGAGTGTCTAATGCACTCAAGAAACCATAGTTGTCATTCTGAAATTTGCACCAGTGAGCACTTTCACTTATCACATAGTTTTAGAACACTTAGGAGTGAGTATTAGGTCGACCACCATAGTTGTAAGATAGTATAAGGTCAGTAGAGCAAAAGGCACAAGTGAGGGTCAATAGGTTTTGGATAGTTTAGTAAAGGCACATCGAGTTAGGAAGCCAAAATTAGAAGACTTTGTCTAGTTTAGCGACCAAGTGACTTAAGTTGTGAGTCGAGATCATCCAAGCCTAGTGTTGCATTATGGTATATATGATGTTATTAATATATGATATGTGATTATGTGGCTATGTGTGAACATTTGTAATTTAAAAGTGAATATAAAATTAAGTGCATATAGGCCTAAGTGCCATCCATGTTAAATTTCGGGTTGTAAATAAGTTAAGATGGTAAGAATATATTATAATGAGGATTATTATTATTTATGTAGTATCTCGAGATGAGGGAAAACTTGCCATAAAGGTCGAGTGAAGCTCCAGTTGTTGCTCCTAACAGTCAGACCAGACCAGCCTTTCTCAAGGCAAGTGATTCAACTTGACCTTCGTATTTACTGTAAATAGTTCATATATATCAATGCAATTATCCTGAGTCATTTTGATATATTTAAATCAAGCGTATCTTTTGTTTATCTTTGAGTTATATAGAGATGCCATGAACCCTCAGTACGTATTGCAAGTAGTTCAAAAGTCTTTTTCATGATAGTTAAATGCCATGATAAAATGAAGAGTTGTTATATTACTTGATTGATCCTCTTGATTAACATGCTGATGATTCCTAAGTATTGATATCTCATCCTGATACTTGAATCCCTATAAAAACTTACCTTGAATCCTGAAAGCCAGATATTTAGCAAAGTGATTCCTCATTGATTGATACCCCTCTTTCATATCCTAAAGCTTGACAATTCTGATATATCCTGAGCTAAAGATCATTTCTTCATACCTTAACACCCTTAGTATTCATGAAGCTTATCTTCTTGATGATCCAATACCGTGTACCTTGACGAGAAACCATTGCTTTAAGACCAGTTTGGCATTACCCCTTCATATTATCCATTAGCCTCACTAAATTTTCTTGTCCAAGTTTTGACGTATGAAAACCTTTTAGTTACCCTAATAGAGTAAAGTGTGAATCATGGTCCTGAGAGTTAGTATCATTTTCCCCGTGTTTCGAGTTAATCTATAATCCCTTCATAAAAATGTTTACTGTAAAAAGAGATTTTAGTTATAATTCGGCATCAGTGTTTTTGAAATAAATAAAATGTGGGTTTTCAGTCCCAAAGGGGGATAAATATTTTCTTTGAATGGTGGATCTGGACTGAGACGCGAGTCCTTTCCACACTTATATTAGGCTTAAAAGTTGCCTAGGGATTCCCATTAATATTTTAGAACCCAGCGAGGTTCGGGATTACTTCGCGGCTGATCGCCGACTGTAATCCGTAGCGTCATAAAATGATTTTGATTAAGACATAATTTTAAAAATTGTTTTGATACAAGCAAAATGATTCCATCGCGCATAGTTTTATCTCTCGTTATCATTGGTTATGTTTTTCCATTGTCATTCTTTAATGTATATCTCGATTTATGTTTTGTATCGTACTGTTTGCACTTGTTGAGCATTTGGCTCACTCCTTGCTTTACCCTGATATTACAGCTAGCAGCTATGGTTAGATTCAAGCAGACTGCCCGTAAGACCTGTGATGCTGATGCTTATGTTCGAGCTCAGGTAGAATAAGTGATAGTAGTTTTGTGTGAGGACTCGCTATTTAAAATCAGTTGTAATAGATGGTAGTGTTGGGCTGTTCCAAACCCTAAACTGTAAGATCTTGGAGTTGGTTATGTTTACTTCTTTTTAAAGCGTTGTAATAGTTATATTTAATTTGCTGTTTAAGTTGGGGGCGTGACACCTAACATTATGCTCTCTGAAATTTCAGAATTTGAGTTGGATCCTTCAGGAATTAAAGAATCAGAGTTTTCAGAATTATTAGAATTTGGCTCATCAGAACTTGATGAATCAGAACTTGAAGAGCCAGTGACAGGTTCTGATGCTTCTTGAGAGTCTTGAGATGTGGTATGATCATTAGCTTGCTCCCCCTGAACAGGAGCATTTTCCCTTGGAGTAGTAACCACAGTTTCAATGACATCAGAGTTTAACCCGTCAAAACTTAAAGGATCAGGATTTAGGTCATCAGAATTTACAGAATCAGAATTAATTTTTCATTTTCAAATCTCAGCTGATCATGATCATTGAAATCTTCAAGTCCAGTAATCTTTTTATCATCAAAAGATACATTGATAGATTCCATGACAACCCTTGTTATTAAATTGTAGACTCTGAAGGCTTTTGTAGAAAGTGGATATCCAACAAAAATTCCTTCATCGGCTTTTAGATCAAATTTTGACAGCTATTCAGGATGAGTCTTGTAACGCCCCCAAATCCGGGGTCAGAGGATTTGGTCGTCACTATAAAAACTCAATCCAAATTAACCTGTTTAATCGATAAATAAATACCAGTGGAAGATATTTATCATAAATAACCCCAACTAATCGAAGATCTTTTAAGGTTACAGTTCTAGAAACAAGATATCCAAATTCCATAAATAAATTTTTCCCTTTCTTTTCAAACTATTTTCAATAAATTCCAAAACTTAAAACTTAACCCACTAGTATAACTTCGAAAAGAAGTATACTAGGCCAAAATACAATACACAACTATAATATAATATAATATAAACAACTTTATACAATAAAACTTACACTAGTCCGCAAACCCTGGACCAACCACCTTCCAAAAGCTTCTTCTTTGCTTCCTCGAATTACGCGGCTAAACAGCGCAATTTAATCCTCACTGGAGGTTGAATTTAAAAACAGGCAAGTATGAGCGGAATAAATGCTCGGCAAGTTCATTATAATATATAGATTGTCATTTTGATATAAAACCGGCATCTGTAATAGCGCAGAACATTTTTAAAATCATAATTGCTTAAACGGAATTTTTTTTAAAGAATCGGATAATTGTTTCTCACTGTATTCAATACTCTTTTTGATATATTCGAGCGAAGTGCTTCAGCAATACTTTGAATCTTGACGAGAATAAAACTCGTAAAACAGTGTTTACGGAAATATCGTAAACATCATTAATATGAAATAATAATTATGGATTGAATCATAAACTTTACTCAAAACCGAACTCTTGAAATTAATACTTATTTTGCTGTCATATCAAATTAGATATCAGTACGAACTTTGATGCTCACAACCTACCCGCTAAAATAGGGAAATCAACATCAATCATCTGCATTAATACCACCTTTGATATTTAACAACAACTTAAATATCAATATAAATCAGCAACCGAATTAAAACTATATTCCACCTTTATTCAAAACCAAAATAGTTGATAAATCATTCCTTATAAGATTATCAAAAGCAATATAGTAATTTAGATTGGAACCAATTATGCACTATGTTGTTCCTGATGATCAGTCACGAAACAGCACCGGTATCCCGCAACCATACCGTAAATATAGGTACTACCCATATCCCGCAGCCATACGGTACCTATAGGGCGCTAGAAAGGCATATATTCGCCTTGTAAGATATTACACTTCCGTATAATAGCTCACGCTGGACCGGTGCCTCGGCCTTTTACGCAACCAGTAACCATCCAATCTTAAAACATTTTATTGAAAAGGGGTCATAATACTCGACACCCAAAATAATCTTATTCCCCCATTCACTTGGGCAAGAATACTTGCAACAAAATCATTTTTCTCAAAATCTAAAATATTTATAATTCCAATAATTTGATAAGTAAAATCACTTAACTATTCTGAACATAGAATAGCAGATGAGTACTTGTATAAACAGAATCATTTAATTCAGCGATATGTAAAACATTTATCTATTCTGAACTGAGAATAGGGAAAGCAATACTTGCATAAGAAGATTTAAAATTAATATCACTTGAACAATAAGTGATGATAGGGATACTTGCCTTTGAGATTTAGTAGTTAGTCACACTCGCAATGACGCATCTATTCTGACATTCTGTCTCAAAACATCACCGTCCTTCTTTTCGACACTTTACTGATATGCTGCTCCTGCGATTGCTAGAAGCCAGTTATCCAATACCATTCCATCTCATTCTTACCAATGTCTTGTCCCGATCAAATCGAGCGATCGACATCTATAGTTAAAAGATACAATTTTAATCGCTTAAATGATAATTACTCGACGATCTGCGCATCAAAATCCTATTGTCTAACCATACGATAGCCCGTACATAAAGAGGATAGCCAAACACAGGACTCTTAACCCACATATGCACATAATTCACATAGCATGTGTTAGTCCCTTAACAATATAACAAGAATTACAGAAGGGGGGTTGAATGGAATTCTTGAAACTTTTTCTTGATTAAAAGTATTCTAACTCGAATATATATATAAGTGTGAATTGATTAGCATAATGCGGAATAGTTACTTAAATGAATCAAAACACAAGTAATTAAAAATAAGAGTCTTTAAAAACTTTCTGGTGGATTTGAATGATTCCACCAGAGATATATATTATATATCGAGAGAACCCTGTGTGCAAAATGCTCACAGCTGCTTACAAATATTGAACAACTAGGATTACAGAGAAATGCTAAGAATACTGCTTACAAATGTTTCTCTGCTTGTATCTCAGATAATTTTTCCTAGTTGCTACTTCTTGGTTTATATATATCACCAAGATTACAAAGTAATAAGACATGATAATAAAACAAAAACTATCTAGTCTATTACAATGCTACTTCATTACTCTATTCTAGCATCTTTGAATATCTTCATTATAGCATGGAAATGGCAATGCTTCTTTGTTCTCGAAAACCCAGTTGAATAGGCTACCACATTCCATTTGCATCCACTCGACGCATGTGACTGTGTTGTCACTGTCAATAGATATTTGATTTCTTTATCCTTCGGGTTCATGATCATCCGTCGAGATATTGATCATCCGTCGGGTTGTTGATCATCCGTCGAATTCATTGTTTGTTCATCCGTCGGGTAGCAAACAGGCACTTGACTTCATTTCACTTATGCAGAATTACAAGACATCATTTATGTACAATTAATCAACCTATTCTGCATATCTAACTAAAGTCAACATGACTTAAGTACTACTATAGATTCTAAACAATGTGTATGCAGAAATGTGCTATAGACTTATTGTTATATAAGCTACTCATTCGATAGATAATAAGTCATCATCCGTCGGGACTATATTGAGTCATCCATCAAGACTATAAATCTTATCCGTCGAGTGCTACATTATTTCACTAAGTAAAATCTACCAAGATGTTTTGTTCATGTAATCATCAAGTACACAACATATACACAACAATCTCCCCCAATTTATGTCTACTGGAATTGTAGCCATAAATTAAGAGACACTTGATGATAACAAAACATCTTAAAAATACAACTTTTAAAAGACAGTAGATAATACTTAAAAGTGCTTCAATTAACAAAATGTACAAAGTTTTGCTCACAGTCTTTTTCAAGATGCTCCTCTAGCCTGAGCAGATTTATCTAGTTCCTTGAAGGTCTGGATCTCTTTCCAAGTTTTATGTTGTTTTCCTCAATCTGATTTTGGAGCTGCCTGTGGAATTCCAGTTCATCAGATTCTGAGAGATTTAGCTTTCCTTGCATTTCCAAAAGAGTCTCATTGCTAGAGATGCTCAATTGGTCTTCTAATCTGAAAAATCTTCTCATTCCTTTGTCATCCATGAACTCCGTAAGCCAGTAGGGCCTTAGATGCACTCTTCTCCCTGTGTAAGGGATCATTAGAGTCTTTGGGAGTGCATTTTTAGCTCTAACACTCCTTAGCTCTTCAATCTTCTTCAGTACCAATCTTCTTGCAGTAATGTTGAACCCAAAGTTCTTCTTAAAGGATGAATAAACTTTAATTAATACAACTTGGCTTTCTTGAAGGATCCTGTGAAGTGGCCACTGAATCTCCTTTCCTCCTTTGTACTTGAACACTAACCTTTCAGGTAGGTTTCTTTATGCATCAATTCCTCTCACTTTATCTAGTTCATCTAGATAGAGGTTTAGATCTGAAAATTCTTTGATGTCACATAAGTACATGTAATCTCCCTTACTGACTTTGGATTGAGCTTTGACTAGAGATTTAGATTTGAGAGGTGACAGCTTCACTTTCTTGACTGCTCTTGACTTTGTTCTCTTTGGCTTGTTAAGGATTGGCAAATAGAGGTCAGGAATTGGTATGTTCTCCCATTCTACTGGTTCATCCTTAGGCACTATAGGTTCACCATGGATGTTCCTGTAAGGATCCACCACTTTGATATCTTCAAATACCACAGAGGGTTTTGATGCTTGAGTTGTAGTTGGAGTGGATTCCTTGGGAAACTGATTCTCCAATTCCTTATCAACAATGTCCAGTTTCTTTTTAGTTCTTTTAGCTAATTCCTTGATTCTTGGAGATTTCTTCTGTTGTTCAACTTGCTTCTTTGATTTAATAACTTCAGATGGCTGAGAAGGAATTTGTTGTGATGAATTTACAGCATGTAGCTTAGCCAAGATGGCAATTTCCTCTTTCTTTTATTTGGTCTTTTTAGCATCCAGAGCAGCTTGCTTCTTTTCCTGCTTCAATCTAGCCTTTTCTTCTCTCTTTGCTTGAGCAAATTGAGGATGTCCAGCCACCACACAAATTTCTTTCCCATTCCTGAAAATTTTAGCAATTCTTCTTTTTGAAGCTGAATCAGTTGGATCTTTGTAGAAAGCAATTGATCTTGACAAAAGCCTCTTTTCATCAGGCTTAGGTGTCTCGTCTCATACACAGTATCCAAAGGGTTCTTTAATGATGATTTTGAGTAGTTTACCCTTGGTTTCAAAATTATTTCAGCCTTTGGAGATTTGATGTAGGATGGCTATCCTCTTTCTAGATATTCATGCTCATCTCATTCACAATAATTTGCTTGACTTGAGAGTGATGGATGGCTGACTTAACTGGCTCCTTGACAAGTTCAAACTTCTTCTGTATTTCATCATCAATCTTCTCCCAGTTGACTAAACTCAACTTCTCCTTATCAGCTGCTCTTATGTTGGCTGCTGCTGCATTGACCAGATCAATACTGTTTGTAACTGGTGGCTTTGAGATAGTAATTAAAGGCACAATTACTTTACTGATTTGAATCTGAAGCCTCTCCCCCTCACTTGGTCCTTTCTCCCCCTTTTTGTTATCATCAAGTTGAGTAGAGGCAGAGGTTTGAGCAGCCACCAACTTTTGAAGTACATCTGTCTGTTGGGCTTGATGAAGATGAATGGCTGTTAAAGATGTTTCCATGGCTGGCATTCTTGTGTCCAAGGCATCTATCTTGGTTGCAAGATCAAAATTTTTTCTTAATAGCCTCTTGATGTCAAGCATTGTAGCTTCTGGAAGTTTAGAATCTATTTTGTCTGAAATGGCCTTCTTCATCTCCTCAATATCACCCTTCATGGTGTTTACATCCCTAGCATGCTGGAAGCCCTGGATTTGTTGAAGTTGCAGGGAGGCTAGATGTGCCTGAAAGAGCTTCTTGGTGCTGGCATTAGTAGTGGTTTGAAGAGCAGTATTTGTCTGATTGATTAGTTGGATCAGGGTTATCTTGAAGTAGTGCTCATCACAGTGCTTTGAGAATGCCCATGATGGCATACCTGATCTTGAACTTGAACCTACTTCTCCCCCTATGTCCATTGCCTCATCTTCACTATCCCCACTCCCATCACCAAAGAAATCAGCTGATCCACCAGTCTCATAGTCCATATCACCAGCTGTAGAAGGCAAAGCTGTGATGGCATCCTTAGCTCTCATCATAGACTTTGTGGTATGCACCAAATTCAGCATCCTTTCTGCATTGTCATTGCCCTGTTCAGCTAGAAGTTGATAAGCTGGAACAGGATGAGTAAATGCCTCAGCATCAAGGGAAGTGTAATCTATAACAGCTTTAAGATGTTGAGATAGTCCCTCCCTGTCTGCATCTTGGACATTCATTAACTCACTAGCAATGACATCCATCCTTATAGCTCCAGTACCTGCATTTCTCTCATTTTCTCTCTTTTGTTGCATCAGGGTCTCACCCTGGCTCCCCACCCTCACACTCTCACCTTCACCTACTAAGGTGGGACTCCTCTCACTCTCTTTTGCCAATCCTGAAGAAATGGATTGCATAGTTTCACTCATTTCCTCTCCTTTTTCCTGGGAGCAACCCAGACTCTCACTCAAAACACTCTTCTCTCTCAATCCTAAGTACAACCACTAAATCTTCTACACTTGAAATAAATGAAGTTTGAAGCTGTGCAGAGATACTCGAAGGATGAGTGATATCCAACAAATCATCTAAGAGATGATGCTCACTTGCACTAGATTTTGGCTTCCCCAACAGAGTTAAAGAAGGGGAATCAGGGATTGATGTGTTTATCATATCCACATCCAGAGAATTCGTTGGTGAGTTTGGTGTTTGAGGTGCTTCTATAACTAGAGATTTTGGTTGTGACTCCACATTTATTGGAGCCACATCAAACTGAATTTGTGAAGATGCAGTGACTGTGTCTTTTGCACAAGTTTGCACAATCTGTGTATCCTGTGCATCCCCAGGGGTTTTAGACTTCATCTTTATGGCATAAGTTTGGGGTGAGCTTGTGTCCCTAACCCTCATGGCCTGTGCTCTTGATTGAGAGCTTTGTTCAATAACTACATCCTTTTGGGAGGATGAAGCTAGAAATGTGCTTTTATCTTTTTTAAGCACTGCATTTTATTCAGAAACTGCAGTGTGGCTAGGATGGGATCCACTCAACTCTCCATCCTTATCCTTAGGGTTTCTTTTATATTCACCCCTTCCCTCACCTATCTTGCCCTCCTTCACACTCCCCTCTTTGGATTTAGTGGATTTTGCAACTAGCATCTTTTGAGAAATACCAGAGGGGGCTTTCTTTAATTTGGGTTTGAAAATTTTTGCAGTTTTGGTAGCTTGGGTAGGCAACTGTTGGGTCACTAACACAGTTGCCATAGCCACACTAGAACTCAAAGAAATTGTTGAGGTTGGAATAGTAGTAGTGATAGATGAACTTACCTCACTTACATGAGGTGCTTGCATTACAGGAAAATAGAATAATGGCACATCCTTGTGATGATGGCCCTGTTCAAATCTGCAATAAGCCTTCTCTCTTGAACCCAACAATCTAATTTTTTGTTTGGGTTCTCAAGCACAATCTCTTCCAAGAGGTGGTTAACTAACATCATAAATAATCTAGCATAATACATAATTTTACCTCTTTTATTTAACTCTCCTAATTTAAAGCCTAACTGAAATTATAGAATTTATATGTAACTAGCATGTAGAGCATGTTAAGCATTGAGATATTGACTGAATCAAAATTACTGACTTTACCTGAAAAGACCTTTGTCACAACATCACACATAAAACTCCATTCTTTCCTAAGACCCATTCTCCTAATGTCACTTAACTTAGAAGTAGAAAGAGCATAGTTCATGGAATTAAGCATATTGATTATATCAGTGTCAGTGTGTGGTGAGGTCACAGTGTTATCAGGAATCTTGAAACATGCTTTTATAACATCACTATTGATACAGAACTCTTTATCTTTAATGGTGAGTGTGATTGACTTATCTGTTGAGTTGTAGGTAGCAGTTGTCCACATCTCTTCAACAACTTCATAGAAGATTGTGGGTGATTCCAGGATGGCATAGTTGAGCTTGCAATTCTTCACAAAGTCCATTATCTTGTGATAGTCACCAGATTGCTGAATACCCTTGTTCACTAGTGCAGCGAAATTGTTCTTCTCATAAATGAATCTAGTTTGAGACATAATCTTTACAACAGGTGCCATTGTTAGAGAATAAGAGCTTGAAGAGAAAGAGAGTAAGTGCTTTGAGAGAGAATGAAATTAGAGCAGTTGAATTGAGAATGATAAAAGAAAAGCGATTGAAATGAAATAAGCTTTTATACTATCTCAAAAATAACTGTTAAACATAATAAAGTAAAATAAAGTAACCAATAGAAATTGCCTAAAATAGCCGTTTAAAAATAAACTGTAAAAATTCCACCCATTATCCGTCGTGTTATGCTTACAAATTGTAAGTATACTCGATGGATAATGTACATGGAATTAACGGCTGAGATTAAGACAATTCGACGGATGAGGATAAACTGTTATTCGTCGAGTCATAAAATATTCCAGAAAAATGATTGATTTTTATTAGCAAATAGTATACCGACGGATGATCAAACTCGATGGATAAAGATCATCCGTCGAGATGTAAATTTTGACTTAGCCAAAATTTTATCCTAGACTGAGAAATCAAATAAATTTATGGCTACATTTCAACTTGCAAATTATCTCTTATAGATTTAAGAATAATTAAGCATACCTAACTCACTTACCAACCTTGAAAAGGTGGATTCATCCAGTGGCTTGGTAAAGATATCTGCAAGCTGCTTCTCACTTGTAACAAAATGTAGTTCCACAGTACCATTCATTACATGTTCCCTTATGAAGTGGTACTTGATATCTATGTGATTTGTCCTTGAATGTTGTACTGGATATTCAGTGATGGCAATTGCACTTGTGTTATCACAGAAAATAGGAATCCTTTTACCTTGCAAACCATAGTCTAGCAATTGATTTTTCATCCATAAAATCTGTGCACAGCAACTGCCAGCAGCAATATATTCAGCTTCAGCTGTAGAAGTAGAAACTGAATTTTGCTTTTTACTGAACCAGGACACCAGCTTGTTTCCTAGAAATTGACAGGTTCCTGTTGTACTTTTTCTATCAATTCTACAACCTACATAATCTGCATTTGAATAACCAGTTAGATCAAAACCAGAATCTCTAGGGTACCAAATGCCAAGTTTTGGTGTTCCCTTGAGATATCTGAAAATTCTCTTAATAGCTATTAAGTGAGATTCTCTAGGATCAGCCTGAAATCTAGCACATAAGCATGTAGCAAATATTATATCTAGCCTACTAGTTGTTAAGTACAGAAGTGAGCCAACTATGCCCCTATAACTTGAAATATCCAGAGACTTTTCAGTAGAGTTTAATTCAAGCTTAGTTGTAGTGGCCATGTGAGTTTTTGAAGATGTGCAATCCACTAAATCAAACTTCTTTAAAAGATCAAAAATGTATTTAGTTTGACTAATGAATATTCCATCACTGACTTGCTTAACTTGTAAACCAAGAAAGTAAGTCAGTTCTCCCATCATACTCATTTCATACTTAATTTGCATCAATTTGGCAAACTTTTTACAAAGTTTCTCATCTGTAGAGCCAAAAATAATATCATCTACATAAATTTGAACAAGTATACTATAGCCATTAACGTTTCTAAAAAATAAAGTTTTATCTACAGTACCTCTTGTGAAATGGTTTTCCAAAAGGAACTTTGATAAAGTGTCATACCAGGCTCTAGGTGCTTACTTCAGTCCATAAAGTGATTTCAAAAGATAATAGACATGTTCTGGAAAATTTGGATCTTCAAAACCAGGAGGTTGACTGACATAGACTTCCTCCTCCAAATCTCCATTCAGAAAGGCACTTTTGGACATCCATTTGATAGTCCTTGAAATTGGCATGAGCTGCATAGGCTAAGAAGATTTTGATGGCTTCAAGTCTTGCAACAGGAGCAAATGTTTCATCAAAATCTATTCCTTCTTGTTGACAATAGCCCTTAGCAACCAATCTAGCTTTGTTCCTGACTACTATGCCATTTTCATCTATCTTGTTTCTAAATACCCATTTGGTGTCTATTAAATTCTTTCCTTTAGGCTTGGGCACCAGCTTCCATACATTATTCCTTTCAAATTGGTTTAGCTCCTCCTGTATAGCTAAAATCCAATCAGGATCTAACAAAGCTTCTTCTACCTTCTTTAGCTCTTCCTTGGAAAGAAAGCTACTGTATAGACATTCTTCTTGAGTTGCTCTCCTTGTTTGAACTCTAGAAGAAACATCACCAATAATAAGCTCAAAGGGGTGATCTTTTGTCCATTTTCTTTGTTGAGGTAGATTAGCTCTAGATGAAGAGGCCTCATTGTTGTCTTGATGTGTGATTGAGTGATTGTTAGAAACTCCCCCTGAGTTTGTGGATCTTTGATTTGAGAAAAGGGAACTTTCTATGGGTGTTCTATCTTGATTTCCAGCTTCTCTTGATAACCCGACGGATGGTGAGTTTTGAGTACCGACGGATGAGGCTGGTTGTCTCCCGACGGATAATGTAGATTGCCTCCCGACGGATGAAGCATTATGCAACTCGACAAATGTTAAGTTTTGTGCTTCATTGTTAGTAGACTTTTCTGCATTATCCTTAGATACTGTTTCTTATTCACTTTCATCATCACTGTCATCACTACCCATCTCCATGTTATCAAATTTGAGGCTCTCATGGTAATCTCCATCTTGCAGTCCTTCAATCTTTTTATCATCAAACAAAACATGTATCGATTCCACAACAATGTTGGTTCTTAGATTGTAGACTCTATATGCTTTACCAACAGCATATCCAACAAAAATTCCTTCATCTGCTTTAGCATCAAACTTCCCATTTTGATCAGTTTGATTTCTCAGAATATAGCACTTGCAGCCAAAGACATGAAGAAAATTTAGAGTTGGCTTCTTATTCTTGAACAATTGATATGGAGTCATGCATCTTGCTTGATTAACCATAGAAATATTCTGAGTGTAGCATGCAGTATTAACAGCTTCAGCCCAGAAATATATTGGCAGTTTAGATTCTTCAAGCATTATCCTTGCAGCTTCAATAAGTGATATGTTCTTCCTTTCCACTACTCTATTCTGTTGTGGAGTTCTTGCTGCTGAAAACTCATGCAGAATCCCATTTTCCTCACAAGATGCTCTCATGACAGAATTCTTGAACTAAGTTCCATTGTCACTACCGATTCTTCTAACCTTGAAATCAGGATGATTATTGACTTGCCATATGTGATTGATGATGATTTCAGTAGCCTCATCTTTAGACTTTAGGAAATATGTCCAACAGAACTTTGAGAAATCATCTACAATTACTAGGCAAAATCTTTTTCTTGAGATAGAAAACACATTGACTGGTCTAAACAAATCCATGTATAGCAGTTGCAAAGGTTCTTCAATTGTTGAATCAAGTTTCTACCTGAATGATGATTTAATCTGCTTCCCTTTTTGGCAGGCATCACACAGTCCATCCTTAGAAAACTCCACTAGAGGAATGCCTCTAACCAGTTTTTATTTTACTAGCTCATTCATGGTCTTGAAGTTTAAATGGGATAGCTTCTTGTGCCATAGCCAACTTTCATCCTGACTTGCTTTAATGAGAAGACAAATAACAGATTCTACATTAGATGAGTTGAAATCAGCTAGGTACACATTTCCTTTTCTCACACCAATGAGAACCACTTTGTTGCTCCTTTTATTAGTCACAACACAGGCTTCTGAGTTGAAGGTTACTGAGTTGCCTTTATCACAAAGCTGGCTGATACTCAACAAATTGTGTTTGAGACCATCCACTAAGGCAACCTCCTCAGTGATGACATTGTCCTTTGAAATCAAGCCATATCCCACAGTATAACCCTTGCTGTCATATCCAAAAGTAATACTTGGGCCAGCTCTCTCCTTAAACTCTGTGAGCAGGGTAGAATCACCAGTCATGTGTCTTGAACAACCACTATCCAAGTACCAAAATTCTTTCTGTTTCCCTGCACATATCAAAATCAAATCAAATTGATTTTGGTACCCAAGTTTCCTTGGGTCCTGCCTTGTTAGCTTTTTTTCTGTTTCTTAGGCTTTATCTCATTTGAATTGGGGATATCAGATTCATCCTTGTCATTTGAGTTGGGCCTTTGAAACCATTCATTGCAATAGAATTATCATGCATTTTATAATCAACAGGGAATGACATGCTATTAGTAAACATGTTATTCCAGTAAGGCATGCTAAATGGCATTTGTGGCATACTAAATGCAGCATAATAAGGATTAGGTGCAAATGGCATATTAGCAAACTGTGCATTCATATTCTGTGTAGACATAGCATTCATAGGCATGGGAGGCATGGCATTCATGTTAGGAAAGTGAGGTGGCACAGAAATGGAAGTAGGCATGGCAGATTTGCAATTAACAGACAAATGATTTACACTACCACACTTGGCACAGATTTTTCTAGGAGCATATTTATCAGGTGTGTAGTTATTGTGTTTGTTAATCCCTACTTTACCATTTCTATTGTTTTTCTTCTTAGCCTCTGTTTTTACCTCAATCTTTTCAAGTCTGTCAATTAACTGTTTGACAGTCATGTGACCAACATTAGCCTTTTTCCCTTTCTTAACTTGACTCGATTCTCCTGAAACAAAATTCTTCGAAACAGACCCATACTTCTCATTCAGCTTAACAAGTTTGGCTTTATTGATAGGCTTGCTCACAGCTGACGGATAAGGATTTTTATCATTCGATGGATAACCCTTTTTGTTATCCGGCGGATGATCCTCATCATCCGTCGAGTCTACATCTGTTAGCACTCCATCTACCAAATTCGGTTCTAGTTTCTCTTTGTTCTTTTTCCAGGTTGCATCACAGAAAGACTCAATTCCTTGAACTTTGGTGATTTGAGCATGGACATCCCTGGATGTTTTCCATGCCTTAATCACCTCTTGTTCACGATCGAGCTGCTTCTTTAAAATTTCTTCTTTCTTCAAGGACTCAGTTAATTCCTCCTTGGCAATCTTACACTCAATTCTTAACTTTTCAAAATCAATGAACTGAGACTCAAGCACATTATTTCTCTCACTCAAAAACAAATTGTTTTCTTTGATTTTAGCATTTTCTTTAGTAAGAGACTTAAGTGTAAAACGCAAATGATATAACTCTATAGAAATGTCATTTATGGCATCATTACACTTAGCTTTAGATAAATGTGCAAGGTTTGTAGTAATTACCTGATTACTTGAAGAACTTGTTTCTGTCTCATCAGACTTGGCCATTAGGGCTAGATTAACATAACTGACATCTTCATCTTCATCCAGACCATCTGTTGCCCAGTCATTTTCTTGTGTTATGAAAGCCCTTTCCTTTTATTTGAGCAGGTCAAAGTATTTTTGCTTATAATCCACAGGCTCAAACTTTTTCTTACTGGAATCTGACTTCCTACACTCACTGGCAAAGTGCCCTGCCAAGCCACATTTGAAACATTTGAATTTTGATTTATCCACCATGTTTCTATTTGGCTTGGCTGCCCCAAAGTTCTTCTTCAACTTGAGCTTGACAAATCTCCTGGAAAGAAATGCTAGGGGTTCATCAATGTCCTCCATGTCATCTTGGCTCAAAGAATCTTCATTTTCAGTTGCAAGCCCCTTGCTCTTGCTTTCACAGACCCTTGAAGTTGACTCAACATCTTTCATCTTCACTTCCTTCTCTTTTTCCAAATCAGTAACTAGTGCAATGGATCCTCCTTTCTTCTTTCCTCTCTCCATCCTCTCATCTTGCTCTATTTCAAGCTCATAAGTTTTTAGGATGCCATACAGTCTCTCCAAAGTAAACTCCTTATAATCTTGTGAGTTTCTTAATGAGACTGTCATTGGTTTCCATTCCTTTGGAAGAGATCTAAGGAATTTCATATTGGAGTCTTTTGTCTGATAGACCCTTCCATGCAACTTTAAAGCATTTAATAGTTTTTAAAACCTACTAAAAATATCAGTGAGAGACTCACTTTCTTCATTATGAAAATGCTCATATTGCTGAATCAGGAGCTGCATCTTGTTTTCTCTAACTTGCTCAGTGCCATCACAGATGATCTGTATTGTATCCCAAACATCCTTGGTAGTTTTGTAGTTGATAATGTTGTCAAATATATCTCCATCAACTCCATTAAACAGGATATTCATGGCCTTTTTATCCTTCCCGACTTGTTCAATGTCCGGATCAGACCATTCATGCCTTGGCTTGGGGACTGATGGCTCGTTTCCTGTTGTAGCTCTCATTGGAACATGAGGGCCTCTTTCTATGCAGTCAACATAGGCCTCATCTTGAGAAAGCAAATGAAGATGCATCTTTACCTTCCAATGATGGTAATTATCTTTATCTAGAAAAGGGATCTTGACTCCAACATCCTTCTTGTTCATCTTGCTGTATTGTTTTGATCTTTAAACTCTTTGTAAGTTAAGAGCTCGTTCTGATACCAATTGTTAGTCCCTTAGCAATATGACAAGAATTACAGAAGGGGGGTTGAATGGAACTCTTGAAACTTTTTCTTGATTAAAAGTATTCTAACTCGAATATATATATAAGTGTGAATTGATTAGCACAATGCGGAATAGTTACTTAAATGAATCAAAACACAAGTAATTAAAAACAAGAGTCTTTAAAAACTTTCTGGTGGATTTGAATGATTCCACCCGAGATATATATTATATATCGAGAGAACCCTGTGTGCAAAATGCTCACAGCTGCTTACAAATATTGAACAACTAAGATTACAGAGAAATGTTAAGAATACTGCTTACAAATGTTGCTCTGCTTGTATCTCAGATAATTTTTCCTAGTTGCTACTTCTTGGTTTATATATATCACCAATATTACAAAGTAATGAGACAGGATAATGAAATAAAAACTATCTAGTATATTACAATGCTACTTCATTACTCTATTCCAGCATCTTTGAATATCTTTATAATAGCATGGAAATGGCAATGCTTCTTTGTTATCGAAAACCCAGTTTAATAGGCTACCACATTCCATTTGCATCCACTCGACGCATGTGATTGTGTTGTCACTGTCAACAAATATTTGAATTCTTTATCCGTCGGGTTCATGATCATTCGTCGAGATATCGATCATCCGTTGGGTTGTTGATCATCCGTCGAATTCATTGTTTGTTCATCCGTCGGGTAGCAAACAGACACTTGACTTCATTTCACTTATGCAGAATTACAAGACATCATCTATGTACAATTAATAAACCTATTCTACATATCTAACTAAAGTCAATATGACTTAAGTACTACTACAGATTCTAAAAAATGTGTATGCAGAAATGTGCTACAGACTTATTGTTACATAAGCTACTCATTCGATGGATAATAAGTCATCATCCGTCGAGACTATATTGAGTCATCCGTCGAGACTATAAACATTATCCGTCGAGTGCTACATTATTTCACTAAGTAAAATCTCCAAGATGTTTTGTTCATGTAATCATCAAGTACACAACATATACACAACAGCATGTAAACACATAATCCACGTATCACATAATTCACATCACATATGACTCGGTTCGTCAAAACATTCGACTCAGTACGATTAAAACTGAAATCGGGTCAAAAATTTGATTTATCGCTCAAAAATCGACTCAAAATGACCCTTAAAACAAGTGACCTTTCGAAACAATAGAATTTGGGTCTCGAAAGTATTTTTAATGAAAGCGGAATATTTTTCTGAGTCTAAAGGCGTTCGTTTCGTATTAAACGGATGAACGATTTATTTTTTACAAATAAAATAAGAATAAATCAATTAATAATTATATTAATTTATTTTTAAACACCTAAATATATTTTTAAAAGCTCAAAATAATTTTTAAATCATTATTTAGGAAAAATCAAAATTAAAAATGATTTTTCCATAATTTTTGGAATTGAAATACAATTAATACAAATTATCTAAATAAACTGATTAATTATCAAAATAATTAATCAATTTAAATGAATAAAATTTTCAGATTTTTGAAAATAATAAAAGAAAATAATTTTAGGAATTTAAAATAATTAAGAAAATAATTTTTAGAATTTAAATTAATAAGTATATGATTTTTGAAATTAAATGAATAAGATTTTAGAAATAAAATAGAATTTTGAATTATTTTTTAAAAGAAAATCTGTAGAAACA
The DNA here is from genome assembly GCF_009905375.1 of Apium graveolens. Lineage (NCBI taxonomy): Eukaryota > Viridiplantae > Streptophyta > Magnoliopsida > Apiales > Apiaceae > Apium > Apium graveolens. The sequence goes on from NC_133654.1 coordinate 120,969,842, forward strand.
GATTTCTAAATTTTGCAATTGGGGAAAACAGATTGAACTCGGGTCATATATTAAAAAAAATGGGTCGTTCAAGAACGAATCCGGGTTGCTCAAGAACGACCCGCCGACGCCCAACCCATTTCCAGAAACCGGTCGCCGCGGGAAATTCCGGCCAGCCCCGATCTCAGCCAAACATGAATCGTTCGAGTTGCTTTTTAATCCCAACATGTTCTAAATTATCCCAGAAACCTAGAAATGCTATTATCGCCGAACTATAACCCACCAGTCATCAACTCCGGCCAAAAATGACCCTATTTCCGGCGAGCTCAAAATTATCCGGCCAACACTGATTCTTACTCGATTTCGCACCAAAATCAACGATTAAACTAACAAAGTAAAGCTCTGGACACAAAGAATCAATTAATATCGATTATATCATTCAATCATCAAGAACAAATTCAGAAAATTGAAAACAAGAATCGGGTTAAACCAAAACTCGAATATATACTACCAGGAATCGATTAATACAAGTAAATACATGATTCTACTCCAGATTCACTAGGAAAGCTTATGCTAACATCAAAACAATCAAAGAAACACAGAATAATGAATTCGAAATTCGTCGATTCCGACGAACAAAGTTCAAACAGAAATCCGATCTTAGTACATGATTTCGGTGTCGATTTGTTCGTCTTGATCAGGGCTTTAATTCGAAATCAGAATCAACATCAACAGTCGAGTAATTAGCTTGTTGTGGGTGAATGGTTAACTAAACTCCGAAATATGCAAAGATAAGAACTGTAATAATTATCTGATAGTATTCCTTATTTTTTTATTTTTTTTCTAAATTGTGCAAATAAACATGACAGCTATTTATACTCGGTAAATTATCCCCGATAAATCACAACCCAGTATCTTCTATTCGTATAATTTATAATTATGAGTACGAAAACAACAATTTACAGGGAAAATACTGTAAAAGTATCATGTATAATTAAGTATAATATTTATGTCAAAATTCCCCAAAATTTGTGAATAATTCAAAAATGCAAAACTAACGGGTATTTGAAATACGAATGATTCTATAAAAATACAAACGTGAAATTTGTGGGCTTTGAAGTCCCGGTGGGGTCGAGGTCCTTTTTTTTGAAAAATAGAAACGATCCCTAAATAAACAGAAAACCCCGAAAATACATTAAATATGTTCAAGCACACATAAATCGAGATAAAATAATTACCTCGATAAAGACGCTAATAAATACACGTCCAAACTACGGATCGATTCATCTAAAACACATAACCAGTATCCCATTGGATCATATCAGATCCGAAAATAGATTACTTAGCCGCTAAGTAACTATAAAATGATACAATTTAGTATCAGATTTAGATAATTATCAAAACTGGGCTTCTTATAAAATACTTTATTCGAAAATAATATAAAATATCCCGACTCTCAAGAATACGGGTTTTGTTGACTTATCAAAATGATCATCGTTTCGAAAATTTTACGCCGGGACGCGTACGGGTCAAACCGTAATCCGGATCGAAAAAGTTGAAACACGGAAAATGTCCGGAATTACCAGATTAGGTTCGGAAGGAATTTTCGGAAGAGTTTCGGGTTGTAAAAACGCAAAAACGGATAAGGTTGGACGATTCCCGGTTTTATAAAATAGTTTTGTAATTATTCAGAAAATAATTAATAAATCCATAAATCATTATAAATTCATATAATACTCCAAAAAATACCAAAAAATACCATAATTATCTATACTTAATTCTGGACATATAAAAATTAGAATACTCAAAGAATATCACATATAAACATCCAAAACATCAACTCCAATTACCAGATAATTCACTAAAATTCATATAAAAATCACATAAACAACTTCAAATAATTATAATAATAATATCTGAAAATATGGGACATTACAATCTACCCCCCTTATAAGGATTCCGTCCTCGGAATCAGCACAAGAAAGCACTAAGGGTTTTCTGGCCAACTTTCCAACCTTGCATACGCAACTTTTGAAACGGCCTCAACCCCGGGGTCAGGAGTTGACGTCATCAACAATCACCATAACAAACATAATATAATCAATTCCAAGATAGAATATAAATACGACCCCTTTTCCAAGATCTTTTTCAGGTTTAAGTATGACTTAGGTTACAACTATTACAACTCAACTAATTACAACAATCCTGATATAACTAACCTAACGCAATAACTCAACAGACCATCTTTGGTCCCGCACAACTACCTCAGAGGAGCCTGACACCAAAAGGAACTGGAACTCTGCCCTGACTACCGCGGAAGAACCTCCTAAGCATCTGCAATATATATATATATAAAATATTCTACAAGGGTGAGCAATTGCTTGCTCATCAGTACTACTATATGAATAACAATAAAACAGTGATAGGAATAGAATCCATAACTCGTTAGAAAACAAGTAAACATTCATAACTGGATATTCAAAACTAGCATGCTCTGAGAAACAATAATATCAGTCGGGTGCTGTGTATAATTACCAGAATCAAAGCTTAGCATGCTATTTCATTTTCACATCATTTGTCTCAATAAGTTGAGTTGTTAATCAATTTCAAAACCGAATCGATCAAATCTATTGGATGTTTAACGGGTGAAGATAGCTGATCAGTCTACCCTCACCGGACAGCGACTAGCAGCCATCCAGAATAAGAATGTGTTTCAGAACTTGGGAAAAGACTAGCTAGGTCTTTCCCCCACGCTGGACTAATCGGTTAAACAGAATGCCCAACCCAATTAGCCACTTACGCAACCACATGTTGGGCCGTTACCGAATAATGGGCCTCTTACGCAACTCCAATAGAACAACTGGATTCCCTTTTTGCCTCTTTCCAAAATTCCACGACATAGGTGGATCAAAACCTTCCACGACATAGGTGGATTAAAACAGTCCCTTTATCCAGTTTCCAAAATCACTGTCACAATTTTTTTTTAAAACCCTTCTCTCACAGCACACTATTCAAAACTCTTTTCATTTAAATCACGTTTAGAGATAGGTGTTTTCAGAAGTTACTTTTCCCCAAAACATAATTTTAAATAATATTTTCAAATACAGGGGATACGTAACTTAAAGCAATTCTGTTCCATTATGTAATATCCGGGATATATCGTGTAATTATTTTTGCTATTATATAATTATTATGTGTGTTCAGTATCTATTCTATGAGCTAATTGTTAAGTGTTATCTGTACTTGAATATTCAAAAATAATATTAATTGAGTATTTTAATTTTTATATGTCCAAAATAAAATATAGATAATTGTCATATCTTTCTAATTATTTTTATGTTGATTTATGGATTTATAAGAATCATATGAAATTTCTAAAATCTTTTTCCGGGTAATTAAAATCTATTTTATAAAAACGGGAACCAACTGACGTCAACTGTTGTTACGTTTTTGGAACCCGAAACTCTTTCGAGAACTCCTTCCTAACCTAATTGTAATATTCCGAGCATATTCCATGTTTCGACTTTTTCGATCCGGCTTACGGTTTGTCCTGCGCGGGTCCCGGCGCAACATTTTCGATACAATATTCATTTCGGTAAATCAATAAAACCCGTATTTTCGATAAACGGGAGCTTTTTATTAAACTATCCCAATTATCACTTCGTAATACGTGTAACCAGGCGCTGAGACCAAGACCGCAGTACAAATTGTACTGATTTGGATAATTATCCCGAAAACCGATACCGTTTGGATCAGTTTTTACAAATAAACGTACCGTTTTATATCGGGAATGATCCAACGGGATACTAATTTTCCGTAATTATAAATAGCCTTTTACCGTATTTTATTTCGTATCAAAATCATTTGCAGATAGTTAATTATATAATTTTCAGAGAAAAGCCCTAATTTCTTAAAATTGTTCTAAGAATCAAACAGTAAAACGAAGGCGTTACCGATCTCTGTTTTCAAAGCTTGAGTAACCAAAACGAAGGATTTGAGGTGTTCTATCAGATTCTGAGCTTTGTTTCACTGCAGAAATCAAGGTTATTTTTCTAAAAATTTATTTATTTTTGAATTTATTTTATTAAAAATATGAATTTTTGTTCGGATGATTATTTATATGATTTGATGATTGCATGTTGTAGAGCTTGTTTTCCTGATGATTTTCATATGTCATACGTCTGATTTGGAGTTCAATAACATGTTCAAATTTGAGTTTGATTTTCGAATTTCAAAATTAGGGTTTATAACCCGTATGAATGTTCTTAATTGAAATTTGGGGGTTTCTTATTCTGTGATAGATTGATGTTGTGTTATAGTGGGTTGTGTTCTCTGTGAAATTTGCAATCTAGTCGTATAAGTTTCATGAACCAACGAGGTCTGTAGAGAAGGGAGTTGTGTTTTGAAGTTTTCCAATGTTCGCCGGAAACTGGAAAACTTCACGGCCAAATTCCGGCCAACTCAGGGATTGTTAGGTTGTTTTGATTGCATGATTGTATTCCTGGTAATTTGTAGATGTGATCTGGAGCTTGTGGTAAGGTGAGGAGGTCGGAATCGTGTTCTCCGGCGAACCCGACTGTTTTCCGGCGACGGGGTGTAAAATTGCAGTTTGGTCCCTGGACTTTTGGGGACGATACAGTTAGGTCCCTGAAGTTTCCAGACTTTGCAAATTTAGGATTCCTGTTTATAAAATGTTTAAAAATCATATTTCCTATTTATTTTTATTATAAAAATTCGTTTTTAATTTTTGAAAATTCTAAAAATTATTATTTTAATTCTGAAAATTATTTTTAATTCACAAATAAATCTAAATTAATTAGTTAATTAATTTCAGTTAATTTATAATTGATTAATTGGTCAATTAATTCGAAAATTAATTGATTAATTGATTTAATTAATTATTAATTGATTTTAATTAGTTATTTAATTATATTTAATTATTTAAAAATGATTTAAAAATTCTGAAAAATAGTTTCGAGCTTTAAAATATTATTCTAAATTATTTCCAAGGCTCGATAATTATTCTAAAATTATTTCGGAGCCAGAATGGGCCAACCGAACCCTGTTTATTAACCCGAAATTGATCCAACGACCCGTTTTAATTCCGAAAAATGTTTTAAAAATCATTTTAAATACTAGAAAGCCTATTTATGACCCGAGACTTCTTTATAAATAATATATCATTGATTACGTGATGTATTATGTGCTACATGTGACTTGTTAATTGACTATCGGTCTATATATTCGGTGTTTACTTGATTATTGCATAACTTTCAATCCGTTAATCGGATTTGGGTAAAACGAAGGGTAGATAGAAGTATGTGTTGAATAGAATTCCATGACTAAATTATTGATAGATGCTTATGATATGTGAGCAGAAGAGGCAAGACGTAGGAAAGAGAAACAGGTAGTTGAGGAGTAAAACAGTTGTGATTGGAAGCGAGTGCAGTGTAGTAAGCTAATACCAGGCAAGTGTTCTGAACTTTCTCGAGATATTGTAGTACTTGATAATCCTCTGATATTGCAAGTGCTTTGAAGCACAGAAACCTATATCCTGATTTCATTTATTGTCCTTGAGCCATGAATCATATTCTTTCTAATCCATTGATTATTGTATACCCCAAACAAGAACCACAAATCTACGATACTACTCTACAAATACATACAAACTAAATACCAAACACTGAAATGAACTATTATATACTCAACCCATGGTATCTTATACTTTGAAAGATCGAATCCTTGAAACCTTGAAACGTTGATTCCTTTGTTATCCAATTCTTTCATTACCCAGCATCCAAGCTTTTAAATTACCTTATTGATCCTTACAAGGATTGAAACCCTTTCATTGTTAAACATTTATTGTTGTTAATGATTTTGGTTATTGTTTACTATTGCATATTCTGTTATTATGTTAGAATTGGATTGTTTTTATAAAATTGTGGACCAGATTCGTGGTCAGACCATATAATGGTCAAGTTAGGCCAATGTGTGCCTTGGATCCAGTAGTTAGAGCAATGCTGTGTGCCTTGCTCGGGGTTAGTGCGTGACTGATCAGCAGCCTAACCTTGGTTTTTAAATTAAAAGTATAATATCCAATTCTAAATCATAATCCATTGTTCACTTGATATCATAAACATATTCACCTGATGATCATTATTCTCAGTTTTGTCATTGTGACTTGCTGAGCTAGTTATCTCATTCGTGCGATGTTGTTTATATTCTTTCCAGTTAAAAATGAACCAGTTGGTAAAGAGGATCCCCAGTCCAGCGCGAGAGCTAGGGGTTCAGGTTGAGAAAGCTGAGCTAGTAGGCTTCTTTTGGAATAATTTAAGTTTGTAAAAGTTTGTAATAATGTTTAATACTCAGTTTGAATTTGAAATAGTTGGGATTTGAACGGTTTGTAATATATTAGTGTGTTTAGCTTGTGTGCATACTTTAACCTGTTGCGGTCCGTGGTGATTGGTAAGTAGGGTCATTGTATATATTACTATTATCTTTATTATTGTTATAAGCAGGTTATAATTAAGGTGTGTGTGTGGACCCCAAACTTCTGACCCGGGTTTGGAGGGCGCCACAGGTTTGGTATCAGAGGCACAGGTTATAAGTCACTGACACAAGCCTAGGTTGACGGGAATGGGTAGAGGGATAGGATTAGAAGTAAGGTATAGGATGATAGAACGTCGAGAGGTTGAGTGTTATGGTATAACCGGTATTAGTATAGTTTGCGTCGTGGTACGAGATTCTTATATTACGATATGATTTCAGATATCAGAGATGGCCGACTCTTTTATTCCCGTATCAGCTTATCACTCAGAGCCTTCAGTTGGAGCACCAACATCGGATCCACATCCTGTTATTCCACCAGCATTGGCTATTCTACCTCCACCGGTGTTGCAGCCCGTACCATTGCAGGCTATTCCACCTCCAGGCATGAGGCCACCTGTTAGAGGACCCCCACCTGCTGATTCAGGCTTTACTAGTCATTCAGTCACAGGAGTACCTTTCCAGTTTTCTTCCTATCCTGTTCCATATCATCAGTTGGAGGCTTGCCTTATGGAGCAGCGATTCCTACAGGGTCAGATCCAGGAGTTATTGCATATCATGCGTACCAGAGAGATGGGGAGTGGTTAGAGGCGACTTAGGGAGAGGCTTCAGGAGTTTCGTAGAACAGCTGTTGTGAGGATTGCTGAGGCTACACATGAGGATATCACCCCTGATTTCCTAGTGGAGTGGGCTAAGTGGATCCTAGAAGAGCTTGAGGAGATAGGAGGTCCAGATTTGCCATGAGTTAGAGATTCTGAGATGGAGATGCTGAGCAGTGTTGTTATGGTTATGTAATATGGACAGTAGTGTGTAGTGTGTATCAGTAGACTTTTGAGTTGTATTTATAGACTAGCGATGCTGACTAGTGAGTAGGTTGTTGTACCCTTTTTGCTTTTACTTTCGAAGCATCTTTATGCTTGTACTACCTAAAACTTTTGATCTATATATCAGTACCTTTTCCTTTCCAACACTGTCATTTATTTTATTGCATCTGTTTTACTTTACCTTATTTATTGCACCAGTATATCCTGTGATACCATGTACCCTGTTTTCCATAACTGTTTATATTCTGTAAAGAAGCATGCAATTTACTTAGTTACAACTGTTTTCAATTAAAAAGATATTTTTATTTCATAAAACTTTTCTTTTATACAAAGATTTGATTCAAAAGCTAAATAAATTGATTGATTCTTTACAGAAAATGCCTCCCAGAAGAAATACCCGCACCAACACCCAGAACGAAGAAACCAACAACAACAACAATAACAACCAAAATGATATAAACCAAAATGTGAACCCAGGACCCATGGACCCAGCAATAGCCCAGATTCTTCAAATCTTGGCCCACCAAACAGTTCACCTGGCACAACAACAGCAGAGACAGACCAATCCCCAGGTAACTTTCAAAACTTTTCAGGCAGTAAACCCACCAGAATTCAAGGGTTCCTTAGAGCCAATTAAAGCAAATGTGTGGTTAAAGGAAATAGAGAAGGCTTTTTCCTTGGTAAAAGTGAAAGAGGAGCAAAAGGTTGAATTTGCAAGTTACTATCTGAAGAATGAGGCCACCTATTGGTGGGAAATGGTGAAAACATTGGAAAGCACAGATGTTATTACTTGGGAAAGGTTTAAGGAGTTGTTTCTAGAAAAGTATTATCCTCAGTTTGTTCAGGATCAAATGGAGCTGAAGTTTTTAGAATTAAAGTAAGGGAACATGTCGGTAACAGATTATGAGGGGAAGTTTGAGGAATTGTCAAGGTATGTGCCATCGTATGTTGATACTGATAGAAAGAAAGCTAAGAGATTCCAGCAAGGCTTGAAGCCATGGATCAGAGGGAAGGTAGCTATTTTTGAATTGGATACCTATGCCGGGGTTGTACAGAAAGCTATGATCGCAGAGACAGAGAGTGAGATGTTCCAGAAAGAAAAGGAAAGCAAGAAAAGGAAAGTTGAGGGAAGTGAGGGTCAGTCACAAACAGGGAAGTTTCCAAATTTTAGGAAGGGCAAGTTTCAGCCAGGGAGAAATTTTAATTTCAGGAGACAAAATGTAGGAGACGGAGGCCAGGGCAATCGTTCAGCTAATGTGAATCAGCCGAATCAGTTGAGATTAACTTTTCCAGATTGTCAAGTATGTGGAAAGAAGCATGGAGGAGTTTGTAACAAGTTGAATGTGGTATGTTTTAAATGCAACCAGAAAGGGCACTACTCGAGGGAGTGCCGAAATCAGCCAGCAAGAGAGCCAGCAAATAAGGATCAGCCTATCCGGAATCCAGCAGTGAAGGTTCCAGCCATTGGATTTACATGCTTTAAATGTGGGAAGCCAGGACATATGGCCAGGGATTGCAAGACACCAGCCCCAGTCAATAATGCATTAAGGATTATGGGATCTACCCCAACAGTGAATGAGACTCCGAGGGCTAGAGTTTTTGACATGTCGGTGAAGGATGCGATCCAGGATACGGATGTCGTGGCAGGTACGCTTAATGTGAACTCTTTATATGCCAAAGTGTTAATAGATTCGGGAGCAACTCGATCGTTTGTTTCACAAGATTTTGTTAGTAAGTTAAATTGTCCAGTTGGGTATTTAAATGAAATAATGACTGTGGAATTAGCAAATCAAGAACGTGTAACTGTTAACCAAGTTTGTGGGAATTGTGAGATTGAGATTTCTGGTAGTAAGTTTTGTGTAGATTTGATACCGTTTAAGTTAGGAGAATTTGACGTTATATTAGGAATGGATTGGTTATCTAAGCATAATGCTCAGATAGATTGTCGAAATAAGAAAGTAATGGTGAAAACGCCAGATGAAAGAATAGTAATGTTCAAGGGACAGAAGCAGGTAAAGAAGTTCTTAACGATGATTCAAGCCAAGAAGTTACTACGACAAGGATGTGAGCATTTCATAGCATATGTGATCGACAGAAGTCAGAAGCCAACAAAACTTGAAGATATTCCAGTTGTAAATGAATTTCCAGACGTATTTCCCGACGAGTTACCAGGACTTCCTCCAGATAGAGAAATTGAATTTGCAATTGACTTAGCACCTGGAACCGCACCAGTATCCAAGGCCCCGTATAGAATGGCGCCCGTTGAGATGAAAGAGTTAGCAAAGAAATTGCAAGAGCTGTTAGAAAAAGGAGTAATTAGACCCAGCATATCCCCGTGGGGTGCACCGGTATTATTTGTTAAGAAGAAGGATGGAAGCATGAGACTGTGCATCGACTATAGGGAGCTCAATAAGTTGACGATCAAGAATAAGTATCCGTTACCCAGAATTGATGATTTGTTTGACCAATTGAAGGGAGCCAAGTATTTCTCCAAAATCGATTTAAGATCGGGATATCATCAACTAAAGATCAAACCAGAAGATATACCAAAGACAGATTTCAGAACAAGGTATGGGCATTATGAGTTTTTAGTGATGTCTTTTGGATTGACCAACGCCCCAGCAGCGTTTATGGACCTGATGAACAGAATTTTCAAAGAATATTTGGACAAGTTCGTTATAGTATTTATAGACGATATTTTGATCTATTCAAAGACGGAGGAGGATCATGCGGAACATTTAAGGACAACTTTGGAGATTTTAAGGAAAAAGAAGTTATATGCTAAATTGTCGAAGTGTGAGTTTTGGCTACAGGAAGTTCAGTTCTTAGAACACATAGTCAGTAACGAAGGGATCAAAGTGGACCCGGCAATGATCGAGGCAATTACGAATTGGGAAAGACCGAGAACACCCACTGAGGTAAGAAGTTTCTTGGGATTGGCAGGATATTATCGATGATTCGTTCAGAATTTCTCAAGAATTGCAACACCATTGACAAAGCTTACACGAAAGAATGAAAAGTTTATATGGAATGACAAGTGCGAAGAAAGTTTTCAGGAATTGAAGCGGAGATTAATCACAACACCTGTTTTGTCACTTCCAGACGATCAAGGGAATTTCGTAATTTATAGCGATGCTTCCTACAAAGGATTAGGATGTGTTCTTATGCAGCACGATAAGGTGATTGCGTATGCGTCAAGGCAATTGAAACCACACGAACAGAAGTACCCTACTCATGATTTGGAGTTAGCAGCTATAGTTTTCGCTTTGAAGATTTGGAGACATTATTTGTATGGAGAAAAGTGTGAAATTTTCACGGATCACAAAAGTTTGAAATATATATTTACCCAGAAGGAACTTAATATGAGACAAAGGAGATGGTTAGAATTGATCAAAGATTATGATTGCTCGATTAATTATCATCCCGGTAAGGCGAACGTTGTAGCAGATGCGTTAAGTCGGAAGGAAAAGTTAAATATATTATCCGTACCTGAAGAGATATATAAAGAATTTCAAAAATTGGAATTGGAGATTAGAATTTGCAAGCCTGAGGAAGCAAAAGTGTACAGTATGATTTTCCAACCGGAGTTATTGGAGAAAATAAAGAAATGCCAGAAAGAGGTAATGGATCAAGATATAAATAGTTTGGTAGGTGAGGAATTATGCACGCAACAAGATGATCAAGGTATTCTTAGGTTTTCTTCAAGAATTTGGATTCCACCAGTAACGGAGCTGAAAAATGAAATTTTACAAGAAGCACATAGTTCAAGATATTCCATCCATCCAGGGAGTACCAAAATGTACAGAGATTTAAAGAAGAATTATTGGTGGCCAAATATGAAGAGGGAAATTGCGGAATGGGTTAGCAAATGCTATACCTGTCAGAAAGTTAAAGCGGAGCATCAGAGACCAAGCGGATTGCTACAGCCATTGGAGATTCCAGAGTGGAAGTGGGAACATATTGCCATGGATTTCATAGTTGGATTACCAAGGACAAGGGCTAATCATGATGCCGTTTCGGTTATAGTAGATAGACTTACCAAATCAGCTCATTTTCTGCCTATAAATGAAAGATTTTCGCTCGATAAGTTAGTTCATATGTACTTGAAAGAGATCGTAGTTCGTCATGGAGTTCCAGTGTTTATTGTATCTGATCGAGATCCAAGATTTAATTCAAGATTTTGGAAGAGTTTTCAAGAATGTTTGGGAACAAGATTGAATATGAGTACGGCCTATCACCCCCAAACGGATGGTCAAAGTGAAAGAACGATCCAGACAATCGAGGACATGCTACGTGTTTGTGCTATTGATTTCAAAGGAAGTTGGGACGAGCATTTACCCCTAGTAGAGTTTGCTTATAACAACAGTTATCACGCCAGTATTGGGATGCCACCTTATGAAGCCCTTTATGGACGCAAATGTAGATCTCCAGTATATTGGGACGAAGTAGGAGAACGCAAAATACTCGGACCTGAATTGGTGCAACAGACAAAGGAAGTTGTTGAAATTATCCAGAAAAGATTAATAGCTGCACAAGATCGTCAAAGGAAATATGCGGACCAGTCAAGAAAAGATATGGAATTTGAAGAAGGAAGCTTGGTATTATTGAAAGTATCACCATGGAAAGGACTAACGAGGTTTGGGAAGAAAGGGAAGCTAAACCCAAGATATGTCGGACCTTTTGAAATCCTAAAGCGTATTGGCAAAGTAGCTTACGAGTTGGCGTTACCTCCGCACATGGAGCACATTCACAATGTTTTTCACATATCAATGCTGAAGAAATATAATCCAGACTCCAGCCATATAATAGAATATGAGCCAATAGAACTTCAAACAGATTTATCATATGTAGAGAGTCCAATAGAGATTCTAGAGGAAAGGGAGAAAGTATTAAGAAATAAAGTGATAAAGTTAGTAAGAGTATTGTGGAGAAACCCAAAGGTTGAAGAGTCAACCTGGGAGTTAGAAAGTGATATGAGAGAAAAATACCCTCATTTGTTTTCTTAGAGATTCTGAGGACAGAATCCTTTAAAGGGGGGAAGGATGTAATATCCGGGATATATCGTGTAATTATTTTTGCTATTATATAATTATTATGTGTGTTCAGTATCTATTCTATGAGCTAATTGTTAAGTGTTATCTGTACTTGAATATTCAAAAATAATATTAATTGAGTATTTTAATTTTTATATGTCCAAAATAAAATATAGATAATTGTCATATCTTTCTAATTATTTTTATGTTGATTTATGGATTTATAAGAATCATATGAAATTTCTAAAATCTTTTTCCGGGTAATTAAAATCTATTTTGTAAAAACGGGAACCAACCGACGTCAACCGTTGTTACGTTTTTGGAACCCGAAACTCTTTCGAGAACTCCTTCCTAACCTAATTATAATATTCTGAGCATATTCCATGTTTCGACTTTTTCGATCCGGCTTACGGTTTGTCCTGCGCGGGTCCCGACGCAACATTTTTGATACAATATTCGTTTCGGTAAATCAATAAAACCCGTATTTTCGATAAACGAGAGTTTTTTATTAAAATATCCCAATTATCACTTCGTAATACATGTAACCAGGCGCTGAGACCAAGACCGCAGTACAAATTGTACTGATTTGGATAATTATCCCGAAAACCGATACCGTTTGGATCAGTTTTTACAAATAAACGTACCGTTTTATATCGGGAATGATCCAACGGGATACTAATTTTCCGTAATTATAAATAGCCTTTTACCGTATTTTATACCGTATCAAAATCATTTGCAGATTGTTAATTATATAATTTTCAGAGAAAAGCCCTAATTTCTTAAAACTGTTCTAAGAATCAAATAGTAAAACGAAGGTGTTATCGATCTCTATTTTCAAAGCTTGAGTAACCAAAACGAAGGATTTGAGGTGTTCTATCAGATTCTGAGCTTTGTTTCACTGCAGAAATCAAGGTTATTTTTCTAAAAATTTATTTATTTTCGAATTTATTTTATTAAAAATATGAATTTTTGTTCGGATGATTGTTTGTATGATTTGATGATTGCATGTTGTAGAGCTTGTTTTCCTGATGATTTTCATATGTCATACGTCTGATTTGGAGTTCAATAACATGTTCAAATTTGAGTTTGATTTTCGAATTTCAAAATTAGGGTTTATAACCCGTATGAATGTTCTTAATTGAAATTTGGGGGTTTCTTATTCTATGATAGATTGATGTTGTGTTATAGTGGGTTGTGTTCTCTGTGAAAATTGCAATCTAGTCGTATAAGTTTCATGAACCAACGAGGTCTATAGAGAAGGGAGTTGTGTTTTGAAGTTTTCCGATGTTCGCCGGAAACTGGAAAACTTCACGGCCCAATTCCGGCCAACTCAGGGATTGTTAGGTTGTTTTGATTGCATGATTGTATTCCTGGTAATTTGTAGATGTGATCTGGAGCTTGTGGTAAGGTGAGGAGGTCGGAATCGTGTTCTCCGGCGAACACGACTGTTTTCCGGCGACGGGGTGTAAAATTGCAGTTTGGTCCCTGGACTTTTGGGGACGATACAGTTAGGTCCCTGAAGTTTCCAGACTTTGCAAATTTAGGATTCCTGTTTATAAAATGTTTAAAAATCATATTTCCTATTTATTTTTATTATAAAAATTCGTTTTTAATTTTTGAAAATTCTAAAAATTATTATTTTAATTCTGAAAATTATTTTTAATTCACAAATAAATCTAAATTAATTAGTTAATTAATTTCAGTTAATTTATAATTGATTAATTGGTCAATTAATTCGAAAATTAATTGATTAATTGATTTAATTAATTATTAATTGATTTTAATTAGTTATTTAATTAGATTTAATTATTTAAAAATGATTTAAAAATTCTGAAAAATAGTTTCAAGCTTTAAAATATTATTCTAAATTATTCCAAGGCTCGATAATTATTTTAAAATTATTTCGGAGCCAGAATGGGCCAACCGAACCCTGTTTATTAACCCGAAATTGATCCAACGACCCGTTTTAATTCCGAAAAATGTTTTAAAAATCATTTTAAATACCAGAAAGCCTATTTATGACCCGAGACTTCTTTATAAATAATATATCATTGATTACGTGATGTATTATGTGCTACATGTGACTTGTTAATTGACTATCGGTCTATATATTCGGTGTTTACTTGATTATTGCATAACTTTCAATCCGTTAATCGGATTTGGGTAAAACGAAGAGTAGATAGAAGTATGTGTTGAATAGAATTCCATGAGTAAATTATTGATAGATGCTTATGATATGTGAGCAGAAGAGGCAAGATGTAGGAAAGGGAAACAGGTAGTTGAGGAGTAAAACGGTTGTGATTGGAAGCGAGTGCAGTGTAGTAAGCTAATACCAGGCAAGTGTTCTGAACTTTCTCGAGATATTGTAGTACTTGATAATCCTGTGATATTGCTAGTGCTTTGAAGCACAGAAACCTAAATCCTGATTTCAGTTATTTTCCTTGAGCCATGAATCATATTCTTTATAATCCATTGATTATTGTATACCCCAAACAAGAACCACAAATCTACGATACTACTCTACAAATACATACAAACTAAATACCAAACACTGAAATGAACTATTATATACTCAACCCATGGTATCTTATACTTTGAAAGATCGAATCCTTGAAACCTTGAAACGTTGATTCCTTTGTTATCCAATTCTTTCATTACCCAGCATCCAAGCTTTTAAATTGCCTTATTGATCCTTACAAGGATTGAAACCCTTTCATTGTTAAACATTTATTGTTGTTAATGATTTCGGTTATTGTTTACTATTGCATATTCTGTTATTATGTTAGAATTGGATTGTTTTTATAAAATTATGGACCAGATTCGTGGTCAGACCATATAATGGTCAAGTTAGGCCAATGTGTGCCTTGGATCCAGTAGTTAGAGCAATGCTGTGTGCCTTGCTCGGGGTTAGTGCGTGACTGATCAGCAGCCTAACCTTGGTTTTTAAATTAAAAGTATAATATCCAATTCTAAATCATAATCCATTGTTCACTTGATATCATAAACATATTCACCTGATGATCATTATTCTCAGTTTTGTCATTGTGACTTGCTGAGCTAGTTAGCTCATTCGTGCGATGTTGTTTATATTCTTTCCAGTTAAAAAGGAACCAGTTGGTAAAGAGGATCCCCAGTCCAGCGCGAGAGCTAGGGGTTCAGGTTGAGAAAGCTGAGCTAGTAGGCTTCTTTTGGAATAATTTAAGTTTGTAAAAGTTTGTAATAATGTTTAATACTCAGTTTGAATTTGAAATAGTTGGGATTTGAACGGTTTGTAATATATTAGTGTGTTTGGCTTGTGTGCATACTTTAACCTGTTGCGGTCCGTGGTGATTGGTAAATAGGGTCATTGCATATATTACTATTATCTTTATTATTGTTATAAGCAGGTTATAATTAAGGTGTGTGTGTGGACCCCAAACTTCTGACCCGGGTTTGGAGGGCGCCACACATTACGAGATTAAAACATTAGCTATTCACATATACTAAACCATAAAAGAATGTTCAGGGGTACTTGCCTTGCAGAGCTTTACGACTATCTCTAATTGACCTTGGACTAACTTGGACACTCGGTTTTATCTCCTTACTATCAGACTATCCTGGATCCGACTTCAATGCACAGGTCCTTCATTTAGGAACCTCGCCGTGCTTGTCGACTGATCACTAAGTTATCTTAGTTCGATATCAATTCTTGAGTCCTTCGACTAGAACCTACAGAGCCGAAATACCCTACGTTAGACGTCTAAGGATGCTTGACATATCCTCAATAACACATCTACCCATTCGATATCAAATCCTGACTCGTACTTATATATATTATTATAATACACGCATCAATTTAGGGTTCACGTTCTCAAAATTGGTTTGGTGTTCATTTTCAGAAAATACGCATACTCGTCCTTTTACGAAATTAGGGTTACAGATTTTCGTAAAGTATTTCATCACAACACATAATCAGATTTCACACAAAATATATGTATATAATAATTTAACTCACTCGACGTTCCGAAAATTAAAGGGTATGTCCCGAATTTTCAAATTTAATTTCCAAAAATTCGGGCAGCACCTCCTCTGTTTATCGGCCTACCCTTCGAACAGCTCGACGTCAAATCACAAACATAACCAAATCACGCAATCCACATTTCACAATTTCCCAACCACCGATTTGACTCAACTAATTATTATTATTTACATCTTATATTTTTATTTGTATTCTTATATATTTATTTAATTTAAAATATTAGGACTCGAAATTATATCATCACCGTCCACCGTCGGCTCGCCGAGGCTCATCGCTGACGGCGGTAAAATTCGTCGGTGCCTGATTATTTTTGGGTTTCCTCACGAATTTCACCGATTAAGTATGATAATATTTCCCGCACGGAAAAAAAAATTATTTCACAAATATCCCTTAATTAAATATCCTGCAGAAATAGATAAAACCGAATTAAACTAACAGAACCCATAGCACATACACAACAACAATACGCACACACGTGCGTGTACATCACACACACGCCAGCCACCACGCCGAAAAACACACGGCGGCGGCCGGAATGAAAAAGGACAGAGGTAGCAAAAAGCATAGTAACACACTCAACTGCTACCCACACACACAGTAATACATCACACACAACATATATACGTATGTATATATACATATCAAAGGGGCAAGAGCAAAAGAAATCCGGGGATTAACTGGTAATAAAGTCAGAAACGCAGCAATTCAACCGGAAAATGAAATCACTATAGCTTACCCGAGCTGGAAATCAACAGGGAAAAGAAAATCGGAAGGGGAGGGAAGAACGAAAGAGAGAGAGAAGGGGACATTCGAGATCGAGAGGAGGAGGGGGTGCCCTATTTTTTTTTCTTTTATTTTCCCCAGCCAATACATAACACGTGTCTAAAGAGTGACAAAATTTTGACACGTATCAAAATAGATTGGTATAAACTTCCCGTGACCCGGTTTTTATCCCGTGATTGGATTTTAGTGGATATATTAGCAATTGAAAATAACCCGGAAAATTGCCTGACTAATTTTAAAATTTCCGGAATTAAAAAAAACTAATAAAATAAAATTTTCATAATTTTTTAAAGCTATTTTTGAAAAGCAAATCGTACCCACAATTCATAATTAACGAACCGAGCTGCACTTAAAATAATTTCAGAAAATCACGAGAATAGTCTTAAAATGTTACAAATATCCCGAAGTTTATAAAAACATAAATTTTGATTTTTTTTAAACAATTTTTAAAACGCAATTTATACCCGTTTTTATCAATTAAACGAATCGACGCGCGGGTGAAACTAACTCCGAAAATTCCCAAAATAATTTAAAATTCTCAGAATAATACAAA
Organism: Apium graveolens; assembly: GCF_009905375.1. NCBI lineage: Eukaryota > Viridiplantae > Streptophyta > Magnoliopsida > Apiales > Apiaceae > Apium > Apium graveolens. Next base: position 120,987,578 of record NC_133654.1, read on the forward strand.
CTTATTAAAATATAAGTTTCATAATTTTTGAAGATTTCCATAATTAAATATGGATTTTACCATTAAACACACTCATAAAATCATTTATAAATAAATAATTAATGAAATATTGATTTCTCAATTTTATAAAGTCCTAAAAATAATTATTGAAATTATAAAATCATAAAAATAATTTTAGAGACAATCCAAGTATTTATGGAAATAAAACTGCAATAACACCATTTTTAACAACGATACAAAATCATATAATTCATTAGTTAACCATGCAATTCAATTCCATACACTAGTAATCATATACACATAGTGACAGAGTAATAATCCACTGACTGAACCCACACAAATATTTTATTTAATTATTTATTCCCTAATTACACATTTAAATAATAATAAAAAAATATACGGGTCGTTATATCCTTCCCCCTTAAAAAGATTATGTCCTCAGAATCTGATTTAGCTAAATAAGTGAGGATTTTTGTCAAGCAATTCTATCTCTAACTTTTAAATAGGCTCTTCTATTCAAGGATCTATTCAAACCATACTCAGTATAGACATAAACTCATTCCTAAGAATTCATTTTTTAACGAACTAGAATTCGAATCGATCATTCCACGCAAAACAAATTCGGATGAGAACCCCTTGACTCTCGATCAACGACTTGGCTCAAATCAGGTACATATCGCCTTAATATTGACGCGTATAACATATTATTTATATATATACTGCGACTGCGGCGGTGATATCAACTTATAGATAACTTTACCTATATTTCTTTGTACCTCGAATGGTTCAATACAATTAGGACTTTATTTGTCCTTTCTATTCAAACTTAATCAATCTCTTCCAAGGTAAAACTTTTGCCTTTACCACGATCCTCATTCTATATATTCATATTCTTCCGATGCAAATTCGCTTTCTCTCTTTGTCTATCCTGAGCTGTTTCAACTCTTTTCTAAGTCATCAACACCACACTCTGGATGTACTGAATTAGTTCAGGACTTAACACTATCTCTATTCCCACTTTATCTCAATAGAGTGAGGACCAACGCTTCTGTCCATACAACACTTCGCAAAGTAGCATTCTCTTACTAACATGATAATTATTATCATAGAAAACTCAATCTATGGTAGGTGATTATCACAGTTCACTTTTTTAAACCCATCATATATATATTCTCCACATATCTTATATTATCTGAATCACCTTCTCACTTTGACCCTTCATCTAAGGATGATAGGCAGTACTCATTTTCAACTTAGTTCCAAACATTCGAACACTTTTTACTTATTATCATCTGTCAAGGTTAGAAAGTAGTCTCATATATTCACCTTTTTATCACCTTTAGGTATTCGAACTCCAACTTTTATGCTTTCCAATTCTTCTATTAATTCTTCAGTAATCTTAATCATATTCATTTCTTCTCTTCTATTTAAGACATCGGTCCCTAAATGGACCTTGCTTGGTTGGTAGTTACTCAAACAACTGGGCTCCTGACCAGAATTTCATACTCTTAAGATTTAATATACAATTGTTATTGTTCAACCCTTCGCGACATTTCTTTAGGTTTTTAATTTGGCCTTCCTTAGACCTTAGATGGGCGAGGATGTTATCAATAAATACGATTATACCATGCAAGTACTCCTGATACATAATATTCCTTAATTCCTTATAGACAACTGATACACTCATTACTCCACCTATTATTACCAAAACTTACAGCGCTCATACCCCATTCTATGCAGGGTTACTTATTCCCATTCGTCAACTTTTCTAACTTCTGATAATCATCTCGTAACTTCATACATCCATTCTTCTTTCCTATAAATCATATCAGTGCACAACATGGAATTCACCTTGTCTCATTATTCTTTCATCCCACAATCCCGAAGTTTCCTTCTTAATATCCCTTATATGCGCTAGTTACGCCTTCTCTTCTTGCTTATGTCCTTGAATACTTATCCTAATATTAGCTTCCGTAGATATTATTGTTTGCTTCTTCCAGTAATCACTTATTGCCCTAGTTCATTATCAGAGTCTTGAGCAGCTGAACTTTTAATCACATTACAAGTCTTAGCCTTGGTTGTACTGGACGTTAAACCTTTTGATGCACTATCTCCAATGCTATTTCGGGAAGTACTTCTACAATTCTTGGCAACATGCCCAACCTTGCCACAGTTAGAACAGACGACTCCTGGATTTTCCACCTTACATTCTGACGCATAATGTCCCTTCTGACTACACCTAAAACATTCAATATTTGCCTTACACCTTCCACCATGCCTCTTACCGCATTGCTTACACTCCGATATAGGCGATTTAACCGAATTGGCCTGATTAGAGCTGGCTGATGTGATACTAATTATATTTAAAGAAATACTTTTCTCTCTAAATTCTTTATTCTTACTTCTTCTAACCTTTTTATGAGACTTCTGACTGGATCCTTCTTGACCTAATGCTTCTTCCATATCATCACTCTTTCGCCTCTTATCTTCTTTTTCTCTAGCGGTTAACTTCTGATCAAATTCAATTACTAAGGCGGCCTGAACTACGGAAGGATACGTCTTGAGTTGCAATGCTACCACTCCACTACGAATTTCAGGCTTCAATCCTTGTTGAAACCTCCTTGCCTTCTGAGCTTCAGAGCACACATAATCTGGTACAAATCTAGCCAACTCTATGAACTTATCCTCATATTCAGCTACACTTCTGTCACCTTGCTTCAGTTCTAGAAACTTAATCTCCATTTGATTCCTCACACAGTCAGGAAAATACTTTTCCAAGAATAACTCAGTAAACCTAGCCCATGAAACAGGGCCTTCTCCTTCTAACGCCCTGGTTGACTCCCACCAATAATTTGCTTCATTTTTCAAGAAATAGCTTGCATAATCAGTCTTAAGATTCTCACTTACTTTAACAAGATTGAAAGCTTTCTCCATCTCTTTTAACCATGCTCCAGCAGCTACTGGATTAGGTTCACCTGTAAACTCGGGGGGTTTAACACTCTGGAAAGATTTAAAACCAGCACTTTGGTTCACTCCTTGTTGTTGCTGCTGCAACAGTACTTGCTGTTGTTGAACCTGTTGGATTAACTGCAACTGTTGTTGCTATTGCTGACGCAACAAGTCTAGAATTTCATTTATAGCTGGACCCTCTGCAACACTACTACTTTCTTTAGACTGGGTAGCTTTCTTGGGTGACATTTTCCTGAAATATATAAATGAGTTTATTCAAAACATAACAAAATTATTTGACGAAAGGTATCACCGTTTAAACGGTGCACCTATATCAGGAAAATGCTGCCCAATCATAGTACCCAGGTCTTTAATTTCGGGGTCCATTTATAAAAGAAATCTAGATTAACAACGCTGGTAATCATAGCAACAATAACAGTAATAGAATCAACAACAGTTCAGGAAATCTAAAATACAAAGAAACTAAACACTGTAGCACGATTCCTCAATATAACAGCAACTGACCAACTTTCCACCACTACTCAGGTACAACAGCTAAATTTATCCAACATACCATAAAAGTCGACTGAATATATTAGTCACACACTATGTAGAACAAGCCGATAAATCGAGTCAAGCTTAAGGGACACTGACTCTACTAAGCATCATCGTTCATGTTTCAACCAACCCTTCTTCTAAGGATGATTTCTTGTCATCTGAAAGTAACCCATCAACCATTGATTTACTTCTCCTGAGGCTATAATTCCATCATTAGGTCCGGAACTCTCACGGTTACCATTATTCTTAAATAATATCCTGATATAGGACTCTCGTTCTTCTCAACAGTCGCTCTTACTTGCTTTCAATAACGAGGACCATCTAATCGCAGAAGTTCATTACCATAGAAAATCCAATAAAATTTCCGGCTCGAGGAAATCGAATAAGAAGAAACAGTGAGGAAGATGTAGGTATGACTGGAAGCAACCATACAAGTATGTAAGATGGCCAGTCTTAGTACCATACGGTCACAACACATAATTCGGTGGCGTCCCACGAGAACTTTTTGCCACACAGACAAATGGTCAACTCATATGCATTGTTTTCCACATATAGGACTCTCGTTCTTCTCAACAGTCACTCTTACTTGCTTTCAATAACGAGGACCATCTAATCGCAGAAGTTCATTACCATAGAAAATTCAATAAAATTTCCGGCTCGAGGAAATCGAATAAGAAGAAACAGTGAGGAAGATGTAGGTATGACTGGGAGCAACCATACAAGTACGTAAGATGGCCAGTCTTAGTACCATACGGTCATAACACATAATTCGGTGGCATCCCACTAGACCTTTTTACCACACAGACAAATGGTCAACTCATATGCATTGTTTTCCTCAATCAACCAATAGAATTTCTGAGAGAAGAAACAATGTTAAAAGGAAAATTCACTAATAGGAAGGGGTGAATAGGATTTGTAATGAGATCAAAAGAACCCTAAGTAGCTTACTTCGGGTTCACAACTTTCTAACAGGAAAATAAGTAACTTATGGAACAGGAAATAATTACTCTGGAACCAAGATACATTTCAAGAAGGAAGTAGAAGGGTTCAAAGATATCACCTCCCGTTTTGATCCACTATCACTATAAAACATAGCCGTCATAATGGCCACTGACTATTATCATACTATTCGAACTCACCAAGGTCACACCATCAGACCAATAACATTCCTTGACATAAAAAAGGTGATATTTAGAAATAACGTTGGCGTCTTCTCAACTGACACAACAAGGGCCCGCTCAACGCTGAATCCTCGCAATCAGACTCGAATTCTCGAGAGGGAAACTAGAAATATCTATCGAACATTACTAATAATACATATACGAAGGAGACGTACTCTAGGTTAGGGCAGTTCCAGTCAATCCTCAATAAACGTCAGGGTTACACTTCTGAAACCCTTGACTAAACTCATATACTTGCTCCTCCGATCGAGTTGCTGACTCTCATCTATATATATTTTTCTGCACTCTTTTGACTCCACTCCTATCCTAAATCAGGGACTCAAACCTGTAGCTCTGATACCAACTGTGACGGCCTCAACACCGGGGTCAGGAGTTGATGTCATCAACAATCACCATAACAAACATAATATAATCAATTCCAAGATAGAATATAAATACGACCCCTTTTCCCAAGATCTTTTCCAGGTTTAAGTATGACTTAGGTTACAACTATTACAACTCAATTAATTACAACAATGCTGACATAACTAACCTAACGCAACAACTCAACAGACCATCTTTGGTCCAGCACAACTACCTCAGAGGAGCCTGACACCAAAAGGAACTGGAACTCTGCCCTGACAATCGCGGAAGAACCTCCTAAGCATCTGCAATATATATATATAACATTCTGCAAGGGTGAGCAATTGCTTGCTCAGCAGTACCACTATATGAATAATAATAAAACAGTGATAGGAACAGAATCCATAACTCGTTAGAAAATAAGTAAACATTCATAACTAGATATTCAAAACTAGCATGCTCTGAGAAACAACAATATCAGTCGGGTGTTGTGTATAATTACCAGAATCAAAGCTTAGCATGCTATTTCATTTTCACATCATCTGTCTCAATAAGTTGAGTTGTTAATCAATTTCAAAACCGAATCAATCAAATCTATTGGATGTTTAACGGGTGAAGATAGTTGATCAGTCTACCCTCACCAGACAGTGACTAGCGGCCATCCAGAATAAGAATGTGTTCCGGAACTTGGGAAAAGACTAGCTAGGTCTTTCCCCCACGCTGGACTAATCGGTTAAACAGAATGCCCAACCCAATTAGCCACTTACGCAACCACATGATGGGTCGTTACCGAATAACGGGCCTCTTACGCAACTCCAATAGATCAACTGGATTCCCTTTTTGCCTCTTTCCAAAATTCCACGACATAGGTGGATCAAAACCTTCCACGATATGGGTGGATTAAAACAGTCCCTTTATCCAGTTTCCAAAATCACTGTCACCTATTTTTTTTAAAACCATTCTGTCACAGCACACTATTCAAAACTCTTTTCATTTAAATCACGTTTAGAGATAGGTGTTTTCAGAAGTTACTTTTCCCCAAAACATAATTTTAAACAATATTTTCAAATACAGGGGATACGTAACTTAAAGCGTTTCTGTTCCATTATGAGATTAAAACATTAGCTATTCACATATATTGAACCATAAAAGAATGGTCAGGGGTACTTGCCTTGCAGAGCTTTACGACTATCTCTGATTGACCTTGGACTAACTTGGACACTCGGCTTTATCGCCTTACTATCTGACTATCCTGGATCCGACTTCAACGCTCAGGTCCTTCGCTTAGGAACCTCGCTGCGCTTGTCGACTGATCACTAAGTTATCTTAGTTCGATATCAATTCTTGAGTCCTTCGACTAGAACCTAGAGAGCCGAAATACCCTACGTTAGACGTCTAGGCATGCTTGACATATCCTCAATAACACATCTACCCATTCGATATCAAATCCCGACTCGTACTTATATATATTATTATAATACACGCATCAATTTAGGGTTCACGTTCTCAAAATTGGTTTGGTGTTCATTTTCAGAAAATACGCAGACTCGTCCTTTTACGAAATTAGGGTTACCGATTTTTGTAAAGTATTTCATCACAACACATAATCAGATTTCACACAAAATATTTGTATATACTTATTTATACTCGCTCGACGTTCCGACAATTACAGGGTATGTCCCAAATTTCCAAATTTAATTTCCAAAAATTCGGGCAGCACCTCTTCTCTTTATCGGCCTACCCGTCGAACAACTCGACGTCAAATCACAAACACAACCAAATCACGCAATCCACATTTCACAATTTTCCAACCACCGATTTATCTCAACTAATTATTATTATTTACATCTTATATTTTTATTCATATTCTAATATATTTATTTATTTATTTTAAAATATAAGGATTCAGAATTATATCATCACCGTCCACCGTCGGCTCGCCGAGGCTCATCGCCGACGGCGGTAAAATTCGTCGGTGCTTGATTATTTTCGGGTTTCCTCACGAATTTCACCGATTAAATATGATAATATTTCCCGCACAGAAAAAAAATTATTTCGCAAATATCCCTCAATTAATTTTCCTGCAGAAATAGATAAAACCGAATTAAACTAACAGAACCCACAGCACATACACAACAACAATACGCACACACGCGCGTGTACATCACACGCACGCCAGCCACCACGCCGGAAAACACACGGCGGCGGCCGGAATGAAAAAGGACATAGGTGGCAAAAGGCATAGTAACACACTCAACTGCTACCCACACATACAGTAATACAACACACACAACATATATATACGTATGTATATATACATATCGAAGGGGCAAGAGCAAAAGAAATCCAGGGATTAACTGGTAATCAAGTCAGAAACGCAGCAATTCAACCGGAAAACGAATTCACTATAGCTTACCCGAGCTGGAAATCAACAGGGAAAAGAAAATCAGAAGGGGAGGGAAGAACGAAAGAGAGAGAGAAGGGGACATTCGAGATCGAGAGGAGGAGGGGGTGCCCTATTGTTTTTTTTTCTTTTCTTTTCCCCAGCCAATACATAACACGTGTCTAAAGAGTGACAAAATTTTGACACGTATCAAAATAGAATGGTATAAACTTCCCGTGACCCGGTTTTTGTCCCGCGATTGGATTTTATTGGATATATTAACAATTGAAAATAAACCGAAAAATTGCCAGACTAATTTTAAAATTTCCTGAATAAAAAAAACTAATAAAATAGAATTTTCATAATTTTTTAAAGCCATTTTTGAAACGTAAATCGTACCCACAATTCACAATTAACGAACCGAGCTGCACTTAAAACAATTTCAGAAAATCACGATAATAGTCTTAAAATGTTACAAATATCCCGAAGTTTATAAAAAAATAAATTTTGAATTTTTTTAAACAATTCCTAAAACGCAATTTATACCCGCTTTTATCAATTAAACGAATCGACGCGCGGGTGAAACTAACTCCGAAAATTCCCAAAATAATTTTAAAATTCTCAGAATAATACGAACTTATTAAAATATAAGTTTCATAATTTTTGATGATTTCCATATTTAAATATGGATATTACCATTAAACACACTTAAAAAATCATTTATAAATAAATAATTAATGAAATATTGATTTCTCAATTTTATAAAGTCCTAAAAATAATTATTGAAATTATAAAATCATAAAAACAGTTTTAGAGACAATCCAAGTATTTATGGAAATAAAACTGCAATAACACCATTTTTAACAACGATACAAAATCATACAATTCATTAGTTAACCACGCAATTTAATTCCATACACTAGTAATCACATACACATAGTGACAGAGTAATAACCATTGACTGAGACCATACAAATATTTTATTTAATTATTTATTTCCTAATTACACATTTAAATGATAATAAAAAAAATATACTGGTCGTTATAACTTTTCTCAAAATTTCACATAACACTGAAATTCCTTATGCCACACAGTCATCACGGAAGCTTCACTCCGCAACATTGTTCCATCCACATATCATTTGACCCATTTCTCAATAAAATCATTTTTTACTGATTGCGAGAAAGAAGAATAAAGAGAAAGATAGAGAGAAAGAAAAAGAAAGAGAGATAGAGAGAGAAATAAAGAAATAGATTAACTTCGTTACACGCCATTGATATCCTAATCGCATCGCAGTCCATTGTTGCTATTGGTAATCCCATCACATAACCCTGCTTTGACTTGATCAGAATAACTCAGCTTAACTTAATTGGCATACCTTCGAATGTTTGGGATGATAAAATCATGGATTTACAAAGAGAAAAGAATTTCATATCATAACAGGACAAAATCTGAATTTGAGAAAAAAAATATTGTTGAAATAAAAGAATAACTGAGAGATCAATATGATCAAATTAACTTGGTATTGCGTGTCCAAATTAAGACACTACTAAAGGTTGTTAACCTTCATGTATTCACAACACACACAAGTGATGGCGTCCCATCCAACTCCTATCACACAGACAGGTATACCTTGTGTCCCATATAGTTAGGGTTATTTATCTCAGTCAGAATGAAAGAATATAAAGGGAATTCAAAATCAAATGAATAAAACTGAAAAGATTTCAAAGCTGATATTTCTGAAGGAATTGAAATCCAAAGAACAAAATTATGGCACCAAATGAGCAAGTGGTGTCACATCACCAAGAAACTATCCACCATATAAGAAAAGTGGAAGTTAAATTATCATAACTTGGCAGAGCTATCAAAACCTGAAAAATAGGCTTCATGACAGCCTCTGGCATACTTAAAACACAAATATGATTGAAAATGAGTGTTAGGGAATATATCCTCTAACAATTACTTTTTTGGTTGAGAGATGTCAAAAGGGAGTTATATAAAGAGAAGGAATGGCCAAAGTCTTAATACTTATCTTCTATTTGAACTCTTCCGTTGACCCGTCGTTCGATTTTAGACACTTCTTCATGTTTTAAGGATATCGATAATCTTCATCGTTGTCAAATCGTAGTAGCCTCAAAAGATTCCACAATAGAAGTTTGCAACTGCCAGGAGTTTTGTCCCGCTCAACACAACCATCTCAAACAAATGCGCCTATCTTAACTTACTCGTTGGTACTAAATACAATAGTCCAACAGGAACTTGATATGAGCTCAAGCGTCCTCATATAGCTATACACAATCCTACACACTCTCATTTCTAGTTTACTATATCCTCAGCTCTGATACCAACCTGTAACGCCCCCAAATCCGGGGTCAGAGGATTTGGTCGTCGCTATAAAAACTCAATCCAAATTAACGTGTTTAATCGATAAATAAATGCCAGCGGAAGATATTTATCATAAATGACCCCAAATAATCCAAGATCTTTTAAGGTTACGGTTCTAGAAACAAGATATCCAAATTTCATAAATAAATTTTTCCCTTTCTTTTCAAACTCTTTTCAATAAATTCCAAACCTTAAAACCTAACCCACTAGTATAACTTCGAAAAGAAGTATACTAGGCCCAAATACAATACACAGCTATAATATAATATAATATAAACAACTTTACACAATAAAACTTACACTAGTCCGCAAACCCTGGACCAACCACCTTCGAAAAGCTTCTTCTTTGCTTCCTCGAATTACGCGGCTAAACAGCGCAAGTTAATCCTCACTGGAGGTTAAATTTAAAAACAGGCAAGTATGAGCGGAAAAATGCTCGGCAAGTTTATTATAATATATAGATGGTCATTTTGATATAAAACCGGCATCTGCAATAGCGCAGAACATTTTTAAATCATAATTGCTGAAACAGAAAATTTGTTAAAGAATCGGATAATTGTTTCTCACTGTATTCAAAACTCTTTTTGATATATTCGAGCGAAGTGCTTTAGCAATACTTAGAATCTTGGCGAGAATAAAACTCGTAAAACAGTGTTTATGGAAATATCGTAAACAGCATTAACATGAAACAATGATTATGGATTGAATCATAAACTTTACTCACAACCGAACTCTTGAAATTAAAACTTATTTTGATGTCATATCAAATTAGATATCAATACGAACTTTAATGCTCATAACCTACCCGCGCTAAAATAGGGAAGTCAACATCAATCATCTGCATTAATACCAACTTTGATATTTAACAACAACTTAAATATCAATATCAATCAGCAACCGAATTAAAACTGTATTCCACCTTTATTCAAAACCCAAACAGTTGATAAATCATTCCTTATAAGATTATCAAAAGCAATATAGTAATTTAGATTGGAACCAATTATGCACTATGTTGTTCCTGATGATCAGTCACGAAACAGCACCGGTATCCCGCAGCCATACCGTAAATATAGGTACTACCCGTATCCCGCAGCCATACGGTACCTATAGGGCTCCAGAAAGGCATATATTCGCCTTGTAAGATATTACACTTCCGTATAATAGCTCACTCTGGACCGGTGCCTCGGCCTCTTACGCAACCAGTAACCATCTAATCTTAAAACATTTTATTGAAAAGGGGTCATAATACTCGATACCCAAAATAATCTTATTCCCCCATTCACTTGGGCAGGAATACTTGAATCATTTTTCTCAAAATCCAAAACATTTATAATTCCAGTAATTTGATAAGTAAAATCACTTAACTATTCTGAACATTGAATAGCAGATGAGTACTTGTATAAACAGAATCATTTAATTCAGCGATATGTAAAATATTTATCTATTCTTAACAGAGAATAGGGAAAACAATACTTGCATAAGAAGATTTAAAATTAATATCACTTGAAAAATAAGTGATGATAGGGATACTTGCCTTTGAGATTTAGTAGTTAGTCACACTCGCAATGACGCATCTATTCTGGCATTCTGTCTCAAAACATCACCGTCCTTCTTTTCGACACTTTACTGATATGCTGCTCCTGCGATTGCTAGAAGCCAGTTATCCAATACCATTCCATCTTATTCTTCCCAATGTCTTGTCCCGATCAACTCGAGCGATCCGCATCTATAATTAAAAGATACAATTTTAATCGCCTAAACGATAATTACTCGACGATCTGCACATCAAAATCCTATCGTCTACCCATACGATAGCCCGCACATAAAGAAGACAGCCAAACACAGGACTCTTAACCAAAATATGCACATAATTCATATAGCATGTAAACACATAATCCACGTATCACATAATTCACATCACATATGACTCGGTTCGTCAAAACATTCGACTCGGTACGATTAAAACTGAAATCGGGTCAAAAATTTGATTTATCACTCAAAAATTGACTCAGAATGACTCTTAAAACAAGCGACCTTTCGAAACAATAGAATTTGGGTCTCTAAAGTATTTTTAATGAAAGAAGAATATTTTTCTAAGTCTAAACGCGTTCGTTTCGTATTAAACGGACGAACGATTTATTTATTACGAATAAAATAAGAATAAATCAATTAATAATTATATTAATTGATTTTTAAACACCTAAATATATTTTTAAAAGCTCAAAATAATTTCTAAATCATTATTTAGGAAAAATCAGAATTAAAAATGATTTTTCCATAATTTTTGGAATTGAAATACAATTAATACAAATTATCTAAATAAACTGATTAATTATCAAAATAATTAATCAATTTAAATGAATAAAATTTTCAGATTTTTGAAAATAATAAAGGAAAATAATTTTAGGAATTTAAAATAATTAAGAAAATAATTTTTAGAATTTAAATTAATAAGTATATGATTTTTGAAATTAAATGAATAAGATTTTAGAAATAAAATAGAATTTTGAATTATTTTTTAAAAGAAAATCTACAGAAACAGATTTCTAAATTTTGCAATTGGGGAAAACAGATTGAACTCGGATCATATATTAAAAAAATGGGTCGTTCAAGAACGAATCCGGGTCGCTCAAGAATGACCCGCCGACACCCAACCCTTTTCCAGAAACCGGTCGCCGCGGGAAATTCCAGCCAGCCCCGATCTCAGCCAAACATGAACCGTTCGAGTTGATTTTTAATCCCAACATGTTCTAAATTATCCCAGAAACCCAGAAATGCTATTATCGCCGAACCATAACCCACCAGTCATCAACTCCGGCCAAAAATGACCCTATTTCCGGCGAGCTCAAAATTATCCGGCCAACACTGATTCTTACTCGATTTCGCACCAAAATCAACGATTAAACTAACAAAGTAAAGCTCTGGACACGAAGAATCAATTAATATCGATTATATCATTCAATCATCAAGAACAAATTCAAAAAATTGAAAACAAGAATCGGGTTAAACCAAAACTCGAATATATACAACCAGGAATCGATTAATACAAGTAAATACATGATTCTACTCCAGATTCACTAGGAAAGCTTATGCTAACATCAAAACAATCAAAGAAACACAGAATAATGAATTCGAAATTCTTCGATTCCGACGAACAAAGTTCGAACAGAAATCCGACCTTAGTACACGATTCCGATGTCGATTAATTCGAAATCAGAATCAACATCAACAGTTGAGTAATTAGCTTGTTGTGGGTGAATGGTTAACTAAACTTCGAAATATGCAAATATAAGAACTGTAATAATTATTTGATAGTATTCCTTATTTTTTTTATTTTTTTATAAATTATGCAGATAAACATGACATCTATTTATACTCGGTAAATTATCCCCGATAAATCGCAACCCAATATCTTCTATTCGTATAATTTACAATTATGAGTCCGAAAATAATAATTTACAGGGAAAATACTGTAAAAGTATCATGTATAATTAAGTATAATATTTATGTCAAAATTCCCCAAAATTTGTGAATAATTCTAAAATGCAAAACTAACGGGTATTTGAAATACGAATGATTCTATAAAAATACAAACGTGAACTTTGTGGACTTTGAAGTCCCGGTGGGGTCCTGGTCCTTTTTTTTTGAAAAATAGAAACGATCGTTAAATAAACAGAAAACCCCGAAAATACATAAAATATGTTCAAGCACGCATAAATCGAGATAAAACAATTACCTCGACAAAGACGCTAATAAATACACATCCAAATTACGGATCGATTCATCTAAAACACATAATCACTATCACATTGGATCATATCAGATCCGAAAATAGATTACTTAGCCACTAAGTAACTATAAAATGATACAATTTAGTATCAGATTTAGATAATTATCAAAATTGGGCTTCTTATAAAATACTTTATACAAAAATAATACAAAATATCCTGTCTCTCGAGAATACGGGTTTTGTTGACTTATCAAAATGATTATTGTATCGAAAATTTTGCGCCGAGACCCGTACGGGTCAAACCGTAATTCGGATCGAAAAAGTTGAAACAAAAAAAATGTCCGGAATTACCAGATTAGGTTAGGAAGGAGTTTTCGGAAGAGTTTCGGGTTGTAAAAACGTAAAAACGGATAAGGTTGGACGATTCCCGGTTTTATAAAATAGTTTTGTAATTATTCAGAAAATAATTAATAAATCCATAAATCATTATAAATTCATATAACACTCCAAAAATTACCAAAAAATACCATAATTATTTATACTTAATTCTGGACATAAAAAAATTAGAATACTCAAAGAATATCACATATAAACATCCAAAACATCAACTCCAATTACCAGATAATTCACTAAAATTCATATAAAAATCACATAAACAACTTCAAATAATTATAATAATAATATCTGAAAATATGGGATATTACAAGTCTTAAGAACAAAACACTTACATCCAAATACATAAAAGTATTTCAGATTTGGCTTCTTTTTCTTCACCATCTCATATGGTGTTTTTCCATGCTTGTTTATGAGTGTAGCATTTTGTGTAAAACAAACAGTCTGCACAGCTTCAGCCCAAAAGTAGGTTGGTAGCTTTGCTTCATCAAGCATAGTCCTGTTCTTTCTTTCTACAACTCCATTTTGCTGTGGAGTTCCAGGTGCAGAAAATTCCTGCTTTATTTCATGCTCTTTGCAGAACTCTTCCATGATTGAATTCTTGAACTCAGTGCCATTATCACTTCTTATTATTTTAACAGAATCTTTGACCAACTTATCAAGCTGTATGACATGATCAGTAGAGTAGATGCAATTTCATTCTTCTTGTGCAAGAAATACATCCAAGTGTATCTTGTGAACTCATCCACTATAACTATAGCATATTTCTTCTTTGCAATGGACATGACATTGACTGGACCAAATAGATCAACATGCAGTAAATGATAAGGCTCAAGAATTGAGGATTCAGTTTTGCTCTTGAATGATGATTTTCTTTATTTTGCCTTTTGACATGAATCATAAAGGTCATCAGGAGCAAATACTGATTTTGGCAGTCCTCTCACAAGATCTTTCTTTACTAGCTCATTTATTTTGTTGAAATTTAAATGAGAGAGTCTCTTGTGCCAATTCCAGCTTTCTTCAATTGATGCTCTGCTTGACAGACAGATTACAGAACCATCAGAGTTTGTTGAAAGTCTGGCTTCATATATGTTACCATGTCTGTAACCTTTCAGAACCACTTTGTCTGTAGAATTACTTACAACTTCACAGTGTTCTTCAATGAAATCCACATGATAACCTCTGTCACAGATTTGACTCACACTTAGCAGATTGTGTTTTAGTCCTGAGACAAGAGCTACCGATTCAATTATGACATTCCCAATATTGATATTGCCATATCCCAGAGTCTTTTCCATGTTGCCATCTAAATAAGAAACTCCTGGGCAAGCTTTCTCCACAAAGTCTGATAGCAGGGCTTTATTTCCAGTCAAATGTCCTGAACATCCACTGTCCAGAACTAGGATGTTTTTTCTATTATCCTGCAATCACAAAGACCACTATTGGTTAGTTTTAAGGACCCAGACTTTCTTGGATCCTTTGGACTTTTTAAGTTTGTTAACATTTGCAGCGGATTTAATTTCAGAGTTTATGCTAACTTTCTTTTTATCAGACTTTGCATCAGAATTTACACTAGAAGGAATTACACTAACTTTCTTCAAAGAAGGTTTTATTTGATAATAATTATAGTACAAACTATGATATTCCTTACAAGTATAAATGGAATGCCATAAACTACCACAATGAAAACAAGGATTTTGTGGTTTAATCCTAACAGAATGACTCTTAACTCCTGATTTAGGAGGTAAAGAGTTTATATCTTTATTTTTCCTGTAAAAATAAGCAAGATGGTTAGAGTTTCCACAGTTATAATATTTCTTTCTAGGAGCATTAGGAACAGGAATATAATTATTGCTTTTATTCACACCTTCCTTTCCATTCCTATTTTTCCTAGCTTCCTTTACCGTGTTCACATTTCTAATCTCTTTCAGCTTATGCTTAAGCTGCTTCCTTGTCATTAAACCTATGTTTACTGAAGCTGGTTTGTCTTGTTTCAATTTGTCAGAAGTTGACTTTTCTTTGACTTCTGTTTTAGAATCATTCATCTTTTCAGATTTTGACACATCAGTTTTTGCTACAAATTTAACAGGATTAAATTTAGGCTTTTCAGCTTTCTTGGTAAAGTTTGGTTTAGATGATACAATTTCCTTTTCTTCTTTATCATCTAGGTAACCTAGACCTTCTTTCTAATTTCCATTTTCTAAGATTTTCTGAGTTGTTCTTCCAAAGTTAGTCCAAGTTTTGATTATCTCCTTTTCCTTTTCCAGTTCAGATTTAAGAGATTTATTCAATTTTAGCACTTCATCTCTAACATACAAAGCCTCATCTCTTTCTTTCTAAGTTTGATGGAACATAACTAACTCTTTTTCTAAATAGTCATTTCTGTTTCTAAGAGCAACACTTTCAGATGTTCTTTCATTTGTTAAAGTCTGATCTCTAAAATTAATGAACATGGTTTTCAGATATAATCTTAGCTCAGAAATATCATCAGTATGAAAAGCAAGAGTTGATTGAGGTACCTTTAATTCAGCAGCATCGGTACTGCTATCAGCATTTGCCATCAAGGCATAGTTCACCTCATCTTGAGAATCTGAAGTGTCTGCCCAATTTTTCTTCTTTTTGATAAGTGCATGTCCTTTATCACCTTTTCCTTTCTTGCAGTCAGGAGAGATGTGTCCTCTTTCACCATAATTGTAGCATTTGACATTTGAGTTATCTCCTCTGTCAGACTTTCCTCCTTTGCATTTAGACTTTCTGAACCCTTTCTTTTCAGAACTTCCACCTATCCTTGAAAACTTCTTGCTCTTTCTAAATTTCTTGTAGGCTATCTTTGTGATACCTTTTACCATAAGAGCACACAGTTGCATCATCTCTGCATCAACATCCGCTTCAGATAAATTTTCAGATTCTGAATCATCATCATCAAAATTTGATGACTCTGAATCAGACTATATGATGAGAGCCTTTCCTTTGCCCCTCTTTGAGATAACCACTTTAGGAGCTTCCTCCTCAGCTTTAAGAGCAACTTTCTTTGACTTTCTTCAATGCATTTTGCTCCTTTGATCCATCTCAAGTTCATGAGTCTTGAGCATACCATAAATTTCATCAAGAGTAGTTTCAACAAGGTCATAGTTGTCTCTTATGGTAGTAGACTTCAAATCCCAATTTTCAGGAAGAGCTAAAAGGAACTTTAGATTTGAATCTTCAAGATCATATTCCTTGTCCACCAATGACAGATCATTTAAGAGTTTGTCAAACCTGTCATAAAAATCAGTTAATGACTCATCAACTTTTGAGTCAAAGTGCTCATACTCTTGAGTGAGTATAGTCTTCCTGTTCTGTTTGATTGCATCAGTTCCCTGACATGTTGTCTCCAAAGCATCCCATATCTCTTTTGCAGTCTTGCATCCAATTACCCTGTTTGACATGATATTGTCAATTGCACTACGAAGCAGATGCCTTACCCTTGCATCCTTGGTAATAGATGAGATGTCTTCAGTTGTGTACTCACTTTTCTCCTTTGGTATCATCTTTGCAGGTTGATCAGCAACTGCAACAGAAAGCTTGGTAGGCTTATATGGTCCATCATTAATTTTATCAAGGTATTTTGGATCTGTGGTTTCCAGAAACATAGCCATCTTTACCTTCCATATAGGATACTCAGATGCTCTCAGTATGGGAACCCTAATACTCTCATATCGACTGTGAGTTTGATTGTTTTGAGTATCTTGAGTTTTAGTGGGCTTAGGTGGGGTTTGTGTTTCTTCAGACATGATTGTAAACTGGATCTTACTGTTTGTAAATCAACAGAGAGGCTCTGATACCACTTGTTAGGTCACACAACACTATATAAGGGGGTTGAATATAGTGTTTATACAATCAAATTGATTTCGAACACAAGTATGTAACAATAATCAAGTATATTCAATATAATAAACTCTGTTACAATAGAACAGTTGTTCTCTCTCAGTAATGAACAATATCACTAAGAGCTGCTAGGTTACAATGTATAATCTTCCTCGTGAATGATAACACATATAGTGTAAACCCTAAGCTGTGTTTATATAGTACAAAGTTACAAGATATCTTCTAATTGATATGGAATATAATTCTGTCTCCTAAAATATATCAATCAGATATTATCTTCTACAAGTCTTCTAGTCTTCTAACTCTTCATGCATATCTTCTATTGTTTTAGTCACGATCCTTTCCTCTAAATCAGCTGTTTTCCTTATCTGAAGTATCCGCACTTAAGTCCTGATATAAATCCTGACGGCCTTAAGTTCTGATATAAGTTTTAACTTCAGTAAGTTCTGATTTCCAGTAAGTCCTGATATTAAGTTCTGAAACTAAACACAACAGATTAGACATGACATCTCAAATATATCAAACATACTAGATCATCTGCACTTGTAACATTTGTTGAAGTTTGAAGTGGTGCAGTGATATTCAACGGATTAGGAACATCCGTCATAATAGTAGTTGAGAGTTTCAATTGATGACTGCTGTTAAGCACATCCGTTGAGATACAATCACTTGTCAACGAATGAATAATATCCGTTAAAATAGTAGAAATAAAAGAGTTTGAAGTAGAGACTACTGTAGAATATGTGGTGATTGATTTGAGATTTTGCACAGATGTTTCAGTAGACTCGAAAAGAAATGGCAAGTGAGCCAACAAATCATCTAAAAGATGATGCTCACTTGCTTGGATTTTTGGCTCCTCCATGAGAGTTAGAGATGGAGAATCAGGAATTGATGTATGAATCATATCAACATCCATTGAATGTGTGGGTGAGTTTGGTGTGTTAGATACTTCAATTATTAATGATTTTGGCTGTGACTCCACATTTATTGGAGCCACTTCAACCTGACTTTCAGAAGGTGCATGTACTGAGTCCTTTGACTGCAGTAGGCATAGTGTGTGCACCCTGTGTATCCCTAATGGTTTTTGATTTCTTCTTTCTGACATAAGTTTGGGGTGAGCTTCTGTCCCTAACACTTTTGTCCTGTGCTCTTGGCTGTGAGTTTTGTTCAATAGTTACATCCTTTTGGGAGGATGCAACTAGTAATGAGCTAATGTCCTTATTAAGCACTGCAGTTTGTTGGGAAACTGCAGTGTGGCTAGGCTGGGATTCACTCACCTCTCCAACCTTATTCTTAGGGCTTCTTTGATTTTCACCCTGTCTCTCACCAATATCACGTCCCTTCACACTCCCCTCTTGGTTTTTAGTGGATTTTACAACTAGCTTCTGTTGAGAGAAACTAAAGGGGGCTTTTTTTTACCTTGATTTTGAAACTTTTGGTTTTGTGGCTTGGGTAAGCATCTATTTGGTCACATTCACATATGCCATTGCCACAGTTGATGGCAAAAAAGCAGGTGGTTGAGAAGTAGTGGGGGCAGAAATATTTACCTCACTTACCTGAGGCTGCTCCATGATTGGCATGTACACAAGGGCAATGTCCTTGTGATGATTTGTTCAGTTCAAATCAGCAATAATTCTCCTTTCTTGGACCCAACAAGCTAACTTGTTTGTTGGGTTCTCAATTGAGAGATTATTGGAAACAAAATTAGCCAGCATCATGAAAAATCTAGCATAATAAATATTCTTAGACCTCTTCTTTATATCCCCTAATTTACACCCTATCTCATAAATGACAGAAGTGCTAAAATTAAAATACTTATCACTAAGAAGCATGTGAAGCATATGAACAAGTGAGTTAGATAAAACATCAAAATTACTTATTTTTCCGGAAAACACCTTGATGAATGAATTACACAAAAACCTCCATTCTTTTCTAAGACCTAGTCTCCTAACATCACCTAATTTAGTGGCATCAAGAGCATAACCCATAGAAACTAGCATGTTACTCACATCAGTGTCTGTGTGTGGAGCAAATTTGTTCTTTTCAGGCAATTTAAAACACTTTTCAAATAAATCACAGTTAACACAGTGTTCATTACCTTTGAGAGTGAAGGTAATAGTCTTTTTCTTTGAGTTGAACACAACTGTAGTCCAAATTTCCTCGACAACTTCACAGTGAATGGTTGGGGACGCAAGCATGGCATAGCTCAATTTACAGTTTAGTATGAAGTCCTTCATCTTGTGATAGTCTTCAGATGCCGAAATTTGCTTGTTCACCAAAGCCACAAAGTTGTTCTTTTCATAAACAAACCCAGTTGAGGACATTATTTTGACTACGGGTGCCATTGCTATGATTGAGATTGGTTGTAGAGAGAGAGTTTTTGCTTTTGGGAAGAAGAAGTTAGAGAAATTGCTTTGAGACAGATAAAAATAAAGAATATAAATTAAATTAGCTTTTATACTATCTCAGAAATTAACTGTCAAAAAGTAAAAAGTAAAATAAAGTGACCAATCAAATTAACCCAAAATAGCCGTTTAAAAATAAGAAAAACTATCAAAATTCTAAGATTATCCGTTAAAATATACATACAGGCTGTAAGTAAATTCAACGGATGATGCTTAAAATTAACGGCTAAGATTGAGTGCAATTCGACGGATAATGATTAAATTACCCGGAGTAATAATTGATACTTCTACGGATAATAAAATTCAACGGATGTTCATTTTCAACAGATAATGAACATCCGTCGAAATATAAATTTTGACTTAGCCAAAATTTACATTGCTGGCAAGAAATATTAGATATTATTCTGGCTGCAATTCAATTTGCTTAGACATCAAAGTAGATTATGAGTAATTAAGCATACCTAACTCACTTACCAACCTAGTGAAGGTGGATTCATCAAGTGGTTTGGTAAAGATGTCTGCAAGTAATTTTTCACTTGGAATAAAATGAAGTTTCACAGTACCATTCATAACATGCTCTCTAATGAAGTGGTACTCGATGTCAATGTACTTAGTCCTTGAATGTTGTACTGGATTCTCAGTGATGGTAATAGCACTTGTGTTATCACAAAAAATAGGAATCTTATTCACTTGTAGACCATAGTCTAACAGTTGATTTTTCATCCATAAAATCTGTGCACAGCAACTACCAGCAGCAATATATTCAGCTTCAGTTGTAGAAGTAGAAACTGAATTTTGCTTTTTACTGAACCAGGATACTAGATTATTTCCTAGAAATTGACAGGTCCCTGTTGTACTTTTTCTATCAATTTTACAACCTGCAAAATCTTCATCTGAATAACCAGTTAGATCAAAGCCAGAATCTCTAGGGTACCACATGCCAAGTTTTGGTGTTCCCTTGAGATATCTGAAAATTCTCTTAATAGATATTAAATGAGATTCTCTAGGATCAGCCTGAAATCTGGCATAGAGATAGGTAGGAAACATTATATCTGGCCTACTAGCTGTTAAATATAAAAGTGAGATAACCATGCTCCTATAGCTTGAAATATCCACAGACTTTTCAGATGTGTTTAATTCAAGTTTAGTTGCAGTGGTCATGGGAGTTTTTGCAGATGTGCAATCCATTAGATCAAACTTCTTCGAAAGATCATAAATATATTTGGTTTGACTAATGAATATTCCATCACTAACTTGCTTAACTTGTAAACCAAGAAAGTAGGTTAGTTCTCCCATCATGCTCATTTCATATTTACTTTGCATCAGTTTGGCAAACTTTTTACAAAGTTTTTCATCTGTAGAGCCAAATATGATATTATCTACATAAATTGAAACAAGTATACTAGAGCCATTAACATTTTTAAAGAATAAGGTTTTGTCAACAGTACCTATAGTGAAGTGATTTTCTAAGAGAAACTTTGACACAGTATCATACCAGGCTCTAGGTGCTTGCTTCAATCCATAAAGTGCTTTCAAAAGATAGTAGACGTATTTTGGAAAATTTTGATCCTCAAAACCAGGAGACTGACTTACATAGAGTTCCTCCTCCAAATCTCCATTTACAAAATCACTTTTAACATCCATTTGATAGACCTTGAAATTGGCATGGGCTGCATAGGCTAAGAAAATTTTGATGGCTTCAAGTCTTGCAACAGGAGCAAAAGTTTCATCAAAATATATTCCTTCTTGTTGACAGTAGCCCTTAGCAACCAATCTAGCTTTGTTCCTGACAAGTATGCTATTCTCATCCATCTTGTTTCTGAATACCCACTTAGTGTCAATAGGATTCTTTCCTTTAGGCTTGGATAACAGCTTCCATACTTTATTCCTTTCAAATTAGTTTAGCTCTTCTTGCTTAGCTAAAACCCAATCATGATCCAACAAAGCTTCTTCTACCTTTTTAGGTTCTTCCTGAGATAGAAAGCTGTTATATAGACATTCATCTTGAGTTGCTTTTCTTGTTTGCACTCTTGAAGATACATCACCAATGATTAGTTCAAAATGGGTGATCTCTAGTCCATTTTCTCTATTGAGGTAGATTAGCTCTTGTAACACCCCCAGATCCGGGGTCGGGGATCCGGGTCATCACGGTCTTTCTTTCCACAATATCACTTCACTTAATTAATAATAAATAACCTTATGCTGTGACCCCACACTAACACACACCACAACCCGTTATAGTCTCATTGATGAAATTGAAATAAGTACAAGTCTTTGAATCCACAATTTAAAAGTTATTACAACCCAAAATGATTACTTGATAAATTTACAGTTAATTGCCATTATCTGTCACAAGTTATAATTATACATAATTTGATTCTCAAAAATAGAATGCCTGATCTACCAATAGATCTACCTTTGCAGCTATAGCAGCCACAACATCATCGGGAAGACGCGGGACGCTTCCCACGCGCTTGCGCTGGGTCTGCTGGAGTCTGGCCATCTTTCCTAACTGTTGTTGTGTGATGAAGAAATAAAGCAAGAGTGAGCCTTACAGCTCGCAAGATAATATATAGTGATAACAATAATATAAGTATCTAAATGGATACTTACTAGAATCTTTTATCATGTGCAAGATAATTACTTACTAGATATAAGTAAAAACAAGGGATGAAGTTACCAAATACTTCACTACACTTATATCATTTATAAAGCTACTTGAACTACCACTGTTCAAAGTATAATGAGCTTTCAACAGTTCATCACATAGATGAGACTACCAGACAAGATTTGAATAGATTAAATCTTTGAAATATTATTAAAGGAAATGAAGTTATGGTATACTTCATTAAGTTCTGATATATATATATATATATATATCCACATATACATCTTCTTTATACATTTCCTGAAAACCTCTGTCATGTAAAGTATGAACAGAGTTTGAAACATCCAATGAATTTTGGAAAGGAAAAGAATTTTGGCATAAACCAGGTATCTCGCTGATCAGGCAAAGATACCAATAAGTAACCTTTTCTACTAGTAGATGGACGAATTCCCCACTGGTCATCACCCTGGTCGCAATAGGACCTTATGCTGGACTGCCACTCAGCCACTTATGCATTTGATGGACTCCCACTGAGCCACTTACACTATCATGGACGCCCACTGAGCCCATGTTGCTTATGCCGACTCAATAGAGGGACTTACTTCCCGAACGTTGGGTAAGTAATCAATTCATTTACCAAAACTGCAACCTTGTTGCGAATATAAAATACACCATAGAGCCGGATCCCTCAGGTTTTGAGCGAGTATTTAAATCCCCTTTTTAAAAGGAAGATCTTAAATATAAAAATGAGTTTTGGGATCCGCTCTAAGTTTTAAAAATCATTTTGAAGACTCGAAAACACTTTAAAGAGTGTTTGGAGTAATGCTGATTTAATGAAGTAAATCAGTCCCCATATTTTTAGAAAATGTCTGAATATTATTATTTAAATAATATTCTCATAAAGATAATCCTTATAAAAATAATCGAAGTAGAAGTATTAAATCTTATACTTGAAATGGATATTAAATAACCAAAGATATACTTATATGAAAGTACTATCTTTATTTGAATAATCGAAAATAAGTTTGATTATTGACACCTTATTCTTTAATAAAATCAAGAATATATTTCAGTAATAAGTATCTCGAATGAATATTATAAATAATATTCATAAAATAAAGGAGTCATACATCCTCGAATGAATATCCAAGTAATATTCAATAATAATATAAAGGAGTCATAAGCCCTCGAATAATATTCGAAATAATATTCAATAAATAATATAAAGTTATCGAATAACCCTTATTCGATTAATAGTTTTGAAAACTATAACCATATATATATAAATATATATGTATAAAATCTACTCGGGATCCTCGATTCCCGGTTTTAGAAAATGTTTTCACCTTTTGGGTCCTTATAATAAGGGTATATGCAAATTACCGCTATCCTCTAGCATAGGTATTATCAACTGAACCAACAGATATATATATGGCAAGAATACGAAATAGGCATGCATATGTACCATATAACATGCTACAATATATCGCAACATTTGCTAATTAACCAACATGCATCTACTACAAGATAATGCATATACATATATACATCACAACAATAGTATAACGGATAGAAAACTTGCCTGAGCGACTTGGGGTGATAAAAGGCTCGGGACGAGTCTGGTAACCTATAAACAACAAGTAAGTTGGAATTAAACCAAAGTCACTTGTAAATCTATACTTTAACTAACTTAGACTCTAACGCTTGTTTTGCGCTTATTGATTCTCTTAAGTCACTCGGGTACCCTCGGCTCCACCATTTTTAATAATTTAACCTTTACGAGTTTTAAGGCGATTCCTTCGCGAGTGTCTTACCAACTGCCTAACACACTTACCATAAATGTTTCATACATTAATTAACCCTTTTTGGTATTTAACCTATGTTTCAAAGTAAGGCGAGGGGAAAATTTTCGTTCGCGAAACACCGTTACTTGAAACGGTCGTTTCTCCTAAACCGTGCATCGGAATCGAACGAACTACATATCAAAACGAAGCTCGTAACACGAGCTATCTAGAAAGGGCAATGGTCATAATCTAGCAGGGGTTTGTCGGGTCCTAATGTTATGCATAAAAACAGTCTAAAGAAAATCGGACGTTACGACGACGATGTTTACGCGATTTCCCAATTTTAAACTATTCAAAACCAACCACAATTCAACCTCAAATCAAACACACAACCAATATCCATCCTTATCACATCATAACAGCCCCAATCAATTCAATTCCAACATTTATACTTATGCCTAAGCTTAACTTTAACTATTCTTAAGTTCTTTTAATCAAAACAACAAGATTTACCATTCCATTTCAATACCACTTCAACCCAAACTCTAAACCACAAACATTAAGCTACAATATCATCATAATAATCAAAATCATCTTATTAAACATAGGAATATAGGGTTTGGAGATGATATACCTTCCTTGAAGTGGTGGGAGGAGCTAGGAAGCCTTAAGAAGGTTTGAGAAGTCTTAGGAATGCTTGGATCTTAAAGGAAAACAAGAAAAATTTCAAGTTAAAAACTTGAAAACACTATTCATTGTCTTCTTCATTGATTTAATGAAGAATATTGAGAAAGAATTGATGGCTTAAACTCATGATATAGCCCTAACTATGCATAAGGATGATTAGGGAATTAACTCACCAATTTAGGAAGCTTGGATATTTGATTTTGAAATTTCTTGCCTTTAAAATGTCAAAAAGCCGAGAGTAATGAAGAACAATGCCTTGGTTTCTTTTTTTTGATTTTGATGAAGAATGAATTATTTGGCTTGGTTGATTGGTTTTGTGTTTGTTTTAGTTAATTACCTATTTGCCCTTGATTTTGTGTGGTTAAAAATCCACCACATCTCCTTCCTTCCCATGTCATGCCTATGTCATGATGTGATGTCATCTTTCCCTCCTTGTCCTCTTGTCATTGGTTGGGTGACATCACTCTCTCTAATCCCTTTGATTAACTTCCTAATTGTTTGCCTAATGACCGCTGATCTGCTATACGGTTCGCTTAACTTTCGTTTTCATTTATCGTTTGAAGGATCATACCCGGGATCTTATTACTTAGGTTCCCTTAACCTTTCTCAATATATTATATTCCTTTTTATGATCCTCTATTAAAATCCTTTAATTTAAATCCTTTAATTTAAATCCTTTTTATCCTGTTACCTTATACTCAATTCTTTCCGTATCTAGTGTATTTCCGGGAAAAACCAAAGTGTTCGGAATTGGATTCTGGTGATCTTTACATACACTCATATACCATATAGAGTACTAATAAAATCTCAGAATATCCATAATAGAACCCCTACATAGTGTGGCATGAAAAGTTTTCTCATTCAGCTAAAACACTATTCACAAGGGTTACAAAAAGTTGAAAATTTTGGGGGTTATTACAGTCTCCCCTCCTTAAAAGGATTCCGCCCCGGAATCAAACAGAAAACAAATGGGGTTACTTTTCCAGCATTGTGCTCTCTAGTTCCCAAGTTGATTCTTCCACATTATGATTCTGTTATAGTACTCTGACTAGCTTGATCACTTTGTTCCGAAGCACCTGCTCCTTCTTATCTATAATCCTTACTGGCTTCTCCACGTAAGTTAGATCTGGCTGCATATCCACCTGCTCGTACTCCACTATGTGTCTGGCATCCCGATGATACTTCCTTAGCATTGACACATGGAACACATTATGAACTTGTTGCAAGTTAGGGGGTAAGGCTAGCTCATAAGCTAACTTTCCAATCCGTCTTAATATCTCAAAAGGTCCAATATATCTTGGGCTTAGTTTTCCTTTCTTTCCGAACCTCATTAATCCCTTCCAAGGGGATACTTTCAGCAGTACTAAGTCCCCTACTTCATATTCCTTGTCCTTTCGGGCTAGGTCTACATATTTCTTCTGTCTGTCTTGGGCTGCTACAAGTCGCCCTCTGATAAGATCCACTATATCTTTGGTCCTTTGGACCACTTCGGGTCCGAGCATCTTCCGCTCCCCCACTTCATCCCAGTATAAGGGAGATCGACACCTTCTTCCGTACAGGGCCTCATAAGGCGGCATTCCGATGCTAGCATGAAAGCTATTGTTATAAGAAAACTCGATCAACGGCAAGTGATCATCCCAACTCCCTTTAAAGTCTATTGCACAGACTCTCAACATATCCTCTAGTGTCTGGATGGTCCTTTCACTCTGCCTATCCGTCTGGGGATGGTACGCAGTACTCATATTTAACTTGGTCCCCGCACATTCTTGAAAGCTCCTCCAAAATCTGGAGTTGAACCTGGGGTCTCGGTCTGAGACAATGGACGCTGGGACTCCATGTCGCGTCACTATTTCCTTAAGGTAAATGTCCACCAGTCTATCGACTGTGTATCTCTCATTGATAGGAATGAAATGAGCTGACTTTGTCAGTCGGTCTATAATTACCCAAATGGCGTCGTGATTGGCTTTCGTCCTTGGCAAGCCTACAACAAAATCCATCACTATCTGTTCCCATTTCCATTCGGGAATCTCCAGGGGTCGTAAGAGTCCACTGGGTCTCTGGTGCTCCGCTTTTACCCTTTGACAAGTCAAACATTTGTTTACCCATTCTGCTACGTCCCTCTTCATGTTGGGCCACCAATAATATTCCTTCAAATCCCTATACATCTTGGTACTTCCCGGGTGAATGGAATACCTTGAACTATGGCTTTCATCCAAAATCTCATCTTTAAGCTCTTGAACATTTGGAACCCAAATCCGGTAGGAGTACCTCATTATCCTTTTATCATCTTTCTCAGTATGGATCTCCTCTCCAGTCATTGACTCTCTGCCTTCATTCATTATTTTCTCCTGGCATAATCTGATCTTTTCCAATAACTCGGGCTGCATTGAGATCTCAAAAAGCTTTTCAGTTCCGGGCGCGGTTACCTTTATTTCTATTTCCATTCTCTCAAAATCCCTTATCAATTCTTCCGAAGTCGTTATCATTCTGAGTCTTTCCTTTCTACTAAGGGCATCAGCCACCACATTGGCTTTCCCTGGATGATAGAGAATCTCACAATCATAGTCCTTGATTAGTTCTAACCATCTCCTCTGGCGCATGTTGAGCTCTTTCTGCATAAATATGTACTTGAGGCTCTTATGGTCTGTGAAAATCTCGCACTTCTCTCCATACAAGTAGTACCTCCAAATTTTTAAGGCAAATACTATTGCCGCGAGCTCAAGGTCATGAGTAGGATATCTAACCTCGTATTCCTTCAGTTGTCTCGACGCATACGCAATCACTTTACCGTGCTGCATAAGCACACACCCTAGTCCTTTGTGCGACGCGTCACTATATATCACAAAATCTCCTTTTCCGTCCGGCAATTCCAACACCGGAGCCGTTATCAACCTTTTATTTAATTCTTGAAAACTGTTCTCGCATTTCTCCGTCCATTCAAACTTCTCTGTCTTACGAGTAAGTCGTGTCAAAGGGGCTGCGATCTTCGCAAAGTCCTGTACAAATCTACGATAGTAGCCGACCAATCCTATGAAACTCCTTACCTCTGTGGGTGTGGTTGGCCTTTCTAAATTTGAGACCGCCTCTATCTTGGAGGGGTCGACCAATACTCCTTCTTTATTGATCACATGTCCTAAAAACTGTACTTCATTCCGCCAGAATTCACACTTCGAGAATTTGGCATATAACTGTTCCTCTCTGAGTATTCCTAGAGCTATCCTCAAATGCTCTGCATGTTCTGCCTCAGTTCTTGATTAGATCAAAATATCATCGATAAAATCTATCACACATTTGTCCAAGTACTTCTTAAATACTCTATTCATTAAATCCATGAAAGCCGCTGGGGCGTTGGTTAATCCAAAGGACATTACCAAGAACTCATAATGCCCATACCTGGTACGGAACGCTGTCTTGGGAATATCTTCGGGTTTAATCTTCAGTTGGTGATATCCAGTTCTCAGGTCAATCTTGGAAAAATAAACAGCATCCTTTAGCTGGTCGAATAGATCGTCTATTCTAGGTAATGGGTACCTGTTCTTTATGGTTAGCTTGTTCAACTCTCGATAGTCGATGCACAGCCTCATGATCCCATCTTTCTTCTTAATAAATAAAACTGGTGCTCCCCATGGAGACACACTGGGTCTTATCATACCCTTATCCAAGAGTTCTTGCAATTGGATAGCTAATTACTTCATTTCTAACGGGGCTAACCGGTAAGGTGCTTTTGAAACTGGCGCCGTCCTTGGGGCCAACTCAATAGCAAATTCAATCACTCTATCGGGTGGTAATCCCGGAAGGTCTTGTGGGAATACATCTTCAAATTCGTTGACTACTGGAATATCTTGTAAGTTGGGCACCTCCTTTTGCGTGTCCACCACATAGGCTAGGTAGGCCTCATTTCCTTTTCGTAGCATCCTTCTGGCCTGGGCCATAGTCAAAAATTTCTGCGTCTGCCTCTTTCCTCTAAATATAACTTCTTTCTTTCCTGGGACATTTAGTTTAACCTTCTTCCCTTTACAGTCTATCTGAGCATCATTGCTAGATAGCCAGTCCATTCCCAAAATTACATCAAAATCCCCTAATTTAAAAGGGATCAGATCAACACTAAAAGATTGCTCCCCTATGCCTATCTTACAGGCGGGGTGAATCTGGTTAACAGGAATAATTTCATGATTGGCTATTTCTACTTGTAAGGGTTCTATCAAGGGTTCAGCCTTAAGTCTTAACTTACGCGCAAAGTCCTTTGATATAAAAGATTTAGTTGCTCCCGAATCAAATAAAACGTTTGCACTGACTGAATTTAGAGAAAGGGTACCTGCTATCACATCTGAATCTTTCATAGCATCCTGGACTGTAATGTTGAAAGTCCTCGCAGTAGGTGGCTTATTAGAAGCAGCCCTGCTTGCTCCCGAAGCTGCTGGTTTGTTCATTGGGCATTCCCTCTTCCAATAACCCGGGCGTCCACACTGATGACAAGTGGTGGTTGGAATGACGGCAGGGGTTGATGATGGGCACTTAGTTGAATAGTGGCCTTCCCGACCGCACTTAAAGCAGGTTACTGGCTTTCCTTTACACTCTCCAGTGTGATTCCTTCCACATATGTTACAGGCTGGCAATGGGGGTCGAGACTGGTTGGAATAGGACATTCTTGACTTCTGGCCGCCCTGGCTCACGCTCACACTCATTGGCCGCTTAAACCCAGTGTTCCTTCCTGGTAGGGACACTGCTCCTCGATTAAATCTAGTTGGGAAGCTCCTTCCTGCGGAACCTCCACCCATGCTCATACTTTTCCTCTTTATTCCTTTCTTCTCTCTTTCCTTCTGCATCTGTTCACTTCCGACTTCTACAATCGTTGCCTTTTGCACCAGAGTGGCATAGTCCGTAAGCTCAAGGATTGCCACCCTATTCTGAATCCACGGTTTCAGTCCCTGCTGAAACGTCCTAGCTTTTTTTTCCTCGGTGCTCACAAATTCAGGCACAAACCTTGATAACTCAGTAAATTTCGCTTCGCACTCTGCTACCGATAAATTATTCTGCTTTAGCTCCAAGAACTTGAGCTCCATCTGGTTTTCCATAAACCTCGGGAAATACTTTCCCAGAAACAACTGACTGAATCTCTCCCAGGTTATAATAGCATCTGTCTCCATGTTTTTCTTGGCCTCCCACCAGTAGTTAGCCTCTCCTTTCAGAAGGTAGGTAGCAAATACAGTCTTCTGCGCCTCATCGATACTCAAAATCTCAAAAGATTTCTCCATTTCCTTTAACCATGCCCTTGCCTCAACTTGGTCGGCTGATCCGTGGAACTCAGGGGGCTTAAGGGACTTAAAAGCCCTGAAAGAGTTTGCCACAGTATTGTTATTTCCTTGAGGGGGTGGGTTGGGTTGACGTTCCAGATTCTGCCTTAGGAGTTGCATGAACTGGCCCATGGGATCCATGCCTGGGTTTGGTACTGGTTGCTCAACCTCAGTTTCTCCTTCTTCAGCCTCTATCTCAAATCCCTCAACATCATATGTTTCCTCTTCCTCTTCATACAGGGAGTCATCCTGTTCCACATAATCCTCATCTTCCTCTTCACTGTGTTCCTGGTTCCTATCATCCTGGTTATGGCTTCCCTGGTCCTCAGATCCAGGCTTCGCCCTAGTTCCAATCTTTCTTGGCGGCATGATTCTGATAATAATAAAAAAAAAATTATTGGGAAATTCAACGTTAGGTCACAATCATATACAACATTGTGCCTTGCACAGCTTCATAATGGGGAGAACGTATATCGCAATTCTATTTTTTATGACAGTTCTAATACGAAGTGCAGTAATAATAATGATAAAAACAGTGATCTCGTCACTAAGGAACTGAACCGAAGGAAACAAATATATACATAATGCGAGAAATACATAGTTTGATCTGGTCAAAAGTAAAACAGTGCTACAGCCATCTGTCCTAAAAGTGATACACAAGAGTCTATCTGTCTAGTCAGAAAAAGGGATGCTATATACAAGTCCACTATCCCGGAAAATTGGCTCTTACTAAGGCCTCGGCTAACTAGACAACTAGACTATCCCATCGTCAGTCCTGAATCACACACCGGAGCGGGTCAGCTCCCATACCCTTTCCATCGCATAACGGAAAATATAGTCGGCCTGCCGCCTGGAGATCCTACCATGCCTGTCCCCCTGGAGAGATCTGAGTCTCGCTCGGGACATGAGCTCTATCCCCGTAAGCTCCCTCCTCAAGGATCGGGGTATAGAAGCCCTAGTCTCAGAAGCTCAGGTACGCCTACCCGCCCTCTCCGCATCCAACTCCCTCCTGGCCTCATCCATTCGGGCCTCGGCAACAGCCACTCGGGTCCTCAGAACATCCTGAACATATCTATGAGCTAACGAAGACTGCCTGTGGGCAGGGTCAAGAGGTGGTGAATCCGGAGCCGCTGAGGGTGCCTCCTCGGTCTGCCTAGGCTCGGAAGTATGGGTCTCTGAGCTGTCATCATCGGGAATCCAAGATAGTGGTGGAGGGGTAGGGGCTCTGACCACCGGAAGTGTGGGTAAAGGGGTACCAGCATACACTACCATAGGTCCAACACGCTCCTCAGCTACTGGGACCTCATCCGGGTCCTCCTCATCTGGAATAGCAATAACCTCTGTCTCTGACTCCTCTGAGGGGTCCTCCTCATCTGAAATAGCAATGACCTCCGTCTCTGACTCCTCTGAGGGGTCCTCCTCATCCTCCTCATCCTCCTCCATCTCAGGCTCCTCCTAATCCTCAACATCTAGCAGTGCCTCATCATGCTCACGCTCGAACATCTCAGGGTCCTCTATCTCAGGCGCCTACACATTAAACGAGCTAAGTTACTATCATGATACTTATAAGGGTTCCCGTAAGGGTTTTAACTGTCAGCACTACTTTAAGTAGTCCGACCATGAACTTGGCAAGAGTTCTTATTATCTTTGTGAGTTTTTTATTATATCATCGCATCATCTCTGAGGTTTATAACGCTTAGCTTAGATACCATTTCTGTAACACCCCCAGATCCGGGGTCCGGGATCCGGGTCATCACGGTCTTTCTTTCCACAATATCACTTCACTTAATTAATAATAAATATCCTTATGCTGTGACCCCACACTAACACACACCACAACCCGTTATAGTCTCAGAGATGAAATTGAAATAAGTACAAGTCTTTGAATCCACAATTTAAAAGTTATTACAACCCAAAATGATTACTTGATAAATTTACAGTTAATTGCCATTATCTGTCACAAGTTATAATTATACATAATTTGATTCTCAAAAATAGAATGCCTGATCTACCAATAGATCTACCTTTGCAGCTATAGCAGCCACAACATCATCGGGAAGACGCGGGACGCTTCCCACGCGCTTGCGCTGGGTCTGCTGGAGTCTGGCCATTTTCCTAACTGTTGTTGTGTGATGAAGAAATAAAGCAAGAGTGAGCCTTACAGCTCGCAAGATAATATATAGTGATAACAATAATATAAGTATCTAAATGGATACTTACTAGAATCTTTTATCATGTGTAAGATAATTACTTACTAGATATAAGTAAAA
The DNA here is from genome assembly GCF_009905375.1 of Apium graveolens. Classification (NCBI taxonomy): domain Eukaryota; kingdom Viridiplantae; phylum Streptophyta; class Magnoliopsida; order Apiales; family Apiaceae; genus Apium; species Apium graveolens. The sequence continues at coordinate 121,020,415 of NC_133654.1, forward strand.
ACAAGGGATGAAGTTACCAAATACTTCATTACACTTATATCATTTATAAAGCTACTTGAACTACCACTGTTCAAAGTATAATGAGCTTTCAACAGTTCATCACATAGATGAGACTACCAGACAAGATTTGAATAGATTAAATCTTTGAAATATTATTAAAGGAAATGAAGTTATGATATACTTCATTAAGTTCTGATATATATATATCCACATATACATCTTCTTTATACATTTCCTGAAAACCTCTGTCATGTAAAGTATGAACAGAGTTTGAAACATCCAATGAATTTTGGAAAGGAAAAGAATTTTGGCATAAACCAGGTATCTCGCTGATTAGGCAAAGATACCAATAAGTAACCTTTTCTACTAGTAGATGGACGAATTCCCCACTGGTCATCACCCTGGTCGCAATAGGACCTTATGCTGGACTGCCACTCAGCCACTTATGCATTTGATGGACTCCCACTGAGCCACTTACACTATCATGGATGCCCACTGAGCCCATGTTGCTTATGTCGACTCAATAGAGGGACTTAATTCCCGAACGTTGGGTAAGTAATCAATTCATTTACCAAAACTGCAACCTTGTTGCGAATATAAAATACACCATAGAGCCGGATCCCTCAGGTTTTGAGCGAGTATTTAAATGCCCTTTTTAAAAGGAAGATCTTAAATATAAAAATGAGTTTTGGGATCCGCTCTAACTTTTAAAAATCATTTTGAAGACTCGAAAACACTTTAAAGAGTGTTTGGAGTAATGCTGATTTAATGAAGTAAATCAGTCCCCATATTTTTAGAAAATGTCTGAATATTATTATTTAAATAATATTCTCATAAAGATAATCCTTATAAAAATAATCGAAGTAGAAGTATTAAAACTTATACTTGAAATGGATATTAAAAAACCAAAGATATACTTATATGAAAGTACTATCTTTATTTGAATAATCGAAAATAAGTTTGATTATTGACACCTTATTCTTTAATAAAATAAAGAATATATTTCAGTAATAAGCGGAGTCATAATACCTCGAATGAATATTATAAATAATATTCATAAAATAAAGGAGTCATATATTCTCGAATGAATATCCAAGTAATATTCAATAATAATATAAGGGAGTCATAAGCCCTCGAATAATATTCGAAATAATATTCAATAAATAATATAAAGTTATCGAATAACCCTTATTCGATTAATAGTTTTGAAAACTATAACCATATATATATAAATATATATGTATAAAATCTACTCGGGATCCTCGATTCCCGGTTTTAGAAAATGTTTTCACCTTTTGGGTCCTTATAATAAGGGTATATGCAAATTACCGCTATCCTCTAGCATAGGTATTATCAACTGAACCAACAGATATATATATGGCAAGAATACGAAACAGGCATGCATATGTACCATATAACATGCTACAATATATCGCAACATTTGCTAATTAACCAACATGCATCTACTGCAAGATAATGCATATACATATATACATCACAACAACAGTATAACGGATAGAAAACTTGCCTGAGCGACTTGGGGTGATAAAAGGCTCGGGATGAGTCTGGTAACCTATAAACAACAAGTAAGTTGGAATTAAACCAAAGTCACTTGTAAATCTATACTTTAACTAACTTAGACTCTAACGCTTGTTTTGCGCTTATTGATTCTCTTAAGTCACTCGGGTACCCTCGGCTCCACCATTTTTAATAATTTAACCTTTACGAGTTTTAAGGAGATTCCTTCGCGAGTGTCTTACAAACTGCCTAAAACACTTACCATAAATGTTTCATACATTAATTAACCCTTTTTGGTCTTTAACCTATGTTTCAAAGTAAGGCGAGGGGAAAAGTTTCGTTCGCGAAATGCCGTTACTTGAAACGGTCGTTTCTCCTAAACCGTGCATCGGAATCGAATGAACTACATATCAAAACGAAGCTCGTAACACGAGCTATCTAGACATGGCAATGGTCATAATCTAGAGGGGGTTCTCGGGTCCTAATGTTATGCACAAAAACAGTCTAAAGAAAATCGGACGTTACAACGGCTATGTTTACGCGATTTCCCAATTTTAAACTATTTAAAACCAACCACAATTCAACCTCAAATCAAACACACAACCAACATCCATCCTTATCACATCATAACAGCCCCAATCAATTCAATTCCAACATTTATACTTATGCCTAAGCTTAACTTTAACTATTCTTAAGTTCTTTTAATCAAAACAACAAGATTTATCATTCCATTTCAATACCACTTCAACCCAAACTCTAAACCACAAACATTAAGCTACAATATCATCATAATAATCAAAATCATCTTATTAAACATAGGAATCTAGGGTTTGGAGATGATATACCTTCCTTGAAGTGGTGGGAGGAGCTAGGAAGCCTTAAGAAGGTTTGAGAAGTCTTAGGAATGCTTGGATCTTAAAGGAAAACAAGAAAAATTTCAAGTTAAAAACTTGAAAACACTATTCATTGTCTTCTTCATTGATTTAATGAAGAAGATTGAGAAAGAATTGATGGCTTAAACTCATGATATAGCCCTAACTATGCATAAGGATGATTAGGGAATTAACTCACCAATTTAGGAAGCTTGGATCTTTGATTTTGAAATTTCTTGCCTTTAAAATGTCAAAAAGCCGAGAGTAATGAAGAACAATGCCTTGGTTTCTTTTTTTTTGATTTTGATGAAGAATGAATTATTTGGCTTGGTTGATTGGTTTTGTGTTTGTTTTAGTTAATTACCTATTTGCCCTTGATTTTGTGTGGTTAAAAATCCACCACATCTCCTTCCTTCCCATATCATGCCTATGTCATGATGTGATGTCATCTTTCCCTCCTTGTCCTCTTCTCATTGGTTGGGTGACATCACTCTCTCTAATCCCTTTGATTAACTTCCTAATTATTTGCCTAATGACTGCTGATCTGCTATACGGTTCGCTTAACTTTCGTTTTCATTTATCGTTTGAAGGATCATACCCGGGATCTTATTACTTAGGTTCCCTTAACCTTTCTCAATACATTATATTCCTTTTTATGATCCTCTATTAAAATCCTTTAATTTAAATCCTTTTTATCCTGTTACCTTATACTCAATTCTTTCCGTATCTAGTGTATTTCCGGGAAAAACCAAAGTGTTCGGAATTGGATTCTGGCGATCTTTACATACACTCATATACCATATAGAGTACTAATAAAATCTCAGAATATCCATAATAGAACCCCTACATAGTGTGGCATGAAAAGTTTTCTCATTCAGCTAAAACACTATTCACAAGGGTTACAAAAAGTTGAAAATTTTGGGGGTTATTACAGCTCTAGCTGAAGAGGCATCTTTATTGTCTTGATGTGTGACAGAGTTTTGATTAGAAGAAACTCCCCCTGAGTTTGTGGATCTTTGACTTGTAGTGGAGGTCCTTTCTGATTATGATCTGTATTGGCCCTCAATTTCTATTGATGATTCAACGGATGTTGAGTTTTGCCTGTTGACGAATGATGCAGATTATCTTTCAACGGATGATGCACTTGGTCTTTCGACAGATGTTGAATTATGTGCATCATTGGTTGTAGATTTTTCCGCATTTTCCTTAGATATATGTTCTTGATCACTTTCATCGTCACTGTCTTCACAAATCATCTCAACATTGTCAAATTTGAGGCTTTCATGGAAATCTCCATCTTGCAGTCCTTCAATCTTTTTATCATCAAACAAAACATGTACAAATTCCATAACAACGTTGGTTCTAAGATTGTATACTCTATATGCTTTTCCAATAGCATATCCAACAAAGATGCCTTCATCAGCTTTGGCATCAAACTTCCCATGCTGATCAGTTTGATTCTTTAAGATGTAGCATTTACAGCCAAAGACATGAAGAAAGTTCATTGTTGGCTTCCTATTCTTCAACAATTGGTGGGGAGTCATGCACTTTGTTTGATTAACCAAAGAAAGATTCTGAGTGTAACATTCAGTATTTACAGCTTCAGCCCAAAACTATGCTGGTAACTTTGATTCTTCTAGCATTGTCCTTGCAGCTTCAATAAGAGATCTATTTTTCCTTTCCACCACACCATTTTGTTGTGGGGTTCTTGCTGCTGAGAATTCATGCATGATCCCATTCTCTTCAAAAAATGATCTCATCACAGAATTCTTGAACTCAGTTCCATTGTTACTCCTGATTCTTCTTACTTTGAAATCCATGTTGATTGTTGACTTGTCTTATGTGATTGATGATGATTTCACTAGCTTCATCTTTGGACTTGAGAAAATATGTCCAAGAGAACTTTGAGAAATCATCCACAATTACTAGACAGTACCTTTTCTTTGAGATTGACATATGTTTACTGGTCCAAATAAGTCCATGTACAGTAATTGAAGGGGTTCTTCAATTGTTGAATCAAGCTTCTTTTTGAATGATGCCTTGATTTGTTTTCCTTTCTGACATGCATCACACAGTCCATCCTTTGAGAATTCCACTTAAGGAATACCTCTTACCAAATCTTTCCTGACTAGCTCATTCATAGTCTTGAAGTTAAGGTGGGAAAGCTTCTTGTGCCATAGCCAACTTTCATCTTGACTTGCCTTGCTAAATAGACAAGTGACAGATTCTACATTTGATGAGTTGAAATCATCTAGGTACACATTTCCTTTTCTCACTCCAGTGAGAACCACTTTGTTGTTTCTCTTGTTGGTCACAATACATGCTTCAAAATTAAATGTTACTGAGTTGCCCTTGTCACAAAGCTGGATGATACTCGACAAATTGTGCTTGAGCCCATCCACTAGGGCAACCTTGTTAGTCCCTAACAATGCAACAAGAATTACAGAAGGGGGGTTGAATGGAATTCTTGAACCTTTTTCAAGAAAAATATAAAATGTTTTATCTTAATAATATATAAGTGTTTAATTTGCAAAGTGCGAAACAAGAAGTTAGTAAAATCAAAACACAAGTCTTTAAAAACCTTTCTGGTGGATTTGAATGTATCTACCAGAGATATATATTATATCAAGAGAACTCTGTGTAGAAAGATTAGCTCACAGCTGCTTACAAATATGAACAACTAAGTCTACAGAGAAATGCTAAGGATGCAGCTTACAATTATTTCTCTGAGATAATGTTCTTAGTCTTGTTCTTGTTGTTCTATTTGCTACTTCTTGGTTTATATATTACAAAGATTACAAAGTAATAAGACAATATAATAAAACAAAACCTATCAAGTCTAATACTATGCTGCTTCATTACTCTATTCCAGCATCTTTGAATATCTTCATAATAGCATGGAAATGGCAATGCTTCTTTATTCTCTAAAACCCAGTTGAATAGGCTTCCACATTCCTTTTGCATACACTCGACGCATATGACTGTGTTGTCACTGTCAACGGATGTTTGAATTGATTATCCGTCGGGTACATGATCATCCGTCGGATTGCCTTGTTGATCATCCATCGAGTGGCATTGTTGTTTATCCGTCGAGTAGCTATCTGGCACTTGACTTCATTTCATTTATGCAGAATTACAAGACATCATCTATGTACAATTAATCAACCTATTTTGCATATCTAATTAAAGTCAACATGACTTGAGTGCTACTACAGAATCTAAACAAGGTGTATGCAGAAATGTGCTACAGACTCATTATTACACAAGCTACTCACTCGATGGATAATAAATCATCATCCGTCGGGATTATATTGAGTCATCCTTCGGGACTATATTCCTTATCCGTCAAGTACTACATTTTTCACTAAGTAAAATCTACTAAGGTGTTTTATTAATGAAATCATCAAGTTCACAACATATCCATAACAATCTCCCTTAATTTATGTCTACTAGAATTGTAGCCACAAATTAAGAGAAACTTGATGATAACAAAACACCCTAAAAATACAACTTTAAAAGTAAGTAGATAAAACTGTAAAGTGCTTCAAATAACAAAATGCACAAAGATTAGCTCACAGTCATTTTCAAGGTTCTCCCCTAGCCTGAGCAGATTAATCTAATTCCTTGAAGATCTGGATCTCTTTCCAAGCTTTCTGTTGTTTTTTTCTATCTAATTTTGGAGCTGTCTGTGGAATTCCATTTCATCAGATTCTGAGAGATTTAGCTTTTCTTGCATTTCCAAAAGAGTCTCATTGCTAGAGATGCTCAATTGGTCTTCTAATCTGAAAAATCTTTCAACTCCTTTATCATCCATGAACTCCATCAGCCAGTAGGGCCTTAGATGCACTCTACTCCCTGTGTAAGGAATAGTTAGAGTCTTTTGGAGTGCATCTTTAGCTCTAATGCTCCTCAGTTCTTCAATCTTCTTTAGAACAAGTCTTCTTGCAGTTACATTGAATCCAAAGTTCTTCTTGAATGATGAATAAACCTTTATCAGCACAGATTGGCTTTCTTGAGAGATCCTGTGAAGTGACCATTGAATCTCCTTTCCTTCCTTGTACTTGAAAACTAACCTTTCAGGTAGAATCCTGTAGGCATCAATCCCTCTAACTTCTTCCAGTTCATCTAGATAGAGGTTTAAATCAGAGAATTCCTTGATGTCACATAAGTACATGTAATCTCCCTTGTTGACTTTGGATTGAGCTTTGGTTAGAGATTTGGATTTGAGAGGTGACAGCTTCACTTTCTTGACTGCTCTTGACTTTGTTCTCTTCGGCTTGTTAAGGATTGGAAAATTGAAGTCAGGAATTGGTAGACTTTCCCAGTCTATTGGTTCATACTTAGGCATAATAGGTTCACCATGAATGTTCCTGTAAGGATCCACCACCTTAATGTCTTCAAATACCACTGAGGGTTTTGATGCTTGAGTTGTAGTTGGAATGGATTCCTTGGGAAACTGATCCTCCAATTCCTTACCAAAAAAGTTCAATTTCCTTTTGGTTCTTTTGGCCAATTCCTTATATCTGTGAGATTTCTTCTGTTATGGTTCAACTTGCTTCTTTGGATCTTGAGATTCAGTGATTTCAGATGGCTGAGCAGGAATTTGTTATGTTGGTTTCACAGCTTGTAGCTTGGCCAAGATAGCAGCTTGCTCTTTCTTTTGTTTAACCTTTTTAGCATCTAGAGCAGCTTGCTTATTTTCTTGCTTCAATCTTGCCTTTTCTTCTTTCTTTGCTTCAGCAAATTGAGGATGTCCAGCCACCACACAAATTTCTAACCCATTCCTGAAAACTTTAGCAATTATCCTTTTCAAAGCTGAATCAGCTGGATCCTTGTAGAAGGCAATGGATCTTGACAACAGTTTCTTCTCATCAGGATTTGGTGTCTTATACACTGTATCCAAAGGGTTCTTTAGTGATGATTTTGGATAGTTCACCCTTGGCTTCAAAAGTACTTCAGCCTTTGGAGACTTGATGCAGGATGGCTGTCCTCTTTCCAGATAGTTCATGCTCATTTCATTCACAAAGATTTGCCTGACTTGAGAGTGATGAATGGATGACTTTTCTGGCTTCTTTGCTAGCCCAAACTTCTTTTGAATATCCTCATCAATTTTCTCCCTGTTGATTGGATTCAACTGCTCCTTTTCAGCTACTTTCAAAGTAGTTGTTGCTTTCTTTATCAGATCAATACTGTCCTTAGCTGGTGGCTTTGAGATAGTAATTGTAGGCATAATTACTTTGCTAACTTGAATATTGAGCACTTTTTGCTCCCCCTCACTCCTAGAACTCTCTTTCTCCCCTTTTTTGTTATCATCAAGCTGAGTAGAGGAGGAGGTTTATGCAGCCACCAGTTTCAGAAGCAAGTCTTTTTGTTGAGCTTGGTGTAGATGAATTGCTGTGAGAGATGCTTGCATCTATCTTTGTGGCAAGCTCAGAATTTTTCCTGAGTTGTCTCTTAATGTCAAGCATTGTAGCTTCTGGAAGTTTAGAGTCCATCTTGTCAGAAATGGCCTTTTTCATCTCATCAATATCACCTTTGATAGTGTTGATATCTTGAGCATGTTGAAAACCTTGGATTTGTTGTAGTTGCAGAGAAGCAAGATGTGCTTGAAGGAGCTTTTTGGTGCTAGCATTTGTGGTGGTTTGAAGAGCAGAATTTGTCTGATTTATGACTTGAATCAGAGTTGTCTTGAAGTAGTGTTCATCACATTGCTTTAAAAATGCCCAAGATGTCATGCTTGATCTTGAACTAAAGCCTATTTCTCCCCCTATGTCCAATGGCTCTTCTTCACTATCTCCACCTTCACTTCCAGAGAATTCTTCTGAACCACCAGTCTCATAATCAACATCACCAGTTGTAGAAGGAAAAGCTGTGATGGCATCCTTAGCTCTTTGTATGGAATGTGTGGTGTGCACCAAGTTTAGCATCCTTTATGCATTGTCATTGCCCTATCCAGCTTGAAGTTGGTAGGCTGGAACATGGTGAGTAAATGTCTCAGCATCTAAGGAGGTGGAATCTATAACAGCTTGAGTTTGCTGAGATAGTCCCTCCCTGTCTGCATCCTGGACATTCATTAACTCACTTACAATAACATCCACCCTTATATCTTCAGTATCTGCTTTTCTCTCATTTTCTCTCTTTTCTTGAATCAAGGTATCACCTTGGCTCACCACCCTCACACCCTCGCCTTCACCATCTAAGGTGGGACTCCTCACACTCTCTTTTGCCAATCCTGAAGAACTGGATTGCATATTTTCACTCTTTTCCTCTCCTTTTTCCTGGGAGCAACCCAGACTCTCACTCATTTCACTCCCTTCCCTCAATCCTAGGAGTGATTGTACTACCACTAAGTGTTCTGCACTTGGGATAATTGATGAAATTTGAAGCTGTACAAAGACACTCGGCAGATAAGGGATATCCGTCGGGTTAACAGTTTGACTATCCGACAGATAACTGCTGTTAAGCTTATCCGTCGGGATACAATCACTACTCGACGGATGAGAAGTATCCATCGAGTGAGTAGAAATGAATGTGTTTGGAGTGGAAACTATTGTGGACTCTGTGCAGATTGATGAGAATTTTGGCACAGATGTCTCAACAGTTCCTGAAAGAATTGGCAAGTGAGCCAACAAATCATCCAAAAGATAATGCTCACTTGCAATAGATTTTGGCTTCCCCAACAGAGTTAAAGAAGGGGAATCAGGAATTGATGTGTTTATCATATCCACATCCAGAGAATTTGTTGGTGAGTTTGGTGTTTGAGGTGCTTCTATAACTAGAGATTTTGGCTGTGACTCCACATTTATTGGAGCCACATCAAACTGACTTTGAAAAGGTGTAGTGACTGTGTCTTCAGCACCAGTTTGCACCGTGTGTGAACCCTGTGCATCCCCAATGGTTTTTGGTTTCTTCTTTCTAGTATATGTTTGGGGGTGAGCTTGTGTCCCTTACCCTTTTGGCCTGTGCTCTTGGCTGAGAGCTTTGTTCAATAGTCACATCCTTTTGGGAGGATGCAACTAGCAATGAGCTTATGTCCTTATTAAGCACTGCAGTTTGTTGGGAAACTGCAGTGTAGCTAGGCTAGGAAACACTCACCTTTCCAACCTTATCCTTAGGGTTTCTTTGATGTTCACCCTGTCCCTCACCTTTCTTACCCACCTTCACACTCCCCTCTTTTGGTTTGGTGGATTTTGCAACTGGAATCTTTTGAGAGATACCATAGAGGGCTTTCTTTGACTTGGATTTAGAAATTTTTGATGGTTTGGTAGCTTGGGTAGGCAACTGTTGGGTCATTGACACAGTTGCCAGAGCTACACTATAAGGCAAAGAAATTTGTGAGGCTGGAAGAGTAGGGACAGCTGAACTTACCTCACATACCTGAGGTGCCTCCATAACAGGAAAATAGAAGAGTGGCACCTCTTTATGATGGTTTGCCCTGTTCAAATATGCAATAATCCTTCTCTCTTGAATCCAACAATCTAATTTGTTGGTTGGGTTCTCAAGCAAAATATCCTCAGATAGGTGGTTAGCAATCATCATTAAAAATCTAGCATAATAAACATTTTTACCCCTCTTATTTAACTCCCCTAACTTAAACCCCAACTCAATTATGATAAGATCACTAAAGTTGAAAAATTTATCAGTAACAAACATGTAAAGCATGTTAAGCATAGAGATATTGACAGAATCAAAATTACTGATTTTACCAAAAAAGACCTTGGTAACTACATCACACAGATAACTCCATTCCTTTTTAAGACCCAACCTCCTAATTTCACTTAATTTATAAGTAGAGAGTGCATAGTTTATGGAGTTAAGCATGTTAATAATGTTAGTGTCTGTGTGTGGTGAAGTTACAGTATTATCAGGAATCTTGAAACATGCTTTAACAATGTCACTATTAACACGGAATTCCTTACCTTTAATAGTGAAAGTGATAGTCTTATCAGCTGAGTTGTATGTAGCAGTTGTCAACATCTCTTCAACAACCTCATAATAGATGGTGGGTGATTCCAGCATGGCATAGTTAAGTTTGCAGTTCTTCACAAAATCCTTCATCTTGTGGTAGTCACCAGACTGTTGAATCCCCTTGTTCACAAGAGCAGTGAATTTGTTCTTCTCATAAATAAATCCAGTTTGAGCCATTATCTTGACGACAGGTGCCATTGTTAGTGAGTAAAAACTTGCAGAGAGAGTAAGTGCTTTTGAGAAAGAAAGAAATTAGAGCAGATGATTTGAGAATGATAAAAGAAAAGTAATAAAAATGAATTAAGCTTTTATACTATCTCAAAAATAACTGTAAAAAATAATAAAGTAAAATAAAGTAACCAATAAGAATTGCCCAAAGTAGCCGTTTAAAAAAAGTAAACTGTAAAAATTCCATCAATTATCCGTCGTGTTATGCTTACAAACTGTAAGTATACTCGATGGATAATGTTCAGAGAATCAACAGCTAAGGATAAGACAATTCGACGGATGAGGATAAATCAGTTATCCGTCGAGTCATAAAATATTCTAGAAAAGTAATTGATTTTATTAACAAATAGTATACCGACGGATGATCAAACTCGATGGATAGTGATCATCCATCAAGATGTAAATTTGACTTAGCCAAAATTTCATCCATGACTGAAAAATCAATTAAATTTCTGGCTGCATTACAACTTATAAACAATCTATAAAGATTCAAGAGTAATTTAGCATACCTAACTCACTTACCAACCTTGAAAAGGTGGATTCATCCAGTGGCTTGGTAAATATATCTGCAAGATGCTTTTCACTTGGAACAAAATGTAGTTCCACAGTACCATTCATTATATGTTCCCTTATGAAGTGGTACTTGATGTCTATGTGCTTTGTCCTTGAATGATGTACTGGATTTTCAATGATGGCAATTGCACTTGTGTTATCACAGAAAATGGGAATCCTTTCAACTTGCAAACCATAGTCTAGCAATTGGTTTTCCATCCATAAAATCTGTACACAGCAACTGCCAGCAGCAATATATTCAGCTTCAGCTGTAGAAGTAGAAACTGAATTTTGATTTTTACTGAACCAGGACACAAGCTTGTTTCCTAGAAATTGACACGTTCCTGTTGTACTTTTTCCATCAATTCTACAATCTGCATAATTTGCATCTGAATAACCAGTCAAAACCAGAATCTTTAGGGTACCAAATGCCAAGTTTTGGTGTACCCTTGAGATATCTGAAAATTCTCTTAATAGCTACTAAGTGAGATTCTCTAGGATCAGCCTGAAAACTAGCACACAAACATGTAGCAAACATTATATCTGGCCTACTAGCTGTTAAGTACAGAAGTGAGCCAACCATGCCCCTATAACTTAAAATAGCCACAGACTTTTCAGTAGTGTTTAATTCAAGCTTAGTTGCAGTGGCCATGGGAGTTTTTGCAGATGTGCAATCCATTAGATCAAACTTCTTTAAAAGATAAAAAATGTATTTAGTTTGATTAAAGAATATTCCATCACTAACTTGCTTAACTTGCAAACAAAGTAGGTAAGTTAGTTCTCCCATCAAACTCATTTCATACTTACTTTGCATCAATTTGGAAAACTTTTTGCAAACTTTTTCATCTGTAGAGC